>NC_141539.1:22877500-23540000 GCF_021556685.1 Rattus norvegicus | reverse complement strand
AAAATTTTCCACTACCTAAATTTATTAATTTTATTGTCTGCCAAGATTCAAACTGAAACCTTTTTGGTATACTACAGTAAGGTCAACTCACACACTTGCTACTCCCCACAGTTTTAGGCTTTCTCACAAATCCGTGTGCTTGGTACATATATTATTTCACAAAAAAAATTAAATTACTTGTAAATCTTATGCTATAAGTTTAAGTAGAAATCCAAATGTCTACCTTCTTGAGGAAATAGCTAGTATGACAGTACTAAGTCTAATTTCTATGTTGACATTCTATGTTGACAGCATTGCCTAGAACTTGATAAAAATAAAAAAAAGAATACACTAATCTTTGATGTTTGTGCTATATGCTTTGCTACAGTCACTCAGCATGTTATTCATTGGTATTTTTGCCCAACACCTTTAGGCATTGGATTTATGCCTAATTGAGACTGATTGAGACTACTACGAAAGGGAAGACTAATACCTGTATTATTGTGAAACCTGTGTCAGGGAAAATGGTCACAATCATAGGAATCATTTACTGAGTATTTATTGCACGGCAGGCACTGCTTTCAATGTTTTACATTGGATCAATTCATTAATATTCACAGTTTTTATGACAAATTCTGCTATGATCCCTCCTGCTGAGGTCAAGAAGCTTCCCTGGTCATAGGGATGGCAAGTGGCATTGTTGACTATACTTAGATAATTATAAAGTTTCTCTGAAGCAAGTGCCATACTAAGCTAACGTTTTACTACAATTATTTACACCGTATCACATTCACTCCAACAACTTATCCATCTGGAAGCTATAATTCCTATTACAAAAAAAATACAGATTAGCATTATAAGCTAAATTATCTTCCTGCACCCAAATAATCTGTGTAAATTTAAAAAATAAAAAAGTGCAAGAAGGAATAAATTTGGTAAGAAGTAAAAACACAATAGGCTTGGATTAAACATTACTGGCTTAAGGATTTAACTCTTTATGTTTTCATAGTAATCAATGAAAATTACAAAATGTAGTGGTTTTTTTTCTTTATGAAGTAAAGAGTACTTTATGCCATCTGATGATGTTTCCTCCCATGCTGCTCTGCCAGATATCAACACTTGAGGGTAACTGCATTATCAGTCCTTAAACATGTCTGGGTGCTTTCCCTCATCTTTTGTTTCTGCAACACTTAAAGGCCCTTTCCAACAACAACCAAAGGATGTTTTAAAAACGCTTTCTTCAATTAAAACCCATTTGTACTCTATCTGCATTCTTCAGAGGCTGACTTCTCTTATTATCTCAAACACCATAGTGTTAACTCAAGTGCTCGATGATAGCAAAGGATGTGCGATTTCGGCACCTGGCTGATACTAATCACTATTGTGAATTTATTTCAGGCTTCTTCTTTTAATATCAAAACAACCCTGTGAGATATTAATGATGGGTGATTGCTAGCCTCTCCACAAAATAGGTGTGAGTTATCTTGACATAGAATATTATGGGCATATAAAATAAAGGACATCAGCCATGAATTTCTGAATTATTTAGATTGTTATTATGATTTTATTACTTGATTCCAGACAGGGCTTTCTGGATCCTCTGAATGAACTACTTTATTTTCCAGAGAGAAAATCAATTCCTGATGAGTTAGAGGCAAAACGGAGGAAGAAACATATAGCTCCGATTTCCATTTCAGATACCTGTCTACTATCACGTCTCATTTTCTATTCTAAAAGGGCGGGAGAATCCAGTCCCTCAAGGTGGATTCTAACTACATAAAATAGTAAGGGGACATTTTAAATAACTACAAAATATAGTGAGTAGACTGAGTGACAGTGGCCCACCAATAGGAGTACAACTGGCCTTGAGAAATGGGAAGTCAAGAAAGTGATCAGCCTCACTCCATAGACTGCAATTTTCTATGTATAACTGGCACTTAGCTTATTTTTATTTATCAGTTTTTAATTATCATTCATGTTTATTTACTACAGTACAGTTATACATGGTGATATTTTAATAATTGATGGAATTTAATAATGATGTTTTATCGTCTTTGAGAATTTCAGACCTGATTTTCATGATATTCGCCCTAATTCTTCCTAGACCCATTCCCCCTTTCTATCCCCCTACCACTGTGTCCTCTTTTTTTAATGACTATTTGTGTTGTTCATATGCTCCTGAGTGTGAGGACATCCATGACAGCATGACCAGCCTACCAGAGACAAATCCTTAGTGATAACTGACTCTTCCTCCCATACTGAAGCCATCCACTGTCTGTAGTCACAGATGCTGTGTGGAGGTCTTGTCATGTCCAGAGGATGCTGAGTTGATCCAGCCCCCTTAGGTCTTAGTCTTTCTGCCCCCTTCCCCCTGATGGTCCCTGAACCTTGAAGGAAATGCAGCTGTCCCATTTATGCCTGTGCATTTGTAGTGATCTTTATTCTCTGTACCCTGACTAGTTGTAAGCTCCTGCCTTAATCAGTTACCACTTTCCAAAGAAACTTCTCTAATGAGGTCTAACTCTTCTTAGACTGCCTAAGGGCTACACAGCCCTCCCATGCTCCTCTTCCTTTCTCAACCTAATCTAACGATTCCTTTGGTTATATGGGTTTTTCATTGATTCCTGACTTTTTACCAGTCACACTCTCATCCTGAAAATTTTATTTTCCTGCATTTGTCATAGTTCTTTAGAGACACCCAATCAATGGAGATAGCAGCTAGGTGATGGTTATAATGGTGGTGGTGGTGATGATGATGGTGATGATGATGATGATGACGACAACGACTACGACAATGATGATGAGCAGAAAAGTATTGACATACATGGTCATACAGCCTAAGAAGTTCTATGATTTATTTCATTTGTATAGGAACACGGGAAGCCAATTAGTATAGTTAATTCAGATGTCAGAGCACCAGGGAGTTCTGGCGAGTAAAGAGCTAAGGACCAGATCTGTAAGGGCATAAAATAATTGATATTCTCACTCAAAAACTCAGGAAAATACACAAATTCTCCTTTCTTCCCCCTTTCGATTCTAAGCCTTTGAAAAGGTGAATTATTCCCATCTGAATTTAGAACTCAGTTCACCTACCTGAATCCTCTAGTTCAGATACTAATCTCTTCCATGAACATCCTCTCAAACATGCCAGAAACACTGAGATAATCTGGGCATCCCATGAAATAATCAAGATAACCATTAGACCATCAGACCTTTTCTGCCTGGCTTTTATCTCTTAGGCATTAATCACCACCTGACACATGGACACTAGAAAGTAAATTCCAAGAGGTCATCAGCCTGAAGGTGTACCCACTACTCTATCCTGATAGACTGATACGCATCTGTTATACAGCAGGTTCATAAACACATCCTGAGTGAAAACATCTTTCAGAAATAAGTATCTCTCAACACACAGCCTTCTTTTAAAAATCATTTTATTTATTTACATTTCAATCCTTGCCTTCATTCCCATAGTTCCTTATCCCATTCCTCCTCCCTTTTGACATAAAGCCTTCTTTATAAACAGGAAACAATCATAATTCCATTAGTTACTTAAAACATTTCTGAGTAGTGACCATTAAGGTGGGTAGCTTGGGTGAGAATGAAGTGCCTTGGAAATACAGCGCCTTGTGCTATGCCTACAACCTTCCTGTTCCTACAGGGTTCCTAGTTGCCCACTCCTCTAAGACTAGCCCCATCTAGCCAAGATGGTATGACCACTGCATGAATAGTTATGACCCAACAGAAGAGTTTGGTCCTTTGTCCTGTTGAACTTTCTTCTAACTACTTTGGTGGTAAAAGTCTCTCGTTGAAAGCAAATCAGCTTAGCATTAGCCCTGCCTCCAAACCACGAGGTCCTGGGCTCAAGCAAACACTGGTATCATCCTATGTTTTTTTGACCAGTTTCTCAGCTCTAAACTTAATTTTCCTTTTAGCACAATATAAATAACAGTTGTCCTTTTCCAAGAGGCTGTGTAGAAAGACTTAATGACTGACTCAAGTGCAATTACTATCACAGTTACTATGACCATTATTGTAATCAAATGGTTGAGGATAGCAAAGATTGCTAGTAACACCATGTCTGTATTTCCTCAAATCCTGTTCAGCCATATATTTATGGATCTTTGGCTTTATTATCAGTTCATCTAACTCTGCTGGTCTTATTCCAAATCTTAATTATCTTCTTAAGAATTTAACCATTATAAAAAAAAGCATATATCTGTCCTTTCCACTTTGTTTTCAATGTCTATGATTGGGCAATATTACTTTATTAAAGAATAACATGTTTATTATTGCTCTTACTTCCTTTACTCTGATAAATGACTTTTCTTTCCTACTCTTCAGCCTTTGTTTCACTGGCATTATTTCTCAACTTTTCAAAACAATCAACCATAGATATGGATGTAGCTTGGTTGGAAGAGATCTCCTCTGTTATACATGAAGTCCTGGGTTCAATTCCAGGACCATATTAAAATGGTGTGGTAGTGGACTCCTATTATCCTAGCACTTGGGGTGTATAAAAAGAAGAATTAGAAGCTCCAAGTCATCCTGACTTATATATAAAGTTTGAGTCTAGCCCGGGATACAATCGACCCTGTCTCATAACACAAACTAAAAAAAATATGAACTGAATTTATACTTTTTAAACGTTTCCTTCACTCTGCGACCCACTTAGCAAGTGTCCTGCTGAACTTATTCTCTGTAGCAAAGGTTCTTGGAAAGAATTGTCCTATCGTTCATGTCCAATTAATTCTAGATTGTCATTAAATTTATAATCCCTAATATTTATATATCATTCTAGTTTGCTTTCATATTACTTTTTTAAAAACCATAACCAAAAGCAAGTTAGGTAAAGAAAGAGGGTTTTGTTGTTGTTGTTTGTTCGTTGTTCATTTTTATGTTTTTAGTGTTTTGGGAGGGTTGTTTTGTTTTATTTTACAGGTTATATTTTATCATAGAAGGAAGTCAGAGCAGGAACTCAAAGCAGCAACCTGGACCATAAACCATGGAGAAACACTGCTTATTGGCTTGGTCTCTTTGTGTCTCTCCATTTGTTTTCTTATATAGCCCATGACCAATTTCCTAGGCATTGTACTGCCAACAGTGGACTAAGCCCTCTTATTGTAACTGTCAATCAAGACAATTCCCATAGACCTGCTCACAGGCCAATCTGATAGAGTAAATTTGATTCTCTCTTCTCAAGTGAATCAATTTATGTTAAGTTGACAATAAAAATTGCTTTGCACCCAGAGTGATATTTTTAAGCATTAGCTGATATTTTTAACATGTGAAGCTTAACTTTGTTAAGAATAGTATTAATGTATTGAAATAGAAGGAAAGATTTTTATTTAAGCTTAAAAATCTTTTCCTGAAAAATTTTCCTTTCATTTTCTCATGTAATATATCCTGATTACAGTTTCCCCACCCTCTACTCCTCTGAATTCCTCTCCATCTTCACTCTTATTCAATCTACCCCCTTTCTGACTCTGATTAGAAAATAAACAAGCATCTAAAGGATGATAATAAGGTAAAAATAAAATACAATGTAATAAAATACAATATAATGGTGTAATACAAAATCTCACACATCAGAATTGGACAAAACAGGAGGAAAAGAGATCAAGAGAAGGCAGAGGAAACAGACCCACTCATTTGCACACTTAGGAATCCGAGAAAAACACCAAAATGGAAGCCATAGTATATACACATAATATATACACAGAAGACCTGGTACAGACCCCATGAAGGGCCTGTGCATGCTGCCTCAGTCTCTGTGAGTTCATATGAGCTTGGTTTATGTTGATTTAGAGAGCCTAGTTTTCTGGTTTCCTCCATCCCCTCTGTCTCTTATATTCCTTCTGACTCTCTTCCATAGGTTTTCCTGAAATTTGAGGAGAAGAATTTGTTAGAGACAACCTATTTTAGGATGAGTATTGCAAGGTCTCCCACTCTCTACATAATGTAAAGCTGTGGATCTCTGTATTTTTCTGCTGCAGGAGGAAGCTTATCTGATGCTGCCTGAACAAGACACTGATGTTTCACTATTAGCATAATGTTGTTATGAGTCATTTTATTGCTACTTTTTTAAAACATCAGTAGTGTTTTGTTTGACCCTAGGATCCTGAGCTATCTAGTCTCATGTTCTTGGTCACCAAAGCAGTGTCAGGAATGGGTTCCATCTCCAGGAATGGGTCTTAAGTCAAATCAGATAATAGCTGATTATTTCTACAAACTTTATGCCATCATTGTACTAGCATAGCATTGCACAGGACACCATTGTAAATCAAAGAGCTTGTCGCTGGGTTGGTGTTCATGTTTCTATTAGTACCATGCAGAGTACCTTACTGTGCCAAAGACAATAGAACTTAGGGGTGAATGTTCAATGTAGGCACTGGCTTGAATTCTCCATGTTTAATGAGTTGTATAGATGTTGTCTTCAGCAATGGGGCTTTGCTGAATTTAGCGAGCAATCTGTATTGCAGTAGTTGTTTAAGGTTCCCATGTACCTCTTTGTCCAACAACTCAAGTAAATGCAACCCAATCCCAGTACTAGAAGCTTCATCTGATGATGACAGATGATCAGTTGGGGCTTTGTCTCCACTTTTATTAGGTTTATTAGGCAATTTAAATTATATATAATATATATAAATTAGAGAGAGAGAGAGAGAGAGAGAGAGAGAGAGAGAGAGAGAGCAAGGAAGGATTCTACTACATTATTCTTTCATACAATCCTTCAAATGGCCATTAGTTTTAGCTGTCTCCGCATGTTTCCACCGTTCCCCCTTTATCCTCTTCCTCCCTACTGCTCTAATCCCCTGTTCATCTATCCATAAATTCCTATTATATTTCTCTTTCCTAGGAATATCAATCTTTGCTCCCCACCCTAATCTCTTACTCTATGCCTAACCTCTGTTACTCTACAAATTGTAGCTTGTTTATTACTGACTTTAACAACTAACTTCCACACATAAGGAAATACATATCATGTTTATCTCTCTGGTTTTGGGATACCTCGCTTAGGATTATTATTTTTCTAATTCTATCCATTAACTTGCTGATTTCATGATTCTATTTTTTTTTTCAGAGCTGAGGATCAAACCCAGGGCCTTGTGCTTGCTAGGCAAGCGCTCTACCACTGAGCTAAATCCCCAAGCCCTCATGATTCTATTTTTAATGGCTGATATCCCATTCTGTAAATATACCACGTTTAAAATCCATTCATCTATTCATGAATATCCAGGCTGTTTCCAATTTCTAATTGTTATTAATAGAGCAGAAAAGAACATGATTGAGCAAGTGTATCTGTGGTAGATGAAATGTCCTTTAGTTATTTGTCTAAGAATGGTAGAACTAGATCTTGAAGTAGATTGATTCCCATTTTCCTGAGGAACTGCCATATTGATTTCCACCATGGCTTGCATAAATTTGTTGTCCCACCAACAATGGATAAGTGTTCCCCTAACTAAACAATCACACCAACATAAGCTGTCATTTGACTGTGGATGTTGAACATTTCTTTAAGTATTTCTCAGCCATTTGAATTTCCTCTTTTGAGAAGCCACTATTTATATCTGTAACTCATTTAAAAACTTACTAATTTTTGTGGACCAAAACTAAACAGCATATACTTTGACTATTTTGCTTAAATAAACATAATTACATAAGTTTTAATTTATCATTTCCCACAATAGAAATATATGTATGAAAAACTACTCATAAGCACAGTAGAGATAATTACTATAATATTTCTAGGTCCATTTTGTAGAATTTTTGTTAACTGAAAATTTTACTTTTACTTTTATTTTCAATGGCATAGAGCCAAATATTTTTATCTGCAGTATTTGATATTTTTGTCTTAATGGTATTTCTATACTCTTTAAATTATTCATTGGATATTTGTTAAATTGATAAATAAGTAATAAAGTCTACTTAGAAGCATGGATAGACTTAATGACTATTTGTGAATGCTCTTAATGCATTTAATTTTTGTTTACTTGCATTGTTGTTTTATGGATCTATACATCATTAAACAAAAGTGCATATAGCCATTCTGAAGATTCATTTCTGGGCAGCCATGAAATATTAAAACCATCATTCTATTCATTAGAGTAAAACTTAACAAGTATTCAGTTGGTCCAATGAATGAAAGGGTTGTTCATTTTGCCACCTTTTTAAATAAACTAATGTTAATTTGTAAAGACACCTTTAGAAGAAAGCTTTCTGGTGTTTTTCACACTGGCCTCACACTGCTTGCCATTCGGCAGCTTCTAAGCTCTGAGTGGAGACTGCTAGAAACCCAATTGGCAAGAGGATTCTGTGGAGGGTGGAGAGTGCCAGTCAATTTCTCAGGTGCTTTCTCATTGAGGACTTTTGACTGGCAATGGATTCTAAACATACACTTTGCTATTAAATGATTTTATTAAGGGCCAAATTCCAAACTGTTTGGAGCTTTGAAGATAAGGAGACACCCTGCCAAGTTCCTATCAACTGAGCTGCCATTGTTATTAATTATTGCAGTAATGGCTCACATACAGGAGGTATTACCCAACATACATTGTCAACCACAATTGGATAGACCACAATAATAGCAGATGTGGGGAAACACACCATTCCTTTTCATCAAGTGACTTCTGTGACAAATAATTTTTATGTTTCTTTTTTACTTTAGTCCAATTAAGATAGATTAAGTTTTGCCTTAACAGAGAAATGACTGTCCAACATTGATAACATTAACTCAACCTTTTATAAAGACCTCAGAAGAAACCAACAGAAACACAAAGATGAGCTCATCAGAGTCCCACACCTGAATATACAGCAGCCAATGTGGAAGCTATGGAGTGACTTTGCTTTGCAAGTCAGAGGAAGAGGGACCTTGTCTGGCTGTGTCTATCATGAAAAGGAAAAGAATTCTTTGTGAATGAATAGAATTTCAGGATGGGTGTTTGGGACTGCAAGTCTGTATATAACTGGTGCATGAGGCCTTGTGTGCATTTGGCAGGCAGTGAAGGAAGCAGTTTGCCTGGAGGACAGGCTTCTTTAATTGACAAATAAAACCTGAAGGATGATAATAGAATTTTCTTCTTCTTCTTCTTCTTCCTCTTCTTCTTCTTCTTCTTCTTCTTCTTCTTCTTCTTCTTCTTCTTCTTCTTCTTCTTCTTCTTCTCCTCCTCCTCCTCCTCCTCCTCCTCCTCCTCCTCCTTCTTCTTCTTCTCCTTCTTCTTCTTCTTCTTCTTTTTTTCTCCTTCTCCTTCTGCTTCTGCTTCTGCTTCTGCTTCCTGCTGCTGCTTCTGCTTCCTGCTGCTGCTTCTGCTTCCTGCTGCTGCTTCTGCTTCTGCTTCTGCTTCTGCTTCCATTTATACACTTTACATCCTACTAATTCCTCCTCCTCCAGGTCACCCTCACTCACAATCCTTCCCCCTCTTCACTTCCCTTCTCCTATGAAAAGGTGGAGGCACTCCTTCCCCTGGGTAACCTCTCACCCAAGCACATAAAATCTCTGTGGGGCTATGTACAACCTCTCTCACTGAGGCAAGAAAAGGCAGACCAGCTCAAAGAACATATCCCACAGACAGGCAACAACTTTTGGGATAGCCCCCATTCCAGTTGCTCAGGACCCACATGAAGACCAAGCTGTACATCTACTATATATGTGTGGTGGGCCTAGAGGATACACAGGTTTGCTCTTCGGTTGGTAGTTCAGTCCATGTTAGTTGAGTCTGTTGATGACCACTTTCTTGAGGCAGCAATGTAGATCTCTCCTGAGAGACACAGCCAGAATACAGCAAACACAGAGGCGAATGCCAGCAGCAAACCACGGAACTGAGAATAGGACCCCCGTTGAAGGAATCAGAGAAAGAACTGGAAGAGCTTGAAGGGGCTCGAGACCCCTTATGAATAACAATGCCAAGCAACCAGAGCTTCCAGGGACTAAGCCACTACCTAAAGAATATACATGGACTGACCCTGGACTCTGACCTCATAGGTAGCAATGAATATACTAGTAAGAGCACCAGTGGAAGGGGAAGCCCTGGGTCCTGCTAAGACTGAACCCCCAGTGTACTAGATTGTTGGGGGGAGGGCGGCAATGGGGGGAGGATGGGGAGGGGAACACCCATAAGAAAGGGGAGGGGGAAGGGGGATGTTTGCCCGGAAACCGGGAAAGGGAATAACACTCGAAATGTATATAAGAAATACTCAAGTTAATAAAAAAAAAAGACCTAACTGCATTCTAAGTATTTATCTCTATACCCACAGATAAGTGTAGCTCTCATCCTTCATCAAAGAAACTTCCTTTTGCACCTCACAGACTATTACTAAAAATCACTACTAGTCAAAATGCCAAGAACAACTGACAATGGTGTCCACCCCCAGTAGATACACCTGCATACAATTCAACTCATGAGCCCAAGGCTCAGGGAACATCACAAAAGGGGAAATTGAAACATTGTAAGCATCAAGACCAAAAAGTGTTAAGTGATCTCCTGTGACAGTGGGCCTTCTAGCTGTAACAGGGAGCCTACACCCTTGAAATCTCAAGGCCCAAATAGATGGTAGAAGTACCTTTAAAAAAGGAGCAACAGGGATTGGGGATTTAGCTCAGTGATAGAGCACTTGCCTAGCAACAGGCAATTCACAACAGCAAGAGTGGGAGAATTTGTCTTCCCAGGAATAAGCCTCTTGATTGGTTATCCAATATGAAAGGGTCAGACCCAGAAATATGCATACTACACATGAATGTGGCACGAATGGACTCAGCAGGTTGTATTTATATGTTGATTTATTAAAATGTACATATGAAAACAATGTTAAAGAAGTGATGGAGCTTGAAATGAGTAAATGAGAGATATTAAAAGAGTTGGAGAGAGGAGAGGGAAAGAGAGGATTTTTTTTATCTTTATTAACTTGAGTATTACTTAATTACATTTCGATTGTTATTCCCTTTCCCGGTATCCGGGCAAACATCTCCCAACCCCTCCCCTTCTATATGGGTGTTCCCCTCCCCATCCTCCCCCCATTACCGCCCTCCTGGCAACAATCACTTTCACTGGGGTTCAGTCTTGACAGGACCAAGGGCTTCCCCTTCCACTGGTGATCTTACTAGGATATTCATTGCTACCTGTGAGGTCAGAGTCCAGGGTCAGTCCATGTATAGTCTTTAGGTAGTGGCTTAGTCCCTGGAAGCTCTGGTTGGTTGGCATTGTTGTACATATGGGGTCTCAAGCCCCTTCAAGCTCTTCCAGTTCTTTCTCTGATTCCTTCAACGGGGGTCCCATTCTCAGGTCAGGGGTTTGCTGCTGGCATTCGCCTATGTATTTGCTGTATTCTGGCTGTGTCTCTCAGGAGAGATCTAAATCCTGTTCCTGTCGGCCTCCACCTCTGTCTTTCATCTATCTCACCTAGTTTGGTGGCTGTATATGTATGGGCCACATGTGGGACAGGCCCTGAATGGTCGTTCCTTCAGTCTCTGTTCTAAACTTTGCCTCCCTATCCCCTCCTAAGGGTATTCTTATTCCCCTTTTAAAGGAGTGAAGCATCCATATTTTTGTCATCCTTCTTGAGTTTCATGTGCTCTGTGCATCTAGGGTAATTCAAACATTTGGGCTAATATCCTCTTATCAATGAGTGCATACCATGTGTGTTTTTCTGTGATTGGGTTACCTCACTCAGGATGATATTTGCCAGTTCCATCCATTTGCCTATGAATTTCATAAAGTCATTGTTTTTGATACCTGAGTAGTATTCCATAGTGTAGATGTACCACATTTTCTGTATCCATTCCTCCGTTGAAGGGCATCTGGGTTCTTTCCAGCTTCTGGCTATTATAAATAAGGCTGCTATGAACATAGTGGAGCACGTGTCTTTTTTGTATGTTGGGGCATCTTTTGGGTACATGCCCAAGAGAGGTATAGCTGGGTCTTCAGGTAGTTCAATGTCCAATTTTCTGGGGGAACCTCCAGACTGATTTCCAGAATGTTTGTATCAGTCTGCAATCCCACCAACAATGGAGGAGTGTTCCTCTTTCTCCACTTCCTCGCCAGCATCTGCTGTCTCCGGAGTTTTTGATCTTGACCATTCTCACTGGTTGAGGTAGAAACTCAGAGTTGTTTTGATTTGCATTTCCCTTATGACTAAAGATGTTGAACATTTCTTTAGTTGCTTCTCAGCCATTTGGTATTCCTCAGCTGTGAATTCTTTGTTTAGCTCTGAACCCCATTTTTTAATAGGGTTATTTGTCTCCCTGCAGTCTAACTTCTTGAGTTCTTTGCATATTTTGGATATAAGGCCTCTATCAGTTGTAGGATTGGTAAAGACCTTTTCCCAATCTGTTGGTTGCCGTTTTGTCCTAACGACAGTGTCCTTTGCCTTACAGAAGCTTTGTAGTTTTATGAGATCCCATTTGTCTATTCTTGATCTTAGAGCATAAGCCATTGGTGTTTTGCTCAGGAAATTTTCTCCAGTGCCCATGTGTTCCAGATGTTTCCCCAGTTTTCTTCTATTAGTTTGAGTGTACTGGTTTGATGTGGAGGTCCTTGATCCACTTGGACTTAAGCTTTGTAAAGGGTGATAAGCATGGATCGATCTGCATTCTTCTACATGTTGACCTCCAGTTGAACCAGCACCATTTGCTGAAAATGCTATATTCTTTTCCATTGGATGGTTTTGGCTCCTTTGTCAAAAATCAAGTGACCACAGGTATGTTCATTTCTGGGTCTTCAATTTTATTCCACTGGTCTATCTGTCTGTCCAATACCAAGCAGTTTTTATCACTATTGCTCTGTAATACTGCTTGAGTTCAGGGATAGTGATTCCCCAAAAGTCCTTTTATTGTTGAGGATAGTTTTAGCTATCCTGGGTTTTTTGTTATTCCAGATGAATTTGCAAATTGTTCTGTCTAACTCTTTGATGAATTGGATTGGTATTTTGATGGGGATTGCATTGAATCTGTAGATTGCTTTTGGTAAAATGGTCATTTTTACTACATTAATCCTGCCAATCCATGAGCATGGGAGATCTTTCCATCTTCTGAGGTCTTCTTCAATTTCTTTCTTCAGAGTCTTGAAGTTCTTATTTTACAGATTTTTACTTGCTTGGTTAAAGTCACACCGAGGTACTTTATATTATTTGGGTCTATTATGAAGGGTGTCGTTTCCCTAATTTCTTTCTTGGCTTGTTTCTCTTTTGTGTAGAGGAAGGCTACTTATTTATTTGAGTTAATTTTATACCCAGCCACTTTGCTGAAGTTGTTTATCAGCTTTAGTAGTTCTCTGGTGGAACTTTTGGGATCACTTAAATATACTATCATATCATCTGCAAATAGTGATATTTTGACTTCTTCTTTTCTAATCTGTATCCCCTTGGTCTCCTTTTGTTGTCTGATTGCACTGGTTAGAACTTCAAGAACTATATTCAATAAGTAGGGAGAGAATGGGCAGCAATGTCTATTCCCTGATTTTAGTGTGATTGCTTCAAGTTTCTCTCCATTTAGTTTAATGTTAGAGACTGGTTTGCTGTATATGGCTTTTATTATGTTTAGGTATGGGCCTTGAATTCTTATTCTTTCCAGGACTTTTATCATGAAGGGGTGTTGAATTTTGTCAAATGCTTACTCAGCATCTAATGAAATGATCATGTGGTTTTGTTCTTTCAGTTTGTTTATATAATGGATCACGTTGATGGTTTTCCGTATATTAAACCATCCCTGCATGCCTGGGATGAAGCCTACTTGATCATGCTGGATGATTGTTTTGATGTGCTCTTGAATTCGGTTTGCCAGAATTTTATTGAGTATTTTTGCGTCGATATTCATAAGGGAAATAGGTCTGAAGTTCTCTTTCTTTGTTGGGTCTTTATGTGGTTTAGGCATAAGAGTAATTGTGGCTTCATAGAAGGAATTCGGTAGTGCTCAACCTGTTTCAATTTTGTGGAATAGTTTGGATAATATTGGTATGAGGTGTTCTATGAAGGTCTGATAGAATTCTGCACTAAACCCGTCTGGACCTGGGCTCTTTCTGGTTGGGAGACTTTTAATGACTGCTTCTATATCGTTAGGAGTTATGGGGTTGTTTAAATGGTTTATCTGTTCCTGATTTAACTTTGGTACCTGGTATCTGCCTAGGAAATTGTCTATTTCCTGCAGATTTTCAAGTTTTGTTGAATATAGGCTTTTGTAGTAGTGTCGGATGAGTTTTTGAATTTCCTCTGAATCTGTAGTTATGTCTCCCTTTTCATTTCTGATTTTGTTAATTTGGATACACTCTCTGTGTCCTCTCGTTAGTCTGGCTAACGGTTTATCTATCTTGTTGATTTTCTCAAAGAACCAACTTTTGGTTCTGTTGATTCTTTCTATGGTCCTTTTTGTTTCTACTTGGTTGATTTCAGCTCTGAGTTTGATTATTTCCTGCCTTCTACTCCTCCTGGGTGTATTTGCTTCTTTTTGTTCTAGAGCTTTTAGGTGTGCTGTCAAGCTGCTGACATATGCCCTCTCCTGTTTCTTTTTGCAGGCACTCAGAGCTATGAGTTTTCCTCTTAGCACAGCTTTCATTGTGTCCCATAAGTTTGGGTATGTTTTACCTTCATTTTCCTTAAATTCTAAGAGGTCTTTAATTTCTTTCTTTATTTCTTCCTTGACCAGGTTATCATTGAGTAGAGCATTGTTCAACTTCCATGTATATGTGGGCATTCTTCCCTTATTGTTATTGAAGACCAGTTTTAGCCCGTGGTGGTCTGATAGGACGCATGGGATTTTTTCTTTCTGTATCTGTGGAGGCCTGTTTTATGACCAAGTATATGGTCAATTTTGGAAAAAGTACCATGAGGTGGTGAGAAGAATGAATATAAATAGGATAGAATGTTCTATAAATATCTGTTAAATTTATTTGGATCATGACTTCTCCTAGTCTGTCTACATCTCTGTTTAATTTCTGTTTCCATGACCTGTCCATTGATGAGAGTGGGGCGTTGAAATCTCCTACTATTATTTTGTGAGGTGCAATGACCTGTTTTCCTGTTTTCTTTCAGCCAGTAATGGGAACAGAATGTTCTGCTTTCAGGCGTGTAGTGTTTCCTGTCTACAGGTCTTCAGCTGTTTCGGTGGGCCTGTGTCCTGAGTCCACCTGGCAGGTCGCTTGGAGCAGAAAAGTTGGTCTTACCTGTGGTCCTGCAGCTCAAGTTGCTTGTGGGGGGCTGCTTTTGAGCTCTTTGCCTTTTCTGGGAGCCCCCATGCACCAGGGTCCCAGATGCCATTAGGTGTTTTCCTCTGGAGTCAGAAATGTGGGCAGAGTGTAGTCTCTTCTGGCTTCCCAGACGTGTCTGCCCCTCTGAAGTTTTAGCTCTCCCTCCCACGGGATTTGGGTGCAGAGAACTGTTGATCTGGTCCCTTCAGGTCCGGGTGGTGTCTGGAGCGTGGGGGACCTGCAGCTCCAGTGCCCCTATCTTCCGGTTCCCCCAAGAGAATTTTTTAATATGAAATATTTTATTGTATTTTATTTTATTTGGTTATCTGATGTCATATTTTTTCAATAACTTATTTTTACTCACTTTACATCAAGATTACAGCTCCTCTCCCTCCTCTCCTTCCAGTCCCACCCCTACAAATCCCTACCCCCATTGCCCAATTACTTCTCCTCAGAAAAGGGGAAGCCTCCCCTTGGGTACTACCTAAGATATCTACATTCAGCAGGACTAGATGCATCCTCTTGCACAGACAGTCCAGGTAGAGAACAGAATCCATGGCTGGAAACAGAGTCAGAGATAACTACTTCCCTCCCAGTTGTTAGGGGACTCACATGGAGATCAATCTACACATTGGTTATGAATATGTAGGGGGCCTAGGTTCAGGCCTCACATGCTCTTTGATTGGTGGTTCAGTCTCTGGGAGCCCCCGTGGGCCTGGTAAGTTGACTATGTCCTTGACCTCTCTGGCTTGCTCACTTCTATCCTTGATTCTTCTACATGACTCCCAAAGTCTGCCTCATGGTTGGCTGTGGGTCTCTGCATCTGTTTCCGTCAGCTGCTGGGTGATTCCTCTCAGGAAACAGAAATGCTAGGTTCCTGACTGATCATTAATAATATAAGAGGTTGGCTCTCTCACATAGGATGGTTCCAAAGTCGGGGCAGTCATATGGCTGTTCCCTCAGTCTCTGTTCCATCCTGTAGGCAAGACAAACTTTAAGTTGAATGTTTTGTGATGGATTGATGTCCCCCTTCCTCTATTGCAGTCCTTTCCAGCTATAGGAGGTGGTCACCCCCATAGATTCCCTGTATTCTCCTCAGTCCCAGGCCTCCAGCTAGTCCCAGAGATGCTCTCCACTGATTTCCAGTCTCACCCCCCAGCCCTCTCAAGCACCTTCTCCCCATATCTGATTGGCATCCCCCAGACCCATCCCCCTCCTCAGCCTCTCTTCCACCCAGTTCCCCATCTCAATACACCTCTGAAGAATATCTGGATTTCTCTTGACTGAGATTCACACATCCTCCCTTAGGCCCTCCTTATTACCCAGTTTCTTGAGTCTGTGGATTGTAACATGTTTTCCCTGCACTTTATAGCAAAAATCTACTTATAAGTGAGTGTCTATTATACTGTGTCTTTCTGGCTCTAGGCTGCCTTTCTTAGATTCCATCTCTTTGCCTGCAAATTTCATGATGTGTTTGTTTTTAATCACTGAATAGTATTCCACTGTACAGATATATAGCAAATTCTCCATTCCTCAGCTGAGGGTCATCTAGGTTATTTCCAGTTTCTGGCTATTACCAGTAAAGCTGCTATGAACGTAGTTGAACAAGATGAAACTTATTTTAAATATGATGGCAATAAGACATTGGTACTAAGTCAAAAGAGAGTGACTTCAAACTTCTAAACTATAAAACAACTTCTCCCCTACCCCTCTTTTCAACCTCTACTCTTAAACGGAAATGACTAATAAATAATAAAATAAAATTTTAGAAAGATATAAAAATAAAAGGAAATAATACAATTAACTCCCTCCACCCAAGTGCCCAATTATTTTGTTTCTTTAACCCAAACCTGTACAGACGGTGTTTCAAGGAATGAAATTATGCTACCTCATAAGCAATAACATTATTAATTAGGCAACAGTGCTTAGGTGAAGTTGGTTTGGTCTTTTAAAATATCCATTCATTTCCATTGGCACTGCGCTAGCTAATTTTATCTCATCTTGATACAAGCTATAGTCATCACAGAAAAGGGAGCCTCAGTTTAAAAAAAACAAAAAAAAAAACAAACAAAAACCTTAATAAGATTATGCTGTAGACAGGCAAGCCTACAATGCACCTTCTTAATTAGTCATTGATATGAGAAGGCACAGTTCATTGTGGGTAGGACCACCCCTGGGCTGGTGATCCCGGGTTCTGTGAGAAAGCAGGCTGAGCAACTCATGAGGAGCAAGCCAGTAAACAGCATCCCTCCATAGCCTCTGCATCACATCCTGCCTCCAGATTCCTGTTGTTTGAATTTCTGTCCTGACGTCCTGTGGTGATAGACTATGATGTGGGGTGTATAAGGCAAATAAATCCTTTCGTCCATTCCCAAGTTGTTTTGGTCATGATGTTCAACCCAGTAATAGAAACCCTGACTAACACTTAAGTCAGATTTGTACTACTTTTAGTCAAAAAACAAACTATATTTAAAGCAGTTTTAAGTAAACAGAAAAATTGGATAGGAAGTGCAGAGAATTCCCAAACACCTTTCCCTTGTGTACTTCCCATGTTATCTCCTGTTGTAGGCATCATGCTTTACTATGGAACACCTATAAGACAAATGTTTAAACACTGTCATTAATAATATAGCAGGACTGAGGTTCAGACCCCTTCTGTGTTGTGCACCTGTAGAGGTATCCACAGTGTGTAGTGCGTGTATCTCTCTGTGGGTTGCTAGGTATCCACTGTGTGTATTTGCTCATTTGTTTAAGACAAGATCTCACCATTTTTTTCAAGGCTGGCCTTCAACTTGTGAAGTTGCTGCTTTGGCATCCTGAGTGTTGATTTTACAGCATGCAGCTGGCTTTCTTTTTTATCACAATATAATAGGCCATTATGTGGATCAACTCCATTTGACCTATTCCTTGGTGGCCGATTGTCATAGTTACTACAATTTGAAATGATTATTAATAAACTTGCTATAAGCAAACGTGGAAAAATGTTTAGCTTTGTTAAAAATCCATATGATTATTTTATTTTTTATTGGATATTTTTTATTTAATTTCAAATGTTATTCATTTTCCCAGCTTCATAAGCCTCCCTATCCCATCCCCAGCCCCCTTCTTCTATAAGGGTGTTATCTTTCCCCAGCCACTTCCCATTCCCGCGTCCCCACCCTGACATACTCGTACACTGGGGGGTGGGGGGAGTCCAGCCTTGGCAGAACCAAGGTCTTCTCCTCCCATTGGTGCCCAATAAGACCGTCCGCCATCCTCTGCTACATATGCAGCTGGAGCCATGGGTCTGTCCATGTGTATTCTTTGGATGGTGGTTTAGTCCCTGGGAGCTCTGGTTGGTTGGCATTATTGTTCTTATGGGGTTGCAAGCCCCTTCAGCTCCTTTAATCCTTTCTCTAACTCCTCCAATGGGAACCCCATTCTCAGTTCAATGGTTGGCTGCAAGCATTAGCCTCTGTATTTGTCATGCTCTGGCAGAGCCTCTCAGGAGACAGCTATATCAGACTCCTGTCAGCATGTACTTCTTGGCATTAGCCATATTGTCTGGTGTTTTTGATGGCTATATGTATATGGACTGGATCTCCAGGTAGGTCAGGCTCTGAATGGCCATTCCTTCTGTCTCTGCTCCAAACTTTTTCTCCATATGTCCTCCTATGAATATTTTTGTTCCCCCTTTTAAGAAAGACTGAAGCATCCACACTTTGGTCATTTTTCTTCTTGACCTTCAGGTGGTCTGTGGATTGTATCTTGGCTATTCCGAGCTTTTGGGCTAATACCCACTTATCAGTGAGCACATACCATGTGTGGTATTCATGATTGGGTTACCTCATTCAGGATGTTATTTTCTAGTTCCATCCATTTGCCTATGAATTTCATAAAGTCATTGTTTTTGATAACTGAGTAGCACTTCATTGTGTAGATGTACCACATTTTCTGTATCCATTCCTCTGTTGAAGGGCATCTGGGTTCTTTCCAGCTTCTGGCTATTATAAATAAGGCTGCTATGAACATAGTGGAGCATGTTTCTTTGTTCTATGTTGGATCACTGTTTGGGTATATGCCCAAGAGTGGTATAACTGGGTCCTCTGGTAGTACTGTTGGTATTCTGTCTAAGCTCTGCCCAGACAGCTATCTGAAAGAGCGAGGTATGCTCTGCCTCACAGTTGCCTGGCAACAGCTAGCTGTGCCTGACGCTAAATAAGGAGCTGCTTGCCACCTACTCTTTCTCTTTGTTCTCTTCTCTTCCCTGTTGTTCCCCTCTTCCCTGTCTCTTCTCTCTACCACAACCCCCTTCCCTACAGGTGCTCATGGCTGGCCTTTCTTCTCCTCTACTCTTCTCTCATTAAACCTTACTATGTGGAAACATGTTGGCCTGGTGTGCTTTGTTCTGGGCATTGGTCAAGACTTAAACCCCAACATTGGTCTGAACAAGTATAATGTCCAATTTTCTGAGGAACCTCCAGACTATTTTCCATAGTGGTTGTACCAGCTTGCAATCCCACTAACAATTGAAAAGTCTTCCTCTTTCTCCACATCTACTGTTACCTGAGGTTTGATCTTAGCCATTCTGGCTAGTGTGAGATGGAATCTCAGGGTTGTTTTGATTTGCATTTCCCTGATGACTAAGGATGTTGAACATTTCTTTAGGTACTTCTCAGCCATTCAATATTCCTCAGCTGAGAATTCCCTGTTTAGCTCTGTACCCCATTTTTAGGGTTATTTGGCTCTCTGGAGTCTAACTTCTTGAGTTCTATGTATATTTTGGATATTAGCCCTCTATCAGATGTAGGATTGGTAAAGATCTTTTACCAATCTATTGGTTGCTATTTTGTCTTAATGACAATGTCCTTTGCCTTACAGAAGCTTTGCAGTTTTATGAGGTCTCATTCGTCGATTCTTGATCTTAGAGCATCAGCCATCGGTGTTCTGTTCAGGAAATTTTCCCCAGTGCCCATGTGTTCGAGGTTCTTCCCCACTTTTTCTTCTATTAGTTTGAGTGTATCTGGTTTTATTTGGAAGTCTTTAATCCACTTGGACTTAACCTTTGTACAGGGCAATAAGAATGGATCTATTTGCATTCTGACCTGCAGTTGAACCAGCACCATTTGTTGAAAATGCTATCTTCTTTTCCATTGGATGGTTTTAGCTCCTTTGTCAAAGAGCAAGTAACTATAGGTGTGTGGGTTCATTTCTGGATCTTCAACTCTATTCCACTGATCTACTTGCCTGTCTGTGTACCAATACTATATAGTTTTTGTCACTATTGTTCTGTAATGCAGCTTGATGTCAGGGATGATAATTCCTCACGAATTTCTTTTATTGTTGAGGATAGTTTTTACTATCCTGGGTGTTTTGTTATTCCAGATGAATTTGCAAATTACTATTTCTAACTCTATGAAGAATTGAATTGGAATTATGATGGAGATGCACTGAATCTTTAGATTGTTTTTGGAAAAATGGTCATTTTTACTATATTAATCCTGCCAACCCATGAGCATGGGAGGTCTTTTCATTTTCTGAGATCTTCAATTTCTTTCTTTCAAGACTTGAAATTCTTGTCATGCTGATCTTTCCCTTGCTGGGTTAGAGTCACACTGAGGTACTTTATGTTATTTGGGACTATTGTGAAAAGTGTTGTTCCCCTAACTTCTTTCTCAACCTGTTTATCCTTTGAGTAGAGGAAGGCTACTGATTTGTTTGGGTTAATTTTATATCCAGCCACTTTGCTGAAGTTGTTTATCACCCTTAGTAGTTCTCTGGTGGAACTTTTGGGGTCACTTAATTATACCACCATATCATCTGCAAATAGTGATATAGAAGTTAGCCTTGCAACTACAATAGACCACTGACATAGTTCAATGGATAAAAGGCATTGCCATGCAAGCCCTGTGGTCTGAGTTTAACCCCTGGAACTTATATAAAGAGGAATAAGAGAGAAATAATTCCTCTAGACTGTCCTCTAATCTCCCTATGTGCATGACAGGTGCCTTCACAGATGCATCATACACATTTTATCATTATTACCACCACCACCACCACCACCACCACTACCACCACCACTACCACCACCACCACCACCACCACCACCACCATCATCATCATCATTTTATATATTTATAAAACTCCCAAATATTTTCAAAAACAAGTATAATATTTTAGACTCCCTGAAGGAAGCAATAATATTCCTTATTATTCTGCAGCCTCATCAGCAATTCACATGATCAAATGTTTAGATTTTAGGAATTCTATAGTTATATGTAGTGTATAATTTTTCATTTTGCTCTTTTTGATAAAATATATTTGGCAACTTCTGCTGTAAATCTCTATCCAAGTCTCCTCTTCAGTGAGGTGTTTATTCTGACATCTGCTTAGTTTTATTGGATTATCTTGTTCAAGTTCAAAGACATTTTGTGTATTCTTGAAACACAATCTAGATATTGTATATATCCTTCAGTTTGAGCTTTGGAAGTACAGCTATGTGCTTGGGAAGTATGCTCTCTTTGTATGTTGCCATTTTCTTAACAGTCTGTCTTAATGTAATTTGTTTTAAGAACTTGGAATTTAATCAGTATTGGACACTACTATACTTATTCAAGTATGAATTTTCATGTTCTTCTATCTTTCAAACTCAATTTTTAAGAATTGATGTAGATAGTCTTCCAGTAACATGCTATACTGAGTGTAGCTCAAATTTGAGGGTCTCAGAGGGTCCTCCATCACAGGAGATCACAACATGTGGTCCCTGATGAAGGTCCCTCCTGCTTGCTCATGCTGTTCAATTGCTGCAAGGATGTCAAAGAAGAAAGCTCGCCTTTTCTGGGGAAACATTTCAAGCTACAAATTTCTTCAACAACAACAACAAAAAAAAAAAACAATCCAGTGAACTGAAAGGAAAACAGATTCTATACCATTTTAAATGATTACTCTAATTTTATGTAGCAGTAAACATCAATTTATTCAGCAGTAGATTTCAATTATGTTTCTAATTTGCGAATGTTGCCCTCCAGTAGATCTCGAATTAGAGGGCTAAGCACTAAGGAAAGGCAATACAATGCCACTGCAATTAGAAATTCCTCTAAAATATTCAATTAACTACTGAGGAAAGTAGTTAACAGTTCACCTTTTTACTGATAAAGGGTATATGTGAAATTTTATTTAGATTGGATTCATGACCACTTCTTTGCCTGGTCACCTTCTAATTTCTATTTGGAGGATCTCAGTATTTTTACATTTTCTCTGGAATGGTTGGGATTTGACCAAGCATGAAGATTACTATGAAAAAACAACTTGACCTCTCTGCAAAATATTAACAAAAATTGTCTAATTTCTTCTACACTGTCTAGTGTGTGTGTGTGTGTGTGTGTGTGTGTGTGTGTGTGTGTGTGTGTGTGTAACAGCACTGGAAATAAGAAAGCCATTTTTTTCATTTTTCCAAGAATTATAAGAAGACAGGTAAAACAGATCCTTATCTGGTCTTTTCAATCCCCACCCCACTATGTTTTAAAATATTCTAATCCCCCAAGAAATGAGAGTGAGAAAGATCAGTATTGGAAGTCATGTTGGCTTGGAAGTCTTGGAAATCTCCCACAAGGCATCACTTCCTACAGCTGAGAAGGAAATGAGTAAACTACGTTTTATGATGATTGTGTGGCCTAATGAAAATGCTGAAGATGAAATTTGCAAAGGGCATTGTTAGCTTCCCCTCCTTTGCATGGAGAACACCCTTTCCTTTGAAATATAGTCAATATAAGTTTTTATAGCTAATGGCAATGCCACGCGTGAACTAATGCTCTATTTCCTTTCTTAGTTAAAAATACCGAAGTCGTATACAGAAGATGACCAGCTGCCAGCCTGGCCTCTATACCAAATCACTTAGGCTGGAGCTCAACCCCCAAGAGTCCCACCCTACCATTGCCTCGCCAGGTGACTCCAGATGAAGGACATTTCACATTCATATATAATTTAAGTATTTATTAAACTGAAAGTAACTGTGTCTTGATACTTCAGCCTACCTAATATCTTTAGAATGTTTTCTGAAAATGTTTAGTAATGGACAATGCAAATGGAAGAGAGAAGGGAAATGAGGAGGGAGGAGGGAAGTTGGAATAGAAGGCATGGCAATTTGAAGGCAAATATGGAGAGCTATTTTACTGCTTTACTCACTTAAAGAGCAAAGCTTTCTTGTTTAGCAGTTATCAGTAGGGATTTTGGGAAATCTTCAGCCTGTTAGTGTACAGAATGTTCTGTATAGAAGTCTGGTAGAAATAAATGCCTCCCCCTGGTCTGTCTTATAGTCACTGTCTGTACTTACATGAAAATATGGACAAGATTTTGAAGCCTTCAGATTTTTCAAGCCTTCAAATTCTTCTGCTTCTTTTTTTTTTTAATGACTCCAAGTAATCTTTTTTTTCTCCATCTTTATTAACTTGGGTATTTCTTATTTGCATTTCAATTGTTATGATTCCAAACCCTCCAGTTTACTTCATGCCCTATAAGTCATCTGAGCATTCTTCATGCATGAGGCTGCAGTGGAAGCTAAGCTTTCCCCCGAACCCTAACTCAGGAAGCTTCTTCAGTCAGATGATTAATATAGTCCTATGGGTAAAACTTCAAGGTAAGAGTTTGGAAAGTTGAAGAGGGGTTTAGGAAGTGCGTTAAAGCCTTCCCCCTTGCCTCTGAAAACTTTTCTCAAGATAGTACTAAAGTTTAGTTGTCTTAGAGAATTGTGGGGATCTCAAAGCTGGCCTTTTGTTACAGAAAGTGCTATTAGGACTTTGATGACCACTATTTGGGATGAAGAGCCAAGACTGGATCATCTTGGGATCATTTGGTTCCACGGCATAAAGTTCTTGGAGATAAAATCAAGCTACACAAGCAAAAATCCTTCCCATTTCAGTCAGCCTCTTGGGCACTTTCTGTCCCAAGCTCTGACCTTCTCTCCTTTTCTGATTTCAGCTCTTTTACAAACATGCTTTCCGTGTCTTTCAGTGCATAAAGGAACCTGCTATGAGAAAGTACACCTGAACAAGGTAACCATTAATGAAAGTTACTGGGGTCTGTGGATTGTTAGAGTTCAAAAGGAGGACATGAAGGTAAAAGGCTAAGGAAGTGGGGTGAGTATGGACAGAGATATGAGGAGAAGTGGATTATATGGAATTCTCAAAAATAAAAATATTTATTTTTAAAAAGTTTCCAGAGTACAGATTGTTCATTGAGAAAGTAATCTTGAATACTCACTAATGCTAGGCACTATGGAAAGTTAAAAAGAAAAAAAAAATCCAACATGATCCCTGCCCTGGCATGCTTATACATGATCTCACAGTTCAGAAAAGTCCTTTTCCCCCTGCTTTACTTTATTTCTCTCTCAATACAAACACTTCCTATTTCTGGTGTGCTCCGATGTATGCTTCGCAGCCCATCTTTAAACCAATATTTGCTTTCTTTAAAGCCGGTGTAATATCATTTCAGTTAAATCGCGTCTGCATGTAGATAGTAGGGCTGTCCTGTCACACTTGTTATATTATCATGGAACTTACTAAACACACATCAGAGAACTTTTAGAATGAAGTCACAGCAAACTCAGTTTCATTTTATCTTTCTGCTTCTAAGAAAATAGATGTCTTTCCGGCAGAGATCTAGGTTTCTTTCCACTTTCTCTTTCTTTAAAAGTTCTATGGGCTGCTCTATTTGTTTCTCCCATCCCCACTTACAAAGAAAGACATATGTCAAAGATAGTTGCTGACACCTTGGCTGAATTCAGGGGCAATGCAGTGTAAAGCTTTGCTCCTGGTCCAGGACTGTGTTTGGTCTTCGTCCTTTGCAGCAGTGGTACATGATCTGGAAATGATACTTACTGTGAGGGCCCAGAAATTGGCAAATGCATGAGCAACTTAACCGACACATGCACACAGTATATCAGATGGTTTCTATTACCTAAATTATTTCTAAGACGCAAGATACTAACACTAGGCTATATTCCCTGCAGTATTGATGGACTCCAACGGACTATAACACAGCTACAAAACCTACTTGGTCCTTCCCACTGGAATCCTCTCTAACCCAAGGTTTATGTATTACAGATCGCAGGTCAGTTACGTGCATCTGTGTGTAAATACAAGAAGCTCTGAAAACAAACCTCTAATCTGTGAACCTACACTGTATTTAAAACAAAACTTAAAATTTTTAGTTCACCAGATCGTTACTGAATTGGCTGACACTATCCAAAATAAATGTTTCCTTTGTCAAATTTTCAGCGAATTTTCAAAACCAAATAGAGGGATTTGCAGGGAGCTCTATCCTGGGTGTAAATATAGCGCTATTTATTCTCCAACGAAACTGCTTCATGAGGGGAGGGGAAACGTAAAACCAAATAATGATTTTGTCAACCCGTTTTTCCAAGTTTTCTCCAAGTCTGTAAAATGTTGCAGGGCACATTTTGTTCCCGGAAGGATGATGGCGATTCTTTTCAGCCAATGAGATGGAAGGAACGTAATAACCTGATCTATAGAACCACAAGGAAACACAAAACACTGCTCAATCCTTGCTGGCTACCTCTGACTCCAATCAATAGGGCGACTATAACCAAACATAATCAAATCATTTGGAGTGTTAAGATTTAGAAAACTTCCAGAGACTCAGCACGGGACAGAAGGGCTCTTTTGATTTCTCTCAGACAGACTGGGGAGCTGCCTCATCTTAATGCCTCTTAATTCAACCTGAAACCAAGCCAAAGGGAGAGGAAAGGGACATTAAGAAAGAAACAGATGACCTTTGAATCCATTTACACCACAAGGCAGAAAACAGCAGTAAGGCTGCAAGCGGGTATACTGGCTATTCTTTAATAGGAGTCCTGTGTTGCCTGCACCTGCTTGAAAGATGCCAAGAGCCACGGGGGAGGTTTTTCATAAGGCTGGTCTCCTTCTTTCAGGCAACCTCTGCCTTCAAAGTAATAGGAAAGTGTTTTTGCTTTGTTTTGTTCCATTCCATTTCTCAAGAATAAAACCATTCTCTCATCTTACTGTTTTATTTTCTCCCGTGGTTAGGCTTAATATCTGGGAACCAAAGAAAGCACTCCAACCAGTTAGTCGTCAAGTCACCTTGATTAAATCGATAAATACGGCAGTAAACTTAGTTTATGGTTTATTAAAAGTGCAATTGATTATGTGCTGAAATATTCGGAGACCTCTGAATAAATCAACTAGTTAGAAAATTCAATATTTTCAGACAGGAAAAAAATGTATCCTATGAGTACAATGCAAAAATGAAAGCTGTCTCCTGTGATTTTGTTTGTTCAACCTCAGGGAATAAAAACGAAAGGCTGAGAGGGGGATTTCAGAACATCCTTCATTCATGTGAGGCTAATCTGTGCCATCCAAAAGGACTGCATATTTAGTCCTGAAACTCTCCCAAATGAGATTCAAAAGACCTGCTGCTTCCCCGTATGTCTCATAAGAACAATGAAGATAGTTTTCTTCTTAGCTTGAACTTTTCCTCATGTTACTCTCTTTAAATGTGAGAAGCAACAAGATCTGGACCTGGAGAAAACCTTACTAAAGATCTCCAGTGTGTGTCTAGCCTCCTCTCTCTCTCTCTGAAGTTGGCTCTTTTGCACATGTCCTTCTGCCTGCTCTATAGGAAAGGCGCGTCCTAAGGTTACCCATGGTCCATGGTGTTTCAAGTGTTTTTCTTGTTGGTCTTCACTGAAGAATTTTACACCACTCACTATGCTCTCCCAGCTCCTCATACCACCCCACTGTGGATTTTCTGTTTATTCGTTTCTTTTGCTTCTGTTTTCCTCTACTCCAAATGAGCTCAGATAGCCTATTCTCCTTCTTTCTGCTTTCCTTAAGGGACATCACTTCCTCTAATGGCTTCATCAACCACTTTGACATTAACTCTTAGATTAATGCCTTCAGCTCTAACTCCTTTCTTAAGATCCACACATTTATCTCCTGCTGTCTACGGAAAGCACTAAGAACCCAGCAATTATCTAGCACCTACCAGTATGTCTTCTCTTCTCAACACACCTGTCTTGATTAACAATGCCACCTTTCATCTAATTGCCCCAACCAGGGCCTCAGAGTCACCTCCATCATCTCCTACTTTCTTATATCCTACATTATTTGGCGATCAGTCTATACTGGTTATTTTTCTAAATGGCTCACTCTATGTCTGCCATTGCCTTTCCATGGCCATTGGCTTAAATCCACTTTCAGAGACTTTCTACTGCTCTGGTTCATTGATCACCTCATCATGCTTAGCCAGTCCACTCATTGTCTGCACTAAGGTCTGCACTCAGAGATCTTTTACAGGCCACTTCGCAAAGCAGATATAGGTTCTGCATTTTCCTAAACACAGTAGAATCCCTTAATGACCCACTTTCTCCAACAGACAAAGATTCACTGAACACAGTGGACTTGCTGACTATAGCCAGTCATTTCAGATAGAACGTTCAAAGGGCATCTCATTCTACCATACATCTCTAAGTTTCCTTTCCCTTCCTAATTTTACTGTGTGTAGATTAAAGTCTTAAATTCGATGATCCATAAAAGGTCTGTCAACCTCTCATCTCTTTTTAATAGGGTATCTAAATACAAAATAATGGCAAAAGAAAATTTACTCATACAGTATTAATATAATGTCATAATAATGGCATTAATTAATAATGGTGGGTATATGTCTTTCTATATTATCTTTGAAATTCTTTGTAAGTGTGATATTCTGAAATGGAACATATTTTCAAAACATCCATTTATTGTTTTATTCTGCATTTTATTTTTATGGGTCTTTTTTGCTTGTTTGTTTTTTTGTTCTTTTAAAGATTTATTTATTTATATGAGTATACCATGGCTGTCATCAGACACACCAAAAGAAGACATTAGGTCCCATTTCAGATGGTTGTGAGCCACCATGTGGTTGCTAGGAATTGAACTCAGGCCCCTGGAAGAGCAGTCAGTGCTCTTAACCACTGAGCCATCTCTCCAGCCCTTATTTGGCATTTTAAATGTTCTCACTGTTACTCACACACTGCCATACACAGGAAAAAAATCCTACCCATGAAGCATACTAGAAAAATTTAATTACCAATTATGGTGGTAATTAGAAGGAAAGTGAAGTCACCTATAGTTGAGTGTTACAGAAGAATGATGGAGAAGACAGAGTTGAGAGTGGGCTGTATCTCCCTCATAATAGATGGTTGCACTTTTCTTAGATCTATAAAGACCTGAGTAAATGTTGCATACTGCCAAATTCTGCTTATTGCAAAACTATTGCTCTTTAGAAACAATAAAATCATAAGAAAATAAACATAGCAAATTCAGTATAGAACAGGTAAATAAGAAAAGAATGCTGAGTATCCTCATACAAGTGCCAAGCCATTGGGATACAACTCGGCTGACAAGTGATGGAGATCAGTGTTAGGATCTGAGAGTGTTTTAACAGAAGTCATATGCTAAGTGTATCTCCATCTGTATGCTCCAAGTGTAACAACATGTGTGTTTGGAACCTTTGAGAAGTTCTTAGGTTTAAATGATCTCATGAAAGTGAAGTTCCTAGGAGAGACTTAGTGTACTTCTAAGAAGAGACCAGATGTCTTCTTCTCCATGGAAGACAACTGTATCAAGAACAGGAAGCCATCACCAAGAAGCTAACCATTGTGGCACTTTGACCATGGGTCTTTCAATTATCTAAAGATGTAAGAAAATAATGTCTTGGGAAGTCCCACACCGGCGGATCCCGGACCGCAGCAGCTCTCTGCTCCCAAACCTCGTGGGAGAGAGACCCCACCGCCTGATCAGGTGGGCACTCCTGAGGCTGCAGAGCGGAGGAGACCACCAACACTGCCCACCCCTGCCCACATCCCTGGCCCAAGAGGCAACTGTATAAGGCCTCTGGGTTCCCATAGGGGAGGGCCCGGGAGCGGCAGGACCCCTGCGTCTGAGACACTGCCGGAACCTGAAGGAAACAGACCGGATAAACAGTTCTCTGCACCCAAATCCCGTGGGAGGGAGAGCTGAACCTTCAGACAGGCGGACACGCCTGGGAAACCAGAAGAGACTGCACTCTGTGCACATCCAGGCGCCAGAGGAAAACACCAAACGCCATCTGGAACCCTGGTGCACGGAGGCTCCTGGAAAGAGCGGCGCAGATCTTCCCGGTTGCTGCCACAGCGGAGAGGACTTAGGCAGTACCCCACGAGCAAACTTGAGCCTTGGAACTGCAGGTAGGACCAACTTTTCCCCTGCAAGAAACCTGCCTGGTGAACTCAGGACACACAGAGGCAAAATTCCTCTAAGGCCGGGCACTTCCTGTGTTTACCGGAAGTCCCACACCGGCGGATCCCAGACCGCAGCAGCTCTCTGCTCCCAAACCCCGTGGGAGAGAGACCTCACCGCCTGATCAGGTGGGCACTCCTGAGGCTGCAGAGCGGAGGAGACCACCAACACTGCCCACCCCTGCCCACATCCCTGGCCCAAGAGGCAACTGTATAAGGCCTCTGGGTTCCCGTAGGGGAGGGCCCGGGAGCGGCAGGACCCCTGCGCCTGAGACACTGCCGGAACCTGAAGGAAACAGACCGGATAAACAGTTCTCTGCACCCAAATCCCGTGGGAGGGAGAGCTGAACCTTCAGAGAGGCGGACACGCCTGGGAAACCAGAAGAGACTGCACTCTGTGCACATCCAGGCGCCAGAGGAAAACACCAAACGCCATCTGGAACCCTGGTGCACGGAGGCTCCGGGAAAGAGCGGCCCAGATCTTCCCGGTTGCTGCCAAGGCGGAGAGGACTTAGGCAGTACCCCACGAGCAAACTTGAGCCTTGGAACCACAGGTAGGACCAATTTTTCCCCTGCAAGAAACCTGCCTGGTGAACTCAAGACACAGGCCCACAGGAACAGCTGAAGACCTGTAGAGAGGAAAAACTACACGCCCGAAAGCAGAACACTCTGTCCCCATAACTGGCTGAAAGAAAACAGGAAAACAGGTCTACAGCACTCCTGACACACAGGTTATAGGACAGTCTAGCCACTGTCAGAAATAGCAGAACAAAGTAACACTAGAGATAATCTGATGGCGAGAGGCAAGCACAGGAACCCAAGCAACAGAAACCAAGACTACATGGCATCATCGGAGCCCAATTCTCCCACCAAAGCAAACACGGAATATCCAAACACACCAGAAAAGCAAGACCTAGTTTCAAAATCATATTTGATCATGATGCTGGAGGACTTCAAGAAAGACATAAAGAACTCCCTTAGAGAACAAGTAGAAGCCTACAGAGAGGAATCGCAAAAATCCCTGAAAGAACTCCAGGAAAACACAATCAAACAGTTGAAGGAATTAAAAATGGAAATAGAAGCAATCAAGAAAGAACACATGGAAACAACCCTGGACATAGAAAATCAAAAGAAAAGACAAGGAGCTGTAGATACAAGCTTCACCAACAGAATTCAAGAGATGGAAGAGAGAATCTCGGGAGCAGAAGATTCCATAGAAATCATTGACTCAACTGTCAAAGATAATGTAAAGCGGAAAAAGCTACTGGTCCAAAACATACAGGAAATCCAGGACTCAATGAGAAGATCAAACCTAAGGATATTAGGTATAGAAGAGAGTGAAGACTCCCAGCTCAAAGGACCAGTAAATATCTTCAACAAAATCATAGAAGAAAACTTCCCTAACCTAAAAAAAGAGATACCCATAGGCATACAAGAAGCCTACAGAACTCCAAATAGATTGGACCAGAAAAGAAACACCTCCCGTCACATAATTGTCAAAACACCAAACGCACAAAATAAAGAAAGAATATTAAAAGCAGTAAGGGAAAAAGGTCAAGTAACATATAAAGGCAGACCTATCAGAATCACACCAGACTTTTCGCCAGAAACTATGAAGGCCAGAAGATCCTGGACAGATGTCATACAGACCCTAAGAGAACACAAATGCCAGCCCAGGTTACTGTATCCTGCAAAACTCTCAATTAACATAGATGGAGAAACCAAGATATTCCATGAAACAACCAAATTTACACAATATCTTTCTACAAATCCAGCACTACAAAGGATAATAAAGGGTAAAGCCCAACATAAGGAGGCAAGCCATACCCTAGAAGCAAGAAACTAATCATCTTGGCAACAAAACAAAGAGAATGAAAGCACACAATCATAACCTCACTTCCAAATATGAATATAACGGGAAGCAATAATCACTATTCCTTAATATCTCTCAATATCAATGGCCTCAACTCCCCAATAAAAAGACATAGATTAACAAACTGGATACGCAACGAGGACCCTGCATTCTGCTGCCTACAGGAAACACACCTCAGAGACAAAGACAGACATTACCTCAGAGTGAAAGGCTGGAAAACAATTTTCCAAGCAAATGGTCAGAAGAAGCAAGCTGGAGTAGCCATTCTAATGTCAAATAAAATCAATTTTCAACTAAAAGTCATCAAAAAAGATAAGGAAGGACACTTCATATTCATCAAAGGAAAAATCCACCAAGATGAAGTCTCAATCCTAAATATCTATGCCCCAAATACAAGGGCACCTACATATGTAAAAGAAACCTTACTAAAGCTCAAAATACACATTGCACCTCACACAATAATACTAGGAGATTTCAACACACCACTCTCATCAATGGACAGATCATGGAAACAGAAATTAAACAGAGATGTAGACAGACTAAGAGAAGTCATGAGCCAAATGGACTTAACAGATATTTATAGAACATTCTATCCTAAAGCAAAAGGATATACCTTCTTCTCAGCTCCTCATGGTACTTTCTCCAAAATTGACCATATAATTGGTCAAAAAACGGGCCTCAACAGGTACAGAAAGATAGAAATAATCCCATGCGTGCTATCGGACCACCACGGCCTAAAACTGGTCTTCAATAACAATAAAGGAAGAATGCCCACATATATGTGGAAATTGAACAATGCTCTACTCAATGATAACCTGGTCAAGGAAGAAATAAAGAAAGAAATTAAAAACTTTTTAGAATTTAATGAAAATGAAGGTACAACATACCCAAACTTATGGGACACAATGAAAGCTGTGCTAAGAGGAAAACTCATAGCGCTGAGTGCCTGCAGAAAGAAACAGGAAAGAGCATATGTCAGCAGCTTGACAGCACACCTAAAAGCTCTAGAACAAAAAGAAGCAAATACACCCAGGAGGAGTAGAAGGCAGGAAATAATCAAACTCAGAGCTGAAATCAACCAAGTAGAAACAAAAAGGACCATAGAAAGAATCAACAGAACCAAAAGTTGGTTCTTTGAGAAAATCAACAAGATAGATAAACCCTTAGCCAGACTAACGAGAGGACACAGAGAGTGCGTCCAAATTAACAAAATCAGAAATGAAAAGGGAGACATAACTACAGATTCAGAGGAAATTCAAAAAATCATCAGATCTTACTATAAAAACCTATATTCAACAAAACTTGAAAATCTTCAGGAAATGGACAATTTCCTAGACAGATACCAGGTATCGAAGTTAAATCAGGAACAGATAAACCAGTTAAACAACCCCATAACTCCTAAGGAAATAGAAGCAGTCATTAAAGGTCTCCCAACCAAAAAGAGCCCAGGTCCAGACGGGTTTAGTGCAGAATTCTATCAAACCTTCATAGAAGACCTCATACCAATATTATCCAAACTATTCCACAAAATTGAAACAGATATATGACTACCGAATTCCTTCTACGAAGCCACAATTACTCTTCTACCTAAACCACACAAAGACACAACAAAGAAAGAGAACTTCAGAACAATTTCCCTTATGAATATCGACGCAAAAATACACAATAAAATTCTGGCAAACCGAATGCAAGAGCACATCAAAACAATCATCCACCATGATCAAGCAGGCTTCATCCCAGGCATGCAGGGATGGTTTAATATAAGGAAAACCATCAACGTGATCCATCATATAAACAAACTGAAAGAACAGAACCACATGATCATTTCATTAGATGCTGAGAAAGCATTTGACAAAATTCAACACCCCTTCATGATAAAAGTCCTGGAAAGAATAGGTATTCAAGGCCCATACCTAAACATAGTAAAAGCCATATACAGCAAACCAGTTGCTAACATTAAACTAAATGGAGAGAAACTTGAAGCAATCCCACTAAAATCAGGGACTAGACAAGGCTGCCCACTCTCTCCCTACTTATTCAATATAGTTCTTGAAGTTCTAGCCAGAGCAATCAGACAACAAAAGGAGGTCAAGGGGATACAGATCGGAAAAGAAGAGGTCAAAATATCACTATTTGCAGACGACATGATAGTATATTTAAGTGATCCCAAAAGTTCCACCAGAGAACTACTAAAGCTGATAAACAACTTCAGCAAAGTGGCTGGGTATAAAATTAACTCAAATAAATCAGTTGCCTTCCTCTATACAAAAGAGAAACAAGCCGAGAAAGAAATTAGGGAAACGACACCCTTCATAATAGACCCAAATAATATAAAGTACCTCGGTGTGACTTTAACCAAGCAAGTAAAAGATCTGTACAATAAGAACTTCAAGACACTGAGGAAAGAAATTGAAGAAGACCTCAGAAGATGGAAAGATCTCCCATGCTCATGGATTGGCAGGATTAATATAGTAAAAATGGCCATTTTACCAAAAGCAATCTACAGATTCAATGCAATCCCCATCAAAATACCAATCCAATTCTTCAAAGAGTTAGACAGAACAATTTGCAAATTCATCTGGAATAACAAAAAACCCAGGATAGCTAAAGCTATCCTCAACAATAAGAGGACTTCAGGGGGAATCACTATCCCTGAACTCAAGCAGTATTACAGAGCAATAGTGATAAAAACTGCATGGTATTGGTACAGAGACAGACAGATAGACCAATGGAATAGAATTGAAGACCCAGAAATGAACCCACACACCTATGGTCACTTGATTTTTGACAAAGGAGCCAAAACCATCCAATGGAAAAAAAGATAGCATTTTCAGCAAATGGTGCTGGTTCAACTGGAGGGCAACATGTAGAAGAATGCAGATCGATCCATCCTTATCACCCTGTACAAAGCTTAAGTCCAAGTGGATCAAGGACCTCCACATCAAACCAGACACACTCAAACTAATAGAAGAAAAACTAGGGAAGCATCTGGAACACATGGGCACTGGAAAAAATTTCCTGAACAAAACAGCAATGGCTTATGCTCTAAGATCAAGAATCGACAAATGGGATCTCATAAAACTGCAAAGCTTCTGTAAGGCAAAGGACACTGTGGTTAGGACAAAACGGCAACCAACAGATTGGGAAAAGATCTTTACCAATCCTATAACAGATAGAGGCCTTATATCCAAAATATACAAAGAACTCAAGAAGTTAGACCGCAGGGAAACAAATAACCCTATTAAAAAATGGGGTTCAGAGCTAAACAAAGAATTCACAGCTGAGGAATGCCGAATGGCTGAGAAACACCTAAAGAAATGTTCAACATCTTTAGTCATAAGGGAAATGCAAATCCAAACAACCCTGAGATTTCACCTCACACCAGTGAGAATGGCTAAGATCAAAAACTCAGGTGACAGCAGATGCTGGCGAGGATGTGGAGAAAGAGGAACACTCCTCCATTGTTGGTGGGATTGCAGACTGGTAAAACCATTCTGGAAATCAGTCTGGAGGTTCCTCAGAAAATTGGACATTGAACTGCCTGAGGATCCAGCCATACCTCTCTTGGGCATATACCCAAAAGATGCCTCAACATATAAAAGAGACACGTGCTCCACTATGTTCATCGCAGCCTTATTTATAATAGCCAGAAACTGGAAAGAACCCAGATGCCCTTCAACAGAGGAATGGATACAGAAAATGTGATACATCTACACAATGGAATATTACTCAGCTATCAAAAACGAGTTTATGAAATTCGTAGGCAAATGGTTGGAACTGGAAAATATCATCCTGAGTGAGCTAACCCAATCACAGAAAGACATACATGGTATGCACTCATTGATAAGTGGCTATTAGCCCAAATGCTTGAATTACCCTAGATCCCTAGAACAAAGGAAACTCAAGACGGATGATCAAAATGTGAATGCTTCACTCCTTCTTTAAATGAGGAAAAAGAATACCCTTGGCAGGGAAGGGAGAGGCAAAGATTAAAACAGAGACTGAAGGAACACCCATTCAGAGCCTGCCCCACAGGTGGCCCATACATATACAGCCACCTAATTAGACAAGATGGATGAAGCAAAGAAGTGCAGACCGACAGGAGCCGGATGTAGATCGCTCCTGAGAGACACAGCCAGAATACAGCAAATACAGAGGCGAATGCCAGCAGCAAACCACTGAACTGAGAATAGGTCCCCCGTTGAAGGAATCAGAGAAAGAACTGGAAGAGCTTGAAGGTGCTCGAGACCCCAAAAGTACAACAATGTCAAGCAACCAGAGCTTCCAGGGACTAAGCCACTACCTAAAGACTATACATGGACTGACCCTGGACTCTGTCCCCATAGGTAGCAATGAATATCCTAGTAAGAGCACCAGTGGAAGGGGAAGCCCTGGGTCCTGCTAAGACTGAACCCCCAGTGAACTAGTCTATGGGGGGAGGGCGGCAATGGGGGGAGGGTTGGGAGGGGAACACCCATAAGGAAGGGGAGGGGGGAGGGTGATGTTTGTCCGGAAACCGGGAAAGGGAATAACACTTGAAATGTATATAAGAAATACTCAAGTTAATAAAAAAAGAAAAAAAGAAAAAAAAAAGAAAATAATGTCTTCTTGTCAAGACCTCTCGGTATATGGTGTTTAGAAGAATAAGATAATCAACTATCTACCTGCAATACCAATAAATGTCCCCTATGGTCTGAATGATTTGGTTGGAGTGTCCATTTTTAGAGCATTGAAAGCATTATTGACCATAGAAGCCTTGAACTCAATAAACCTATGTTACATTATCATCTGAATAGTGCCACAGACCACAATTATCTTATGTCTCACTGAGGTAGTTACAGAGGAGTCTTGACAGCTACTTATAAAAGACATCCTAGAGGTAGGAAACCCACTATTATGGGGCTACTGCCCATAGTTATTAAGAATAAAACTAGGATGGACTCTACTTTTCTTAGCACCACTATACAGTACAATACTTTGGATAAATTGATTTCATATCTATTCCCATCTCCTTTATTAATATTACATGATCTGCCAGTAATCCCATCCCAGATTCTGCAGCAAGATAAGAAAAATAATTTAGGAATTAGTAATGCAAGCAGGATGAGTAGGATGAAGCTGTTGACTATATTGGAATATCAGAATTCATGAAGGGGTGAAGAATAGAGGTTGTGTGATCAGTATGGGTATCTGTGAATCATTGAAGTGGACTTGATAAAACTTGTCATCAAAATAAAAGCCAGCTCCAGAAGTCCACTGAGGCATAAAGGTAGCAGCATTTGCATGTAATCAGGATCCTGTCCTTGTCATTTAACTGAGGTCCAAATCGGACAATCCTGAGTACTTCCCAGGCTTCTCACAAAGAAGATCAACCGAGTCCAAATCAGAGTTCCAACTCCACAAATGAGAAGTGACCTGTGCCTTCAGTTCCCACTGGAAAACTTAAATACTCAACTAGAATCTGAAAGGAAAAATAACAAAACAAGGGCTGAGAAATGTTTCCAAAGACACAGCTATGTGTTTACTCCATCACGTTATCAAACTTCATGAACATATCAAGCTCTGGGCCCCATCTATTGCTGGTGAAAAGAACCTGTGTATGCTCCATGTAAGTCAAAGGTTTTATCTGTGCCGGAAGATTAAAATTTTCTATGACTGTAGCCATTCAAGAGAAGGATGAACTCTAAACAGGAAGTGAGGTGAGTTGCTGAAAGAGCAGTGCTGTCAACAACATAGTCTTTCCATATGGGCCACAAAGGATGGGAAAGGAGAAATTAAAATATTTCATTAAGCAAAGGAAACTACAGAAAATGGGAGAGAATACATGGGCATACTTTTAATTTTGGCCAAACAACATCTTGTTGTTTAGAACACCTGTTGAAAAATTACCCTCAGGGAGAAAAAAACACTTTTTACAACTATACAGCTAGTCGATCGTACCCTGTAGTTGAGTATCAAATAAAGTCAAACGTTCTGTGTACTCACCATCCTCTTTAAAACTCAAGCCAGTCAATCACCATTATGTTTCAGGGCCTCACAGTGATTTATCCAGGAGGAATACTCCCTTGGCTAAACATAAAATGTTCACCCTGGGTGTCTAATTATATTTTCCAATGCGCCCAGCGGACAGTGGCCACCACCATGGCGTGAAAGTGAAATTAAGAGTCAGATCATTCTCCATCAATTGAGAATTGTGTTCGTCCAATGTTGAGAGTACCTCTCTCTCACAAGGTCTCGAATTTTCAGCAGGAAACCTCCATTTTTATTTCCCAAAACCAAATTTCATAAATATAGAGCTATATGGTATTAGAACGCTAATGAGTGCCAAGGGAGACTGAGGGTGGGACAAAGCCAACGGTAAGTGCGACTTTGTCTCAATGATGCCACCTGTAAAGAGCAATTCGGGCTTTTGTCAAATCGCATTCGATCTGACAGAAAACAGATCACAGTAGGCTCTGCCTCTGGGTCTGTCCCGAAGATGCTGTGTACCACTGAGCCTCTCAAGGACTTCATTTTCTTTTTATCACCGTGAAGAACGTTTTTCATTGGTTTATTTCAAAGAACAAACACGTGGTTATATCTGAAGATAACGCTGGAGAATCGGTTGCAGCATGTCCCTCTGATGTCCCCTTGCCACCTTCCCTAGTACAAAGTGCTTAACCTTTCCAGAGGGACTGTTTACAGGAAATGGAATGGGGGTATAATTTGATGAGGATGACGAAATAATTCCAGGCACATGGATTCAGAACAGAACATCTGTTCTACAGACCCTCAACACAGTGTATATGAATAGAATGCTGGAGAGCTTTGAAATGAAGGTCAAAAAGATCACAATTTGATCATGAAGACCATGACCATCAAACATCCGTAGGTTGAGTTTAGTTTTCTGCCTCCTAGGGATCTGAGAAGTGAAAAAGACAGTTAACCTGTTCAATGAAAGAAGCATTCTCCAATCTGTTACCCCACAGTTTTTAGGTCTTTAGGTACCTGTGAATGTTGTATATTATTTCCTGTTCTTCAGGTCAAACAGCTCCCTGTAGGGAAGACAGAGCTATTTCTGGTCCTGAGGAATATATGCCAACTCCCCAAGTAGAGACCCTGAAAGAACACAATAAACATTCGCTCATTTACAGCCTACTGCTCAATAATTTTACAGTCTTCCAGAAACACACAACTAAGGTGCAGTCATGAGCACACCTAGTGTTTCATAACCTTGTCTTAGGATTCAGTGGTCTAAGAAAAGTCAACAATTCTTATTTTCAAAAACATATTTAATTCCAATATTCATGTTGGTATAAATGAATAATTTATAGTAGCATTATGCATAATATTTCTATCTGTAAATTTACATTACAACTTAACTCCTTCTTAAATGTATTTTTATACTCATTTCATCAACAGTTTACCCTAGAGAGAGATCAATGAGCAAATCCCATCTTCTAAAATTAAATTTAGTTTCCATTTACTTAAATGGGATGAATAATATAGATATTAATTTTCAAATTTGTTGATCCTAAATAGAATGAAATGCAGAGAGAACTCGATTTTTCACATAATTGACTTTTAAACAACTCATTTTTATGGATAATTCTTGTGGGAAAAATTCATCAAAATTAAATGGAAATGATACTGACTCATAAGCATATAAATAAGGACCATACAATATTTTGTACTCTAATGTAAGAACTATTCTCTTCAAGACAAAAATCTCAAAATAAATTCCCTGCAGGATTGCAGAATCAAGTTACTGTTGCCGACAGTGAGCACAGGGCTTTGAGATCAGATTATAGATCTCAGTGAGACGCCCCTCCCTGACTGAATTAGGGAAACAGGATTAGAAAAGAAGTATGTTATTTTATATTTTATTTACTTATTATTATAGCATATGTATGACAGGGGTCTGTCAGTAGGTGAGTGCCACAGCGTGCTTGTTAGATTAGATTACATCCATGCAGAGGTCAGGGGATAGATAGCACTGTGGAGTTAGTTCTCTTTCCAGCTTCACAAGGTTTATAGGGATTCAAATCAGGACATCAATTTGCCCAGCACTTGCTGGGTAACACTTGTTGGGTAACATTGAGTCAACTAATCCAGCCACAAGGTATCTTCTTGTATGACCAATGGGACGCCTCTTATATTACCATTAGAAAGAGTTTTGTATTTGTCGGCGTGTGACAATGGAGCAGAAACGTACTTCAAACTGGAATTCAGATAAACTAGCAATGAATTAAAGTGCGGGTCAAACTGGCAGTATGTGTTATCCCTCTGCTGATTTATTTTATGATTGTATGGCAATTTTCAGCTTATTAAAGCAAACAATTGAATGAATATTACTAGTTTCTCCAACACACACACACACACACACACACACACACACACACACACAAATGACCTATCAATAAAGTTTAAAATTATATGCATTTAATTTTATAAATGCTGGTGGGAGAATATCTCCACCCAGACTGCTTGGAAAATGTAGTGTATTTCCCTGCATGCTAAAGGGTAGAGCAAAGGGGTTCTAGGAAAGAGGTGAAAGGCCTGGCCCCTTCCCTGGATTGTTGCAGGACTCATTTTCCTTTAATGACAAAAGGCTCTGGGTGTTTCTTAGATGTATGGTTGTGGCTGTTTCAGAATCAATAACATCTGAGCCTGTCACTCTCTGTAATTCCCCAAACATGAAAATATCCCTTTCTAATCCGTCCAACCTCCCCCCAAACACACACATAAGGTAGCTTTCCAATGTTGCAATTAGTTTATGAACTTTTTCCCACTAAGTGCTCTGGATTAGTGTTTCGGTTCCTCAGTGTTGACAAGCCTTTACACATATGTACATGGAGATACCTCAACTCGGTACAAAGAGTGAGGTATACCCATCAGTGGTTGTCAACCTGTGGGTCGCAACCCCTTTGGGGATCGAATTGACCCTTTCACGGAGGTTGCATATCAAATATTTACATTACAATTCATAACTAGCAAATTACAGTTATAAAGTAAAGACAAAATTATTTGAGGATTGAGGTCACCACAGCCTGAGGAACTGTAGAAAAGATCCGCAGCATTAGGAAAGTTGAGAACCATTGCTCTATGTGGAATTGACCCCCACAAAAAGGAATTTCAAGAGAATATTGAGTCCCTTTTACTGTTTCTTTTCTACCTCAAGTAATTAAATTGTCTGTTTAATTTATATCCAATATGAATCTTTAACATCATCCTGCCGAGACCCTAGGACAAAAAATGTCCCCTAACTTAACTGTATTCTTATAGTACTCTTATATCAACTGCTAACTATTGATTTCTAAGACATATTATTCATGGGCAGCGAGCTATGTAAGGCACAAAACAGAGTACTGATCTCACCATCTGAATACTTGAAATGTCCTATTGCCAATGTGTAATTCACTAAAGTCTCTATGAGTTCCAAGATGTCCTCTTGTGAAATTCTTAAAAATAATACCTATCCAATGGGTTATTTATCATCACAGCATCTTTAAGATTGTATGTCACAAGAGACACAGTCAAAAGCAGAGGAAGAAAAAAATCAACTTCACTTAAAGAGCTACCATAGCAATTATCAACATTACTTAGAAGAATTGTGAGCCTTACCCCTCTTAAACATAAAGGAGTACTGTGGCTAGTGAGTGGCATAGGTCATGGGAGCTGCAAACCCGGAGTGGCATTTTTAAGTGGCACATAAATGCCACTCATTCCATAGGGGGTTCTATTTAACTTTCTAAGGACCATCTGTGGTATCATCTCTTTCCTCCAGCAGCCATGGCTGACTGAATCTCATCTGTGTACTCACTTTTGGGGGTTCAGAGTAGTCAGATCTGTAATTGTACTTAATGAGAAAAGCTGTTCAGATAAAAACATCAATAAATGCCAACAGTGCTGTGTGTCATCATTTTTTCCTTCAAACACAAACCGTCTGTTACTAAACTGCATCACGGCCATCCAGGAAAACCCTACCCTTAAATCCATAAATCCACAAAATGAAATGAAAGTAATTTGATACTTAATTATGGTTGATATTTGAAAGTAATTTGATACTTAAATATGGTTGCACAGAGCAACATTTGATGGTCTTCTGTAACTGCTTGATCTGAAAGACTAAAGTGCAGGACAATAAAGAGGCTAGAAAGGGAAAGAAGGGTGCTTCGAATTAAGGAAGAGTGGAGGGGGGCACTGTGAGGAAGTGCAGATCAAAGTGAGGGGAAGGCAGGGAAACAGGACAAAAGCAACAGTAGACAGAAGCAGAAATAGCCAACAGCTGCGATAGAGCGGTTAACGGGAAAGAAGCGGGAAGAAAGTGTTTTCATTTATGTGACTCCGGAAGGATATTTTAAAAGCCCATGATGTCACTTCCATGTCAGTGTAACAAAGATATTTCATAAAGCATGTGTGTCCTTTAAGTCTATCAGGATAAGGTTAATGCACACTACGGACTTAGTTTTTATTGTATATGTGTGAGAGTACATGTTCAGTACACATTCACAACAAATGACTTAAAATGATTTAGTTTTTATTTTAAAAGTCATGACTTACCAGAGCACAGTTAAAAATATCCCTAAAATGAAGGTTAATTTTTCTTTTATAATATACATCCTTATGAAGCTATTTCCTTTCATATTTAAAGTCAATCTTGAAAATGCACATGTCACATAAAAAATAAGTAGAATCAACTTTGGGAATGGGATAACATTTTAAATGTAAATAAGTAGAATAGCTATTAAACACATTTTTGCTTTTTTAAATGGACATTCAAGCAACAGCATTCCTGTCACAGAGGGAAAATACCCTTAGAATATTATTCTCCTGCAGAAGATCTAAGCATAACACTATACCTCTTATTAGACATATAAAAGGAGTTCCAGGTACTTTTACCCATTTCTCTATCCATTTGATTATTCCAGGAAATTGAAACTGGAATTTAAAATATATAAGAAATTTATGATAGGTTATTTCCCAGATACTAAAGTATGGCTACTCGGTAAGATCAGAGCCACAGATGAATCCTTTCAGAAGAAGACTCAATGCGTACCCTCAGGTATCCAGCAGGTAACTGAGTATGTCACCCACATGACTCCCAAGAGGTGATCTAAAACGATGTCTATTTAAGACTATATATTACTAAAGGGTATATGAAAGGAAAGTATAAATTAAAATTCAGTCCATGAGAAAAATATTGTTTATACCCAATACCAAGGCCGAGATGTCCAACAGTTAAAGATATTTGGCTTTCTGCGTATCATTGAGTAGTTGGCAATGGTTCTCTCTCCTTGTCTTCTCACGCTGATGTTTCCCTGATAAGACCTAGGCAAGACTGTCCCCTACAACCTACTCTCCATCCTCCACAGTTCCTGAACATTTTGAGATTGAACTGTAAAATTTTAAATGCCAGTGAGCCAGGATCAAATGCAGTGTTCAGACCTTCAAATCTCCATCTATTCTAGTGTATAAGCTAAAACTTATCGTTAGCATGCCATATTAACTGAGGAGGTGGCAAGATGGAGGCAGCAAAGAGTCCTCACTGCCAAATCTCACTCCATCTCGGCCACACTACACATCACCTGTCCGCTCTCCTCTGTCTATCATGATGTTGTTCTAGAGCTCAGTAACTGTGATACCATCAACACAAAATAAGCTGAAAGCCCCAGTCATTACAGTTGCCAGAGTCGAAGTAGTGGTCAGCCTTCTACTGGCATCAAAAAGATGACCTACTAATTGGCAAAGAGGGAAAAATGGCAGCTGTGTGCACAAACTTTACTGAAGTCTCAGGGCCTCTGCTTTTAAGCAAGATAATTTCTTTACACAAAATTGGTGTAAATTTCCTAAAATCCTAGATTAATAGGATAACAAACAGACTCTACAATCGGCTATATAATATATATATATATATATTTTATATCCTAGGTTCTAACTGAACTAATAAAAAAGATGTTGCTGGGGTTGGGGATTTAGCTCAGTGGTAGAGCGCTTGCCTAGGAAGCGCAAGGCCCTGGGTTCGGTCCCCAGCTCCAAAAAAAAAGAACCAAAAACAAAAAAAAAATGTTGCTGATGAAAGACTAGTTTATAACTCAATTATTAAAATTTGACATGTCTACTAGTTTTTATTGTCAGTGATAGCTCATGCGAGAAGCCCAACAAGCATTTATGCCTTCTAAGAAACTGTAAACAGGATACTGTGAGAAAAAAGTTTAGGGCTCCCAAATTCCAAGTGCCACTTCCTCAAAGATGTGTGAAAGGTAAACCAATTCCTGCAGAATATTTACTTCATTTTAACTCCTCACTTGACAGTCTATTGCAACTAGACTGCAAATGAAGAGACATCTGGGTCCATTGCTATTTGATTTTGAGACATCATTAACAGTGATAATAGCAGATCCTTTGGAGACTAAAAGGTAGAAGTTTTAAGGTTGCCCCCCTAGACAAAAGTTTAGAGGAGAAGAATTACACCAGCTGGTTCAGCAACTCTCTCCCAGGAACTAGCTGACCATAAAGTTAGATTAAAATCTTAAAGAACAATCTTGAGAAACAGGAAGCTTCTCCCAGGAACTAGCTGACTATAAAGTTAAACAAACTTGAGAAACAGGAAGCTCCTCCTTGTGATTTTTCACTGTTATTCTCGATATTTTCCAATGACATCCTCCCTACCCCCTTGGGTTGTGGTTTCTTCCTTTAAATTCCCCTTCTTTTAGCTACTGGGGGTCGAACTCCTCTGCGCCTGCATGGGATATGAGTCTCGACCCCAGTGCACTGGTTCCTATCAATAAACCTCGTGTTTTTATAGCAAGGACGGTCTTATGTGACTTTTTGGGGGATCACGTCATCCTGAGACTTGAGTGAGGGTCTCCCCACTCCGGAGGTCTTTCAGCGACTACAGATGAGGAGAATTAACGTGCAGAACCCTTTTCAGCAAAGGATCTCAAAAAATGCCTACAAGCATAGACAGAAAATTGTCCCCTCTTAAAATGAGCATTGTTGGGACAATTTCCCCACCAGCTTCTCAGTGATAAGTTATGAGGCAAATAAGAAACCTAGCTTGTAAGCTCACATTTTTGCAGCATCTTTCACAGCTGATAGACCATAAGGGTTCCATGGGTCATCAGAATGTGCCATGTTAGAGGGTAATGATTTCCTAAGTGAACGCGAAGGGACAAATGACCAGAAAAGTAAATATGTATCCTGTTTCTGATTGTGTTCATGCCATACTACAATAAGCACTTGCAACAAATGACTTGAGTGATTTAAAAATTGCTTAGATGCTGTAAATACCACTGCTGACATCACAGGGAAGGGTTTATTACTAAACTCTGCTGGCCTTAAAATTGTGTTGGAAAAAAATAAAAATATGTATGAGACCCATAAAAATCAATGAAGAAAACACTCCAATATAAAACTGAAAATCAAACATGACAAATGTTGGGTTCTGTGAGGGCCAAAAAAATAAATTATAATACACAGAAGAGAATACTCATTAGGTTGTACAACATGGCAGAGACACAAAATATTCTCCAAACACTCTAACCATTCTTAGCACCTACTTAAACTGGATAATGAGTTCTATAAGACTGTGTAAGGTTATTTAAATCTGCAACAAGACCTCAGAGATTGTCGAGGGGAAGATTCAGTTTCTTAAATATAAATAATACTAGGGAGAAAGGAAGATGAGACCAGGCAAATGACATTGAATAAAAAGAAAGAAGAAAATCTCTTAATAGTTGGTGCACTTGATATATTCTAGAAACAGTAGGCCTCCCTCTAGGCATTTCATATTCTTTTCATTCTGAAACTCCCACCCCCAATATGCCAGTTCATAGTCTGAACTGTTTTTCTGCTTATCACCCAGCTACTTTGAAAAAAGCATACACTCAGAGTTAAGCTGGAACTCTGAACTACATTTCAAAAATCATGGGCATAGAATTGTTCTGTCATTTTTTTCTACACACACACACACACACACACACACACACACACACACACACACACACAATCTTGTCTCCAAGATCTAAGTTCAACTAAGAGAGAAGCTTCACACTTAGTATATCATTTCCTCAAAAGGGAGAATGCAATGACAATTTCAGCATCGTCTATGGTTTCATGCTTGAAACAGCATCTAAGGTATATTCATGAACCAGAATAGGTCTTATGACTGTTATACAATTCCATTTTGGCATCAAGTCAGCCATGAAAGCAGTTTCATTTTTATGTGAAATATGCCAGATGGCATATGCCCTGCATGGTTAAAGCAAACACTCAGAGCTCGGTTCTGGAGCAAGCACTTTCCTGGAGAGAACATTTGATCACATGGCTGTGTGAGCCCCACGTGGTGCATTAAGAGCAGCCCGACAGACTGCTTTTGTTAGTGCTTTTCTGCTTTAATTGTTGGGGCAAGGAAGGGGGTGTGTCTTGTGCAAATTTATGGACACTGTTGAAACTATCTATTTGCTATTGATGGCAATTGAGCTTATAAAGAACTCAGGTTTACTGTGAAAGAAAGTAAATCAGTCTGGGGAGATGACACAGTGAGTTCAAATCCCTAGTACCCAGGTAAAGCCAAATGCAGTCATGGGCGTTGGTAAGCTCAGTGCTTCTAAAAGATGCTTTCTCAAAAGCCATCAAGCCCGGTGTAACATACTGCAATGCAAGAAATCAAGCGGCAAGTAATACAAAAAGAATGAACCGAGAAAGACAGATGTCTGGTCTGACTGTCTCAGAAGAGTGAATAGAGGTTCTCAGTCATTGAACTGCAGAATTCAAGAGCAAGAAGAAATCTCTCAATACTACTTTTTATATGTGGACTTATTAATGATTGCTCCAAGAAAAGATCCAAATTCATAGACTATAAGACAAGCATACATAGATGTGAGAGACCCTGAAACAATAAGCATTAATTAAAGTGAACAATTTCTTGCCATGAGCTACATTCCCGGCATTGTGCACGGTGATATGAGGGATGTACAACCTCACATCTTGGTTGTATAAAAACAGAGCTTAAATGCGTAAGGCAGGGTCTGCATGGAAACTCACTGCCAAAGTATGGATAATCTTGGAAGTCCAAATAAGTAGTTGTGAATGTTTGTGGAGATAAGAGTTTAAGTGGGCTTTCTGACCACAAGCTTCACTTGACTAGACTTGAGGTAGGGTAAAAGGGATCTAGACTTTGTATTTGGGTCAAAGGGCATCCTGTTTCTGAACTGACCTGTCAGTACTCTCATCCTAGCTTACCTGTCTTAAATCAGTGAGTGATCTGCCCACTGACTGACTAGTTAATACTGACTGCAAACATTCTATTTGTTCGTTCTTCAGAGAAGATTACAAAGCCCAATTGTTACTGCTACTTTTTACATTGGTTGGAACAGACTTCAGGTCTCTAAATCTGAGATGAATTCAATGAGCAAAGGGAAGGAGAGATGGAAAGGCCACGGGAGCTCTCTTTGGCTCTTTGTGTTCCTGTTCATTTACTTGTTTTGTCCTATTCGGGTTTTTTACTTTTCTTTTTCTTTTTCTTTTTCTTTTCTTAGGTATCTATTCATTATCTAATGAGAGAGAGAGAGAGAGAGAGAGAGAGAGAGAGAGAGAGAGAGCAAGAAAGGATGTGGAAATAAGGAGGTGTAGAGGTGGGAAAGTTCTGGAAAGATTTGGGGGAGAGAGAAATCATAATCAGAATATATTGTAAGAAAAAACTATTTTCAGTTTTTAAAAATTGGAAAACATAAAAATTTTGAGAGAGAGAGAGAGAGAGAGAGAGAGAGAGAGAGAGAGAGAGAACATCTGGAACTTTTAAGAAGTAAAAAACAAGAGCCACCAACAGGAATACTAGGATAGTAGCGGAAAGATAGATCAACAAAGTTGCCAACATGGTTGCTCATGGCAGATTCTTTATTCCATCACAGCAGCTAAATAGCCTTCTGAGTAATTAGCATTAGGAAAGTAGATCTGGGGCTGGTCAGATGGCTCAGCGGTTAAGGGCACTGATCGCTCTTCCAGAGGATCTAGGTTCCATTCCCAGCACCTACCTTGCAGCCACAACTGCCTGTAACTACAATTCCAGCAAATCTCATGCCACCTTTTGGCTTCAAAGAACATTGCATGTAGGCAAAATGTTCACACACATAAAATCTTATTTTTAGACTAAGTAATTCATACACAGAACTAACTGGCTAAAGAGGACCTTCTGGATGCTCTGCAGGTACAAACTGGAAAATGAGGAGTAACTCAATGATATGAGTTTGAGTTCAACACTCTTCCTGCTCCTATACAATGCCTCTGGGAGAAACCTCTGTGTCACCTCTGTGGTGACCTTCCTACATGAAAAAAGGAGTTTAGGTAGGCAGCTCTGCTTAACAGCTAGTTCTTTTCAATTTGATACTATTAATAAATATTCTTGATCCTTGATTTACTGCATATAATATGCTACTTACTTTAATTCTATAGATGGACATTCCTTAAACTAGCTCATAACACAGCAACAGTAATGTCAAGGTTGAAGCAAGGCCAATGCTTTGCAGGATTCTTATTCTTACTTATTGAAGAGTCAGCCCTGCATTTCAGCTGGTCAAATACTTGTGCTTAGTTCATGGTTTATTTATAATACTGATCAAAGTAAAAATTGGTGATCCTGTCATTCACATAATTAGGCAATACTGGACACATATAAAATACATCCCTCACTGAATTTACCACCCTTTTATACATCCTTATTATGTTAGGAAAACAGGTAAGAATGTCTCAGACTAAGATAGGGAAAGTGTGTATCTAATTTGAGCATGTTAAAGGATCCTAAATCCAAAATAATCCCATCTCCAGAAGACTTGTTTTTGAACCTTCCAAATTTTAGTGCCTACCTTGTGATTTTAAATGTAATTTGAAATTCTATTTATCATCTTGATTATAGAAGGGAGTAGTTGTCTTTAAAAGAGTAAACCTCCTCAGTGAGTTTATCACATGACAAATAGAGGGGAGTAGAAAGGTAAAGGGTACCTGGAAGACACGGGAAATGCACATCTCACACATGATCAGTCACTCAAGAATGGGATCTGGGGATTTTAGGAATATAGACTAGATGAAAATGAGCATCTGTTTTGTATAGACAATGTTGTTTGAATCAGGTCCCTAACTCTGGTGGAACAGTAAATCCTGATGGTCAATAATGCAATCACATGCAGCCTGGACTAAGATGGGTAGATATCATCTTAGCAGAAATAGGAGCACAGCCCACATCGCAGACAAGTCTCGCTCTCTCTAGAGTCCGAATGCATACAAATGATGGATAAATCAGAGTAGAGAGTGAACATGACAAGTCAGGATTCATTTTGTTCCGATATTAGAATCTAAGTGCAAGTACAACCCAGTTTAAAGATCCAATGGTTGGTCCAGGGAATGCAAAGTATAGTTGGATCACAAAACAAACAAACAACAAAACTAGCAACAAAACCCAACCAGAAAAGTCAACATTATATTGCAGGGAGGTGAGGGTAGGGCTCAGAAAAATCTAGGGTCAAATTATGGCTCACAAATGGAATGAATACTTCTCTTTCACTTAATGGTTTTCCCCTTGGGGTTTGTATTTTATTCATTTAGATTGCTTCATTCTTGGTTTTAGGAAAGGTCATACAAGAAAATGACACCCAATGAAATAGCTATATGGAAATTTCAAAAAGAAAGAAGATGGCCATAAAGGGTATCTAAAGATAATGCCATAGATGTTCTCTTAGCATTTATCCTCATTATACTCAGTATCCTTTAGTATACTTTATAATAAAGATTGATTTACTCTGTATACAGGAAGACAACAGATACATCAAGAACAAAACACTTTCTTATTCTTTGTCCCCTATGATCTAGAAAGAAAAAAAATGGGCACATTTTAATTGTATTTTTAAGGACAGAAAATATTTCACATGGCTTCTCTTTCCTCCTTTTGCAACTATACCATTGTCTTATGAGTTAGGAAACTTTTTTTAAAAAAAGAATGAATTGGACCATGATATTCCTGTCTAGGTCACAGTTTCAGAACTGCAAATGAAGACAGGTATAAACCTCCCTTCCTCACCCCACATAGACAACCATCAACTATGACTCCCATAGTATGCAGGAACCATCATTTGAGGCAACCACACTGCTGTTTTTAAAATTTGGTTTATTTTGAGTAGAGAGCTAAAGAGCCCCACTATTGTAAATCTCAGTGTAATAAAATTATCTAGTACAATGCATAGCAGATATTTCTGCCCTGCCTGGATAGTAATATCTCTCTCACCCGTCAAGGTTTGTAACAGTCAGCAGTCTTTGAAAGGATAAAAGAAAAATGTTAACTCTATTTTTCCATCGTAACAATAACAATAATTCTCAGCACACAGCAGAATCAGCAGTACATGTTGTAGCCTTTAAGTAAAAACAGCTAATATGCATTGACAGCTTGTATACACACATACTCCTCCAAAAGTTTTATGTGTATGACTCATCTTTATATCTTACAGAATAATGAGTATACACTTTGCAAAGTAAGTATATATTCCTAGAGCCCTTAAAATCCATATTTATTGAAGCAAAGATACATTTGTTAAGTTAGTCCGTTTGTTACAAAGAGAAGTTTCTTTGAGAAGGAGCGACAGCTCACGATGTCTCTGCAATGACATGACTGCCAAAAGAAGACTTGAACAAAGAAACAAAGATGACATTGGTAAGGCTAACACTGAGGAGAGAAACTCATGGGGCTCAGGACTAGACCAAGAACTACAGGCAAAGAAATAGAAATGGTCTTTCCCAGTTAGCTATCCAGGACCCAGTGGTCAGCCCTGAAACAATGTTCATGCAGAATATAAACAAGAAAGCTGTATTTGTGTATTTGTGTATATATATATCAAAGAAAAAGAAGCTATGAATTTGAAAATGAACTGGAGGAGGGGTACATGGGAAGGATTAGAAAGCAAAAAGGGAAAGGGGCAAGAGAAGTATTAACTTCAGAAACTTTTAATAATTAAAAATCTTGTCCACTAAATTAACTCAATATTGAGATAACAAAAAATCCTTTAAAATCCAGTAATGAAAAGTTAGAGATTTCAACTCAAGATTTCAATATCCATAAATTTTATTATTAAACATTATCAATGGGAAGATTAAGGCATTCTCTGCTTTCTGCAGTACCCTGGGGATTTTGCATGTGATTGACTGCTTGAAAATCAATCAGATTCAAAAAGTTCATCATGGGCTAGTCTTCCCAAATGTAATATTTTGTAACCTAATATTCTACTGAGACACACACAGACACACACACAGACACACACACACACAGACACACACAGAGAGAGAGAGAGAGAGAGAGAGAGAGAGAGAGACAGAGACAGAGACAGAGACAGAGACAGAGACAGAGACAGAGACACCGAGAAACAGGGACAGGCAGACACACAAAGACTGAGAGACAAAGCTACATCCTCATAGATATCACTTTCTGATGCCAGTGTTTGGGAGTTAGAATAAATGTTTTATATTTCATCGAAAGGTTTGATGCATGCTACTTGCTGTCTATTAAGAATCTTTTAAACTGTTTAGAAAATATCAAGAGAAATGACAATCTGTATTCAGCCATAACCAATATCCCAGCCCTGATGTGTCATTCCTGGGCAATTGCGCATGCACAGGACTTATTAATAGATTCATTAAGTGATTATCTCTGAAATTTGAATATTAACACACACATGGGAAATGAAAACATGTAAACTCTTAAAACCTTCTAGGGCATAATTTGAAAATACTCATTACCATCTATAAATTTGTTCTCAATATTTTGACCCAGAAATCCCACTTCTTTAAATTCATTCCAGAGAAGAAAATAAATGCTCAAAGTAATATATGGTTGTGACAGAAGTATTTATACCACTGTGGCTAGCATGGCCCAGTCTGTGATTTATAAAATGATAATTTTTTAAAACTGGGTTTGTAATTTATCTTTACCTGCCACCATCTGCAAAACCACAGGCCTATTTCCAAAGATGTTCCTTGAACCTTCTTCATTTATGAACAGTTTTATCCTGGTAAGTTCTATCTTCCCTTTATCACCACTTCCTCTGACCCTCAACTATCGGCAAGCCCAGGTCTAGCTCCATCTTCTTTATCCCATCCCCTATTGCCTCTCATTCCTTCCCTGAAATCCCCCACCCATAGTCATCCCCATATGCATAGCCTAGACCCATATCAGTATCCTTTGAATTTGCTTTCATCAAAAGCCATCTTTGAATGGAGAGATGCCCGTGTCCTCTCCCATTGTTCCATCTATAAGAACCACCTCAGCGTTGACCCAATCAGCTATACACCTCTAGCTTTCCTATGGTTTGGATACCATCTTTCCTTGGTTACGTTAAACAGATCACCCACCAATTTTACCTGGCCTGTCTCAGGTCACAAATCTACTCCACTTGCCCAGTCTAAGAAAGGCCAGATTTTATTAACAGGCAAATCTATTAAGCTCACCTTCCCAGTCCAAATTATAAAAAAAAAAATGAATCACCAACACAGACTTTTCCCCACTCGTCCTAATCCCTAATCAGAACTACCAGAACTACGTATACCTAGTTGAACCCTAGGACACAGAACTTAACACAACAGCCATAAACATTATCAGTGAGCTCAGGAATTTAAAAAAGGAGCAAACTAGTACTTCTCTGAACTTCAAAAAGATAAGAATAAATGTCAAACAATATCTAAAGAAATACAAATTCATAGCTGAATGGAATGACAAATTTAATTCATGGTTTGAAAATTTAATTAAGAAAGAAAATAGAAACATTGAAGGGAACACAAACTCAGACGGAGAAGGAAAGGAGCAATATCCTAATCAGAAAACTCACAGGAAACCTGAAGAATAGAATGACTGAAGCAGAAGATACAATATTCAGACTCAAAGATGAAGTAGAGGATCAAGATGAAATAAACAGAGAATATGAGTTTTTGTTTTTTAAAAGCACAGAAAAGAGGTACATGAGATACAAGAGATATGAGATACAATCAAGTACCAAATCTTTATAGACATAAAGGGAGAAGAACCTCCGTCAATGGTATCGGTCAGATCTTAAAGAAGATCATAGAAGAAAACTTCTATACAGGTACAAGAAGCAGGGACAACACTAGAAAAGACCAAAAACTAAGAAATATTATACAGCCTGTGACAACTAAAACAATAAATCTATAGAACAAATAAAATAGATGGAAAGCTGCAAGAGAGAAAAGTCACCCATATTTAAAATCTAATCCAGGTAAAGGCACAACAAAAAAACTATGGACCGATAATCAAAAAAGTCTTTAAAATACTATCAAACCTAATAAAATGTATATCAAGAAGATCATCTACCATGTAAGATGTAGGGATGGTTCAATGTTCATAAGTAAATAATTATAATAAATCACATAAGGAACTTTAAAACAAAAATCAAATGTTCATCTCAATAGATACAGAAGTCTTTGGCAAAAATCAAACATGCTTACATGATACAAGTCCTAGAGAGACTTGGGATGAAGAAAGCATACCTCAACATAATGACAGCTATTCATGACAAAACCCATGGCAACATTATTTTAGATGGAGAAAAATCATGAAGCAAGCCCATTAAAATAGTGCACAAGAAGGGTTGGCCACTATCCCCACTTCTTTCAATATAGTGCTATACACACTAGCTGAATCAATAAAGCAAGAAGAAAAAAATCAAAGAGATACAATGAAGATTAGAAATAAAGTTACAGATAATATTATACATGAGAGATGTTAAAAATTCTGCCAGAAACTATTAGAAGCAATTAACAATTGCCAAGTGGCAGAATATTAGTAACCTTCCTACACATTGGCAACAAGCACACTGAGAAACAGAGTATGAGCACACCCCCATTTATGATAGCATCAAAGAAAATAAAATATCTCTTAATAAATGCAACCAAGGAGAAAAAAGATCTTTACATCTTTACAATGCAAACTTCAAATCTCAGAAGCAATAAATTGAGAAAGACACTAGAAAATTCAGACATCCCAAACTCAAGGATCAGTAGAATGAATATTGTGAAAATGACCATCCTACCAAGAGCAATGAATAAACTCACTAAAATCCTATGCAAAATACTTGCAATATCTTTTACAGAAATAAAAAATAGCTTATCTGAAATTTGTATGGAACCAGAAAAGACCATGGTTAGCCAAAGAAATCCTGGACAAAAAGAGTACAAAACTAAAGAGATTGCTATTCAAGACTTCAAAATATACTGTGGAGCCATACTAATAGGAAAATATAATGCTGGAACAAAAAAATGTACACGTGGATCAATGGAATAAAGTGAGCCAAAAATATAACATCAATACAGCCATCTGATATTTGACAAAAGCAAACAAAAAGTACAGGGGAAAATGGACTCTTTAACAACTGATACTGGGAAATTAGACATCCACATGCAGAAAATGAAATCAGACCCATACCCATCATTCTGAACAAAAGTTAGATCCAAGTGGATCAAAGACCTCAATTGGAGACTGGAAATGCTAAAATTGCTAGATGAAAACACAGGTAGTACCCTACAAGATATAGATGTGGGAGAAGATTCTCTGACCAGGACTCCAGTTGCTCAGGAATTAAGGCCAAGAGATGGAAACTAAAAACCTTCTTTTAAAAAAACATTTATTTTTTAACACTCCAGATTTTATCCCCCTCCCGCTTCACCCTCTGATTTCCACATCCCATACCTCCTCCCCAAACCCCTGTCTCCACGAGGAAGTCTACACCCCTCCACTCCTCACCCCAGCAGACCTCCCTACTCCCTGGGACCTCCAGTCTTTTGAGGATGAGGTGCATCTTCTCTGAGTGGACCCAGACCTGGCAGTCCTCTGCTGTATATGTGTTGGGGGGTCTCACGTCAGCTGGTGTACACTACCTGGTAGGTGATCCAGTGTCTGAGAGAACTAAGGGATCCAGGTTAATTGAGACTGCTGGTCCTCCTATAGGCCCTCTTCCTTAGCTTCCTCCAACTTTTCCCTAATTCAACCACAGGGGTCACCAGCTTCTGTTCATTGGCTGGGAGCTTCTTTTTGGAAACCAGTCAGTTGAATGAAGAAGATTGGGAGAGAGTCTTTGCCAGATCTAAACAGAGTTCCCAATGGAAAATATAAAACATCTAAGCAAGTTGTCAAAAATGTTCTCCATCCTTAACAACTAGATAAGTAAAGAATTAAAACAACTTTGAGAGTTCATCCTACCCATCAGAATGGCTAATATCAATGATTTACAGTAAATGCTGGTGAGGTTGTGAAGAAAGGGTTCTCTCTCACTGTTGGTTGGACCACTAAGTGGCACAACTATTCTGGAAACCAGCATGAAGAATCCTCAAACAGCTAAAACCAAATTTAGCATATTATTCAGCTATATTACGTCTTGGCATAGGCACAAAGGACTCACCATCTTGCACAGTTAGATGCTTTGCCATGTTCAATGCTATCCTACATTTAATAGGCAAGGAATGGAAACAACATTTATGTACTTCAATGGATGAACTGATCATGGCAATATGGTTTACATACATAAAGAAATAATCTTCAGCAGTAAAGAAAAATGAATTCACGAGAAAGGATTACATTGAATGACATAATCCACACCCAGAAAGATAAATACTGCCATGTTCTCTCTCATTTGTAGCTTCATATATTCAAATAGAAGTGTAGGTATGACCCTCCCCCATCAAAGAAGCTTCTCTTATAGCAAATGAAGGCATCAAAGAAAACAGTCACTTCATCTCAAATGCAACCTAAGTGTGCATCATCAGCTCATTGCCATATACAACAAAATCCACATACACCATTCTTCTTAGAATAGAACTCTCCATAAAAGACCAATGGAGAGCTCTACAAAAGTAAAATGTTTGCTTTCATTAGCAATCAAATAAGTGCAATTAAAAATTTTGTCAAGACTCTCTCTTACTTTGACCAGAATGGCAATCGTCAAATAAAAATTTGGTATAGATATGAACATAAAAGAAATTCTTACATACAATTGGTGGTTGTGTAAACTAATGCAAACACAATGGAAATCAGTATGAAGATTCTTTAAAAAACAAAATCATATATATATGTATATACATATATATATATACATATATATATATATATATATATACATATGAACAACTATATCATTCCATGGTGTTTACCTAAAAGACTCTAGGTCAACACATCAAAAACATACTTGCACATTAATCTTTGTAATAGAAATATTCAAAATGGTTAAGTTGTGAAAATAACATAGGTATCCACCAACAAATATCTGAATAAAATATATATTCTATATAATATAATTATTATATAAGTTTTATAGTATATACATATGATAATATATTATATACATATTCTAACCTGCTATATACATATGCTAATGTATCATAGATATAATAGTTTTTTGAGCTGAAAAGGAAGATGAAGCCATGTCATTTGCAGAAAGACAGATCCTGAGAGATCTGATTAGAATAAGTGAATTTTGTGAGTCTCTGCATGTTCTCTTAATTTTTACATAAATAAAATTTTTGTACACGTATAAAATTATCTAGGTAGAGACACTGCTGGAACCTGAAGGGACAGACCGGATAAACAGTTCTCTACACCCAAATCCCGTGGGAGGGAGAGCTAAACCTACAGAGAGGCAGACACACCTGGGAAACCAGAAGAGACTGCACTCTGCACACATCTCTGACGCCAGAGGAAAACACCAAACGCCTTCTGGAACCCTGGTGCACGGAGGCTCCCGGAAAGGGCGGCGCAGATCTTCCTGGTTGCTGCCGCCGTGCAGAACTCGTAGGCAGCACCCCACAAGCAAACTTGAGCCTCAGGACCACAGGTAAGACCAACTTTTCGGCTGCAAGTGACCTGCCTGGTGAACACCAGACACAGGCCCACAGGAACAGCTGAAGACCTGTAGATAGGAAAAACTACACGCCCGAAAGCAGAACACTCTGTCCCCATAACTGGCTGAAAGAAAACAGGAAAACAGGTCTATAGCACTCCTGACACACAGGCTTATAGTACAGTCTAGCCACTGTCAGAAATAGCAGAACAAAGTAACACTAGAGATAATCTGATGGCTAGAGGCAAGGGCAGGAACCAAAACAACAGAAACCAAGACTACATGGCATCATCGGAGCCCAATTCTCCCAGCAAAGCAAACAAGGAATATCCAAACACACCAGAAAAGCAAGATCTACTTTCAAAATCATATTTGATCATGATGCTGGAGGACCTCAAGAAAGACGTGAAGAACTCCCTTAGAGAACAAGGAGAAGCCTACAGAGAGGAATCACAAAAATCCCTGAAAGAATTCCAGGAAATCATAAATAAACAAGTAGAAGCCCATAGAGAGGAGTCACAAAAATCCCTGAAAGGATTCCAGGAAATCATAAATAAAAAAGTAGAAGCCCATAGAGAGGAGTCACAAAAATCCCTGAAAGAATTCCAGGAAAACACAATCAAACAGTTGAAGGAATTAAAAATGGAAATAGAAGCAATCAAGAAAGAATACATGGAAACAACCCTGGATATAGAAAACCAAAAGAAGAGACAAGGAGCTGTAGATACGAGCTTCACCAACAGAATACGAGAGATGGAAGAGAGATTCTCAGGAGCAGAAGATTCCATAGAAATCATCGACTCAACTGTCAAAGATAATGTAAAGCAGAAAAAGCTACTGGTCCAAAACATACAGGAAATCCAGGACTCAATGAGAAGATCAAACCTAAAGATAATAGGTATAGAAGAGAGTGAAGACTCCCAGCTCAAAGGACCAGTAAATGTCTTCAAAAAAATCATAGAAGAAAACTTCCCTAACCTAAAAAAAGAGACACCCATAGGCATACAAGAAGCCTACAGAACTCCAAATAGATTGGACCAGAAAAGAAACACCTCCCATCACATAATAGTCAAAACACCAAAAGCACAAAATAAAGAAAGAATATTAAAAGCAGTAAGGGGAAAAGGTCAAGTAACATATAAAGACAGACCTATCAGAATTACACCAGACTTTTCGCCAGAAACTATGAAAGCCAGAAGATCCTGGACTGATGTCATACAGACCCTAAGAGAACAAAAATGCCAGCCCAGGTTACTGTATCCTGCAAAACTCTCAATTAACATAGATGGAGAAACCAAGATATTCCATGACAAAACCAAATTTACACAATATCTTTCTACAAATCCAGCACTACAAAAGATAATACATGGTAAAGCCCAACATAAGGAGGCAAGCTATACCCTAGAAGAAGCAAGAAACTAATTGTCTTGGCAACAAAACAAAGAGAAGAAAAGCACACAAACATAAACTCACATCCAAATATGAATATAACAGGAAGCAATAATCACTATTCCTTAATATCTCTCAACATCAATGGACTCAACTCCCCAATAAAAAGACATAGATTAACAAACTGGATATGCAACGAGGACCCTGCATTCTGCTGCCTACAGGAAACACACTTCAGAGACAAAGACAGACACTACCTCAGAGAGAAAGGCTGGAAAACAACTTTCTAAGCAAATGGTCAGAAGAAGCAAGCTGGAGTAGCCATTCTAATGTCAAATAAAATCAATTTTCAACTAAAAGTCATCAAAAAAGATAAGGAAGGACACTTCATATTCATCAAAGTAAAAATCCACCAAGATGAACTCTCAATCCTAAATATCTATGTCCCAAATACAAGGGCACCTACATACGTAAAAGAAACCTTACTAAAGCTCAAAACACACATTGCACCTCACACAATAATAGTAGGAGACTTCAACACCCACTCTCATCAATGGACAGATCATGGAAACAGAAATTAAACCTAGACAGACTAAGAGAAGTCATGAGCCAAATGGACTTAACAGATATTTATAGAACATTCTATCCTAAAGCAAAAGGATATACCTTCTTCTCAGCTCCTCACGGTACTTTCTCCAAAATTGACCATATAATTGGTCAAAAAACGGGCCTCAACAGGTACAGAAAGATAGAAATAATCCCATGCGTGCTATCAGACCACCACGGCCTAAAACTAATCTTCAATAACAATAAGGGAAGAATGCCCACATATACGTGGAAATTGAACAATGCTCTACTCAATGATAACCTGGTCAAGGAAGAAATAAAGAAAGAAATTAAAGACTTTTTTAGAATTTAATGAAAATGAAGGTACAACATACCCAAACTTATGGGACACAATGAAAGCTGTGCTAAGAGGAGAACTCATAGCGCTGTGTGCCTGCAGAAAGAAACAGGAAAGAGCATATGTCAGCAGCTTGACAGCACACCTAAAATCTCTAGAACAAAAAGAAGCAAATACACCCAGGAGGAGTAGAAGGCAGGAAATAATCAAACTCAGAGCTGAAATCAACGAAGTAGAAACAAAAAGGACCATCGAAAGAATCAACAGAACCAAAAGTTGGTTCTTTGAGAAAATCAACAAGATAGATAAACCCTTAGCCAGACTAATGAGAGGACACAGAGAGTGTATCCAAATTAACAAAATCAGAAATGAAAAGGAAGACAAAACTACAGATTCAGAGGAAATTCAAAATCATCAGATCTTACTATAAAAGCCTATATTCAACAAAACTTGAAAATCTGCAGGAAATGGACAGTTTCCTAGACAGATACCAGGTACCGAAGTTAAATCAGGAACAGATAAACCAGTTAAACAACCCCATAACTCCTCAGGAAATAGAAGCAGTCATTAAAGGTCTCCCAACCAAAAAGAGCCCAGGTCCAGACGGGTTTAGTGCAGAATTCTATCAGACCTTCATAGAACACCTCATACCAATATTATCCAAACTATTCCACAAAATTGAAACAGATGGAGCACTACCGAATTCCTTCTATGAAGCCACAATTACTCTTTTTTTTTTTTTTTTTTTTTTTTTTTTTTTTTTTTTTTTTTAAAGATTTATTTATTTATTTTGTATATGAGTACACTGTAGCTGTCTTTAGACACACCAGAAGAGGGCGTCGGATCCCCATACAGATGGTTGTGAGCCACCATGTGGTTGCTGGGATTTGAACTCAGGACCTCTGGAAAAGCAGTCGGTGCTCTTAGCCGCTGAGCCATCTCTCCAGCCCGCCACAATTACTCTTATACCTAAACCACACAAAGACACAACAAAGAAAGAGAACTTCAGACCAATTTCCCTTATGAATATCGACGCAAAATTACTCAATAAAATTCTGGCAAACCGAATCCAAGAGCACATCAAAACAATCATCCACCATGATCAAGTAGGCTTCATCCCTGGCATGCAGGGATGGTTTAATATACGGAAAACCATCAACGTGATCCATTATATAAACAAACTGAAAGAACAAAACCACATGATCATTTCATTAGATGCTGAGAAAGCATTTGACAAAATTCAACACCCCTTCATGATAAAAGTCCTGGAAAGAATAGGAATTCAAGGCCCATACCTAAACATAGTAAAAGCCATATACAGCAAGCCAGTTGCTAACATTAAACTAAATGGAGAGAAACTTGAAGCAATCACACTAAAATCAGGGACTAGACAAGGCTGCCCACTCTCTCCCTACTTATTCAATATAGTTCTTGAAGTTCTAGCCAGAGCAATCAGACAACAAAAGAAGGTCAAGGGGATACAGACCAGAAAAGAAGAAGTCAAAATATCACTATTTGCAGATGATAAGATAGTATATTTAAGTGATCCCAAAAGTTCCACCAGAGAACTATTAAAGCTGATAAACAACTTCAGCAAAGTGGCTTGGTATAAAATTAACTCAAATAAATCAGTAGCCTTCCTCTACACAAAAGATAAACAAGCCGAGAAAGAAATTAGGGAAACGACACCCTTCATAATAGACCCAAATAATATAAAGTACCTCGGTGTGACTTTAACCAAGCAAGTAAAAGATTTGTACAATAAGAACTTCAAGACTCTGAAGAAAGAAATTGAAGAAGACCTCAGAAGATGGAAAGATCTCCCATGCTCATGGATTGGCAGGATTAATATAGTAAAAATGGCCATTTTACCAAAAGCGATCTACAGATTCAATGCAATCCCCATCAAAATACCAATCCAATTCTTCAAAGAGTTAGACAGAACAATTGGCAAATTCATCTGGAATTACAAAAAAAACAGGATAGCTAAAACTATCCTCAACAATAAAAGGACTTCAGGGGGAATCACTATCCCTGAACTCAAGCAGTATTACAGAGCAATAGTGATAAAAACTGCATGGTATTGGTACAGAGACAGACAGATAGAACAATGGAACAGAATTGAAGACCCATAAATGAACCCACACACCTATGGGCACTTGATTTTTGACAAAGGATTCAAAACCATCAAATGGAAAAAAGATAGCATTTTCAGCAAATGGTGCTGGTTCAACTGGAGGTCAACATGTAGAAGAATGCAAATCGATCCATACTTATCACCCTGTACAAAGCTTAAGTCCAAGTGGATCAAGGACCTCCACATCAAACCAGATACACTCAAACTAATAGAAGAAAAACTAGGGAAACATCTGGAACACATGGGCACTGGAAAAAATTTCCTGAACAAAACACCAATGGCTTATGCACTAAGATCAAGAATCAACAAATGGGATCTCATAAAACTGCAAAGCTTCTGTAAGGCAAAGGACACTGGTTAGGACAAAACGGCAACCAACAGATTGGGAAAAGATCTTTACCAATCCTACAACTGGTAGAGGCCTTATATCCAAAATATACAAAGAAGTCAAGAAGTTAGACCGCAGGGAGACAAATAACCCTATTGAAAAATGGGGTTCAGAGCTAAACAAAGAATTCACAGCTGAGGAATGCTGAATGGCTGAGAAACACCTAAAGAAATGTTCAACATCTTTAGTCATAAGGGAAATGCAAATCAAAACAACCCTGAGATTTCACCTCACACCAGTGAGAATGGCTAAGATCAAAAACTCAAGTGACAGCAGATGCTGGCGAGGATGCGGAGAAAGAGGAACACTCCTCCATTGTTGGTGGGATTGCAGACTGGTACAACCATTCTGGAAATCAGTCTGGAGGTTCCTCAGAAAATTGGACATTGAACTACCTGAGGATCCAGCTATACCTCTCTTGGGCATATACCCAAAAGATGCCCCAACATATAAAGAACACACCTGCTCCACTATGTTCATCTCAGCCTTATTTATAATAGCCAGAAGCTGGAAAGAACCCAGATGCCCTTCAACAGAGGAATGGATACAGAAAATGTGGTACATCTACACAATGGAATATTACTCAGCTATCAAAAACAACGACTTTATGAAATTCGTAGGCAAATGGTTGGAACTGGAAAACATCATCCTGAGTGAGCTAACCCAATCACAGAAAGACATACATGGTATGCACTCAGTGATAAGTGGCTATTAGCCCAAATGCTTGAATTACCCTAGATGCCTAGAACAAATGAAACTCAAGACGGATGATCAAAATGTGAATGCTTCACTCCTTCTTTAAAAGGGGAACAAGAATACCCTTGGCAGGGAAGAGAGAGGCAAAGATTAAAACAGAGACTGAAGGAACACCCATTCAGAGTCTGCCCCACATGTGGCCCATACATATACAGCCACCCAATTAGACAAGATGGATGAAGCAAAGAAGTGCAGGCCGACAGGAGCTGGATGTAGATCTCTCCTAAGAGACACAGCCAGAATACAGCAAACACAGAGGCGTATGCCAGCAGCAAACCACTGAACTGAGAATAGGACCCCCGTTGAAGGGATCAGAGAAAGAACTGGAAGAGCTTGAAGGGGCTTGAGACCCCATATGTACAACAATGCCAAGCAACCAGAGCTTCCAGGGACTAAGCCACTACCTAAAGACTATACATGGACTGACCCTGGACTCTGACCCCATAGGTAGCAATGAATATCCTAGTAAGAGCACCAGTGGAAGGGGAAGCCCTGGGTCCTGCTAAGACTGAACCCCCAGTGAACGTGATTGTTGGGGGGAGGGCGGCAAGGAGGGAGGATGGGGTGGGGATTACCCATAAGGAAGGGGAGGGGGACAGGGGGATGTTTGCCCGGAAACCGGGAAAGGGAATAACACTCGAAATGTATATAAGAAATACTCAAGTTAATAAAAAAAATTATCTAGGTATGATATTATGAAATAAGAATCCAAACATTCTGGGAAGCAGTGGGAATTAATGGGGATTGGGAAGAGGTAGAGGGAAGAGTAGAGTATGAGGTGGAAAAATGCACAAAGTGCATGATATTCTTGCATGAAAATAGCCTGGTTAACTGGTGTAATAATTTTAAAACCTAATAAATATCATATCTAGATTCTCTTCATCTCATGCTTAAGGGACAACTCTATCTAGCATGTTACCCAGCATTCTTTCTGTTATAAATAAAAACTAAAACCCACAATGCAATCACATTCAGTTCTCTTCCCTTAGCATTGAAGACATTTTATGTTCTGTTGTCAACACCATTTCTGACAATATTGCTTAAAATTTACCTATAAAAAGAAGGTAGATGTTGATTGATAGATGGATGATGGTGATAGATAGATAGATAGATAGATAGATAGATAGATAGATAGATAGATAGATAGATAGATAGATAAAAATATAAATTCTGTTCTGCTCATACTTCTAGACTTACCCCAATTATAATAGACATTTTCTGCAGTTTAGTACATTTATTTACATTGTTTCAGTACTTTAAATTCCCTACTCCATAAGGATCATATCCACCCACCATATTTTCCCCGCATCTACATTGGACAGTATCTACTTATACTGAAGTCTAGGCTATGGAAGACAATATGGTGCCTCAGTTCTTTCTAAATTTCAAACTTTAAAACCTATCTTCCCAGTTGCTAGAAAAGCAATGGCCACACAATAATGCTGACACAATCATAGCAAAACTTGAACTTGTGCATGTAAATTACAATATTCAGTCCACAAGATTTCAAGACAGAAAATAAGATTTAAGAAAGAAGAATGGGCAAGCAAATTCTTCTATCTACTTAATTACAGCACACTCGTAAGATTTCCTTTGGCTGACTTCGTCAATAGAGCAATGACTTTCATATCACTGTGACAGGCCAATATTTCCTACCCGGCAAAGCAAAAGGAAAAACAGCATCATCAATCCCTTTGATTTCATTCTTTTCTCCTTTATTTTCAGCTTACTAGATTGTACGCATTTCTAAGAGCCATTGACATATAACTGGATTAAAAACATGCAAACATCAAATGAAGGCAGATCAGGGAGTGGTGATGTGTGACTTTTATGCCAGGCTATTAAGTTTGATGTTGCTCTGTAGACAAAGAGAGCCCTCACGCAGATATTGCAGGTAGGAAACTAAGTGGATTAGATTTGTTTCTCGGGCGGTAACCTGCTTGGAAATGGGGAGGTGGAGTGCTATTGATAGAGCAGCGAGTTGTGCAGAACTATGGTAACAATAAAGTAACCATGAGTGAAGATATTAGCCCTGGGCAGAGGAGATTTGAGACAAAGATGAGAGATCTTATTGTTTTTAGAAGAAAGCATATTAATTCCTTGACTGTAGGGAATGCTGTCTTTATATGTTGTAGACGACTGGCTTTTAAAGAATCTTTTTGAAAACAAACACTTATTAAGACTTTTAAAGCTGTATATCATTTGTGTGTTCTGCTTTGAGTGGAGGAAAGGACATGAAAACCACAGCTAGCTACATTATAGTGCCAAAAAATGAATGTGAACACTACGGATCGTCCCCTTGACTCTAATCTTCCCATCTGTGAATTTGAAATGACAAAAGAGACCAGAAAAGTTTGATAAAAAAACTGGTTCTTCCTATAAAAGCAACATCAATGTACCAAAAGGATGCTCTGGAGAGCACAGGGCCAAGTTCCCAGTTACCAGCAAATGCGGAATGTTGAATTGCTAACAGACAAGTGTAGCTGGGGGCGGCAGCAGCGGGGAGAGTCTGAAATGAAGTGTTTAGAGTGCTTGTCACTTCTCCCAAAAGCAATCGCTCACAAAATGGGCTGACAGATCACACTGGGTTTTTTGTTTTCCTTTTTTTGGGGGGGTGGGAGTCTTGTTTTATTATTTTTTGCTTTATTTTATTTTATTTTTTCTTCCATTTTTATTAAATTGGGTATTTCTTATTTACATTTCAAATGTTACTCCCTTTCCCTGTTTCCTGTCCATCAGCCCCCTAACCCCTCCCCCTCCCCTTCTATATGGGCGTTCACCTCCCCATCCATTCCCCATTACCACCCCCACAACAATCCCCTAAACTGGGGGTCCTTTTTGATTGCTTTTAAGTATCAACTTATCCATGGTTCCATATTCAGATGCTGCAAAAAGTTCAGAGTCTGTGGGTGTTGGGAACAGTTCGCTGCTCAGGTTTCCTAGCCTTAGAGTTGAACCCCCAGGACTTTGATTCATTCTTGTGATGTGGGAAGGTGTTGAATTTTGGTCTCTTGGTAATTTCCATTCTGCATCAGTAAAAAAGAAATTAAAAGCTACGAGTGGAAAAATGTCTCAGCAGTTAAAGAGGACCGGTTGCTCTTCCAATAGACTCTGGTTCCATTCCCAGCACACACGCAGGAGCTCACAGCCATTCATCACTCCATTTCCAGAGGATCTATTACCGTCGTCTGGTTTCTGCAGACACAAGGCACACAAGTCGGGTGCAGACATACATGAAGACAAAACGCCCATATACATCAAAGGATTTTTTTTAACTTGAAAGTCAGACATTTTACTTTTCTACAATCTAAAATCATATTTAAACTATGTTAAAAACGAAAAGTAAGCCAAAGTACTGGGACTTCTGGTACGCCATGTCTTATACCACTCATTTGGACTTCGAATCTGGAGAGAATGAGTTACTTTCAAGAAGGGTGTTCAGTTATATGATGCCCTCATGCAAAATCCCATCTTAAAAAACACAAGGTACCATTACAAACTAAGTACACAACATAGAAAGAACCACAGATTACAATGAAGAGCTACACAACTACTTACAAACTGTGGCATGATGAATGAGAGAACCAAAATCAAAACGAGCCTTTCTTGAATGCTGGCTGAAAGTAGAGAGATTTGCTCAGCAAATTAATGGTTCTACAGAATGTCCTCAGGACTGTCATAGCCACTGCCTGAGACTGCCCTATGAAATAAGATACTTAAAAGTTACAAATTTTAAATGCGCTTTCAAAGTATTTAAAAAAATATGTGAAATTCCTATACGGAAATAAGTCAGTAGACCTAGAAATATATAATAAACTTCAAGTTTGTGTGTGTCAACAAAATTAGGAGAGACGTAGTCCTAACTAAATGTTTAATCATGAGTGAAGCTAGCCTATTGCGTTACACATACAACATGAAAAGTACATGTATGCATACACACACACACATACACACACCACACACACACACACACACACACACACACACACACACACACACACACACACACGCACACCAGGTAAGAACTATTCTAGACTTGAACTGGGACTGAAAATCTCCTTGCCTTGTGACATAGTTACAGTAATTGTTTAATGAAGACATTCGAAGCACCTGGTGTTCAGTGAACCAGCAAATGGCTTCAGTAGAGTAAATACAACCTTACAAGGCACCGATGGCTGGAATCTCATCCAGGCAGTAGCATCACAACTTCACCATTTGCAATTATTTTGATAAACTCTATAGGGCTCATTGCTAGAGTTGGAAGATAGCAGTACAATTCATGATACCCCCTTCATTTCTCCCCACCCCCTTCATTTTTTCTGTGAAGTCAAGGTTCTTTCAGTTTCCAAAGAGATCAATTATGCAATGGTTGGCCCTGAAGAAGCCTGTGCTGGAATGTGGCCTACACATTTTCTTTTTGTTTATTTCATTCATGCCACTTTAATTTCAGCTTCCTTCTATTTTTGACCATAGAGATGATGAATCTCTTCTTGTGCTTGGAATACAAATTTCTCAAGTTGTACTTAGGTCCAGTGCTGACAGTGAAGTTTTATGGACAAGTTGGTTGTATCCATGTGTCAAACAACCACAGTGACGACAAACTCCTTCAATTGATTTAATTTTACCATTTTTGAAACTTTATCATAAAGATTGCCTACTCTATGTTTCTAGGAAAAGTTCTAACAAATTTTGATTTGATAAAACAAACAAACCTCTTGCTAGTCCCATAATCCATAGTAGTCAGGAAAGCATCTAATGAATTTCATGAGGATGTTGACTCATAAAAAGGCCAAACATGACAGAAATATTGAATATGACTTGGCAAGACAGAAACATTCATACTCTATAGTTTTTACTCCAATGCTATGCTAAACTATTGTGTCTGTTTTTCAAAAAGGAACACCTACACTTAATCAACTGTGTAGAAGAACCCTGCCCAACCCCTTTTCTAATAAATTCTAAACCTTTAGAAGACCAGAATGACATAGAGAGGGTCAGACTAATCTTAGATATACACTTCCTTGGGGCACCAACAGTGTTTGGACTTCCATTTGCATAGAGGAAGAACACAGAGTGAAGCCTTTAGCACAGTCTTAGTAACTAAATATTAACAAAGGTACAGAACAATGAGTTAGTCATCTCTTAGGTACAATGCCTGGGTGAAGCATCATTAATTACACAAGTGAGTATGCCAGTACTTTGCTCCAAGATGCCTTTGTCTCCTACATTTTGAATGTGGGGACAGAATGAGAGTTTACATTTATGATCTGTGTCCCTATCTCTTATAAAGGAAACCAGGAAAATGTGTATATGTGTGTGTATTCACATAACATTTTTAAGGTTTTTTTTTTTTTGAGACAGGGATTCGCATAGTCCATCTTGGTCTGGACCTTTCTATGAGGTTAAAGATGGCCTTGAATTTCTAATCCTCCACCTTCCACCTCACAGGAGCTGGAATTATAGGCAGCCACCACCCTACCCAGTTTATGCAAGGACGAGATTCGTGGCTTTGCATATGGAAAGGATTCTACCAACTGAACTATATCTCAAGCCACAAAATTGAAAATTTACAACAAAAATCTTCTTCCTAGGGAGTGAAGAAATACTGGTGAGGGGAAGGCAGAAGGAAATGGAACATTCTAGTGCATAATAAATAATCAACAAATGTTAGCTATTTTGTTGTCTTCCTTGGTATGTCATAAATACTAGAGACATTGGCACATATCCATAAAAGCAAAATGAATGAAAAGGATAAACAGAAAAAATATGAAGGCATGTTTAGAAAAATACAAGGAGGGAGAAGAGAAAGCACAGAAATAGTCCATAATTAGGAGACTTACACTACATTTAACACTTAGGTAAACAGAGACCAATGTTATTCATTATCTCCTGCATGATACATATGGACAGCCACTGAACACATGGGAAGATATTTCCTTACAGTACAAGGCATATAATTTTACTAAGAGTATAAATATCCATTCTGCCACTTTAAGTGGACCTCTCCCTGTGTCTGTTTCTCATTTCATTCCGGGTTATGTAGAACACCCTTAAGTGCAAGATTCCTGACCTATTGACTCATTGACTCATAAGGATCTGCAGGGACTGTGGACAATGAGAAACAGGGCCTGGACACTTCTGATTGCTCGACACCAGTCCTTTCTTTTACTGTCATGAACATACAGTGCCCATTCATTCCACACTGTCTTTATGATCCATATCTACTACCATGAACAGAGCTCTGCAGAATCTCTAAGCAGAACAGTTTCAAGATCAACGTGGGCTTCATGAAGTTCATTCACAGTTGTCTATGCTTAGTATTTCTGTACATTTGTTTCTTAGATTTTTACACTTTTTTTTCTTTTTTTTTTTTTTCGGAGCTGGGGACCAAACCCAGGGCCTTGCGCTTGCTAGGCAAGCGCTCTGCCACTGAGCTAAATCCCCAACCCCTACACTTTTATTTTTAAGACTTTCATATATGCTTACAATGTAATATGATCCTACCCTCTTTTATTTCCCTCCTCAAATTCTGTCCATAGAACTTTCAACATTCCCCTCCCAATTTTATCTCTTCTTTATCATTCTTAGTAATCTATGATATCTAGTTAGAGTTGCCCATATATATATATATATATATATATATATATATATATATATTGCCCATATATATATATATGTGTGTGTGTGTGTGTGTGTGTGTGTGTGTGTGTGTGTGTGTGTGTGTGTGTGTGGTTGTGGAGCAATCCACTGGAACATGGGGAACCTAGGAATGGCCATATTTTTAATAAAAGAGATTCTTGCCCCTCACCATCTATAGCATGGCCCCAAGGTCATGAGAGCAGAAGAACAGGTGCTGTCCTTTGACAGCTGCAGCATTAGGTCAAGTGGATGGGACAGTGCTAGAGAGCTCGCCTTAACGGTGTGGGTTCAGGAGAGTGGCAGGCTGACTAGCTCAACTACCACCAAAAGTTAGCCCACTCCAACATCTCTTTCATCTAGGAACCACTGAAGTAAATGAAGGGGACAGTCTTACAGATCCAAAGCTGCAGGCTCTCCATGATACAGAATAATAGCAAGATATTGTAGAGAAGATATTAAGGATCTAGTATTGATATTATAGCAGAAGCCAGAGGTCTTGAATCAGACCAATGACTCATGGAGATATGTTTACAAGAAGTGTGGACAAATGTTTGTACTTCAGGATGTACTCTCACACAGTACAACTTCCATAGAGATTGGTTTTTGTTTTGGGGAGGTGTTGCAAAGGCAAAGGGTGGGTGTGAAGAGATGGGGAGATAGATATGATTGGGAGACTACGATGTGAAATTTACAAAAAAGTCAATAAAAGATAGAAAGAAATAAGAAAGAAAGAAAGAAAGAAAGAAAGAAAGAAAGAAAGAAAGAAAGAAAGGAAGGAAGGAAGGAAGGAAGGAAGGAAGAAAGAAAGAAAGAAAGAAAGAAAGAAAGAAAGAAAGAAAGAAAGAAAGAAAGAAAGGTTCTCCCTTCTCCAGCAACTCTTCACTGGCAATAGCTCCTTAGCAACCCATGGCATCTAAACATCATGTACTCCATCTATGCTTGATCTTGTATGTGTTACCACAGCTACTGTAAGTTCATGAGTTCAATGCTCAAGTCGTGACCAAAACACAGCATTTCAGAGCATTCCTTCTACCCTCTGACTCTTGCGTTCTTTCCATCTCACCTAACACAAGGTTTCCCGAGTCTTGGTGGTGGTGGGTATAATATAGCTGTCCTGTTTAAGGCTGAACATCGAGACTCTTATCCCTAACACTGTGATCAGTTACTCGTCTCTCCAAGGACTGCTATCCACTTAAAAATAATTCTCTGGCCAAGGTTGATAGTGGCCCAATTTATGAGTATAAATACAGAATGCAATTTGACAGAATGAGCCATTAGCAGAGTAACTGGGTCAGTTTGAATTTCGTGGCTGTGAGTAAACATCATGACCAAACATAATTTGTGGGAAAAATGTTTATTTCATCTTACTGTTCCCTGGTCACAATAATTCCATTATTGGGGCAAGTCAGGGTGGGAACTTGGAGTCAGGAATTAAACTAGAGCCTACAGGCAAATGCTGCTAACAGGTTGGCTTCCTCTCTGGTTGGCTCTGCTAGATTTCTTACACAGTCCAGGGTTACTTGCTCATTGGTGGGACCACATATAGTGGGCTGGGCCCCTACATCACTTAACAATTAAGAAATACCTCACAAATAAGGCTATATGTCCATCTGGTCTATATAATTATCCATTTGACGTTCCTTCTTCCTAGTTTTGGGTCAACTGACATATGATACTCACTATGCCAATAGCCATACTGATATCCTCAGGCCTGTGGCTTTCTCAGCCATGGCCTTTTGAGCAGGAGTAGTAGACATGCCTCATGAAAAGCAGATCTCAAATCCAATCAGAAAACAGTTGATTTCCCAAACAGCTGTGCCATTACTGTATATGTGGGCATGTCTTGTTTGGTATGTTGGTATTATAGTATATAAGGTCCAGTACTGGGTATGACAATTGATGTTTTTATCTACCAGTGGCTGGAATAGCACCTTCCTTTGACACTATCAAAGTTGTTCAGTAGAGAGGAAGTGTCCTTCTTGGTTTAAGATTGATTGCTCTATGTCCTATAAAGTCTATGGTGTCTTCATCATTAGGGTTACCATGTATTCATGGCAGATAGCCAAGGGAAATGACACTATCCTGTGTTGTTCTAGAGACACCTTGAGCCTCCTTGACAATAACTCACTGAGATGTACCCTACTCCTTGCACTGTGATTTTTTTTTAATAATCCACATCAGAGTCATTGACTACCCATGCAAAGTAATTCTCTGTTAAACATTTTATGGTGTATTTTGAAAATGGCTTACTAACTAGTGGGTTCTATAAAGATTTTTATACATCCTTAGTTTTAGGGAATCTACCTATTATCTACTTCTCTCCTAACCCCTGCTTCCAGGCCCACTTAACCCTCAAACTCCAAATAGACCCGCTCTTCTTTCCTAACACATGTATTCTATTCTCCATCTTTTTTAAGGGGAGCTTCAATATTACTTTTTATAGCCTTTACTTTGAGTTATCTCTCTTTCTTGCTCCAGTTTCCTCCATACAACCATGGATCTCCCAACTTAAGCCTTTCCATCCCCTATTCCTACCTCCTTTCTGTAATCTATTATTCTCTCTCTCTCTTTCAATGAGTACCCACCTCCAAAAGATCCTTTAAGTTTCATAGATTCTACTTGTATCCTAATGTAAATAGGAAAAACAAAAGGATTGAAACATTTACCAGAGAAAACATAGAAAACATCCCTCCTGGCCTGTGTTACCTCACTTTGTATAATTTTTCCAGTTCAATCTATTTATTTATCTTCAAGCTTCATATTTCTTTATAGCTGAGTAACATTCCAGTGTGTGTGTGTGTGTGTGTGTGTGTGTGTGTGTGTGTGTGTGTGTGTCTTTCTTATCCATTCACCTGTGTTGATTTCATCAACTTTAGTATTAATAAAAATGTGTTTGTAAATGTGGTTTGAATCTTCATTTTTTTCATTTGTACAAGCGTCAGAGCAGTCCCGTATTTTCCTCTCTTGTATGCATTTCCATGTAACAGTTAGATTTGTACTCGGAGAGGCCAAAACTGTAATAGACATTACATAGGTACATTATTACATACTGTATAGGCTTGTTCAAGGTGGAGTCTGAGTGAGAGGAAGTCTTCTCTTGACTCCTCTTCACAATGTCCTGAAAGGGAATCTCCAGCCATAGTCACACCAGTAGATATCCCTTGGAGCACAGAAGAATAATTCATTCAACCTTAGTTTCAGGACTGCAAATTATAAATAAAAGTAGCATTTATTTCAAGTCCAGCATTCGGGGTAATTTGTTACAGTGAAAATAACTGAAACACATACCCACGTACGATTATAATTTCATATTAAAATGTAAATTATTGACTGGAAGCAAAATGCAGAATTGAAAGCCTTATACAAAAAAAATGTAATTTTAACAAAAAATCAAGGTAATTGAGAAAAATATATTTACTGTAATTATCTGGGAAGATTCTTAAATTACCTCATCCATCTAAAATGTGCAAATAGAGCCACCTAACTCCAATTCTGTTGTCAAAATTGCATATGCAATCTATACATTTGAAATGCTCGTACTTTTTATAGACTGGGCTTCTTGATTCCCTTTGTTTAATTGTATCTTTCCCTTATCTCTTGAGCAACTCAAAATTGTGCAGAAGCAATGTGATATGAGATACAAAGATCCCTTTCTTGTGCCTGATTCATCTGTTCAAAGATAAAAGTCAGTCTGGGTTATTAAAAGGATTTGTGTGTGCTTTGCCTCTAGAGTGCTGCATCGGGACACAAAGACTTCATTACCATAAGGTCCCAGATGAACCCAAATACAGAGACAAATTTAGCAAACTTTTAACTCACATAAGCAATTGTTAAGTTTTCTGTATTAATGTATTTCTGCACTGGAGCTGTAATGGCATTCTATCCTTTTCACCTCATGCTTGGACTCTGTGCACTGAAAACGCTGCTTTGATCATCAAAATAGATGCACATACCAAGTCATTGGATATCTAACCACAGTCATCTCCATCTGTTGGGGAGGCATGGTGCCACACAGGGGTACCTCGCCAGGACTTTTGAGGCATAGCAATCAACTGAAGATGGGATCAGACATAAACCATGCTGATTGCAACAACTGTTCTGCCCAGTTACACTTTCTGTTTAGCTCTGGGCAATGGAAAACATTATGGTTGTCATGTGTGGCCATAATCAATTACGAAGGCTTAGTGTTTGGGTCAGCAAAATGGAAGCTGTATCTAAAGTTTGCAAATCTCTTGCCACTCCATGTCAGCTTTCTTGTTTGCTCTCAGTCCTGTCTTGCCGCAGATAGTTGAACTATAAAGGCTTTTTACCGTAACTAAACTGAAACTGCCTTATACTAGCGCAAAAGCTCCTATTAGTTTTCCTAGGTTTATTTCAAACTAAAGTTTCTGCAGAATCTGTGCCGACATGTCTCACATCCCTCAAATCTCCACCTCTGTTTTCCATGCCACTTCCTCCTCTAGTCCCTTGGGTTGGCTAGTTTATAGCCAATCATTTCCCTCTATCAATGCACACTCGTATACCCAGACATTTACAGGTTCCCTCAATATGAATACCTCCCAAAATGAATTTACTATCTTCAATTCAGCTTCCCACTTCAGTGACGAGGGATATAATTCACCAAGAGCCCATAAATATCATCCCTCACTTTGCACCTCAATGACCCATCAAATCCCATCATGCTTGAGTTCCTCAGAAGTCCTAAATTTAACCCCTCCTTAGAATCTCTTTCCCCCAACTATAATTCCAATGCTTAGCACATTTCCTGTTAACTATTGTAAAAAAACCTCTTTGGAAGTTAGGTCATCTAAAATAATAAAAATGATGATGATGAACAATTATTCTTTGCTACATTTCAGATACTTCCAAGATTTATACAATTTAATACATTTAATAGATCAAAGTGGCTTTTATAATCTCCCATCTCAAAGATGAATTTATAATAGAATGAACATCACATTAGTTGCCCAATACTCCAGCTAAATATAACAGGATCAGAGTGGGAACACAAGCAGTCTGGCCTTTAGTCCATGATCCAAAGCACTCTGCTGTCATCTGATGGTGGCTTTCATCTATTAAAGGTGGCTGCCAATCACTAAAAGACATAAACCACACTCCCAGAAAAAGGTTATGAACCCTACTGCTGACCCTTAGTCGTTTGTGTAGAACTACTGAGGATCCTTCCATTCTTTAACAAGAAAAAAAAAAAAACCACCACCACTCCATATTGCGTATCCACGCTTCTCATGATCACCTACCTTCTCCTACTGTCCAGCACCCATCTATTTGTCATTGCTTTCCTGTAGGTTTTATTTAAACCTGCTTTTTCAGAATCACTAAAACTTCTCTCTTGACTAACAAACCAGATGTATGAAGTAAAATAAGACCCTTTCAGTTAAGATCAACCAGTTCTAATTCTGTGAACATGGAAAGTTGTCCATCTCCTCAGTGGTGACAAGAACTCTCCTTTCCAGTAATTCCCTTCTGAAGCTTATTCACTACAACTATCCTGATGATAAACCCATCAGCCTCCCACACACTGTTGTTCTGTTCTGTTTCTCAGAGTAAGACACAGAGTAAGATATATCCCAGCTGGCTTCAAATTCATCATGTAACTAAGGATGATACTGAACTTCTGAACGTATGGCTTGCTCTGTGTGTGTTTGTGTGTGTGTATGTGTGTTTGTGTGTGTGTGTATTATCTATCATCTATATCTGTCTATATAATGATCATCTATTCGTCTGTCTGTATGCCTATCAATCATCTACGTATCTCTTTGCTACCAGCGTTTGGTTTCGGTCTAGGCAGTGTGTTTTCACGCTATTTGTCTCTTATTCAAAAACCAAGTGTTCACCTAGATATGTAAAAGATGCAAAATGACTTTATTTGGACCAAAGTGGTAGATAGTGCGTGTGATAGATGGGGATCCTTCAAGACTGACGGCATGTCTCAAGAGTGAGAGTGCTCAAGGGCCCCATGATACTGCAGTCTCTTTTCATTGAGACTAAAAGAAAAAAGGCCTGCTGGTCTAGGAATGGACTTTAGATTTTTTTTTTATTTTATTAATAGTTAGACTATATGTTCTTTCCATGTTGCTTCCACAATGTATCTGGTTTTGAACACATGCTAACCCAATTATTTCTAGACATAAAATGGTAAATAGAGTATTCTCTATTATATAGGATTATTAAAAGAAAGAGTTTTTCCTTACTGCACATCCACCCAGAACCAGTTCAACCCAGATCTACTTTTCTATTCTTCACACTAGGATATCTTGAAAATGCGCGTGGATGGGAACTATCTAATTTTGACTGCTACAAGAGCTAGGGAATTGCATGTTATTGTTCAGGACTGTAGCACGTACAGTGTGGTGCAGGTAGAGGGTTGAGGGGTTTCTGAAGTTTTGAGGTTGAGCTGTGTGGAGATGGGTGACCATAGCATATGCAGGTCAAGAAACAAGTGTATTGGGGGTTGGAGAGATGGCTCAGCAGTTAAGACCACTGATCGCTCTTCCAGAGGTTCTAAGTTCAATTCCCAGCAACCACATGGTGGCTCACAACCATCTGTAATGCTCTCTTCTGGCGAGTCTGAATATAGCGACAGTGTACTCATATACATGAAATAAATAAATCTTAAAAAAAAACAAGTGTATTATTATAAGTGGTTCTGTATATAACCTAAAAGAAATTAGGGTCCCAGGCTACCAAACTAACTTCTATGCTTGCCTGATTCAACCTAATAAATATTCTTCCACTTAGACATGCCATTTACTTAATAAATCCTTTCAAAAAATTACGGTGATCATTCTTCAGATAGCACATAATGGGAGTAGTATATAACTGTGAGTTAACTGCAAAATCAGTGAATTTTTTAAGGGAGCATGCTGTTACATTTCTGCCCTAATTTTCTCCTAATACTTTAGTGGATGTTTTCTACAAATGAAACCATTGCTTATCATAACAGCAGGACCATCAAAATCCAAGAATTAACATGGATATATTACTAATATACAATCCTGAGACCCTCTAAGAATTTCCAGATGTCTCCAGAATTTGTTCCACTTAGTTGCCATGTCTCTTTAATCTCCCCTTATCCTACAACAGTACCTCAGCTTTTTTTCTGCTTATATGACACTGACTTTTGAAGATTAAAAGATGGTCCTTTTATGAAGGACCCATAAATTGTTCTCTGTTGCTTGCCATGGCTAGATCTCAACTGAATCTTGGCAGAACTTTCACAGAAGTGATGTTACATTCTTCTTTTACGTCGTCCATAATTTGCTCATTGTTTACTTGAGACACTGACTTTGATACCTGGTGAAGGAGGTGTCAAAGGCTTTTCCACTGTGAATTTAATACATCCACCATTCATAGGTAGTTTGTTGGAAAAAAATCTTTTGTGGAAGAGCATTTTCAAACTGGAACCATTTCTCTTTCTTACAGAAGTTCCACATGATACTTCTGTATGCTAGCATCATTTCTTCTCTGCTGTGACTCATTTATTTGGAGGTGCAAGGAGATCAAGATTTGGCCAATAAACGCCAGATTGTCATTTTAATATGCCTTGTCATCCCTTGTACTTCATTACACTACAAAAGCTGTTCCAAACTCATGTGACTCTGTCTTGTCCTAGCTCTAAGATCAGCCATTTCTCCAGAGACCAGGCTTCGGTTCTTTAAATGTTTATGTGCAGAATAATATTTAGAAGTCATAACTGTGGGCTCCAGGACAAGGTTTTGCCAATGTAGAATATCTATGCAAGACTTTGTTTCTGTAGACAAACACATGCACAGCTTATAAGACAATGGATAGCTTATAAGACAATGTTGAGTGAATGAAATGAGAAATAAGATCAACAAGTATAATAAAGCTAAGTCCTTTCTTCCTTTCTGAATAACTTTACACCAAAGCCACTCAATGGGCAAACCAAGAGGACCGCCTCCGTGAGTTCTATATGAACTGGTGAGTCAACCTTCACAGAAAGGGCATCAATGTATGAAGAAAGTATGCCATAGTGTCATAATATTTACTTATCTAGGATAGTGTTATACTGATAGGTGGCTTTATGCAGGTGTCTGATCCCTCACAGAAAGAGTAGTATCCATTTGGAAAATATTCTGCACGAGGCATAGGAACTTGGGGCAAAAAGGAAGTGTCGGCGTACTAATGGTATATCAGATTTTGAGCATAGTCAGAATGTCTCAGGATATCAGAATCTGTGATGGGTGAGAGGATACATGTGTGAGGAAGTGTCCTAGAGTACAATATGGCCATGGCCTCTGCAGAGAAGAGGAGGCAGTAGTCATAGTGAATAATGTAACACACAGAAGGTCTGGCTAAATGTGTATCAGATGCAGCCTTTGTTGTGCTTGGGTTCCAACATCATATGCCATCAAATCTTTTGTCTAGATGTTTCCCTAATCCTCTCCCATGGTTTTAGAACTAAATTATTCAGAAAAGAAAAAAAGAAAAAGAAATAACTCTGTTCTTCGTGTTTATCTTATTCTTTGTTTTTCTTTCTTCCATCTACATTGGTATTTCCTTGTAAATTATGTGTCTATAAGTGCCATTTCCATCACCCAAAACACTATTGTATACATAGCCCACTCCCATTTGACTGGAGCCCTCATCACTTTCCAGAATCTCCAACACATTTATGAACACGCCATTCCTAATACAAAAAAGAAAATATCACTTCAATCCTTATGCTTCATCTGGTTGAGATATTTGACAGTTTGGCCTCTGAAAATAAACTATCCCTTGGCATCCACAGCGCAGCAACGCTGCACTCCTCCCACATTGCTGCTATATTGTCTGTCTCCTGTGCAGTCTCCTCTTCCTCTGCCCATTTTTTGGACACTGGCACTGCCCAGTGCTCAGTCATGAGCCTTCTGTGCGTCCCACTCGTCTCAAACACCCACATCCCAGCACCAGTTCCCAATTGTCTTGGCTCAAGTTCTCAACTCCGTGCTACAATTATGAAAATCTATCTACATCTCTGGAAGCCTGCCTCTGAATGTCTACCATCTATTCATGCAGCTCATTAATATTTACTAAGTACTTGGAATGAACTATGCACTGTTTTACACTCTTAGTAATTTAATTAAATGCCCGAGAGGCACCAAAACTCAACATATATACGATAATATCATTGCCAGAATCTTTCTTCCATACCTATGCATAGTTCCAGGCTTCTCCATCTTGGTAGATGCCAGGTCCCTCCTTCCTACTGACAGAGACAGATATGTCTTTCAAGTACTGATCTTCAAAGCCAACTAGCCGATAAGTCCCACTGATTGTGCTTATTTAATACCCAGCAATGGAAGATATGGAACCTGAAATGGCCATCTCTGGTAACCAGAAAAGACTTCCAATGGAGGGACTTGGAGATCAACACAACCACAAAAACTTTGACCCATAATTTGTCCTGCTTACAAGATGTGCAAGGACAAAGAAGGAGCAGAAATTAAGGGAATGGCCAGCCAGTGACTGCTACAGCTGGAGACCCAGGCCATGAAAAGAGACCACCCCTGACACTATTAATTATATTTTGCCATACTTGCAGACAGGAGCTTAGGATAACTATTAACTGAGAGGTTTCACCCAACAACTGGTAGAAACAGATGCAGAGACCCACAGACAGAGCTTTGAGAATCCTGTGAAGGAGTGGGAGGAATAATTGAAGGAGCCAGAGAGGTCAAGAACACCACAAGAAAACCTACAGAATCAGCTAACCTGGATCCCAGAAGACCCATAGAGACTAAACCGCTAACCAGAGAGCATGCGTGAGACAGACCTTGACTTTCTGCACATTTTTAACAGTTGTGCAACTTGGTCTTCATGTGGACCTCCTAAAAGCAGGAGTGGGGGCTGTCCCTGACTCTGTTGCCTGCCTTTGGATTCCTTTCCCCTAGCTGGGCTACCTTGTCTATCCTCAAGAGGATATGTGCCTGCTTCAACGTGATATGGCAATGTGAATTGATGTTCATGGGAGGTCTCCCCTTTGGTGAGGAGAAAGGGAGAAGGTGGGGGATGGGAGAAGAGGAAAGGAAAGGGAGAAGAGGGATGAACTGGGAGGAGAGGAGTGAGGGGAAGCTGCAATTGAAATGTAAAGTAAATAGATTAGCTATTAAAAACTACTAGTTAATAAAAAGTCCATTTGTCCTTATTTCCACTCAGAGTCTGGATCTGACCACCACCACTTCAGCCTTCTAAATATTCTCCCCTACCTCCAGGCTTGTCCTTTCAAAACATAAACTTCCAGGCCAGTCTCTGTGTAACAGCCAGAATGTTCTTTTTAAAATGTGAGCCTAGCCATATCATTGCCCAGATTTAAGTCAACCATGTGGATTCCTTTGGCCCTTTGAATACAGGAAAAATCTCCATCACTTTCATAGTTATAGCTGCCCATAATCTGTCTGTTTGCTTTTTAGCCTCACTCCTGTCCATTTGCACAGTCAGCTCATTCTAACAGGATCTGGATGGGCTTCTCTACTACCTTCCCATCTCTTGGTACCTGTACTTTAAAGCTTCTCTACCTACCCTCTTTACCTAATAGACTTCTCCTCACTCTTGTGTCTTCCATGGGATGTTACTCAACAAAGCCCGTCTTTATACACAGACACGGTTGCATGAGGTAGATAGACATCTTCATTGTATCCTAAATTGTGTGTACTCCCCTGAAATTATTCGTCTGCAGATCTGCATTCCAAACAGACGAAGACAACTCTGGATGTTTTGAGTGAGTCCCTAGGGAGGTTTAACCGAGCAAGAATTACCTACCCTAAATGTTAATGGAACTGACTACTGAGTTCTAGACTGAACAAGACTGGGAAAGCCATTTTCTCTATTTTCTTGTCCACTAAGAGGTGAGGGTCTCAGCCTCATGCTTCCACAACCGTAAACTCTAGCATGCCTCTTCTCCCACGATTGACATCTTCTCTTCTGATTGTGAAGAAAAGCCCTTCGCCCATAAGAAACGTTTGTGCAGCCTCAGCACTCTCCAGAGTGGGCACAGAAACAAAAGCCTTAGCTAATACAAGACGATTTGGGGTCAGGGCTCCATGACCACCAGGCTGAATTTCCGTCTGATTATTGTTACAGGCAGTGCCTCCATGTGCTGCCAATAGGGACTCAGTAGAATCTATCTCAAAATTGCCTGTCATATAGGACAATTTATATTAACCAGTCTATAAAAGGGCAACTCCAGGGCGTCTCCTTATTGCATGCATGATTTCTGCTTGAGCCATGAAGCCAGAAACAAAATCAAGGCCATTTGTTTTCAGTGATTAAGATAGAATGTACTTTATGAACTAAAAATAAACAGTATGTTTAACTCCCCACTGTGACTGCACCACATTATCAGTCGGTTTGAGTGGCAAACATTCTTGATTATTCCCAGAAGACATGGGGTTGATAAACTGAGATGATAAACCAGACTGGTAAGCCTAAACCAACATCAATGTATATGAGAGCCTCCAAGTGAGGTGCAAAGTAAGAACCAGGTGTGAAAAGCAGCAAGAAGTTAATTACTAGAAACAGCATTTTACATCTTCCTAGGAGGACAAAGGACACCTTCAGCCATACAGAAAGGGATGTGACATCGCTAGAGGTGAAGTGTGATAACCAACTTAATCTTCTACATCTTAGCTTTCTTATCTGTAACTTAAGTTTAAAACATTTATGCCAAAAGTTTTTGTGAATATATTAGGCAATATTTGTAAAAATGCTTCCTAATGCTTAACATGTGATAAGCTCTGGCTAAATGCTCAACAATTACATATTTACAATTTCCACCAGACCCCATCTTAACCCTCTCCAATGTATGGCTAAGATTTACTTGAATTGTGTTGTGCAGATTTTGGGTTGGCAAATCCCTTAACGGAGTCCATCTTTTTCATTTTCAGTGAGTAGAGATGGGCAGTTGAAACCTTCTTGACTTCAGTGTCCTTGTCTTTAGCATGAAATAATAACCTGGAGTTATTTTTTTAATGGTAACAGAAATAATCTATGTATAGTACCAAAATCACAAAAAGTGATATAAACAGCAAGCTATAGGAATTAAAACAACAGATCAGCATTCCATGATACTTCAGTGGGGTTCTTTAGAATAGAAATTCAAGAAAAAGAAAGAACATTTCAATTTGAGGCCAGTTTATCACACAACTGAAAGTCCCAGGTGAAATGATTTCATGTTGCTATCCCAGTGATTGAGAGGGTCTGGTGTAAATTATAAAGATTATAAAATTTTAATCTTTAATAAAGGTGTGCACTTCAGTAGCGTAGAAAAGAAGCCGTACTTGGTGTGGTTTGCCATGAGTTATATTTAGCAGAAGCAGCTTACTCTGTTAGAGTGCTTTTTGAGGTCAGTAATCTACAGAAATGATAGGAAAGTAAAGCTAAAGCAATCAGGCTGAGAGAAGCACTGGGCTTGCCTTTGCTCCTGGAAACTTCATTGATGACTGCTGCAAACCATAATCCTCCAGGGTTCAGAAAGTAAAGAGTCACACGGCACTTGAAACAAAGTCAACAGTTTGTTCAAAGTTAAAAGTTAAGCTCAGGTACACTGTCCACATCAACAATGACTCCCAAAAGACACTTAGTAATTAATACTGAGATTTTCTCCAAAACTATAAAATCCACCAATCTAAAAACTTAAGTTATATTCTAAATCATGTGCTCCTTATTCCTCATTGACTCTGGAGAATAGAATTTGAGATTTATAGAAAAGGTAATAAACTTGCATTCTAGACTCCCAAATTCAAAACTCAACTTTGGTTTACAATGACCAAGATGCTATCAATTACCGACCTGTCTAGAACAGTGGCCCCCTCAGAAGATGGCCATACATTGAGCTTCCCACTTTATGGTGAAGGTTGAATAAGTATATTCACCAATGAGGCCTCAAGTAAACTAATTTCACAGATTATGGAATGCTAGTTTTAGTCAAACTTTAGTTTTAGCATCCAATGAATAACAACTAAAGCAGTTAATGTTTATTATTTATTTACTATGTATCAGATGGTAGATTAAATACTTTATATCAATTATTTCACTTCTTCCTCACAGTAAATCTCAAAGGTAAATCTATTATTTCCTTAACTCGTTTGAAGAAAATAAGCCTAAAATGAGGGTAAGTTAATCAGCCAAGAATGTAAATAGTCAAACAGGGGGAAAATATTTTACGTCACACCAAAAACCTACATTTTTTTCCAAATTTGTTTTTTTTTTATTAACTTGAGTATTTCTTATATACATTTCGAGTGTTATTCCCTTTCCCGGTTTCCGGACAAACATCCCCCTCCCCTTCCTTATGGGTGTTCCCCTCCCAACCCTCCCCCCATTGCCGCCCTCCCCCCATAGACTAGTTCACTGGGGGTTCAGTCTTAGCAGGACCCAGGGCTTCCCCTTCCACTGGTGCTCTTACTAGGATATTCATTGCTACCTATGGGGTCAGAGTCCAGGGTCAGTCCATGTATAGTCTTTAGGTAGTGGCTTAGTCCCTGGAAGCTCTGGTTGCTTGGCATTGTTGTACTTTTGGGGTCTCAAGCCCCTTCAAGCTCTTCCAGTTCTTTCTCTGATTCCTTCAACAGGGGACCTATTCTCAGTTCAGTGGTTTGCTGCTGGCACTCGCCTCTGTATTTGCTGTATTCTGGCTGTGTCTCTCAGGAGCGATCTACATCCGGCTCCTGTCGGTCTGCACTTCTTTCCTTCATCCATCTTGTCTAATTGGGTGGCTGTATATGTATGGGCCACATGTGGGGCAGGCTCTGAATGGGTGTTCCTTCTGTGTCTGTTTTAATCTTTGCCTCTCCCTTCCCTGCCAAGGGTATTCTTTTTCCTCATTTAAAGAAGGAGTGAAGCATTCACATTTTGATCATCCGTCTTGAGTTTCATTTGTTCTAGGGATCTAGGGTAATTCAAGCATTTGGGCTAATAGCCACTTATCAATGGGTGCATACCATGTATGTCTTTCTGTGATTGGGTTAGCTCACTCAGGATGATATTTTCCACTTCCAGCCATTTGCCTACAAATTTCATAAACTCGTTGTTTTTGATAGCTGAGTAATATTCCATTGTGTAGATGTACCACATTTTCTGTATCCATTCCTCTGTTGAAGGGCATCTGGGTTCTTTCCATTTTCTGGCTATTATAAATAAGGCTGTGATGAACATAGTGGAGCACGTGTCTCTTTTATATGTTGAGGCATCTTTTGGGTATATGCCCAAGAGAGGTATAGCTGAATCCTCAGGCAGTTCAATGTCCAATTTTCTGAGGAACCTCCAGACTGATTTCCAGAATGGTTTTACGAGTCTGCAATCCCACCAACAATGGAGGAGTGTTCCTCTTTCTCCACATCCTCGCCAGCATCTGCTGTCACCTGAGTTTTTGATCTTAGCCATTCTCACTGGTGTGAGGTGAAATCTCAGGGTGGTTTTGATTTGCACTTCCCTTATGACTAAAGATGTTGAACATTTCTTTAGGTGTTTCTCAGCCATTCGGCATTCCTCAGCTGTGAATTCTTTGTTTAGCTCTGAACCCCAGTTTTTAATAGGGTTATTTGTCTCTCTGCAGTCTAACTTCTTGAGTTCTTTGTATATTTTGGATATAAGGCCTCTATCTGTTGTAGGATTGGTAAAGATCTTTTCCCAATCTGTTGGTTGCCGTTTTGTCCTAACCACGGTGTCCTTTGCCTTACAGAAGCTTTGCAGTTTTATGAGATCCCATTTGTCGATTCTTGATCTTAGAGCATAAGCCGTTGGTGTTTGGTTCAGGAAATTTTTTCCAGTGCCTATGTGTTCCAGATGCTTCCCTAGTTTTTCTTCTATTAGTTTGAGTGTGTCTGGTTTGATGTGGAGGTCCTTGATCCACTTGGACTTAAGCTTTGTACAGGGTGATAAGGATGGATCGATCTGCATTCTTCTACATGTTGCCCTCCAGTTGAACCAGCACCATTTGCTGAAAATGCTATCTTTTTTCCATTGGATGGTTTTGGCTCCTTTGTCAAAAATCAAGTGACCATAGGTGTGTGGGTTCATTTCTGGGTCTTCAATTCTATTCCATTGGTCTATCTGTCTGTCTCTGTACCAATACCATGCAGTTTTTATCACTATTGCTCTGTAATACTGCTTGAGTTCAGGGATAGTGATTCCCCCTGAAGTCCTTTTATTGTTGAGGATAGCTTTAGCTATCCTGGGTTTTTTGTTATTCCAGATGAATTTGCAAATTGTTCTGTCTAACTCTTTGAAGAATTGGATTGGTATTTTGATGGGGATTGCATTGAATCTGTAGATTGCTTTTGGTAAAATGGCCATTTTTACTATATTAATCCTGCCAATCCATGAGCATGGGAGATCTTTCCATCTTCTGAGGTCTTCTTCAATTTCTTTCCTCAGTGTCTTGAAGTTCTTATTGTACAGATCTTTTACTTGCTTGGTTAAAGTCACACCGAGGTACTTTATATTATTTGGGTCTATTATGAAGGGTGTCGTTTCCCTAATTTCTTTCTCGGCTTGTTTCTCTTTTGTATAGAGGAAGGCAACTGATTTATTTGAGTTAATTTTATACCAAGCCACTTTGCTGAAGTTGTTTATCAGCTTTAGTAGTTCTCTGGTGTAACTTTTGGGATCATTTAAATATACTATCATGTCATCTGCAAATAGTGATATTTTGACCTCTTCTTTTCCGATCTGTATCCCTTTGATCTCCTTTTGTTGTCTGATTGCTCTGGCTAGAACTTCAAGAACTATATTGAATAAGTAGGGAGAGAGTGGGCAGCCTTGTCTAGTCCCTGATTTTAGTGGGATTGCTTCAAGTTTCTCTCCATTTAGTTTAATGTTAGCAACTGGTTTGCTGTATATGGCTTTTACTATGTTTAGGTATGGGCCTTGAATTCCTATTCTTTCCAGGACTTTTATCATGAAGGGGTGTTGAATTTTGTCAAATGCTTTCTCAGCATCTAATAAAATGATCATGTGGTTCTGTTCTTTCAGTTTGTTTATATAATGGATCACGTTGATGGTTTTCCGTATATTAAACCATCCCTGCATGCCTGGGATGAAGCCTACTTGATCATGGTGGATGATTGTTTTGATGTGCTCTTGAATTCGGTTTGCCAGAATTTTATTGAGTATTTTCGCGTCGATATTCATAAGGGAAATTGGTCTGAAGTTCTCTTTCTTTGTTGTGTCTTTGTGTGGTTTAGGTATAAGAGTAATTGTGGCTTCGTAGAAGGAGTTCAGTAGTGCTCCATCTGTTTCAATTTTGTGGAATAGTTTGGATAATATTGGTATGAGGTCTTCTATGAAGGTTTGATAGAATTCTGCACTAAACCCGTCTGGACCTGGGCTCTTTTTGGTTGGGAGACCTTTAATGACTGCTTCTATTTCCTGAGGAGTTATGGGGTTGTTTAACTGGTTTATCTGTTCCTGATTTAACTTCGATACCTGGTATCTGTCTAGGAAATTGTCCATTTCCTGAAGATTTTCAAGTTTTGTTGAATATAGGTTTTTATAGTAAGATCTGATGATTTTTTGAATTTCCTCTGAATCTGTAGTTATGTCTCCCTTTTCATTTCTGATTTTGTTAATTTGGACGCACTCTCTGTGTCCTCTCGTTAGTCTGGCTAAGGGTTTATCTATCTTGTTGATTTTCTCAAAGAACCAACTTTTGGTTCTGTTGATTCTTTCTATGGTCCTTTTTGTTTCTACTTGGTTGATTTCAGCTCTGAGTTTGATTATTTCCTGCCTTCTACTCCTCCTGGGTGTATTTGCTTCTTTTTGTTCTAGAGCTTTTAGGTGTGCTGTCAAGCTGCTGACATATGCTCTTTCCTGTTTCTTTCTGCAGGCACTCAGCGCTATGAGTTTTCCTCTTAGCACAGCTTTCATTGTGTCCCATAAGTTTGGGTATGTTGTATCTTCATTTTCATTAAATTCTAAAAAGGTTTTAATTTCTTTCTTTATTTCTTCCTTCACCAGGTTATCATTGAGTAGAGCATTGTTCAATTTCCACGTATATGTGGACATTCTTCCCTTATTGTTATTGAAGACCAGTTTTAGGCCGTGGTGGTCCGATAGCACGCATGGGATTATTTCTATCTCTCTGTACCTGTTGAGGCCCGTTTTTTGACCAATTATATGGTCAATTTTGGAGAAAGTACCATGAGGAGCTGAGAAGAAGGTATATCCTTTTGCTTTAGGATAGAATGTTCTATAAATATCCGTTAAGTCCATTTGGCTCATGACTTCTCTTAGTCTGTCAACATCACTGTTTAATTTCTGTTTCCATGATCTGTCCATTGATGAGAGTGGGGTGTTGAAATATCCCACTATTATTGTGTGAGGTGCAATGTGTGTTTTGAGCTTTAGTAAGGTTTCTTTTACGTATGTAGGTGCCCTTGTATTTGGGGCATAGATATTTAGGATTGAGAGTTCCTCTTGGTGGATTTTTCCTTTGATGAATATGAAGTGTCCTTCCTTATCTTTTTTGATGACTTTTAGTTGGAAATGATTTTATTTGATATTAGAATGGCTACTCCAGCTTGCTTCTTCTGACCATGTGCTTGGAAAGTTGTTTTCCAGCCTTTCACTCTGAGGTAGTGTCTGTCTTTGTCTCTGAGGTGTGTTTCCTGTAGGCAGCAGAATGCAGGGTCCTCGTTGCGTATCCAGTTTGTTAATCTATGTCTTTTTATTGGGGAGTTGAGGCCATTGATATTGAGAGATATTAAGGAATAGTGATTATTGTTTCCCTTTATATTCATATTTGGATGTGAGGTTATGTTTGTGTGCTTTCATTCTCTTTGTTTTGTTGCCAAGACGATTAGTTTCTTGCTTCTTCTAGGGTATAGCTTGCCTCCTTATGTTGGGCTTTACCATTTATTATCCTTTGTAGTGCTGGATTTGTAGAAAGATATTGTGTAAATTTGGTTTTGTCATGGAATATCTTGGTTTCTCCATCAATGTTAATTGAGAGTTTTGCTGGATACAGTAACCTGGGCTGGCATTTGTGTTCTCTTAGGGTCTGTATGACATCAGTCCAGGATCTTCTGGCCTTCATAGTTTCTGGCGAGAAGTCTGGTGTGATTCTGATAGGTCTCCCTTTATATGTTACTTGATCTTTTTCCCTTACTGCTTTTAATATTCTTTCTTTATTTTGTGCGTTTGGTGTTTTGACAATTATGTGACAGGAGGTGTTTCTTTTCTGGTCCAATCTATTTGGAGTTCTGTAGGCTTCTTGTATGTCTATGGGTATCTCTTTTTTTAGGTTAGGGAAGTTTTCTTCTATGATTTTGTTGAAGATATTTACTGGTCCTTTGAGCTGGGAGTCTTCACTCTCTTCTATACCTATTATCCTTAGGTTTGATCTTCTCATTGAGTCCTGGATTTCCTGTATGTTTTGGACCAGTAGCTTTTTCCACTTTACATTATCTTTGACAGTTGAGTCAATGATTTCTATGGAATCTTCTGCTCCTGATATTCTCTCTTCCATCTTTTGTATTCTGTTGGTGAAGCTTGTATCTACAGCTCCTTGTCTCTTCTTTTGGTTTTCTATATCCAGGGTTGTTTCCATGTGTTCTTTCTTGATTGCTTCTATTTCCATTTTTAATTCCTTCAACTGTTTGATTGTGTTTTCCTGGAATTCTTTCAGGGATTTTTGTGTCTCCTCTCTATGGGCTTCTACTTGTTTATTTATGTTTTCCTGGAATTCTTTCAGGGATTTTTGTGTCTCCTCTCTATGGGCTTCTACTTGTTTATTTATGTTTTCCTGGAATTCTTTCAGGGATTTTTGCGATTCCTTCAGGCATTTTTGCGATTCCTCTCTGTAGGCTTCTACTTGTTCTCTAAGGGAGTTCTTCATGTCTTTCTTGAAGTCCTCCAGCATCATGATCAAAATCGATTTTGAAACTAGATCTTGCTTTTCTGGTGTGTTTGGATATTCCATGTTTGTTTTGATGGGAGAATTGGGTTCCGATGGTGCCATGTAGTCTTGGTTTCTGTTGCTTGGGTTCCTGCGCTTGCCTCTCGCCATCAGATTATCTCTAGTGTTACTTTGTTCTGCTATTTCTGACAGTGGCTAGACTGTCCTATAAGCCTGTGTGTCAGGAGTGCTGTAGACCTGTTTTCCTGTTTTCTTTCAGTCAGTTATGGGGACAGAGTGTTCTGCTTTCGGGCGTGTAGTTTTTCCTCTCTACAGGTCTTCAGCTGTTCCTGTGGGCCTGTGTCTTGAGTTCACCAGGCAGCTTTCTTGCAGCAGAAAAGTTGGTCTTACCTGTGGTCCCGAGGCTCAAGTTCGCTCGTGGGGTGCTGCTCACGGGCTCTCTGCAGCAGCAGCAACCAGGAAGACTTGTGCCGCCGTTTCCGGGAGCTTCAGTGCATCAGGGTTCCAGATGGTCTTTGGCTTTTTCCTCTGGCGTCCGAGATGTGTGTGCCGAGAGCAGTCTCTTCTGGTTTCCCAGGCTTGTCTGCCTCTCTGAAGGTTTAGCTCTCCCTCACACGGGATTTGGGTGCAGAGAACTGTTTATCCGGTCTGTTTCCTTCAGGTTCCGGCGGTGTCTCCCCAAATTTGTTTTTTAAGTGGCCAAGCAATAGAATGTTTTCTTTGGGCAAAATCTTTTTGTAAAACCTAAATCCATAGCACAGTTACAAGCAAAGCTCCCTGCATCCCAGTGGGGACAGACTTCACTCTCAAGATGTCCTCAGAGGACCCCTGAGGCTCGAGAGTGCACAGTGCTCTGCAGAACTCAGCACTACTGAGAGGATCACTTCTCCTTTATGTTCCCAGTGCTGACAATGTGAGACCCACTGGGAAAGTCTGAGACAAGGAATCATTTGTCAGGCTCCAAAGCCATCAGCGTGAATTTTGCATTGCAAAGCCATGAGATGCAGAATGTCTCCAAATGCCTTTGAAAATTTAAAGAAAGTATTATAAGTCCTTGTCTTTTAGATAGACATAATAACGTTTTTCTCATTATCAACTCATCTTTATATCGATGAAATGTATTACTAGGTCATGTATTAAATAAATAAATAAATAAATAAATAAATAAATAAATAAATAAATGTATTTTAAAAATTATTGGAATACTGTTGCTTAGTTGATGAGCGTTTAAAAAGTATAAAATGTGCACGGGTCACATGCAGTCCATAACACACAGGTGACTTAGGATGGGAGGCCCCCCTAAGCTGACAAATTAGGACACATGTAAAGAATTCAGTATTTATTACTGACACATTTAAATCTTAAAACCCATGGTTACCGAAAACTAGCCAAATATCTCTTTCAGTGTTTGGTAATGAGTAAGAATGAAGTCAGATTATTCCATACGGGGATTTGACATTTCCTAGAGTTACCAGATTTAGCAAATAAAAACATAAGGCAGCCAGATAAATTTGAATTTCAAATAAGCAATATTTTCCTTGTATAAATGTCTAGAATATTACAAGATGTGTACTTATAATACATTTTTTTCTTTGCTTTCATTTCTTTAAAATATTTTAGGTTTTGCATGCTAGTTTAGTTAAACAAGTTAATAGCAAGTAGGGAATAGTGACAGCCTCAAGTCATACACACAGATTTGTAGAAGAAATCAGTTTATATAGATTAAAAACAAACTAAAACTCAAGTCACAGATATCTTAGCTGAATTATTAAAGATAGCAACTAATTTTTTTAAGCGAGGACAGATAGAAATGGTGGGCCAAAGGACAGATACTGAGAAATTAACCATGCACAAAGAGATAAAAAATGTAGAAGAAAAGTTTAAAAATGTAAATATACATGAGAGGGCACTATTATTTATTTAATCTTAGTTCTAAATGGAGCCAAAATAAGTAATATAAAACTAGCGTGTGACAAGACAATAATTGGCAAGTATTCAATTCATAAAAGAAACCTATGTACCAATATAACTCACATAATCATGAAAGGACAAGTCAAAAGAACTCACAGAGCTTTATTGACTCAAAACCTCAGAATGCCCGGGATACTATAGCTCATTTGTAATAAAGAGAATATGATGGGTCTATGCAAACTGCTAAAAGAGGGAAACAATCGCTAGCCATACAAAGCTACGATGTCTATGAACCAAGGCGATGACCAGCATGGAGTGATGCCCCTTACAGTGCATTAAAATGTGGCTATATCTTGGGGGTAAACAGTAGGTGTCAAACTGAACTGAAGGCCTGCTTAACAGGAGAGAAATCAGGCCTGGTATTTTAACTCAGTCAACTATATGTGGCTAGTGATGCCATGGGTTTTAGAGGAGAACCCAATATGGCAACTTTTCTTTTATTTTGTAATTTGTATTGGTTATTTTATTTATTCCCATTTCAAATGTTATCTCCATTCCCGGTTTCCCATCCAAAATCCCCTTTTCCCACCCCACTTCTAGGAAGGTGACCACTCACCCACCTACCCATTCCCACCTCACCACCCATTCCCCTATGCTGGAGCATCAAGACTTCACAGGCCCAAGGGCTTCCTCCTATTGATGCCAGACAATGCCATCCTCTGCTATATATGTGGCTGGAGCCATGGGTTCCTCCATGTGCACTCTTTCATTGGTAGTCTAATCCCTGAGAGCTCTGGGGGTTCTGGTTGGTTGATATCGTTGTTCTACCTATGGAGTTGCAAACCCCTTCAACTCCTTCAGTCCCTTCCCTAACTCCTCCATTGGGGTCCTTGTGCTTTGTCTGATGGTTAACTGCAAGCATCTTAATCTGTATCAGCAGGGCTCTGGCAAAGCCTCTCAGGGGACACCCATATCTAGCTCCTGTCAATAGTGACTGGGTTTGGTAGCTGCATATGGGATGGATCCCAAAGTGAGGCAGTCTCTGAATGGACTTTTTTCAGTCTCTGTTCTACTCTTTGTCCCTGTAGCTCCTTTAGACAGGAGCAATTCTGGGTTAAAATTTTGAGAAGAGTGTATGGCCCCATCCCTCAACCAAGGGCCATACCTAACCTCTGGATATGGTCTCTACAGGTTTTCTCTCCCTTTTGTTGGGTACTTTAGCTAATGTCATCTCCATTGGGTCCTGGGAGCCTCTTACAAAATTTCCTGGTGTCTGAGACTTTCTGTTGTCTACCCCAGTTCCCCATCTCCCATTGCTACACACCTCTGTTCAATTTCCTAACCCTCTGTACATCTCTCCTGTCTCCTCCCACATCTGATCCTGCCCCCTTTTTTTCTCTCCCCCATCCTCTCTTCCTCCCAAGACTCTCCCACTCTCTACCTTGTGTGATTATTTTGTTCCCCCTTCTAAGTAGGACTGGAGCATCCACACTTTGATCTTCCTTCTTCTTGAGCTTCATACGGTCTGTGAATTGTATCTGGGGTATTCTGGGCTTTGGGGCTAATATCCACTGACCAGTGAGTGCGTACAATGTGTGTTCTTTTGAGAATATGTTACCTCACTCACGATGATCTTTTCTAGTTCCATTCATTCGTCTGTAAATTTCAAGTGCAATTCCTAACTGCATACTAAATACTTATCTTTATGGTCACAGATTTATAGTTTCACCCCCTGTCTTATGGTCTCTATTATTTGATAAGGCACCATAACTAAAAACAATTGGGGGAAAAAAGAGTTTAATTTCACTTTACAGACTTAAATGAAAGGAAGCCAGAGCAGAAAACTGAGTGGAAGCATGGGAGCAGGGACCACAGAGGAGTTCTGCTTACTGCCTCATATGCCATGGCTCCCTCAGTCTATTTTCTTATACCACCCAGGATCACCTGCCCAAGGGTAAAACTGTCCTCAGTGAGCTGTGCCCTCCATATCAAATATTGACCAAGAAAATGCTCCACTGACAGAAAATCTGATAGAGACTTTTATTCAATTGAGATTCCTCTTCCCGTATAATTCAAGCTTGTATCAATTTTACAATAACTAGCCAGGATACCTCTTGTCAAAGCTTCAGCTTGCAGAGTTCCCTGATAAAGTTGGAACTTTAAGCAATGTGTTCAAAATTCTAGTTTGCGTTGAGTCAGTAGCACAAGTCTGAAATAGTTTCTACTCATACTCAACTTGTAAACATTACAAATATTGATTTGTATTTTGGTTTTGAAAAGAAAAGTGAGAGAGCCTAGTTTGTTGAAAAATATTATTTTCTCTACTACTAATCAAATTCTACTGTTTGTGGGACATAGCTTCTATTTTCCTTCCAAACACAAGGGTGTTGATGTGTTTTCTTTGTTGCATGTGAACACTGTTTCTTTGCATTGAGGCTTAGAACCTGGTTCTAAGTGGTAGATTTTCCTCTATAGTGAAACAGGCATGTGGCTCAAATACTGAGGAAGGCAAAAGTTTGCAACCAACCACATATACTTGTTGGGCTTTGGTTGTGCATTGGACTCAATGTTAAATGCTGCAAGGCACACAGAAGTAGAATAGCATCTCTCCTACAGTAGCAGAGCATTAGTAGACTGTAGCAGACATAGACGTAGTCAGGTTCAAACTGCACCCCACAGAGATGGTGAGTATTTCACTTAAGGCTCCTCTTCCTTTATTATTTATTTTCTTGGTTCTAATGTTCAGAGTACCAGTTTTGTTCCAAACCAATAAACACTTGAAAGATTTATTTCTGTTTGCTTGCTTTTTAAGCGTTGTGTACTCGTGTTTCTGTGCCCGTGGATTCACAGTGCTTATGGGGAGGCCAGAACAAAGTGTTAGCCTTCGTCTTCCTCTGCTTGAGACAGGGTCTCTTGTTGTTCATCACTGTGGATGTCAGTGCTGGTCCTGAGCTTCTAGGAATCCTCCTGTCCCTGACTCCCATCTCCTTACCGGAGTACTGTTATCACATATGTGGACTACCATATTCTGCTTCCTGGGTCCTAGCGATCCAAGTTTAGCTCTTCATGCTGGCACAGCAGAGTCTTTACCCACTGAGCTATCTCACCTGAAACAGTTATGATACTTTCATCATTGTAATGACAGAGTATCAAGTCTGTGTTCCTTCTCATATGTTCAGGACAGAGATACATATCGCAATGGTGCTAACATAAAGTGCTTCCTTCCTCAGACTAAAGTGATGTTTGCTCCTAGTTACTCCCCAGCACACACAAAAAAAAAAGCATTTGCCTTGTAGCTTTCTCTCCTTTCAACATTCTATATTCTAGGTAGCCTTTGGGGGAATTGGTGATCAGCAATATCTACCATGTCATTTGTTTTGGCCAGAGTAATAACCCTGATTGGTTTGAGTTGAAAATAGGTGTCTTGTAGGTGAGAAAAAGCACTTTATACAGCTGTCTAACAACTTCTAAACCCTGTATACAATGTGATTGAGTGGTTTATCACCACATAGCTGTGTAGACATAACTTTTTTTAAAAACAATGATGATGCTGTTCTCTTGATGAAGCAAGTCCCTGGAAATCAGCTTCTGTCCTTAGCCACCCTTATGTGACTAGGAAGCACTTCAAAAATGTATCCTTCTGGTGCAACTGTTTTTGTTCTTAGTCTGGTGGGTTTTTTGTTTGGTTGGTTGGTTGGTTTGGTTTTGGTTTTTATTTGTTTTGTTTTATATTTTTGTCATGGCAAAATGCTAAGAAAAAAATGGATTTTTGGTTAAATCTTCTACAGTATTGTTTTTCAAACTCCACTGTGGGTGATAGCCAAAGATTGCTGAGTTCTGAAATCAATGGAATAGTTTATAGCCTACATTTTCTTTCTAGGTTTAATGCAGTAGAGAAGAAAGAGGAATCGGGAAAGCATGAAAATTAATGTGTATGGTTGCTGTTGTTTCATGAAGATTTAGACTCAGTTATAAGGAATAGCCAAATGCTTCATTCTTTCATTCAATATTTTAAATAACATTCTAGACAGTTTAATGCACACAGAGAGATAGATGCAACCAAAACCAGAGCACTTTCTGCTTCTCCATTCCTCAAGACACCTGTCCTGTGGATGGTGTAAGGTTCAAAAAGCCCTGCAAGATCCTACTGTGTCGCACAGTCAAAGCTAAACTCAAGGTCAAGTCATCCAAAGGGGTTAAATTACTGGACAACTGCCCAGCTCAGGACTGGAAGTTTATGAACAGAAGAATTAAAATACAGGTGCTAGTTTAAAAGAGATGGCAACTGCTTATAATATCAAACTATAAAAATAGTTTTCACTTAGTTGGAAAAATATTTTGGTTTCTCCTATAAACTAGGATATGGAACAGGAAAGGGAGCACAGTCCTGGAAGGTTAGAAGAAAGTGAAGGAACCGGGAAGGAGGAAGGAGAGAGGATAATGAATGGGGTGTGGGGGGAGATGACTTGGGGTGGCAGGGGATTGGAAGATAATGAGAGAAAGAGAGTAAAAGAAAGAAATGGGAAATGGGGGAAGATGTAAAGGAAAAATAAGAAAGAAGAGTGGGAGGGAACAGGGAGATATGGGAGAAGGAGGGGAAGGAGGGAAAAGGAGGAAGGAAACAAAGAAGGGTGAGATCTAGACAAAGAGAGGTCAACAAGGAACAGAAGGGAACTGGGAGAAGGTGGGATAGAGGGGGGATGTGAAAATGGGAAGAGAACCAAGAACAATGCACAGAATTAACTATAATTCTGTACCAGAGAAGTTAGAACTGCAAAAAAAAGAGTTACATTTTAAGAAGAGCGAGACTTTGGCAGTCCTGGAAACCAGCAAAGTGCTTAGAACTCTAAACAAAAGAACAAAGCAATGGGTATCTCATTCTGACTCCTTCCTAGCCGCAGAGCCCAACTCTACTGACATAAGATAAACAGAAGGGGCGAGGCACCCCACTGCACAAACAGAGAAGAAGTGCTAACTGTAGCAGGGACCCTCAGTATCTACAAGCTTTAAATCCAGTTTGTGGAGCTGAATGGTCTTAAAGTGACCCTTCTGCTACAAAGAAAGTGCTAACTTTGGACCTCCAATCATACCAAAGCACAGACTACTGCAGGAGCCTATCACCATCTTAGAAAGGAAGAGTCCACTGGTTGTCCCTGAGAGAAACACTAAAGCTACCTGTCTTATTAGACAGAAGACACTCATGCCCCTGCAGCTTCAACACCAGGGCCACTGTGGCCATAACAATGAACTCCTCTGTCTGACCCCGTGGAAATTAGAGAAAGTCTCCTTTCATGACTTTCAGACAGTGAATATTCCCATAATTCCCTACTTTCTTGTGTCTGTCCATTTCTTGTTCCATATGTAGGAAATACCCTTTCACAGTCCAGAGACATTCCCAATGGCCTCAGGCCAAATCATTGCCTTTGCTCCACTGGCCTAATCTAGGGACCATCTCTTAGGATTCCCTTGAAATTATAGATGTTACTATAGATTCCTTTTGTTACCTGTTCTTTCTGTGCCACTGGACAGCTGGAGAGGGCTCTTGGCAGAGGCTCACAGATCCTGGGATACAGTAACAGTGACCACAATCCAAACAAACATGCACATTTGACCGGCAAGCTAGGAAAGGTTTCTACAACTTTTGAACTACATCTACTATTGTTGCAACAAGTTTTGTCATTCTCCAGTTTGTTCCTAAAAGACCAGGAGAAGAGAATTTTCACATAACTTGTTGCTAGATTGTTGATAGATTGCCAATATCAAAATCTTCTTCCTCAGCAGAGATATCCCTGCTGAAACTAAGGGCATTCCCACTTAGGATCTGAACCTGCCGAACCACAATGCCTAGCGTCCTTTGTTTAATCCTCAAGGTGAAAATTTGGTAGATTCTTCTCCATCTGTTATCTCAAAAGTCCTAAGTATCTATATCATTAACCCAAATGTCACCTCTACCTGTCTCAATGCAATCAAGAAAATAATTATTATGCAGCTCCCTTTGGAACACCGATGCTAGTCTTAAAAGCCCTACCGCTGTTTGTGCGTGTCCTGTGAGGACAGTACCATACCAGTCTCACAGTAGATCACTGTGCCACGGGCCTCAGAGCCGACTGTTACCACTCCACAGGACAGTTGTAAAACTCCCATGATTCTTAGTATCACAGACGCCAGAACCGCATGTGCAAGTGAGTCATAAAAAAAAAAACTGTTCTGACAACACCATGACCTGAGAACCCCATCCAGTCACCCTGTAAGTCCTGTTTAAAATCTCTTTCACATTACATGACTTAAAATCCATGGCTTCTGTGGACATAACCCTGAACATCACCTGTGTGCCCCATGGCGGAGGTGGGTGTAGTCCTAACCACACCACATACCCCTGAGACTGGAAATGATCATCATGAGTGGCAGGAAGGCTTAACTAGCCCTGGGAAACTTGAAGACACGTTCCCTCAAAAGTCTCTGCCTATTGAAAGTCATACAAACACTTTCATGAACTGCTACAGTCTATACTACTGGACAGCGGTTGACATTAAAGAGAAACCAATCACATTTCTTTGAAATTCCTCTCATCAAACCCAGAGCTACCCTTACAAATGACATCATACATCTTATCTAATGAAAAAAATATTTTTCTACAAAAGCTACTTGTTACAATTAGAGAGGTGAACACTGTTCTGGATGGACAGATACCAAACTAAGGACGTGGGAATTACAAAAGGAAACAGATCTCTGAAGGAGAAAAATAATTCTCCAGAAATAGATTGAAGAAACCTTATTAAATACATGACAGATTATGTGGAATAGTTATTCACAACAGTATACAAAAAGTGTAGATAAAGGTTTGGGAATTTATCTCAGTGACAGAGAACTTGCCCAGCAAGCACAAGGCACTGAGTCCCATCCTCAGTTCTGAAGTTAGGGAAAGTTGTTATTGTTTTGTTAAATGAGTGCTTAAATTCAAGTGCTTAAGCAAAGAGACAGCATAAAAGGGACCAATCAGAGACCCTAGAACTAAAAACTTCCATCAAAAGAAGTAGAGAAGGTAGAGAGCTCCTTTAACTTATAACTGACTGAAACAAGTAGAAGAAAGAAATCTGGAATAAGGGGTAAGTCTTCTGAATTGATCTGCTCAGAAAGGAAAGAAACAAATAAATGAAAGCATGAAGGGAATATGTAAGGAAAGAAGAAGGCAGGCAGGAAGGGAGAGAGGGAGGGAGAGAGGGAGGGGAAAGAAGGAGGTTTTAAAAGCCTGCAAGATTTTCAGGATACAAGTCATCACCAAAGTGTTCACATAATTATTACAGGTGAAAACATTAAAAAGACCAGGTTTATCAAATAATGGCAAAACATTTCCCGAACCTTTAAAGATATATGGACACCAAGACCTAAGAACTCTACCCAAAACACATCACCCCTCCCTGACTGCTAACTCCCAGCCGTCATTAAGGTTTTATGTGATTCCTTCCTTCCTTTGAGATTTCACCGCTGTCTCTTGCCTGTGTCCTCTGTGCCCTGAGTCCTGAAGAACACTGTCATTTGGGATCATAACCCTCCTGAAATGATATTCTAGCCATCTGACTCTTCTATGACGTCAGCCCATCTCTCCCAGGGCACAAACACATCAGTCACATGTCAATCCTCTGAATCCCTTGGTTATTCTTTGAGGTTTATCCCTAACACCTAACTCAGTGATGGACAATACCATTGTGAGCTCTCTGTTCATACCAGTAGATACGCATTGAAATCTGGGTCTCAACTGGGATGCTCCCGTGACCATAGCACTGTGGTTAGAATCACATAAAATAATGAGCATAAATCCCTCAGAGCAGGTCCTGGCACACAGGCATTCAATTTGTGGTAATTGTTTTGTCTATTGTTTTCCCTGAATGCATGTGAGGTGACACCTGGCCCTCGTCAATGCAAACATCCCCTTGCCCATTCCCTCCACCTATCTTTGACTGAGCACTGAGGACCTAAGTCTCCACCTCATGTTCTTCCTGTTTGTTATGTTTACTAGCTGAGGCAAAATTCAAGAAGTCTACTAACCAAGGTATTGATAACTATTCCAAGAAACGTAGACATTTCTGGATTTTATCTACCACCGTCTTTACCAAGTCCCTTCATAGATCTGCCGATATCGTGACTGGAAGCTGTTGTAAACATGGGAAATTATACTGCTTGTCAGCTTCATGGCTAATTATCCTGGATTTAAACCTTCAATGGGTATCTTTTTTGGGGAAGTGACATGGAGCAATCTGTCTTGAGAATGTATTCAAGAGTCTTGGGTAAAGGATTTACTCCATAAGGTCCTGGGTTCAATCACCAAACTAGACACACACACACACACACACACACACACACACACACAGAGAGAGAGAGAGAGAGAGAGAGAGAGAGAGAGAGAGAGAGCACAAATGAAAATGGGGGGGGGGAAGCAGAACTGGATCCTAGTTCCCAACTTGTCATAGTAATAAGAAAAACCCTAGTATTTGTCACCTCAGTTCCTTCATCAATTAAATGAAGATGGACAGGATTTTCATGTTCCGCCACACCAAGGTGTTCTCTGATACTATAAACCCGGGCTTAGGGGATGTTTTCAGCCTGTATCCTAGCAGGAAACAGATGGCATCCTCAAAGAAAGTAATGGAGGAGAATTTAATACAAGGAATGTGTGCAGTGTGTATGGGAAACACAGGAAATCACACAGAAAAATGTGGGCCAATAATAAAGCACCACATCCCAGAGGACATACGTGAAGCTGGTCACCTAACGACAGCACCTTGACTTAACCAGCTGGAGAAGATGCTGCAGGGTGGGAGGGCCTGGGGGGCTGTTCACAGTAAGAAGCAGTGGGAAGAAACAAGACCCAAAGAGCTCACTACTGTGTGTGTACAGGTCAGCGTGTAGGGAATGATACACGTGGAGAAGAGAGGGAGGATTCAGAGAGGATGCTACAAGACAGCTAGCTCACGGGGGTGCTGACTACAGTTTTGTAGATCTGGGCTCAGCGCCTTTTTGTATTATACATGATGAGCTGTGGTGATGCAGACAAAAACATTTTTAGTGTCTCACAGAGCTCAGTTAGTCCCCTGACATTCTGGGTAAATGTAAATCATCTATCCTCCCTTAAAGAGCTGACACTGTTACCACCGTGTATATCAAACAAGCCACAGGTTAGCAAAATACAAAACGGTTTGTGCTACCAGGGAGTCCTTTTGGAAAATTACTTATGGCAATATAAAGTGTTTAACGTCACCTAATGACCTTTGCATCTTATTTTTAAAATTCTTTTTTTATTAGGCGATCTGCACGGTGGTTCTTTTGAGAGCAGTCAAAATTATTATTACCCAATTCTTATGTAGATTTATAATTAATCTAACAACTATGATTTGACCATGAATATGCCTTTGCCATCTGTTATCTTTACCCTGAGTTTGATCATGAATAATACATAGCCATCTGACAGTTGAACCCAATCCATAACGTCGCCATACAGAATGCAGTTCCATTCATAGAGCGTTCATTTGTATTCTCCATCGAGTTGGTCTAATTCCTACTCAGAGTTTTTTCATTGAGTTTCAAGCACCAGGAGAACAATCCACCTACAGACTTGGCCATATGGGATGCAGTGCGTATTCTCCGGTGTCCTGGGTCTAATCCTAATTGTCACCAGCCAAGCCAAAATGTGTCACTCCAAACATGGGCAGGGGTGCTCTTGGGCATTCATAAAATGCTTAATGGAGCATTCGAGATGCTGTGTGTTTTAATTAGACTTCTAAGTGCACATCTATTTGTCCCACTAGACCATCCTTACACTCAGGTGAAAGAGGGTCCCCATGGCTGTAGGTGTCAAACAGTGTCTAGAAAGCATGACCGTCTTAACAGACATGTAGGATAAGTATTTAAAAGCATTATTCAAAGAAAATTGCCCGCCTGATAAGAATGTCATCACCCTGACCTTTTCCACTCTTACCCCTATTCCTTTTTTCTTGGAGATTGATAACAATCTTCAATTAGGCTCTTCTGATTGGTAGAGTGTCAGTTTCACTATTGAATGTGTTCCATATCTCTATGCATATACTATAATTCAAATATTTATAAAAATGTGAAGCTTGGCAAAACAAAAAACATTTCTGTGCCCAATTTGGCTGACAGACTAGCAGGCTATAAACTTTGTCTTATATGGGTTATTGACATATTTCTCTCCATCCAACAGGACTCTATGTTATTATAACGTGAAGCCATTTACAGCCATGATGTCTTTACTTAGCAATTAATTCCCAGAAAGGGTTTTACTATGAATTAAAGTGGAGCAGGTCGGAGGGTGATTCAGACTGGGGAGATATCAGAATGAAGTTGTGTAGTCACTGACTTAGAAGTGAGAGTAAAGCCGTCGAACTTTATCTTTGAAAATAACAGTCTCTGAAATTACAAGTGGGCACAGGCCTGCGTATAAAATGTGAAGAAAGGAGTCTGAAACAGAGAACAGTCTCCTCCTCACAGCGTGTACAAGAAAATTGGCTTCAGATTTTTTTAACTGTGGCTCTGGGAGGAAGATCTTAAAATTCTACTTCAATTGAATCTCCCCCTTTAGTCTATACGGTCACGATTGAAAAGGTACTCGTTTTGTTGGTTCTGTAGCCAGTGTTCTTGGTTAGTTTGTTGGGTCGGGTCCTGTTTGCTTGTTTGTTTGTTTGTTTGTTTGTTTGATTTGCATAGTTTCACCTACTCCGTGCTTTGGCTGCATCATTTTATCCACATCTAACTGGTGTTGGATCAAACTTCCTCAAGGAAAGCCTGGGGAACAGAGAGCTTGTTGCTTTGGAAAGGGTGCCCATGAATCGAAATGTCCAGATACACAATCCTCAGCACTCAGGATGTGAGACGCAGATATTTAACAGTTACAGATGAGGGGGAAAGCTGAGATGCTTGTTGCACGTGATTTTAAAAGCACTCTACCACCTTTCCCAGGAGCTATGGCTCAGGTCTGAGATCAGCTGCCACCAAGCCCACTTCGGGCTTGCCAGTTTCTCTTGGCTTAGCTTCGCCAAGTTGCTATCACTGACCAGGATTCATATTCATATTCTCTCTCTCTCTCTCTCTCTCTCTCTCTCTCTCTCTCTCTCTCTCTCTCTCTCTCTCTCTCTCTCTCTCTCCCCCCCCCCCCTCCGTCCCTCCCCCTCCTCCTCCTCCTTCTTCTCCTCCTCCGTCCCTCCCCCGCTCCTCACCTTTACTCCACAGATGAAAAACACTCAGATAGCTTTATTACTTTAGAATTTGCCTACTAGCACAATTGCTGGGCCCAGAATCCCCTGCTCTAAACGGATCAGATAGCCTGTATCAGCTAGCTTCTGCCAACCTCCTTGGCTATCCACTAGTGGCAGAGGCCACTGGTTCTAGCTTCCCTGAGATTTACGTAATTATTTCCTCCTGTTCTTTTCAAAGCCTGACAGAAAAGCCCCTTCTCTTCCCCCCTGTGTCTCCTCTTCCTCCCACAACCCAGAAATCCCAGCTGTCCCTTCAGGTCAGTAATGGGTTCCTAGCCTCCTTTACTGACCAAATCAAGAGCTAATTAGGGAACCAGACCTTACTATCAGCACCTCCCCCTACAGAGTCTCAGAGAAGGAAGCAAATTAAAACTAATAGCAAAGCTATGGGGTGCCAAGAATAGAAGCAGCTGAGGCTAACAGAATTCACCTTGTCTTAGTTGAGGTTTTACTGCTGTAAATCGGTACCATGACCATGACAACACTTAAAAAGAAAAATATTTAATTTGCTTGCAGTTCAGAGGTTTAGTTCATTATCATCATGGAGGAAGGACTTGGCAGCCTGCAGGCTGACATGGTACTGGAGAAGTAACTTAGTTCTATATTCAGATTCTCTGGAAACAGGAGGAGATAGTGACAACTGGGTTTGGCTTGAGCTACTGAAACCTCTAAGTCCACCTCCTGACACATACTTCCTCCACCAAGGCCACACCTACTCCAATGAAACCACGCCCACTCCAACAAAGCCACGCCTACTCCAACAAGACCCCACTTACAATAATGCTACTTCCTATGAGTCTATGGGGGCCATTTTCAGTCAAACCACCCTACTCTCCAAAGTGGATGTTCAAAAGAATAACTGATGAATTCTGCCCCTTGGGGCAACAAGATGGCCATAGCTCAGTTAGCCCATGCCTGAAATGGCTATAGCCCTAAGCTCTGGTTAAAAGACAACGTGCACACTTTGCATATTCTATGTCTAAGCCTCAACAGTATGAAGGACTGTAATTCTGTACAAAACAACTACTTAGTCATGCAATTTCTAGGGAAAAAAGAATTTTAATAAATCTTTTAAAGGAATGAAATCTGGTTTTGCATTAAATTAAATCTTGTTACCAACTAAAAGTTATGTTCCTATAATTCTCATGTTTGCTTTGTTTTTACCACTTAGAATCTACTCTTTGTCTTCTGTTTATCTAGTTAGCAATTTCCTCCCCCTCCTCCTCTTCTTCTTCTTCCCCCCCTCCTCCACCTCCTTCTCTTCTTCCTCCTTTTCCTCCTCTTGCACTATAGTGCTGAAAGTTCAATGGAGTTTCTTATATTTTCCAGCAAAGGACACAATTTTATGTTTCTCTGTAGTTGAATAAAACTCACTTCACCTGTTGGTGACACCTAAGCTGGTTCTATAACTTGACTATTGTGAAGAGCATCGCAATAGACATGGAGTGCAGGTGTACTGTGCTATACTTACAGTCCTTGGGCTCTGAGCTCAGAAGTCATGTATCTTTATTAGGGTGTCCATTGCTGCAATGAAACACCATGTCCAAAACACAAGTTTGGGATGAAAGAATTTATTTTGGCTTACACTTCCACAGCACTGTTCATCATAGAAGGAAGCCTGGACAGATACTCAAACAGGATAGGAATATAAAAGTAGAAATTGAGGCAGAGGTTGTGGAGGAGTGCTGTTTAATAGCTTGCTTCCCATGGCTTCATCCTGCTTCCTTATAGAACCCAGGACCACCAGCCCAGGGTTGTCAATACCCGCAATGGGCTGAGCTCTACTCAAGTAATTACTAGTTAAGAAAATGCCCTACAGCTAGATCTTATGGAAGCATTTTCTCAATTGAGGTTTTCTCCTTTCAGATAACGCTAGTCTTTATGTCAAGATGACATAAGCCAGCACAGCATGCATCTGGCTATTATGGAAATTCTAATTTTAGCGTCTTAAAGAACCTCCATATTGATTTACAATGTGTACAATGTATATATGTGTGTGTATGTGTGTGTGTGTGTGTGTGTATGTGTTTGTGTGAATGACAGATGGTAGATAAATGAAGGCTGAGAGAGTGACAGGTAGATAGATAGATAGATAGATAGATAGATAGATAGATAATGCATACATACATACATAGATAGGTGATAGAATATTAGAACAGAGAGTCAAGAGTAAATAGAAGACTAGTGGGAGGAAAAATGAAGAAGGATAAAATAAGAGGAACATAGGGAGGTCATGAGTGTAGTCAAATGACATGTTATAACTGAAATAAGCTGCCTACAGACAAAACAATACTTGTACAATAAATATATACTATTTTTAAGCATACACACACTCCCTCATGTGCATATGCATACATAAAATACACATACACACACACACACACACACACACACACACACACCTATAATCCCTATATGCCCACTAATAGGTAGTACTCATCCCACCTGAGGACTATTGATCCAAGCCTCTGCTTTGTTCAGGGACCAGCTCAACTCCTTTGGTTTAATTCTTTTATTATTCCAGATTACATTGATTTCTGAACCTTACTTGAATTCAAAGTGCACTTCGAACCAGTAACGTAGCACTGGTTTCATAAACACATGTTAAGTTCTTTGTCTGCATTGGCTTTCTTTCTCAGCTTCAGCTTGCTCACAAATGCTTAAGAGCAGTAATGGTCTATGAAGTCTCCTGCTTCACACCTCACAGCTAACAAAATGCTGGGAACTTAATGCATTCTAAGGGGCTCTTGTCAATCTACTGACTGCTCCATTGTTTGGCAATGCTTCTAACCATTTCTCCATCATCATACCCGACAGGTGTCCCTCTAGCAACAAGTAAAAGCTCCTTTGAGTTCTCTGAACGTGCACTATTGCTTCATTTATTATACCTAAACTCATCTTGTACATTTTGTATACATAATGCACGTCAATTGAATTCCTTGCAGGGGAAAATCCTATCTGTTCTTCAAAGTCCATGAGTTACTTCAACCTTTCTAGTATGCTTAACTTTTTATTGGTGTAAGTTTACTTTTTACCTTGTTCTTGCTTCTAAAAGAGCAAGAATGGAGCTGAGGCCATTACCTTAAATTTGGGCATGAGGATCAGTTCTAAGGACACACTGAACAAATACTATTTGATTACACCATAGTTTTGATATTCATAATCATGAACCACACCAAGAAAAACAGAGAAAATGACCATTATAGTGGGACAACCATTTTCTTTTTCTTCATGGTTTCTTCTCATTTTTGCAGAAAATTCCAGGAAATTGGATATACATGGCTCACTGCTATTCAGAGCTTGGTTCTAATTTATGTATTTTACAGTCCCATTAAAGAGCCTGAAACCATAACGTTTGTTTTATTTCATCACTTTTGCTCCCTCTTATAGTACTGCTTATGAAATATTTGATCAGTTGTTAACAGAAAGATATTAACTCAAGCTGTACACTCAGATGGGAGGTAAAAGAAAAATATTGTCTATATTTTATTAGAAGAGATTGTTTTCATTTATACCTAGCACATGACTTATCTGTTAAATCTTATGATACAAAGCATTCACATCCAAAATAATGATGAAGTAATAATTTAATGTAATAAAATAACTGAAAACAGGTACATAGTAGGAACAGTGATGCACAGTTTTATTCTCAGCACTTGAGAGGGAATCACGGGAAGATCTGCATAGCTAATTTCAGTGAGCTACACATGGAGACTGTTTTTTTAAAAACTGTTTGTGGGAAACCCTGTCACCTAACAGGTACATAAACTCTTACACATACGCTTACAAGGTATTTGTTTAGCAATCCAGGTCTTGTAACAGGAGCTTAAGGATCATCTGTGGCCTGTGTCAGTTCATAATGATTAATAGAATCCTGATTGATAAAGGAAAGGCCATACTTAGTACAGATGGATCAAACACTTGATTCCAGCTAAGTGCTCTGGAGATGCCTAAAAAGAGAAAAGGCACTGTCTACTGTTCACTAAGTTCACAGTACCAATGACTGGGGAGCACAGTACCAAGGAGCCGGTAGGCATGAGTGAACCCCTGTGTATTCTAAGAAAATAAGAAGTCACAGGCTTGGCCTGAAAGATTGAATAAGAGAGGAAATATAAAGCCATCTGAGAATATAGACTGTTGTCCATTTCACTTCTACTGTTTCCTTCTATTTCCACTTAGGGAAATGAAGGTGTCATCAATCAAATTCAATGTTGAATATACCTTTTCACTATAAGATATCTACAAATGCCTACATAAATACATTGAATGGATTAGTAATAAGAATTTACTAGAAAAGTCTATCTTTGACAATACTCTTTAGTGGATGTTTTCCCTTTTAAATTAATTCAAAACCAGACACACTTTATTTGATCATATACATCTATGCTCTCTAATTCTTCCCACATCCACATCCCCTGCCTGGCTGTCCTTGGATTTTAAGCCCCCTAAGTCTGATTTGTATTGTCCATATACTCTTGGGTAAACATGTGACCACCCATTGGAGAGTGGTTGACATACCAGCAACCAAACTCTTCAAGAGACTTAACTCTCCCTCCCCCTGCAGCTATCAGTTGGCAATAGAGCTAAGGGTGGACTTCATGCCCACCTCACTTCTCCATCTGGTTTGAGCTTGCATAAGTCTTGTACATGCTGTAACAACCATTGTGAGTTTATAAGTGCAACTGCCTTGTTGTTACTGGAGAACTCTGTTTCACTGTAGTCATCTACCACCTCGGCCTCCTCCATTCTTTCTGTTCCTTCTACATGGTTCCTGAGCCTCTGGAGGAAGGGGTACAATAGAGCTCAGGAAATTGTAATCTCTTATTCCCCTTCTTGACCAGTTTGTGTGGCTTTGTGTTAACTGTCATCAACTGAAGTTTTTCTAGTGAGGGTTTGGTAGATGTTTTTTTTTAATCCCATGTCGAACTTTATTGTAGCTTCTTTGTGTAAACTCACTTATATATGGAATATGGGGAGGATTGAAAAGTGAAAATGATATTTTTGTTGCATCCAGGAGGCTTGCTGATGCCAGGGCCAACAAGGTTAGATTCCCCAAGCCCCAACTCCCTGTCTCCTGGGTACTGAGCAAGCCCAGAAGTTGTGAGGTCTGCCCTGTTCCCCTCTGCACTCCATCTTCGGCTCCATACCTCAGACCAAAATCCCAGATGTCTATAGCCATCAGTGATGACCAAGTGAGACCCCCTACCTCAATTCTGTGCCTACCAGCCCTTCTGGATTAACCCACCAGAGGCAAACTCTAACCTGTCCTCTCTGTACTCCACTTCCTATGGCACAACTCTGCCTGCATCTCTGGAAGTCTGCTGCTTCGAAGGACAAAGAAGGGCCTGCATAAACAACGGACTACCAGTTCTACCTTCATCCTCGGAGAGTGGCCATCTCCCAGGACAACCAGCAGTCTGAAGTCATCAGGGACTTCCAGCTCTGCCTGTATCCCTAGAAGCCTGCTGTCCCCAGGGACAAACAATTCTACCTGCAATCACAGAGGTCTGCTGAGATCAGGGACTATTGGCTCTATCTACAGTACCAGAGACCTACTCCCATTAGGGACTACCAGGTCTGCTAATAGTAGGAACAACTAGATGGCTAAAGGCCAGCATAAGAACACAATAAACAAAAAGTAGGGCAATGTGGCACCACCAGAACCTAGCTATCCTACAACAGCAAGGCCTGCATATCCTAACACATCTGAATCACAAGAAAATTACCTTAAATTTAATCTTATAAAGATGATAAAGGCCTTTAAAATGGAAAAAAATAAATCCTTTAAAGAAATACAAAACATACAATCAAACAGGTAGAAGATTTAAAGAGGAAACAAATAAATCCTTCAGAGAAATACAAGAAAAGACAATTAAACAGGTGAGGCAAATAAATAAAACTGCTCAATATCTGAGAGTAGAAATAGGAACAATAAAGAAAACACAAACTAAGGGAATCCTGGAGATAGAAAATCTAGGAAAGAGAACAGAACAACAGCTGCAAGCATCACCAACAGAATACAAGAGATGGAAGAGAATCTCAGGTTTAGAAGATACGATAGAAGAAACTTACACTTTGTCAAAGAAAATGTTGAAGCAAAACTGTTTCTAAAACAAAACATCCAGGAAATTTGGTATGCTATAAAAAGATCAAACCTATGAATAATAGGAACAGAAAAAAGAGAAGACTATTAATCAAAGGCCCAGAAAATATCAACAACAAAATCATATAAGGAAATTCCCTTAACCTAAAGAAAGAGATACTTATAAATTTACAAGAAACTTACAGAACACCAAATAAAGTGGACCAAAGAAAGAAAATCCTCTTGCCATAAAAGAATCAAAATACTAAATGTTCACAAAAAGAAAGAATATTGAAAGCCACAAGGGATAAAACCCAAGTAACATATAATTCACCAGACTTCTCCACAGATTTTTTTAAAAGCAAGAAGGACCTGAACAGATGTCAAAAAGTCTCTAAGAAACCACAGAGGCCATCACAGACTACTATACCCAGCAAAACTGTCAATCACAATAGATGGAGAAAACAAAATATTCTATGACAAAGCCAAATTTAAACAATATCTTTTCACTAACAAGCCCTACATGATACCAGAAGAAAAACCCCAACAAAAGGAGGGTAACAACACCCAAGATAAAACAAAAAATACATAATTCCATACCAGCAATACTAAAAGAAAATAGATACACAAACACTACCAACATCAAAATATAGGAAATAAGAACCATTTTCATTAATATCTCTCAATATCAATGGTCTCAATTCCACAATAAAGAGACACAGGTTAACAGAGTGGATTATAAATATTGCCCTCCATTTTGCTGTATAGAAGAAACACATATCAGCAACAAATATAGATATTACCTCAGAGAAAAGGGCTGGAAAACTTTTCCAAGCAAATGGACTGAAGAAGCAAACTGTAGTAGCCATTCTAATATCTAATAAAATAGACACTGAACCAAAAGTAATCAAAAGAGACGCAGAAAGACACTTCATACTCATCAAAGAAAAAAACCTACCAGGATGACATCTCAATTCTGAACATCTATTCCCCAAATTCAAGGGCATCCACATTTGTAAAAGAAATATCGACAAAGCTTAAATCACGAATCAAACCCCACATATTAATAACAGTAGACCTCAACACTCCACTCTCACCAAAACAGATCATCAAGACAGAAACTAAACAGAGAAATAATGAAACCAACATGGCTTATGAATCAAATGGATCTAATACATATCTATAGAACATTTCACCCAAACACGAATGATTATACCATCTTCTAAGCACTTCATGGGACCTTCTCCAAAAATGACCATATACTTGATAACAAAGCAATCCTCAAAAGATATAAGACACTTGAAATAATCCCATATTTTAAAGCTGAACTTCAACAACAAAAACAAAACAAACTCTACATACTTGTTGAAACTAAATAACTCTCTATTCAATGATCATTCAGCCAGGAAAGAAATAAAGAAATTAAAGAAGAAAGTTTATAGCTCTAAGTGCCTTCATAAAAAAGAAAAAGTGTTCATACTAACAATTTAGAAGCATACCTGAAAGCTCTAGAAAAAAAAAGAAGCAAGCACACACAAGAGGAGTAGATGGCAAGAAATAATCAAATTCCTGGCTGAAGTCAATCAATTAGAAACAAAACAATACAAAGAATCATCAAAACCAAGAGCTGGTTCTTTGAGAAAATTGACAAGATATACGAACCCTTATCCAAACTAACTAAAATGCAGAGAGCACCTAAATTAACAAAATCATAAATGAAAAAGAATACATAATGACAGACACTGAGGAAATTCAAAGAATCATTAGGTCTTACTTTAAAAGTCTGTACTCCAAAAAAATGGAAAATCTAATGAAGTGGATTGTTTTCTACATACATACCACTTACCAAACTTAAATCGAGATGAAGTAAACTATGTAAATAATCCCTAAAGAACTAAAAACAGCCAGTGGAAAATCTACCAACCAAAAAAGCCCAGGGCTAGATGGTTTTAGCACAGAATTCTATTAGACTTTCAAAGAAGAGCTAATACCAATATGGCTCAAACTACTTCACAAAATATAAACAGAAGAAACATTCCCAAACTCAATTCATCCTATGAGGTCACTGTCACCCTGATACCTAAACCACACAAAGACTCAGCAAAGAGAATTTTAAACCAATTTCCTTTATGAACACCGATGCTAAAATAATGAAGTACTAGGAAATTTAATCTAGGAACGCATTAAAAACTTCATCTAGCATGATCAAGAAAATTTCATCCAAGAGATGTAGGAATGGTTCAGTATATGAAAATTTATCAGTATGAACCACCATATAAACAAATTGAAAAAAAAAAAAAAACACTCACACGATCATCTCGTTAGATGTTGAAAAAGCCTTGGACAAAATTCTAACACTCCTGCATTTTAAAAGTCTTGGAGAGATCAGAAATACAAGAGGATACCTAAACACAATAAAGACCATACACAACAAGGCAACAGCCAACATCAAATTAAATGGAGAAAACCTTAAAGCAACTCCACTAAAATCAGGGACAAGACAAGGTTGTCCACTCACTAGAGCAAGAAGACAACTAAACAAGATCAAAGGGCTTCAGATTGAAAAGAAAAGAGTCAAAGTATCACTATTCACGAATGATATGATAATATACATAAGTGACCACAAAAACTGTGCCTGAGAACTCCTACAACTGATAAAAATGTTCACCAAGGTGGTTGGATACAAAATCAACTCAAAGAAATCAGTCATCTCTTTTTACACAAACAGTAAATTGGCTAAGAAAGACGTTAAAGAGACAACACCCTTCACAATGGCCACAAATAATATGAGTTATATTGGTGTGACTCTAAGCAAACAAGTGAAAGGCCTGTATGACAAGAACTTCAAAGCTCTGAAAAAAATAGAGAGATATCAGAAGACGGAAAGATCTCCCATGCTCATGGAAAGGTAGGATTAACATAGTAAAAACGGCCATCTTACCAAAAGCTATCTACAGATTCAATGCTATTCTCACCAAAATTTCAACACAATTCCTTGCAAACCTTGAAAAAAACAACTCTCAACTTCATATGGAAAAATAAAAATCCAGGGTGGCTAAAACAATCCTGTAAAATGAAAGAACTTCTGGAAGCATCCCCATCCCTAACCTCAAGCAGTACTACAGAGCGAAAGTCATAAAAACTGCATGGTATTGGTATAGAAACAGACATGGTGATCAATGGAATCAAAGTGAAAGACCTTGAAATGAGCTCACACACCTCATTGACACTTGATGTTTGACAAAGAATCCAAAACCATATCATGGGAAAGAGAGAGCATCTTCAACCAATGGTGCTGGTCTACTGAATGTCTGCATGTAGAAGAATACAAATAGATCCAAAATTCTCACCTTTGCACAACACTCAGTTCCAAGAGGATCAAAGTCCTCAATGTAAATCTGGATATACTAAATCTAATAGGACAGAATGTAGGGAGTAGCCTTGAACATGTAGGTACAGGACACAACTTCCTAAAGAGAAAACCCACAGCACTAAGATCAACAATTAATAAATGGAGCCTCATGAAACTGAAAAGCTTCTGTAAGGGAAAGGACACTGGCAATAGGACAAAATGGCAGCCTATAAATTGGGAAATATCTTCACCAACCCTACATCTTACAAAGGGCTAATATCCGAAATAGATAAAGACTGAAAAAGGTAAACTCCAACAAATCTACTGGCTACACACGGATCCTATTCCCCTAAATGGGGTGCCTTGTCTGGCCAGTGGGAGAAAGTGCACCTAACCCTGTAGTGACTTGATAATACAAAGCTGAGGTGATACCCAGGGAGAGCCTTACCCTTCTCAGCAGAGAAGGGGAGATAGCAGTAAGGAGCTATGTGAGGGGGATAGGGAAAAGGAGGGCTGATATTGAGCTAAAGTAAATAAATACATCAGTAAATGAATAAATAAATGTATCTATGTAAAAATAGTATTCAATCCAATATTGTGGTATGAATAGAAATAATAACACAATACATCACAGCATCACAAAGATGAAAATTTTTAAAAATATTATGACGCACATCAATATTTAAAGGCTAGAATATCCCAGCCTTTCAAATCCTTTCCTCAAGACAGCTCATCTAAAATTACAGACAACCAGTACATTTTTGCCTTGGGCACTCTTCTGCTCTTATGGTCCGCATGTTTTTTCAGAAATTTAAGGGCATAACCTATAGTTCAGGACCCAGGGGATAGTTTTAAGTGAACTATTGCCATCCCCTCACCTGGCTATTTTAAATACCCTTTTCCAGGCTAGGGAGATGGTTTAGCAGGTAAAGGTACTTGCTGTTAAACAGGAAGAAATGATGATCTCACAGAATTCACCCCAAGATAGATAGACAGACAGACAGACAGACAGACAGACAGACGGATGGACGGGTAGGTAGATAGGTAGGCAGGCAGAGAGACAGACAGACAGACACACACACACACACACACACACATAGACAGATAGATACATAGATACATACATAGATACACAGATACATAGATACATAGGGGTGTGTGTGTGTGTGTGTGTGTGTGTGTGTGTGTGCGCGCGCGCGCGCGCATGTGCGCGTGCTTGCCCCATAGTATGTGGAAAATAAATGATGGTTTTGCTTGTCACATCTGCAGCAGCATTCATTGAAGGTTATAAGTCATGCGTTTTGAAGCAGGTATTTTTCATTACCTATGAAAACTGTAGCTGACTTCTCTGTCCAAACCTTATTTTCTTCTTTTGCAAAATGAGTTGACAAATTGGATGGTGTCTAATATCTCTATTACCTTTGTGCCCCTGTCAACTTTGTTTTCCTCCCTTGGGCTAAGTGTAATTTTATTTACACTTCCTGTTCTTGTTTTGGGAAGGGCTATTAATACTGAAAGAAAATTAGCCATGCAGATGAGTTTTGAAAATTAGACATTCTATATAACCTTCCCTAAGATTCCTCTCATGTTAATGTTTTACACAGGCATAACCTATTTATCAAAAGTAACAAATTGCCAATGGTTTGATACTATTGCAAATCTATGGGTTTTATTCAATCTAGCAGTTAATTTTGTGTGCGCATTTGATTGATGAAGAGATGCTGAGGTAGCTGATAAAGCATTGGTTCCGAATCAGGAGACAAAGTGAGGGCTACCTAGCAGTATGAAAAAGCATCACCCAACCCATTGAGGAACACAAGGTATAGGGACAGGACGTTAGCTTCTGTCTCAGATGGCACTCCTGCCTCCCTTAACTTCTTTTACTTACCAGTAATTTATACTCAGATTAGGGAGTTTTGTCCTATAAAGCTTGGACTGGGACTTACCTATCCACTCCACAGTTCACAGGCTTTCAGCATTTGAACAAATTACACCAATGATTTTTCTTGTTCCAAAGCTTTTACAATAGTAGTTTATTGGGCTCTCTTGTCCCCCCAAATTACATGAGCCAATTTCTATTTTAAGTATTCAAATATAATACTGATCTCGTTTGCTAGAAAACCTTGATTAATACATTCAGAATGCTCCATTTCTTTCAACTGTAATTGCTCTGTCCCAGAATCACATGCAGGAGATGACATAGTATTTAACTATCATGATTTCCTTCCTCTCCTCCAATCTTTGAGAATTCTTGCCTTGCCCTAACTTTCACAATGTTGTTATGTCTCACAGAATTATGTTTTATAGAATGCCCCACTGTTGCAAATTGTATCATATTTATTAAGATTTCTTTGATTGGTATTGTGGGTTTAAAGGACAAATTAAAAAGAAAACCCGAGCCACCGGGGTCATGCCCTCCAAGAAGACTGTAGACCCTATTCTCTCCCATTTTATCATTAATTTTTTGGCTAAGAGTTGAGCCATTGCCTCTGCCACACCTTCCTTCCTGGGATATGTTACTGAGTTAGAGACCCCAAAACAATAACCAAAGGATGACAATCTGAAATTTCAAGTCATGAGTCAAAATAAACCTTAGCTTTTTATAAATTGATATACTTCGGGTGTTTGTTACAGTAACAGAAAACTGAGTAGCCCACAGCACCAAGTATAATCTCGACTATCAAATACTGGAAGGCAAAGAAAAAGCAATGCTCTAGGGTGCCTTTGTTGTTCAAGGTAAAATTACACCTCGATAGTTTCTGATGTGGAAAAAAACAGGTACAAGTTCACAGAACTCTGTTGAAATGCTTGGTTTTTCCTTCTTGACTAATATGGAAATTAAATTTGCTAGCCCACTATTATTGTTGAAAGGGACCATTATTTTAAGATAAGCCCTATCTATAGGAGATGCCTATGGACGAGGGTCCTGTTGTTTCCCTTCTTCTGCCTGGAGTTAAGAGTTGTGTGGAAACCTCTGAGGACTTACACCACAGGCGCATGCAGCACAACCCCCTGCTGCCCCTTGCTGATTTAAGAAATGAATGAGATACTTATGTCTCGTGTTAACACATTAATATTGGACATTTGCTTATCACACACACCAGATCCTCCTGGCCAGAAATATAGCAATTGCAAAGGGATAGAAGTCCTTATTTGTGTTAAGTTTCTCATGTAGGACCCAGCATAGACAGATGGATAGAACCCAAATGCTCTTGTAGCTGGAGAGGGCAAGATAAATACTAGGTAGTTGCAGAGAAGTATCTAACAGGAAATAGTAAAACTCTCAATCTTCCAAAGTTGCCCAAGTTTACATGCACCTTAACAAGCCAGGGGGAAAGGACACATTTCCAGTTGGAAGGGCAGGAGAAGTAATAGGCTTGAAAAATACCAGAGGCCAAGTCAAAGTTTCTGCCTCACAATTTTTAACCAATATAAGGGCAATTGTTTCAAGTATCCTAGAACATGGTGTGCATTAGCAGCACAGAAACTATTTCACCTCAGCTCTACCTCTATCAGCGGAAAGTTAGATGGCAAATAAAACAGAACCAACCAGTGAGAAGTAAATAGGAGTGCTTTACCAGTTTTCTAAGTAATTTCCTACCTGGTAATTGTAAAAGAATGAATTCTAACAGACTGGTCACTTATCAAGAGTCAGCGCCTTCCCACTCCAATATAAACCCATAAAAACCCCACTCTGCTATCTTAACACTAGAAACCCAATTTTGGGGATCAGCCTCAGGGCTTTCTATTTCAGTGAGTACATTATTTTTCATCCTTTCACTATATACTGAGACGTATTTATGAAAGATCTATTTGGGTGACATTTCATGTGCTGAGAACACTCAAGGTTGGGTCCCACCTCTCTGTCTTCTAGTCTTTTCGCTGTTGTAGAAAAGACAGGCTTCCGGCTCTGGCCCAAAGATTCCATGACCAATCTGTTTAGTAAAGAGTGAATTCACCAAAACAATTAAAGAAATAATAAATTATAGTTCCAACAATAATATCACACTTAGTATTGTTACTGCTTGCAAACACTGAATGATTAATTTCCTGTAGGATTCCACATTCTCTGGAGAGGTAACGTATGGAAGTTGGTGGCTTCCTGATGCCTCTGACCTAGCCTCCAAGTCAGTGCATTAAGTAGGCATAACATACATGTATCTATGGTCCTAGGTACTCAGGAAACAGGGGTGAAAGAATCATTTGATCCCTGGAGTTTGAGGCCATTCTAGAAAGCACAGCACTGCAAACACCATCTCATAAAATGAAACAACAAAAACCTATTTTATTCAGCAATACAGATGACTTATAAAAGTAATAGATAATGGAGAAATACAGTTGTTTAAGACTGCACACAATGTCCACTCTGTGACATTAAAGCAGTTCTCTGTATCCAATGTCCTTGTGTGTGTGTGTGTGTGTGTGTGTGTGTGTGTGTGTGTATGTATGTATGTATGTATGTATTATGTATTTGGGATTTTGTGAGAGAAGGTCTCATGTAGCCAAAGCTGGCTTCAAGCATCAAATCTCCCTCCAACCTCCCCTTGAATGCTAGAATTGCATTCATTTCCATGCCTAGCTCTTACAGTTGTGTTAAAAAGGGAAAAACGTATATTTCATTAAAAACTATTACATTTCATGACATAATTAAGGACAAACCCCTGAGAGGTAATCTGATCATCACCACTTCACTAATTTAATAACTGCTAGTCACTCATTCATATATGACCAACCCCACATGTAAACTCCCTGTGATCATTAACATATTGATTTTGGCAGCTGGCTCACTGCTCACAAAAAGCTGTGAGCACATTCTAATGAATTAACTCCACTAACGTCCTCCAGCTCCTAATATTAAAGTCTGAGTTGTAACACCTGGATGGATATTAAAGCAACCCAGGCATGTGTGAAATTCACCTCAGATTTTCTCTTAGGAAATCAGTCTTATCTTCTCTGTAACTGTGGTGGAGAAAGCTCAATTAGTATGTCCTTTGTAGTAGTTTTTGCACAAGATAGTTGTGCCCTTGTTCATGGAATCTCCTATTTTCTATTTGGTCTTCCATTTGTTTTAGGTTTTGCCTGGTACCTTGTCCTACTTCAGGGCCTGTTCCCTCATTCTCATCCATATAGGAAGCCATTAGCACAATGCTATAAAAGCTTTAAGATGTGTTTGGTGTCACCCAGGGTTAATCGTGTGGCTGTCTCTCTAGGGTGGCAATACACTTTATCTTTCAAATCGGGACACTTTTCAGTGTAGCATTATTGATTATGCCTTGACAGCATGCATAAACTTGAACTGCCTTGGACAAAGCAGAGCATACTGGGAATTGAGAATACAACTGTGTGCGACTCAGGTCTTATAAAAATCTTCCACAAGACATTCATTTCTTTCAACGAGCTTATAGAATGGGCTCATTTGCCTTATGTCAACCAAACGCAGTATGGGATAGCAGTTGAGCACAAAGGTTCAGCCCTCCTCTATTCTTCCACGCCCTGCTTCTCAACAATGAATGATAGCTCACCATTTCCCAGCTACAGGACCAAATCTCAGAGACACCATTCCAAAACATCTGAATTTAGAAAGTCACTTAGCCTTTTGTTTCTCAACTTCCTCAAATACACATGATGATACTTTTAATGAAGGCCATAAAACAGCAGAGTTAATATCTGTAAATGAATTGTCAGAGAGCCTGGCACACCGCAGGCAGGATGTCATATATCAACCATTCTAGCAACGGCCCTTTTTCTCCTTGAGCAGGTCATTAGGACTTCTAGAGTTCGGTCTTCCCTACTTGTCGATCCTTGGCTGTCTGGCCCATCTTGTCACACACTTTCCTGTCTAAGTAGTCTGCATTTATGTGACTGGCTACTTTGGACTCCTGAGAATGCCTAGGCGTTTGGTCAGCCCATTATTCTTCATACGCTGATTTCTTTGCAGCATTTTCGTTAGTAGCCTCCAGCCAAATGCATTGAGTTCCCTTTCACTATTCAGAGTCACTTCTACGGAACAGAGAGCGAAGGAGCAAGCCATAATGAATACACAGCTTCACTCTTGCTGACACGCTGCTCTGTCTCCATCTCTTTTGGGGAGCTTTCATGCCTACTGGTTTTGATGCTATTACAGCCTGAAGGTTACAAGGAAATCCATCTTAGAACCATCATTAGAATCTTCTGCTAGAATATGCACCAGTCTCTCTCACGATTTAATAAATTTTGCACAAAAAATGGCAAAGTGATTGGGGGAAAGGTGTTTTCCGTGTCTCATAAAAAAAAATGTGACCTTTAATCTTCCCCTGTATTGTATACTTGCATGAGGTATATCATCCCATTTAAGCATAATGGGTGTCTGACCTATTCTTTTAGCTGAGTGAAGTTGGAACTACTTACATAAAATCCTGATTAGAGAGAGAAGAGAAACGAACATTCTACATCATGTTCATAAGTATTTGGTCTATTGATATTGCTTAACTGAGATGGCTTAATTTTAATTTTAATATTGATTATAATATTTTTATATTTAACTTTGCATATATAGGGAGGAAGAAAAAGTGGACTGTAACCATCGACTTTATTCTGCATCCCATGACCACTGCCATCATTGTCTTCATCATCGTCGTCATCATCGTCATAATTGCCATCAACATTTACACTTAATAATTACGAATTTTGCTCCCAATATTTTATATGCCTAATTTTGTTTAGTGCTCAAACATAACTAAATGATATAGGTTCTATGAATAACGTCATCCAATAGAGCACAGCATGAGGAAATAAGGAGATATTAAAGTCAAGTAAATTGCCTTGTCAGTATCCTGAGACATAAAACCAGGTTAAGCCACATTAACCACAATGTTAGCTACTAGGTTACACGGTGTGCTTTCATGCAGGATTAACCACTTCTGTGGAAAGGAAACAAAGCATGAATTTGCTCCTGGTGAGTCAACAGAAACATTGAACCACAAAGAGCAACATGTTACTAAGCCTGCAGGCATGACTCCATCCCATCAAAGTGAGAAGACACAGAGCACTGGGCATGCTACTGTGAGTAAGCAATCAGACATGGCGGACTTTGTGAATGAATGAGCGGTCAATCAGCACCTTTGTGAGTCTGTCCAACGAAGAACATGTTAAACTTCAAGACCAAGAATGATCCTGCACATGGAGGGGATATGCAGGTCCTTCTTTGATTAATGACTTCCATGTCAAAAAATGTCCAGTTCATTCCCGTCTTTACATGTGTTAAGATTGACTACTTATGTATTGTAGCCACATTGGGGATTTTCTAAGGAGCAGACAGTATAACCTGCAGGCCTCAATCTAAAACAAAGCGTTAAAATCATTATAGCAGTTAACATTCACAAGCATTTGTAGGTCTTAAGAAATTCACATATGTCCAAGCACTTAATCTCAAATGGAATGAAATAATGGCATGTAGGCCAGGATACATGAAGTGATTTAAAAGAAAAACAAAACGTTTATCAACAATTACAGTATTTTTGGTACCAAAGTCAAGGTAGGCTAGGTAACACCAAGAACATGAGCCTAAGCTGAACCACACTTTTTTGTTGAGTACGGTCTTAGTTAGGGTTTTACTACTATGAACAGACACCACAACCAAGGCAACTCTTCTAAGAACAACATTTAATTGGGGCTGGCTTACAGGTTCAGAGATTCAGTCCATTATCATCCAGGCAGAAACATGGCAGCATGGAAACAGGCATGGTACAGGAGGAGCTGAGTTCTACATCTTCATCTGAAGGCTGCTAGCAGAAGACTGGCTTCCATGCAGCTAGAATGAGCATCTTACAGCCCACACCCACAGTGACACACCTACTCCAACAGGGCCACACCTTCTAATCCTGCCACTCCCTGGGCCACACATATACAAACCATTACATTCCACTCCCTGGCCTCTATAGGCCTGTTCAAATTTGACTCTATGGGGGACATATCTAAACATAGCACAAGGCAAAATACATTCAGTCCAACTTCCAAAGTGCCCAGAGTCTACAGCAGTCTCAACAATGCTAAAAGTCCAAAGTTCAAAGTCTCTTCTAAGATTCATCCGATCACTTAACTATAATTCCCAAAGAAAGACAGGAAACCTGCGAGGTAAACTCCAAACTCTGCATCTCTCTGGCAGATGTCAAAGAAGTCTTCAGATTTCCAACTCCTTTTCCATCTTTGTTGAATGCAACAAATTTCTTTCTCCTGGGCTGGTTCTACTCCCTATTAGCAGCTTTCCTCAGCCGATAATCCATATCTCTGGCATCTCGAACATCTTGGGGTCTCCAAGGCAGCTTCAAAGTTACAGCTTCTTGTTTCAACATCTGAGATCCATACATGATCTTCTGGGCTCTACCAAAAGGCTAGTGTCACTTCTCCAGCTCTGCGTTCTGTAGCACTCAGGTTGATCCACTCCATTGCTGAAGCCGTTCTTGGTGACCCTCCCATGGCACTGGCATTATCAATATCACTGGGGTCTTCCACTGTAACTAGGTTTCACCAGTAGCCTTGTATAGGCTCTGTTCATGGTGCCAAGCCTCAACTCCTTTGCATGGCCTCTTCAGTACTGGTCCATCAACTGCAACTGAGATTACAATTTCACCAATGTCCTTCCATGCCCTTTCACACTGCCAAGTCTCAGCTGTTTTTCATGATGCCTTCATGCCTTCAAAACCAGTACTAGGTAGGTGACTCTTACAGATTACCAAATCCAGCTGCTGCAGGAGGTACAACCTTGGCTATCTCTGGAACAGAGCTTCTTTGTGCTCTCAGAAAACACGTCCCAGAAGATTTCACCTCAGTGCTGCTGGTCTCTTCTTAATCACCACTAATCCTTTAACTCCAGCTAACCAGCATCAATTGTTTAGAAACCCAATTATCTAGTCTCTAAAGCCAGAGCCACTTGACATTAGATAGTATTTATAACTACTTTCCTTTACTATTCATTCTGTATTTCCTTCATCCTCTGCAAGCACCTAAGTAGGTCTTGGTTCTTTTCCTGGAGGAGTAATCCATACCTTCATTCCTGATGGGTCTGTGTCTTTTGCCATCCTGCTTGGAATAGGCTGTTGTAGTTTCCTGTTGACTTTAATCACAGGACATGGTAGTACTAAGATATTCCCTAAGGAACCTCCTGTACTCCAGACATAATCCTTCTTACCTTCATTGCGGAGAGGCAATCCAATTTCCTCATGGCAACCTGTTATCTATCACACTGTTATTCCTTTCTTAGCCTGTTGTTTTAAGGGCATTAGAAGCCCTAAATGACCAGGGGGATGTCTGAGCTTCCAGTTCAATGGGATGTTTGTTGTGGCTCCTAGTAGGAGCACTCTCCACTCTGCAACCCAAACTTCTGGGCCAGCAGAACCTAGAGTTGTGGGAAGAGGAAGCAAAAGTTTTCTAGAGGGTCACTAGGAGGGATAGTAAGTGGGAATATTGCCTTTTCTACTCCTTGATTTCTGGACCCTGATTCCTTGATCCTGGCTGTGGGAGAAACTGTACTATATATTGTATGCTGATTCAAAGCATATACTGCCTTCTGAAGAACTCTGCCCCAGCCCTCTGTGCTGCTACCACCTAATTAGTGCTGTAACTACATCTTTGACTATTCCACCTTTCTATCAGATGAGCTGCTTCAGGATGATAGGGAACATGGTAAGACTAGTGGATTCCATGATCATTGGCCCACTGTCACACTTCTCTGGCTGTGAAATGAGTTCTTTGGTCAGAAACAATACTATGTAGAATATCATGACAGTGGGGTGAGGCATTCTATAAGTCTAAAGATGGTGGTTTTTGCAGAAGCATTACATGCAGGAAAAACAAATCCTAACCAAAATAAGTATATATACTCCAGTAAGACCAAAACATTGTCCTTTCCATGGAGGAAGTGGTCCAATGTAGTCAACCTGCCACCAGGTTGCTGACTGGTCTCCTCAAGGAATGGTGCCATATCTGGGGCTCAGTGTTGGTCTCTGCTGTTGGCAGATCTGGCATTCAGCTGCATTTGTAGCTAGGTCAACCTTAGTGAATAGAAGTCCATGTTGTTGAGCCCAAGCATAACCCCCATCTCAGCCACCATGGCCACTTTGTTTATGTGCCCATTGAACAATGACAGGAATGGCTGAGGAAAGAGGCTCATTGTCCACAGAACGGGTCATCTTATCTACTTGATTATTAAACTCCTCCTCAGTTAAAGTCACCTTTTGGTGAGCATTTACATGGGATGCAAATATCTTCACATCCTTTGCCCATTTGGAGAGATCTATCCACATACTTCTTCCCAGATAGCTTTCTCACCAACTTTCAAGTCATGATCTTTCCAAGTCCCTGACCATCCAGCCAATCCATTGGCCATAGCCTATGAGTCAGTAAACAATCATCCATCTGGTCATTTCTTTTTCTAAACAAATTGTAATGGCATGTGTACTACCCGAAGTTCTGCCCACTGTGAAGATTTTCCTTCACCTGTATCTTTCAAGGTTGTCCTGGAAAGATGTATGGTTGCAGCTGTCCACTTCTGGGGTGCCTGCATAATATGAAGAGCTGTCAGTGAAACAGATCTTAGTCTTCTCTTCTTCAGTCAGCCGATCATTGGGAACACCCCATGAGGATATAGGTGCCTGATTGGCAGCAAATGGCATTGTAACAGGAGTAGAAATCATAGGCATTTGAGCAACTTCTTCATGTAACCTGCTTGTGCCTTCAGGACCTGCTCAGGCCCAGTCACATATATACCACTTCCATTTAATAATAGACTGCTGCTGTGCACGTCCCACTTTATGATTTGGAGGATATGATAACACCCAGCTTCATGATGGGTCTCATGGTAACTTGGTGTCTTATTTCCAAATGTTCAGTTTCCACTAAGGTCCAATAGCAAGCCAAGAGCTGTTTTCAAAGGAAGAATAGTTGTCAGCAGATGATGGTAGAGGTTGGCTCCAAAATCCCAAAGATCTCTTCTGTGATTCACCTACAGGGGGCCTGCTGGAGGCTTCAAACAGCATCTCTGTCTGCCACCAACACCTCAAATATCATCAAGTCTGCTGGATCATGTGGTCCAAGTGGCAGAGCAGCCTGAACAGCAGCCTAGACCTGATGAAGAACCTTCTCCTGTTCCAGGCCCCACACAAAGCTAGCAACTTTCTGAGTCACTTAATAAATGGGCCTGAGTAACACACCCAAGTGAGGAATGTGCTGTCTCCAGAATCCAAATAGACCCACTAAACATTGTGCTTCTTTCTTGGTGGTGGGAGGGGCCAGGTGCAATAACTTATCTTTCACCTTAGAAGAAATATCTTTGCATGCTCCCACACCACTGTACTCCTAAGAATTTCACTGAAGTAGATGGTCCTTGAATTTTGGTTGTATTTATTTCCCATCCTCTGATACACATATGTGTTACCAGTGATTCCAAAGTGGTTGCTACTTCCTGCTCACTTGGTCTAATTAACATAATGTCATCAATATAGTGCACCAATGTGATATTTTATGGAGGAGACAGATGATCAAGATTCCTTCTAACTAAGTTATGACACAGGGCAGAAGAATTAATATATCCTTTAGGCAAAACTAGGTATACTAGTAAAAAAAAAAGGTATACCACTGTCCTTGCCAACTGAAAGCAAATTGCTTCTGGTGGTCCTTATGGACAGGTACTGAGAAGAAGGCATCTGCTAGATCAATAACTGCATACCAGGCAGGCATTGTGCAGGAGGAGCTGAGTTCTACATCTTCATATGAAGGCTGCTAGCAAAATACTGGCTTCCAGGAAGCTAGGGTGTGAGTCTTATAACCCACACCCACAGTGACACACCTACTCCAACAGGGCCACACTTTCTAACCCTGCCACTCCCTGGACTGAGCATATACAAACCATCACGATTATTTACCATTATATTTCCTGGTATGACATTAAACCCAATACAGGAAGCATCATATCTCATACTTATTTAATTCTTTCAAGCTATACATTTTTATTATAGTCCCTCAAATATAAGGCCAATGTTATGAATGGTGTTATCACACAGTGATGATTGCCACATCAGACTTTGGCCTCAGGAATATTATCACAAAGATAGTGTTTTAATCCCACATGGTACAAAGCAAGCCCCTATGTAGGTAAAAATTATCTTCTGTCATTTGAATGTAATTTTTCTCTTTTTATCCTGGAGAATATTTCTAACTCACTAAAACCTGTTGCCTACTCTTCCCTTATCTGTGATTAACTGCATTGAACATCATTTTTCCCCTTACCCTGCTTTGGTAGTCTCGTCTGGAGTGCTAATTCTTGATTATTAAGATTATAGTGCTTTTTGGGCCAATGCCTTTTCTTACATCAGTAAAATTAATTAACTTCTTTGTAAAAAGCTTATTTCTCCTACCATTTCTCCCTCCATAACTAAGTGCCACAGATTGAATGCATTCTTTCAAATCTAGAAGTTAAAATTCTTATCACCATGGTGATGGCATTAGGAGCATTTGGAAAGTAATCTGGTCATGAGTGTGGAGCCTTTATGAACATTATTAGTGTTCTGATGAAGAGGCACCAGAGAGTTGACTAACTCCTTCCAACACAAGACTGCAGCAGGCTGCATCCCAGAAGGGGGGCCTCACTACAGCCTGACCTTGCCGACACCTGAGTCTGGGACTCAGGTGTCTGGGACCGCCAGCCGAACTGTAAGAAATGTGTGGAGGAGGTGGTGGTGGTAGCAACAGCTGTTGCTGCTGCTGCTGCTGCTGCTGCTGCTGCTGCTGCTGCTGCTGCTGCTGCTGCTGCTGTTGCTGCTCCTGCTGCTGCTGCTTCATCTGCTGCGGTTGCAGCTGCTGCTGCTGCTGCTGCTCATAAACCATCCAGTCAATGGTAGTTGGCAACAGAAGCTTGAAAATATTAAGACATTGACCTTTTCTGCCAGAAAACATTTCCTAGGAGTATTTCAAACAAAATTTTGAATGGGAAGTTTTTTTATAAATTGAATTCTGAGAATGTCTTTTATAAAAACGATAATTTATCTGGATATGAAATGCTAATATCTAAATTATTTTCCTTCAAAATTTGGAAGACATTATCTATTGCTATTGTTCAAAGGCCTGATGTGAATGTGACATTATCTTATCTTTTATTTTACTTAGAAACATCTAAATTTTCTTGTTCTCCATGCTCTTAAATTTCATTATTACACATCCAGGCATTCATTTTGCTTTTATCTGTCTAGTGAATACTCAAATTGATTTTTTTATTCTGAACTCCTCTACCTTTCTTTGATCCTTAAAACTTCTAATTAATATTTTGTTTGCTGCCATCTCACTTTCTGAGCATTTTAATTTCTAGACTGAATTTTTGACTATTTCTCTTCATGGCTAAGCAGTTTTCATTCAAGCTGTCTTCTGGGAATTCTACCCTCCTCATCATCTTCAGGAAGTTTATGGACCGGTTTCTTTTTTTTTTCTTTCTCTGACCCCCTATTGGATCAGTTTCTTACATTATTAATTTGAGTTAAAGATGTAGGTTCTGCTATTCCCACCACCATGGCTCTTGTTACAGCTTTTTTTTTATCTCAAACTTGCTTTTTACTCCACACTGTTACTGCTGCAGGGTTAGAAACATTGTCTTATCTCACAAAATCATCTTACATGCATATTCTGTTTCATTGGCTGTGCTTCCACTGAAATAGTTTATAATTCCAGTTCTAATTTTGAGTTTGTGTTCCACAAATATTTAATATTTTCTTAGGAACATATCATTTATGCATTTGAGGCAGAGGTCTTGGCCCTAACTGAAGTTCCTATAAGGAGTAGAAGTGATGGGGGCGGGGAAAGCCAGGAGGGCAGCATGTTGCAATCTGAATTCACAGTTCCTTCCCTCACCCTGCATTCCCTACTGCTCTGTATCTTACTTGTGGAGCCTCTTCTGTAGACACAGGATCAGGAGAGCATCCTCCCATCTTTCATGATTGTCTGCTGCAGAAGGGTGAATCAGGAACAGAGAGCATAGAGACCAACCAGCTTATTCTCCTGCCTTCACCATCAGGTCTCAAAAGATACAGGCAAAATCCTAGTCAATTCTTAAACTAGATTATCACTGTCCCTACCCACGTGAAGAAATCAAAATCCTAGTCACTTGAGCCTTGGAAAGAGTAGAAAATGTCCTTACAAATAGAAATGTGTAAGTCACAGGACCCATTCTTCTGTTTCCTGTTTTTGAGAGAGTCCTCCACCAATACAAACAGCATCTCTCCCGTTCTCTTTAGGAAACTTCCCATTTTGTTGAGCCTCTGAGACTCTCAATGGCTCTGTCTTGGTGTCAGTTCAAGTGTGGCTGGCTTAGGCAAGTCCCCAGGACACCAGAGTCCACACATAATTAGATAATCTGTGACTGCGTTCTACCTTTTGAAAAGCAAACTTAGAGTTTATATTTCCTGAAAGCTTCACAATTTGATAGGCAATGCTCAGTATCTGTGACATCTTGAGGTTTGGTCACAGCAGCTTATGGTGACTCACCAAATTGTCCAAAATTAAACGACAGTTCTAGAGAGTTCATTGCTTCCCTCACAATCAAGTGCTAATATGATCTTCAAATTTAGGTATCTAACAACATCTCATGGTTGTTATGGGAACTAAAAGAAGCAGTTACTGGATTTACCTGCCTCGAACAACTAGAACATCCTGCATCTCATCCTGTGACTGGTTATATCAGACCCTTTTTGAATTATTTTTAGATTATTTGAGAACTCTTAAACTATAAATAAAATTAGACACTATGTTTTGATCTCCATTAGTCTATAGATGCTTACGAAATCACATGCGTATATCTAGATCTTTGTAGAAATACTTTTTCTATGGAAATGGAACCTCTTGCTTCAACATAACTATTCAGAGCAGCCAGACAAAGAAAAAGCTAGAAGTTGCTCCTACTTGGGTCCTACAATCAAGAAGATTTAGTTCTACACACATACACACACACACACACACACACACACACACAAGCACACACACACACTCACACTCAGTCACTCACACATGTACATGCACACACACACACACACACACACATACACGCACACACAATCTTATACTATATTTTCCTACTCTGAATGTATGAATTGTGAGTGATTTTTGACTATGATTAAGAATATTTGAGGTTAGAATATGTTGCATATTTCTTGGTTTAGAGTTTTCAAAAGGATCAGCAAACAAAGAAATCTGATTAAAAATGCCCCAATTTTGTTCACTTTATCAGAAGTTTTTCTTTCATGGTCCACAACCCTGATTTCTTCACGTGGGTAGGGACAGTGATAATCTAGTTTAAGAATTTTCACTTATACAGATTGTGGGGAGCCCTATCCTACAGAATCTTTAAGTAAAGCCACTTTATGTTCCATGTCCCTGACAAGCCATTGTTCTTCTACCTGAACAGTGAGAGATCCAGCCTCAACGACTGGCTGGCTGCTATCCAAAACGAGAAAGAATACAATATGAGAATCCCATTTCTCTCATTCACCCTGATTATTAGAGTTGACAGAAATGCACAATGACTGACAAGCTGATATATTCTATAGCATTAGAGTCAGACCTTAGAAAAGGCTTGTAGAAGAGAGGAATGAAGTAAAAACATCCCACTGACAATAGCTGACACAGTAGGTTTTTCTCCCTGAAATGTTACTACTATACAAATGTTTTAAAGCAACCTATATCCAAAGCAATGTTGTCATCTTATGCATATATATGGAAAATTATGACATAAATAAATATATTTCAACATGATCAAAGGATGAGTTATCAAGAAGCCAGGAGTTGACTGTAAATTTTGATTCTAGAAGTCAAATGTTATAAAATACATTCATTATACTAGACCTTTGGGTCATCATGAGAACCCTAGAGCTACCACAGGTCTTGTATCTCTGCTATGATGGGGTGCTATAGAATGACTGGGTTCAACAAATACCAATTCCTTCGAGTTCTGGAAACTGGACAGTGCAAGGAACTAGCATAGTCAGTGTCTGGTGTTGCTTTACTACCTGACTTGAAAAACGCTGCCTTCTGCCTCTATGGCACAAAAATGGAGAAAGAAAATGTTTCTATGATTTTTCTAACAAGGTCTCTAATCCCAACTCGTGGGGTTTCTGCTCTCAGGTCATAATCACCTGCAAAAGCTCTCAACTCCCCAAATACTATCATATTGGAGAACACAGCATCAAAATAAGAATGTTGGAAGGATGGAGCAAAGCAGAATACGAAGTCTATAGGACACAATTAACAAAATTCTAAGGAGTAGGAAGCACATGTGAGAATGCCGTTAGCCTATGGAAATTTATCCTGGCTGAGTAGGGACAGTCCCATATAGAGGGTTGCAGAAATAGTGAAGATATTTTAAAATATCCCGTGAGAGCCGCATATGCTAGGCAGCTAGTTGTAAAGCAGCAGGCTTGAAGGTTATGCATGATAGATCCTTCCTCATAATCAGCTTTGGACTCCACTCCTCTGCCACTGCTAACACACTGATCCCAAGAAAGAGAAAAGGGAAGAAGCCATAGAATATAGGAATTGATTGAAACCCATTAAGGAATGACTATTTCCTCCTAGACAAGGTGGTTACTTTTATAGATCTTTTTAAAGATGTATTTTTCACTTTATGAGCATGAGGGTTTTGTTGGATTCCCCAAAAAGAGAGTTACAGATGGTTGTGAGCTGCCATTTTGGTGATTCAAGTTGAACCTCTGTCTTCCAAAAGAGCAGCAAGCTCTCCTAACCACTGAGTCATCTCTCTAGTTCCTCAGATTGATTTTTGTTTATTCTTTCATTGTTTTTATTCTATTACATCCCATGATTTTTGGTCTAAAGAAAAATATCTATGCTATACGTTTGTCCCTCGGTAGACATATGTTAAAACTTCCCAAAGGATTCTAAGATTGCCATCTAGAAGAGAGGCTTTCTGGTTAAAGCATGAGGGCATACTATTTTACCCTCTCTTAAGAGTTCATCCATTTGGGTCTGTCAACTCACTGAACTGCCCCTCTGAAAATCTGTCAGTTCAGAAACACTAAGAAATAGTAGAAAATCTGCCTCAGCATGAAAATGAATGCAATGACCTCTTCAGTGTTCACTCTGTCTCCATAAGAGTTCTGTCCTCTGCCAATGTCCATTCACACCCCTCCAGTATATGCCCTCCACAATGGCCCTTTTAGCCATGGACACCCTCATATTATGTCTTCCCCTGATGTGGTCCCTTGGGCATTGCCCACTCTCATACCTTATTTCTCCAAGATAAACTGCCTATCTTTCTCTACTGCCTTCTGTGTGTCTCATCTAAAGTCAATCAACAAAGAACAAAGGACTGCAGAATTGAAAGTAATCTGGAGAAAGATCCTAGTGACATCTTTCAGTGTTCTATCCAGTTGTCACAGGATTGTCCTTGTCTTCATTGTGGTAAGTGGAAGACTCTGCTCTTTTGGATGGAGACCGTGAGATCTACTACCTTTCTGCCTATGCCTTCCCTCCGTGTATAGAAGGGCTAAAGAACCTAAAACTATCAGAGAATGAAAGAACAGAGAACATACAGAACTCCTTGGAGACTATGATGTGACTCGAGATTTTCTACTCATTTCTTTCTCATAGGAAATACATTAGCAAATCAAAGCTTTATATCTAGACAGAAAAGTCACTGCAAAGAAAATTGCCAACATATTGAGGATCCCATAAAACTCCTTGCCTCTAACTCCCAGTATAGTCAGGTGGAGCACAAGAGTGTCCACTGCCATAAGAAAAGATCCCAGAGTTGAATGTGCAGTGTAGTCCCTCAGCTCCAGCTGACAGCCAAGTCGCATCACTGCTGATGAGACAAAGGCTTGGGCAGAAAGGGCCATAATAGTTCTCCTGTTTCATCAAGAACAAAGGATTTGTTTTGCCAGTTCTTAATAGCATAAATTTTAAATATTTAAAAACAGACTCAGGAGGAAATTTTTGGACAATTTTATTGAAGTTTAAGAGGGAAAAAATGAGGCAAACAAGTTGGAAATCTTCTGCTGGGAAGAGGGATATTGTAAGAACTAGGGAAAGCTAAGATTATGAGGTAAAAATAGATAGATAAACAGATAGACAGACAGGCAGACAGACAGACAGACAGACAGACAGACAGAAGCAATACAAGCAGACAGGCTTGGCAATGGAATCCTTCATGGTGGGAGCAGATTTGAGAGACTAAAAGAATTCGTTGAGTGACAAGATAACGTTGGGTTTGGGACCAGTGTCCAGAAAATAGGAAGAGGAGAGAGAAAGGTGTTATGCTTTCTGAGTTAGAACAAGGAAGACATAGTTAGCAGTAAGTTTGTGTTAGCCACTGAGACAGGAGTTTTTAGAGAAGAAAGCCCACACCTCATTAGGAACAGTCTGTTATCTAATCTCATGGCTTCTGTTGTATCATGATTCTTGAGCCTTCTGGTACAAATCCTTTACCTTAAGGGTAATTTTATATTCATATAATTGACAATCTGGTTGAAAATAACTCTTAAATACAGTGGTGGGGGTGTGTCATTATAGTCTGATCACCTTAAGGACAATCTACAATATGATCTCTTTACTCAGGCTCAGAAGTACAGAATAGATTCAAAGCAGTTAAAGAAAAAATAAATTAAAAATGTACAAAATAGCCATGCTTTACCTGGAGGAAATAGCCTACACTAGCCTACACCCTCTCCACCACCACCTCACTGAGCTGTTTTAAATCTGAACGTGGTACAATTGTGATGTTTCTCCGTGCAATGATCACTATGTATTATTACCTTGATGAGTTTTAGACGATCTCCTTGAAACAGTGCTCTGGGGATGTCTGTGCAGCAGTTTTAATTGAAGTGGAAGACCCACCCTGAATGGAATACACTGTCTCACTGGCTGGGGTCCTTGCTGAATAAGAAGTAGGGAAGGTGAATACCAGCAGTCATTTTCTCTGCTTCATGACTGTATATTCAATATAAACATCTGTCTCATGCTTGGATCACCATGGCTTCCATGCCCAGATAGACTATAGCCTAAAACAGTGAGTCAAAGTAAACTCTTCCTGGCTGTTAACAGCTGTTTTGTTACAGAAAAAGCAATGGAACACCTTCCACATGCTATTTCAAATTCTATTTTTCTCTTCTGTTGTTTAAATTTTTCATACAATATTTTTGTTATGTTCCCCCTGTCTCTAAATCCTCCCAACCTCCCTATCCACCCAACTTTATTTTCTGTCTCAAAAGAGCTGACAAAAATGAAAAGCAAAGGAAATTTTTAAAAAGTCATAAAACAACAACAAAAGATAAGATTAAAAAGAATAACAAAACAAAAAGCCCACAAAAAAATTTAAAAAATGGAGTAACTGTCAAGCATCTCCAAAAGACTTAGGATAGGAGAAGCTGTACAGACTTTTTAGAAAAGAACTAACAGTGATAAGGCCACTGTCCACCGAGTCGCCCTGACAAAGCTTTTTAAAGATTAGCTATGGTATCTGACGAATATATTCCACTTCCCCTGAATGCTGATGTCTCCAAGAGGAGGGAAAATAATAACTCCAAGTTGCTCTGTAACAGGTTGAGTGATCTGGGAAATACAAGTAGATCTCTTTCCAGGTGGAGTACTGGGGGGCCACCTTCAGTGGGGTGATGTCCAACTTCCATGTGTCTTAAACAAAGAACTGAACAAGAAACACAATAATAGTCACAAAGTATGAGGTTGCTGCTGTTACTGTTTAAGTTTCAGTATACTCTACAGGGAAGGAGCAAACTCAAACAAGCACATGGCTCAAGAGCCTCATTTTGGGGTTCAGGATTTTGACATGTTCTCCCAAAAGAAAGGGCATTCTCTGAATGGGTGGATACTTCGATAACTCCAGGGATAATTTATTGGGTTTTTTTAAATGTTCATACAATCCTCAGGACAGTCTATGGCATTCAAAGAGACTGTATTTCTCAGTTGCTGCAATCCAGAAGTAACCTTACAACTCAGCTGCATGTGTCTAATCTTCTCTTCTTGTCTCAGAACCATTATAGCTTTGAAGAGATCTGAGGAGGTCAAATCAAGGGACAAATTTAATGGCCAGCACTGCAGTATTACAGGGTTGCTGGCAAGGAGATAAAAACCTGTAATAGAGAATCTTACTGATGAGGGGCTATGTCAGAAGCATAAATGGACATGTGTATGTCTTTCCACAATATTAGAATTTATTGAATAACAATGATTTCACAAGCTGTATCTGTTTCATTGGCTAAAATTGTTCCTGTGGTAGATGGCCAATACATGCATTTTCTTTTAGGCCAATCCTAATTACTAGTATTATCTACCTCTCAAGTAGCATATTGCACTTTGAACTGTAAATATCTCTACATTAATATGTATGTAGATTACAGAATGGCTACAAAGGGATTAAAGATACTACAGCAGGACCCCCAGGACTTAAAGATGTTCTTCTGAAGGCAGAGAGAGACTGTTGATACAGGTATATAAGGAGTTACACCAGGGATTAGATATTAAGGAACTAAATGGAAAGCTATTGACATTGCAAAGCCAAAATGTGGGTCTCTGGGTTGAGCTGGGTTTCACAGTTGAGTGAGGCTGCAGAGGCGAAGCACGGGAACCATGTCATTACCAAAGAAAGATGAGCAGATGACTGACGGCATCTTGAAAAGGATGTGTCTGCAATGTGTTCTGAGTTGAACTGAGTCCTAGTGGCTTCATTCATGAGGCTCAAGGTAGGTGTTCAGATGAATGGTCAAGAGACAGCATCTCCGTGTTAGGTGCCCTGTTCCTTGTGCGGTCTATACTTTGCCTTTGGTTATTACCCACTCTAATCTCATGTTACTCTGTAACAAACTCTGGTGTCTTCCATACCTCTGGTGTCTATTCTGTATTCACTCAACAGAAAACACAAAGGCCACGAAACTGAGAGAAGGCCAGAGCAAGAGTCCAGTAACACAACATCAAGAAATACCAAGACAGAGACACTCATATACATCCCCTCCATTTCAAACAAGCAATTCCCCCATCCCTATCCCCTTAAACTCCTAGCCAGTTTCCACCCTTTGAGGTGGATAAATATGTGTTTTCTGGCTAAAGCAAAGTTAAATGCAGCCTTGTACTTGTCACAAGTCTAAAACTGAGTTTCGCTCCCTATGAAATGAAGGATGCTTTGAACATGAGTTGTTTTCAGTCCTGGCTGATGAGAGAGCCCTTTGGGGAGCTCAGGAATGAGGGCTGGTGTGCTAGACACTGCAGGCTGAAGTACGTTTTGACTTCACTCCTCACTTCCATTGTAATCTTCTAGTGATCCAAATGGAGATACAATCAGACAAGGAATAGTTCCCGTAGAACATAGCCTAATTAATTAGCTATATTAAATTTCTCACATACCTCTAGACACATATGTTACTGTCAATTCAAAAGATGCTCTCTGCTGGAAACCTCTGATCTAATTTCCCAATCCTCTCCCCACCCACCACAATCAAGTCTCCTGAGAGAAAGGTGGTTCCATCTGCTTGAACTGTGCCTTCCTTATTACATTCACCTTCCCCTCCTTTGCTTGATAGGAACAAGCTTGGCTAGCAGTATTGCTGCTATTGAAGCAAAGAAATTTCCAAAGGGGAGCTTTAAGTTGAAGAAAATTGTCTGATTACATACTAAGATTGGGAGATCTATAAATGTTTCCAGGTCTGCATGCTCTAAAATACTTCTTATGGGTCATTTACATAATCTTGTCGAGAATGCTATGTGGGTAGTGGATCAAAGACATGGCCTTTCCTCCTGCAACTTTTATCCCATCTGGAGAAGAGCTGCCTTGGTGAGTTCTGAGACACTTTATGGTAAACCTAACCAGTCCTGAAAATGTCTTCCTTTGTAGATTTGGGGTTCTAATTCAAACACTATGCAGCCACTTTTTCTCAGAAGCAATTTTTTGCAGAATAAACTACCCTGTGCTGGGTTAAATCACTCCCATTGCATCTATTTTGCCAGAAAAGAGATATAAATCAGAAGATGGGAAGGTGGTTCATTGCTTAAGAGCACTGGCTGCTCTTCCAGAAGCCTTATATTCAATTCCCATCACCCATGCAATGGTTGACAACTGTCTGTCACTCAAGGTCTGGGGGTTCTATTAACCTCTTCTGTCTTCCACGAGCACCAGGAATACAGGTGATAGCCAAGTATACACATAAACGAACACCTATACACATAAAAACAATAATAAAAAATTTAAAAGAAGATATAAAGTTCTTAAAGAACAAAAGTGTGTATCTTCTGGGCATTTCTGGTGATTTTTGACTCAGGTGGAATCCTCAGTCTCATTTCTGAAATAGTCTTTAGGGAATTTCTTAAAATATATCCAAGAATAAACAAGTCTCATATGCTATTCACATTTCTCACACCTCTGCACTCTGTGAAGAGATAAACAAGGACCACAATCAAATAAAAAAGGTAATTTAAAATCTTAAATATGCAAATGCATAAATATGAACATAGTAGTCTATATATTGCATGCCAAGGATCCTTCTGGTACTACACTGGCCAGGGCTTTTATGGCAAAAGTAGAAAGGCTGTTGAACAAGTTGTTCAGTGGTGACAGGATGGTATCCTGGACTACAGTTGCTATACGGAATTGTTGAGAAGCACTTGAGCTCATGTTCAGTTTGAGGAGTATTACTAGGACTTTTTACAGAATGGATGTGGATCCTAAGAGCAAAAGAATAATCGGAGGAATCTGGAATAACTTCTAGATCTTAGACCTTTCAGATCTGAGCCTCTTAGTTATTGTTTTGCCATATTAAAAATAATACTTGAATGTTGCCCCTATAAGCCAGAGACTAGGTAGGAAGAGACAGAAGGTCCTAGAAGCAAGCTGAGGTAGTCTAGCCAAATTAGCAAGGTTCAGTTCAGTAGGAGGTTATCTCAAAACAAAAGGCAGAGAGCAGTTGAGAAAGTCACCTGGTATCAACCCTTGCCTTCCACATACATGTACAGACATTTGCACATGTACCCTACATACATGTGCACACACATACACACATATACACACAAATAAACATGATAAACATATAATCAGAGAGAAAGAGAGAGATATCATGGACATGATGCACTAAAAGAAAAGAATTCAATTACCAGAAAGCTACCATTATACAAAAGATGTTGGAGACATAGTAAAGTAAGTTTTCTTCTTTTTTTTTTAATTATACATTATCGTTTAGCTTCTTTGCTTTTCCCTGTCCCCCCCCCCTTTTTTTAACAGAACAGGACTCTACGCATGCTGAAGTCCAAGAACTAGAAGATTCATCTTCAGTCGAGAACTGTTGCTACCGCTAATTTCAACTTCAGATGGCTGGGGAGTTGTAGGGCAGCACATATAGTGGCTGTAGCCAAAACTAGCTCCAGTCTTCTGGGAAGCCCACCTGGTACCTTGTCTCTCCTTTTCCTAGGCTTGGAAGAGACAATAAGGAGTGGCATGTGGAACTTAATCCAGACATGACAGTCATCAGCTGGCACGCATGATTAATTGCTCAGTTTGAAGTCAATTCAGTCTTGACTAATATGTTAATAAAAGAAAGTTCCCTATATAAGTTTAAGATCATCAAAATACACTAAATATAATGAGGATAAAGTTTTGAGGAAATTTATGGAGTACTATATATAAATGTGTATGATATCCTGTAAAAATATTCATATATGCATACATGCATATGTGCATTGAGTCGTGATGTGAAATGTATTTCTTACTGTGAATCATAGTCAACAAAATTTAAAAACAACTGCCTGTCCATTCTCACGACCACTAAACTCCAACTTCTGAAAGTAATCTAGAAATGACTCTTTATTCCTGTCTGTGTCCACATCTGCCTACTGAATATCCTACCAACTCCTAAATTCAACCTGCTTAAAACATCTACCAACTTCACTCCAACCCAGCGCCTCTCCCCATCATGACCATGTCTCAAATATCTAGACACTCACATGCAAGCCTTCAGAGTTAGTCAGCTGTCTTTATGATCACCCACATTGGTTTCTACCTTGTTCATCTAAAGTTGCCTCTCTAATTCACTCCAGCACAACTGCCATTCTGTGTCAAGAACACAGACTCTTCACTTCACTGAAGACACCCAATGAGTAAGGAAGAGCATGGTAAGAGCTTGGCCTCTCTGCCTCCATTTTGTACCTGTTAACCACTCTTGCAATCACCTTGGATTCCAGGAACAGTAGGTCTGATGGATAAACATCTTGAGACAAGCATCCAGATAATCCCTCAGGTGATAATTTCCATATGACAAAGTCTTGACTGACAACCCCTGAGATAATGATTACTTAGAGCACAGTTCCCTGAAGACTGGTTAATGATGCATGTGTCTTCTATCCCTAGCTCATGTCAGCACCCAAAGGATGGGACTGGTGATTTTAGCTCACTGGTATTCCCAGTAGAGCTATACTCAGTAAAATCTTTTTTGGTTTGCACCATTAATTTTTCCATTTGTTTTAGAGAGCAAGTGACTGAACTTAATTGCTTGGGAACCCCAGAGTTGGACCTCAGGCTTAAAACTGTAAGTGTACACTGGTACCAGATATTACAACCTATAGTCTTCTAAAGCTTATAGCTCATATACCATAATCAACTAATACTCGATCCCACATTTATAAGAGATATGCTGATCTCAAAATGTATCAAATAATGACCAAGCAAAGCTCCTATTTAATTCAGAATTGTTGGTATCTAGAGCTCCCAGACCTTGTACTGTGTATGTACTATGTGTCAGTGACATTGCAGACAAATTTTTAAAAAAAATCTGAGAATGAATAATAAAGAGAAAACACTGTTATTAAGAAGTACATAAAATGAAAATAGGGAGATCCTCTTTATGAATTAATAATTATATTAATCATTATTTCTTCATGTGATTCAGAACTCTACATTTTTTAAGACAGCTATAAAAGGTCAGATGATATTATATTCCTGGCTACCTAGATGAAGGTCGGTCAGTCAGTGCAATATGAACAGCAGCATGGCATTAAAAATAAATGAACAGCTTCATCTGTATAAACAAATAATATGACTTTTGGTCCACAACATTAGCACTATATAGATTTTCATTAAATTATTTAACTTAAATTACGGACAGTTCTAATGAACGATTCAAAACCAGGGTGTTTATGTAGCCAGATAAATTAAACTAAAACATTTGGCTTTTGCAGCCTCCTCTGTATTTTTCATATATATGTCCAAACTATGAGAAGTTGATTGACAGGGTGGCCAGAAATTATTTCTACTAGCTCAGAAAAGGCACATATTAAACAATAATGGGAAAATAATCTCAATGCGCCAACTCTACACGAAAACTAGGCTGAAATCAAAACTGACGGCTCAGTCCCCAAATGTACATTCAATCTAACGGGAAGACATGTCAACAGAAAATAATTACCCATTACTCTCACCCTGACTTCAGCGAAATTAACATGAAAATGTTTCAGGTTGTTGTTAGAGGAAATTTCAACACACAGGTTAATCTTATCTTTAATTACAAAAAAGGCAGCACGCACATTCTGAATGTGCACGTTCAATTGAACATTAGTGTGGGAAGCATTTTCCATCAAGGGGGAAAATATCTGCTTTTCAGAACAATGGCACCAGGTGCTAAGAAATGAAGTTCTGATTCTAGTTGGAGTTCAATTCTATTTGCAAAGGAATGTGCATGACAGAAACAAAGATAAAAGTACATCTGAATTTTTAGTTGCGGCACATGAATGCACATATGAATATTCGTATAAAAAGAATTCTAATTTTAAAAATATGTTCTAAAAGGATGCTTAATGTTTACATAGTATTTCCCAGCTTGGGAAGCATTTTAAAGGCTCTGCCAATCCTTTTAGTTAGAGTTTCTATTGCTATGACAAAACACCATGACCAAGAGCTAGTTGAAGAGGAAAGAGTGTAGCTTGCAACACTCAGACCACAGGTCATCATGAAAGAAGTCAGAGAAGGAACACAAGGCAGGAACTTAGAGGTGGGGACTGATGGCCTCAGAGGAGAGCTGCTTGCTTGCTTGTTGTTCATCCTGCTTCCTTACATACCCCAGGGAACCTGCCCAAGGGTAGCACTGCCCCCAGTGGGATGGGCCTGCCTCTACCAGTCACCAAGAAAGTGCCTGGCAGGCATGCCTAACAGGGCAATCTGATGTGAGTATTTTTCTCGTGTGTAGTTCTCTCCAAAAGACTTTTGCTCCTGTCAAGATGGGATAAAAACTAACCAGCATATTCTCATCATCTCCCTATGGGGGACGGGGGGTTCTGTTGATTGGTTGTGTTTTGCTCTGCTTTGACATCAGGAAGTCTATGATATTGAAATGATATGAAAATTACGATGCCAGGAAACGTGATGCTGTAGAAACATATTTGGGGCAAATGTTAAAATAATATATGTCATAAATGGGCTTAATATTAAATAAACTAGGAGTAACATACTAGAGTGGCAGGGGACTTTATAATTTTATCTTTTGTATACTTCTTCCTTACATAAATAAGCCCCTCTAAGTACAATCACAGTGGACAAACGGCAGAAGGAGAAGGATGCTGTTCTTTAATAGTAACTCATTTCCACAGGATGAGTTCATTTCTCACCCCACTCCCTATAAATAGTGACCAATCCTCAGGAGACAGCACAGACAATGCTCAAATGTCCTGGCTGGATGCGGGCTGCAAGGGTTGAGACTTAATTCTGCCACTTAGTATCCATGGGTCTTCACTCAAATTACTTAACCTCTCCCTATAGGATAAGAACACCCCCTGCCTTCCAGGATTTCTTTGAGGCCTTAATAAGATAATGCACATAAAACATTCAATAGCTGGCAGGTAGTGCATAATCTCTAGGGCTTTTCTTTTTCTATCAAAGTTCAATGTGAAATCTACTAGTGTCGCTATAAATTATGGCTTCTAAGACAACAAGAATCTCTCTCTCTCTCTCTCTCTCTCTCTCTCTCTCTCTCTCTCTCTCTCTCTCTCTCTCTGGCATTTTTATCTTTTGTAAGGGCCAATAACATGAGGTACTGTCGACTAACCCAGGATGAATTCCCCATTTTAAAATCAGTTACTTAGAATCTTAATCTGTATTAGCATGAAAACCAACATAGTCAATTTTAGTGCCAATAGAGGAATGAGAGAGAGGAAGGAGGATAATCTGCCTATTACAAATGTGATGAGAAAAACAATAGGTATTTATAGCTTACATAAAACCATCATCTAACTAGTTTTGTTCTGAAAATTTAAACAAATTGCTTTTCCTTGAGAGCTTTGACTTTGATAGAATAAAAAGATACTATTAAAATAATACCTTACTGATGTAGTTACAATAAGACATTATTAAGTAATATATATCAAATTAAATAAATGGGTTAATCTACAATCACTATTGTACAGATGGAATCCCTACAGGAGTGGGACCCTCTCACACCATATCCACTACTCTTGCATCTATAGTAGTACAGAAAGGTGAGTGTGGACAACTGAGTACATGGGCCCATGTGAGGCATTTTCCACACATTCACTTATTTCAATATTTTCAATATTATCTTAGTTGAGGATTAATGTCCTACTTAATTTAAATATAATTTCAAGTAATTTCTCTAATATTATACAGCTAATTGACATGAAAGGAACTATTGGAAAAATAAAAACAAATTATAAGAAATGTTTGCAAGTTTTGTGGCGCTATGGGGTAATACACAGTTTTCTTATAAGAAGTATATGCACAATAAGGAGCAAAAGCCAGGTTTTAGAGATTTTGACATCAGTGTTTTTATGATCAACTTAACTGAATTCACCATCACCAAAGAGACACTGTTAGGGTCAATTCTAATACTGTGCTAAAACACGAAGACCCAAAGCAACTTAGGGGAGGAACAGGTTAGTTCAGTTTACAGTTCCAAATAATAACCTGTCATTGAGGGGAAGGGAAGCCAGGAACTCAGGCAGCTAAGCACATCACAACCACAGTCAAGAGAAGAAAGAAACAAATGCACCCACCACACTACTTGTTGAAACAAACACATTTGACACTGCATTACCTCCAACCAAGGAACTCACTCCTCAGTCAAAGGGATATGTTAGGAACCATAGAGGATACCACTTGCTGACTTGCAGGTAATCTGTTGATCAGACGTTAGCATACAGTTTAAGACTATTTGTGAGGAGGGACAGGATCCTTCCGGTTTCTGCCTGCACCCTGAGCTGATCCAGTCCCACAGTTCTCTATACCAAGATCCCAAGGGGAAAGAGCTTGACTCTCAGAAGTGCAGACAATCCTTAGAGCTCAGGGGAGACCACCACTTCTGCTCACACCACTTCTGGCCTAGGAGGAACCTATCTAGAGCCCTCAGGACACAGGAACCCAGGAGCAGTCTGGGACAGGATCCTTCTGGTTTCTGTCTGCCCCCAGAGATGACCCTGGGATACAGTTCTATATATCCAGATCCAACTGGAAGAAAGTCAGTCAGGAGGGCTGACACACAGGCTTACAGGAGAGTCATGCCACTGTCAGAGACAGCAAGACCAGCTAACACAAAGATAACCAGATGTCCAAATGCAAATGCAGGAACATAAGCAACAGAAACCAAGACTACTTGGCATCATCAGAGCCCAGTTCTCACACCCACGCAAATACTGGATATCCAAACACACTAGAAAATCAAAATTTGGATTTAAAATCATACCTCATGAGGATGATAGAGGACTTTAAGAAGGACATAAATAACTTCCTTAAAGAAATACAAGACAACACAGGTAAACAAGTAGAAGCTCTTAAAGAGGAAACACAAAAATCACTTAAAAATTACAGGAAAACACAAGCCAACAGGTGAAGGAATTGAACAACACCATCCAGGATCTAAAAATGGAAATAGAAACAATAAATAAATCACAAAGTGAGAAAACCCTGGAGATAGAAAACCTAAGAAAGAGATCAGGAGTCATAGATACAAGCATCACTAACAGAATACAAAAGATAGAAGAGAGAATCTCAGGGGCAGAAGATACCATAGAAAGCATTGACACAGCCATCAAAGATAATGAAAAACACAAAAAGCTCCTAACCCAAAACATGCAGGAAATCCAGGACACAATGAGAAGATCAAACCTAAGGATAACAGGTAGAGCAGAGAGTGAAGACTCCCAACTTGAAGAGCCAGTAAACATCTTCAACAAAATTGTAGAAGAAAACTTCCCTAGCCTTAAGAAAGAGATGCCCATAAACCTACAAGAAGCCTACAGAACTCCAAATAGATTGGACCAGAAAAGAAATTATTCCCATTGCATAATAGTCAAAACACCAAATGCACAAAACAAGGAAAGAAAATTAAAAGAAGTAAGGGGAAAAGTCAAGTAACATATAAATGTAGACCTATCAGAATTACACCAGACTTCTCTCCAGAGACTATGAAAGTCAGAAGATCCTGGGCAGATGTCATACAGACCCTAAGAGAACACAAATGCCGACCCAGGATACTATATCCAGGAAAGTTCTCAATTAACATAGGTGGAAAAACCAAAATATTCTATGACAAAACCAAATTTGCACAATGTATTTCCACAAATCGGCCATACAAAGGATAATAGATGGAAAACTCTAGCACACGGGGGGTGGGGGGTGGGGGGGAGTACACGCTACAAAAAGAAAGTAATCTTCTTGCAACAAACACAAAAGAAGAGAGCCACACAAACATAATTCCACCTCTATCAACAAAAACAACATGAAACATCAATCACTATTCCTTAATATCTCTTAAAAAAATCAATGGACTCAATTCCTCAATAAAAAAGACATAGACTAACAGCTTGGATACATTAACAGGACCCAGCATTTACTGCTTACAGGAACCACACCTCAGTGACAAAGAAAGACACTTCCTCAGAGTAAAAGACTGGAAAACAATTTTCCAAGCAAACAATCCCAAGAAACAAGCTGGAGTAGCTATTCTAACATTGAATAAAATTGACTTTCAACCAAAAGTTATTTAAAAAGATAAGGAAGGACACTTCATATTCATCAACGGAAAAATCCACCAAGATGAACTCTCAATCCTGAATATGTATGCTCCAAATGCAAGGGCAACTATATTCATAAAAGACACCTTACTAAAGCTCAAAGTACACATTGTACCTCACACAATAATAGTGGAGACTTCAACACCCCACTCTCGGCAATGGACAGATCATGGAAACAAACTAAACAGAGACACAGAGAAACTAACAGAAGTTATGAACCAAATGGATTTAACAGATAATTACAGAATATTTCAAGCGAAAACAAAAGAATATACCTTCTTTTCAGCACCTCATGGTACCTTCTCCAAAATTGACCATATAATAAGTCACAAAACAGGCCTCAACAGATAATATAAGAAGATTGAAATAATCCCATGCGTCCTATCAGTTCACCATAAACTAAGGCTGGTCTTTAATAACAAAAACAACAAAAAACAAAAAAAAAAAAAAACAAAAAAAAACCACACAATAGAACCACAGAAAGTCCACATATGCATGGAAATCGAACAAAGCTCTACTCAATGATAACTTGGTCAAGGAAGAAATAAAGAAGGCAATTAAAGATTTCTTAGCATTTCATGAAAATAAAGGCATAACATACCCAAACTTGTGGAACACACTGAAAGCAGTGCTAAGAGGAAAACTCATAGCTCTGAGTGCCCCCAAAAATGAAACTGAAGAAAGCATACACTGGCAGCTTGACAGCACACCTAAAAGCTCTAGAATAAAAAGAAGCAAATACACCCAAGAGCAGTAGATGGCAGGAAATAATCAAAGTTGTCAGCTACACCTGCATAGCTAACCTGTTACCCTGAGTCGGCAAGGGCCTGTGGATTAAAAAGAAAACACATACACGGGTCACCCGTTTCCAGCGAGTGCCACCAAGGCTTTACTGAGATCTCCTTATATACCCGAGGCAAAAGCCGTGGAAAACAACAAGACAGGTGAAAATCCCCAACTAGGAAAACAGGAAAGTTTGTGTGGTGTTAAGTTCCAGGCCCAATCAGGGGCATAAACAACTTCTTAACAACAACCAACTGGAAGGCTCGGTGGGGAGGAAGGGTGCCATGGAAAATCCTGGTCCCAAATCAGGGGCTAAGAGCAGCTGCCAAGGGTGTAAACAACTTCTTGCTATAGGAGGCTACAAGGCTCAGCAAGGGGGGAGGGAAACACCAAGGTAGGGCCCAATACAAAGTCAGGGCTGAAATCAACCAAGTAGAAACAAAAAGAACTATACAAAGAATCAACAAAACCAGGAGCTGGTTCTTTGAGAAAATCAACAAGATAGATAAATCCTTAGTCGGACTAATCAGAGGTCACAGAGAGTGTATCCAATTTAAAAATATCAGAAATGAAAAGGGGCAAATAACAAGAATCTGAGGAAATTAAAAAAATCATCAGATCCTACTACAAAAGCCTATATTCAACAAAACTGGAAAATCTAGATGAAATGGACAATTTCCTAGACAAATACCAAGTACCAAAATTAAATCAGGATCAGATAAACCATCTAAACAGTGCCATAGTTCCTAAAGAAATAGATGCAGTTATTAAAAGTCTCCCAACCCAGGTCCAGATGGGTTCAGTGCAGAATTCTATCAGACCTTCATAGAAGATCTCATACCAATACTATCTAAACTATTCCACAAAGCAGAAACAGAAAGAGCATTACCCAATTCCTTCTATGAAGTCACAATTAGACTTACACCTAAACCACACAAAGACACAATAAAGAAAGAGAACTTTAGACCAATCTCCCTTATGAATATCAACACAAAAATACTCAATAAAATCCTCGCAAACTGAATCCAATAACACATCAAAACAATCATCCATCATGATCAAGTAGGCTTCATCACAGGGATGCAGGGATGGTTTAATATATGGAAATCTATCAAAGTAACCCACTATGTACATAAACTCAAAAAAAAATGATCTCATTAGATGCTGAGAAAGCATTTGGCAAAATTCAACACCCCTTCATGATAAAAGATTCAGAAAAATCAAGAATTCAAGGCCCATAGCTAAACATAGTAAAAGCAATATACAACAAAACAGTAGCTAACATCAAACAAAATGGAGAGAAACTTGAAGCAATCCCACTAAAATCAGGGACTAGATAAGGCTGCCCACTCTTCCTACTTATTGAATACTAGTACTCAAAGTCCTAGCCAAGGCAATCAGAAAAAAAAGAAGGAAGCCAAAGGAATACAATTTGCAAATGAAGAGATCAAAATATCATTATTTTCAGATGATATGATAGTATACTTAAGTTACACCAAAAATTCTACCAGAGAACTTCTTCAGCTTATAAACACCTTCAGCAAAGTGACTGGGTATAAAATTAACTCCAATGCTCTGCACCCAAATCCCGTGGGAGGGAGAGCTAAACCTTCAGAGAGGCAGACAAGCCTGGGAAACCAGAAGAGACTGCTCCCTGCACACACATCTCGGACGCCAGAGGAAAAAGCCAAAGACCATCTGGAACCCTGGTGCACTGAAGCTCCCGGAAGGGGCGGCACAGGTCTTCCTGGTTGCTGCCGCTGCAGAGAGCCCCTGGGCAGCACCCCACGAGCGAACCTGAGCCTCGGGACCACAGGTAAGACCAAATTTTCTGCTGCAAGAAAGCTGCCTGGTGAGCTTGGGACACGGAAGCAGAATTTCTCTAGGAGGCACGGTCTGTGTTTACCGGAAGTCCCACACCCGCGGATCCCGGCCCGCAGCAGCTCTCGGCTCCCAGACCCGGTGAGAGAGAGACCCAACCGCCTGGTCAGGTGGGCACTCCTGAGGCTGCAGAGCGGAAGAGACCACCAACACTGCTCACCCCTGCCCACATCCCTGGCCCAAGAGGAAACTGTATAAGGCCTCTGGGCTCCCGTGGGGGAGGGCCCAGGAGCGGCAGGACTTCTGTGCCTGAGACACCGCCGGAACCTGAAAGAAACAGACCGGATAAACAGTTCTCTGCACCCAAATCCCGTGGGAGGGAGAGCTAAACCTTCAGAGAGGCAGACAAGCCTGGGAAACCAGAAGAGACTGCTCCCTGCACACACATCTCGGACGCCAGAGGAAAAAGCCAAAGACCATCTGGAACCCTGGTGCACTGAAGCTCCCGGAAGGGGCTGCACAGGTCTTCCTGGTTGCTGCCGCTGCAGAGAGCCCCTGGGCAGCACCCCACGAGCGAACCTGAGCCTCGGGACCACAGGTAAGACCAAATTTTCTGCTGCAAGAAAGCTGCCTGGTGAACTCAAGACACAGGCCCACAGGAACAGCTGAAGACCTGTAGAGAGGAAAAACTACACGCCCGAAAGCAGAACACACTGTCCCCATAACTGACTGAAAGAGAGGAAAACAGGTCTACAGCACTCCTGACACACAGGCTTATAGGTCAGTCTAGCCACTGTCAGAAATAGCAGAACAAAGTAACACTAGAGATAATCTGATGGCGAGAGGCAAGCGCAGGAACCCAAGCAACAGAAACCAAGACTGCATGCCATCCTCGGAGCCCAATACTCCCACCAAAACAAACATGGAATATCCAAACACACCAGAAAAGCAAGATCTAGTTTCAAAATCATATTTGATCATGATGCTGGAGGACTTCAAGAAAGACATGAACACACTTAGGGAAACACAGGAAATCATTAATAAACAAGTAGAGGCCTACAGAGAGGAATGGCAAAAATCCCTGAAAGAATTCCAGGAAAACACAATCAAACAGATGAAGGAATTAAAAATGGAAATAGAAGCAATCAAGAAAGAACACATGGAAACAACCCTGGATATAGAAAACCAAAAGAAGAGACAAGGAGCTGTAGATACAACCTTCACCAACAGAATACAAGAGATGGAAGAGAGAATCTCAGGAGCAGAAGATTCCATAGAAATCATTGACTCAACTGTCAAAGATAATGTAAAGCGGAAAAAGCTACTGGTCCAAAACATACAGGAAATCCAGGACTCAATGAGAAGATCAAACCTAAGGATAATAGGTATAGAAGAGAGTGAAGACTCCCAGCTCAAAGGACCAGTAAATATCTTCAACAAAATCATAGAAGAAAACTTCCCTAACCTAAAAAAAGAGATACCCATAGGCATACAAGAAGCCTACAGAACTCCAAATAGATTGGACCAGAAAAGAAACACCTCCCGTCACATAATTGTCAAAACACCAAACGCACAAAATAAAGAAAGAATATTAAAAGCAGTAAGGGAAAAAGGTCAAGTAACATATAAAGGGAGACCTATCAGAATCACACCAGACTTCTCGCCAGAAACTATGAAGGCCAGAAGATCCTGGACTGATGTCATACAGACCCTAAGAGAACACAAATGCCAGCCCAGGTTACTGTATCCAGCAAAACTCTCAATTAACATTGATGGAGAAACCAAGATATTCCATGACAAAACCAAATTTACACAATATCTTTCTACAAATCCAGCACTACAAAGGATAATAAATGGTAAAGCCCAACATAAGGAGGCAAGCTATACCCTAGAAGAAGCAAGAAACTAATCGTCTTGGCAACAAAACAAAGAGAATGAAAGCACACAAACAATACCTCACATCCAAATATGAATATAAAGGGAAACAATAATCACTATTCCTTAATATCTCTCAACATCAATGGCCTCAACTCCCCAATAAAAAGACATAGATTAACAAACTGGATACGCAATGAGGACCCTGCATTCTGCTGCCTACAGGAAACACACCTCAGAGACAAAGACAGACACTACCTCAGAGTGAAAGGCTGGAAAACAACTTTCCAAGCAAATGGTCAGAAGAAGCAAGCTGGAGTAGCCATTCTAATATCAAATAAAATCAATTTCCAACTAAAAGTAATCAAAAAAGATAAGGAAGGACACTTCATATTCATCAAAGGAAAAATCCACCAAGATGAACTCTCAATCCTAAATATCTATGCCCCAAATACAAGGGCACCTACATATGTAAAAGAAACCTTACTAAAGCTCAAAACACACATTGCACCTCACACAATAATAGTGGGAGATTTCAACACCCCACTCTCATCAATGGACAGATCATGGAAACAGAAATTAAACAGTGATGTCGACAGACTAAGAGAAGTCATGAGCCAAATGGACTTAACGGATATTTATAGAACATTCTATCCTAAAGCAAAAGGATATACCTTCTTCTCAGCTCCTCATGGTACTTTCTCCAAAATTGACCATATAATCGGTCAAAAAACGGGCCTCAACAGGTACAGAAAGATAGAAATAATCCCATGCGTGCTATCGGACCACCACGGCCTAAAACTGGTCTTCAATAACAATAAGGGAAGAATGCCCACATATACGTGGAAATTGAACAATGCTCTACTCAATGATAACCTGGTCAAGGAAGAAATAAAGAAAGAAATTAAAAACTTTTTAGAATTTAATGAAAATGAAGATACAACATACTCAAACTTATGGGACACAATGAAAGCTGTGCTAAGAGGAAAACTCATAGCGCTGAGTGCCTGCAGAAAGAAACAGGAAAGAGCATATGTCAGCAGCTTGACAGCACACCTAAAAGCTCTAGAACAAAAAGAAGCAAATACACCCAGGAGGAGTAGAAGGCAGGAAATAATCAAACTCAGAGCTGAAATCAACCAAGTAGAAACAAAAAGGACCATAGAAAAAATCAACAGGACCAAAAGTTGGTTCTTTGAGAAAATCAACAAGATAGATAAACCCTTAGCCAGACTAACGAGAGGACACAGAGAGTGCGTCCAAATTAACAAAATCAGAAATGAAAAGGGAGACATAACTACAGATTCAGAGGAAATTCAAAAAATCATCAGATCTTACTATAAAAACCTATATTCAACAAAATTTGAAAATCTTCAGGAAATGGACAATTTCCTAGACAGATACCAGGTATCAAAGTTAAGTCAGGAACAGATAAACCAGTTAAACAACCCCATAACTCCTAAGGAAATAGAAGCAGTCATTAAAGGTCTCCCAACCAAAAAGAGCCCAGGTCCAGATGGGTTTAGTGGAGAATTCTATCAAACCTTCATAGAAGACCTCATACCAATATTATCCAAACTATTCCACAAAATTGAAACAGATGGAGCCCTACCGAATTCCTTCTACGAATCTACAATTACTCTTATACCTAAACCACACAAAGACACAACAAAGAAAGAGAACTTCAGACCAATTTCCCTTATGAATATCGACGCAAAAATACTCAATAAAATTCTGGCAAACCGAATTCAAGAGCACATCAAAACAATCATCCACCATGATCAAGTAGGCTTCATCCCAGGCATGCAGGGATGGTTTAATATACGGAAAACCATCAACGTGATCCATTATATAAACAAACTGAAAGAACAGAACCACATGATCATTTCATTAGATGCTGAGAAAGCATTTGACAAAATTCAACACCCCTTCATGATAAAAGTCCTGGAAAGAATAGGAATTCAAGGCCCATACCTAAACATAGTAAAAGCCATATACAGCAAACCAGTTGCTAACATTAAACTAAATGGAGAGAAACTTGAAGCAATCCCACTAAAATCAGGGACTAGACAAGGCTGCCCACTCTCTCCCTACTTATTCAATATAGTTCTTGAAGTTCTAGCCAGAGCAATCAGACAACAAAAGGAGATCAAAGGGATACAGATCGGAAAAGAAGAGGTCAAAATATCACTATTTGCAGATGATATGATAGTATATTTAAGTGATCCCAAAAGTTCCACCAGAGAACTACTAAAGCTGATAAACAACTTCAGCAAAGTGGCTGGGTATAAAATTAACTCAAATAAATCAGTTGCCTTCCTCTATACAAAAGAGAAACAAGCCGAGAAAGAAATTAGGGAAACGACACCCTTCATAATAGACCCAAATAATATAAAGTACCTCGGTGTGACTTTAACCAAGCAAGTAAAAGAAATGTACAATAAGAACTTCAAGACACTGAAGAAAGAAATTGAAGAAGACCTCAGAAGATGGAAAGATCTCCCATGCTCATGGATTGGCAGGATTAATATAGTAAAAATGGCCATTTTACCAAAAGCAATCTACAGATTCAATGCAATCCCCATCAAAATACCAATCCAATTCTTCAAAGAGTTAGACAGAACAATTTGCAAATTCATCTGGAATAACAAAAAACCCAGGATAGCTAAAGCTATCCTCAACAATAAAAGGACTTCAGGGGGAATCACTATCCCTGAACTCAAGCAGTATTACAGAGCAATAGTGATAAAAACTGCATGGTATTGGTACAGAGACAGACAGATAGACCAATGGAATAGAATTGAAGACCCAGAAATGAACCCACACACCTATGGTCACTTGATTTTTGACAAAGGAGCCAAAACCATCCAATGGAAAAAAGATAGCATTTTCAGCAAATGGTGCTGGTTCAACTGGAGGGCAACATGTAGAAGAATGCAGATCGATCCATGCTTATCACCCTGTACAAAGCTTAAGTCGAAGTGGATCAAGGACCTCCACATCAAACCAGACACACTCAAACTAATAGAAGAAAAACTAGGGAAGCATCTGGAACACATGGGCACTGGAAAAAATTTCCTGAACAAAACACCAATGGCTTATGCTCTAAGATCAAGAATTGACAAATGGGATCTCATAAAACTGCAAAGCTTCTGTAAGGCAAAGGACACTGTGGTTAGGACAAAATGGCAACCAACAGATTGGGAAAAGATCTTTACCAACCCTACAACAGATAGAGGCCTTATATCCAAAATATACAAAGAACTCAAGAAGTTAGATCGCAGGGAAACAAATAACCCTATTAAAAAATGGGGTTCAGAGCTAAACAAAGAATTCACAGCTGAGGAATACCGAATGGCTGAGAAACACCTAAAGAAATGTTCAACATCTTTAGTCATAAGGGAAATGCAAATCAAAACAACCCTGAGATTTCACCTCACACCAGTGCGATTGGCTAAGATCAAAAACTCAGGTGACAGCAGATGCTGGCGAGGTTGTGGAGAAAGAGGAACACTCCTCCATTGTTGGTGGGATTGCAGACTGGTAAAACCATTCTGGAAATCAGTCTGGAGGTTCCTCAGAAAATTGGACATTGAACTGCCTGAGGATCCAGCTATACCTCTCTTGGGCATATACCCAAAAGATGCCTCAACATATAAAAGAGACACGTGCTCCACTATGTTCATCGCAGCCTTATTTATAATAGCCAGAAAATGGAAAGAACCCAGATGCCCTTCAACAGAGGAATGGATACAGAAAATGTGGTACATCTACACAATGGAATACTACTCAGCTATCAAAAACAACGAGTTTATGAAATTCGTAGGCAAATGGTTGGAACTGGAAAATATCATCCTGAGTGAACTAACCCAATCACAGAAAGACATACATGGTATGCACTCATTGATAAGTGGCTATTAGCCCAAATGCTTGAATTACCCTAGATCCCTAGAACAAACGAAACTCAAGACGGATGATCAAAATGTGAATGCTTCACTCGTTCTTTAAATGAGGAAAAAGAATACCCTTGGCAGGGAAGGGAGAGGCAAAGATTAAAACAGAGACTGAAGGAACACCCATTCAGAGCCTGCCCCACATTTGGCCCATACATATACAGCCACCCAATTGGACTAGATGGATGAAGCAAAGAAGTGCAGACCGACAGGAGCCGGATGTAGATCGCTCCTGAGAGACACAGCCAGAATACAGCAAATACAGAGGCGAATGCCAGCAGCAAACCACTGAACTGAGAATAGGTCCCCTATTGAAGGAATCAGAGAAAGAACTGGAAGAGCTTGAAGGGGCTCGAGACCCCAAAAGTACAACAATGCCAAGCAACCAGAGCTTCCAGGGAATAAGCCACTACCTAAAGACTATACATGGACTGACCCTGGACTCTGACCCCATAGGTAGCAATGAATATCCTAGTAAGAGCACCAGTGGAAGGGGAAGCCCTGGGTCCTGCTAAGACTGAACCCCCAGTGAACTAGTCTATGGGGGGAGGGCGGCAATGGTGGGAGGGTTGGGAGGGGAACACCCATAAGGAAGGGGAGGGGGGAGGGGGATGTTTGCCCGGAAACCGGGAAAGGGAATAACACTCGAAATGTATATAAGAAATACTCAAGTTAATAAAAAAAAAAAAAAGAAAAAAAAATTAACTCCAATAAATCAGTAGCCTTCCTCTACTCAAAGGATAAACAGACTGAGAAAGAAATTAGGGAAATGACATCCTTCACAATAGTCCCAAATAACATAAAATACCTCGGTGTGACTCTAATCAAGCAAATGAAAAATTTGTATGACAAGAACTTCAAGTCTCTGAAGAAAGAAATTGAAGACCTTAGAGGATGGAAAGATCTTCCATGCTCATGGATTGGCTGAGTTAATATAATAAAATTGGCCATTTTGCCAAAAGCAGTCTACAGATTCAATACAATCCCCACCAAAATTCCAATTCAATTCTTCGTAGAGTTAGAAAGAGCAATTTGTAAATTCATTTGGAGTAACAAAAAACCCAGGATAGCGAAAATTATCCTCAACAATAAAAGAATTTCTGAGGGAATCACCATCCCTGACCTCAAGCAGTATTACAGAGCAATAGTGATAAAAACTGCATGGTATTGGTACAGAGATAGGCAGGTAGATCAGTGGAATAGAATTGAAGACCCAGAAATGAACCCACACACCTATGGTCATTTGATCTTTGACAAAGGAGCCAAAACCATCCAGTGAAAAATAGATAGAATTTTCAACAAATGATGCTGGTTCTACTGAAGGTCAGCATGTAGAAGAATACAGATCCATCCATGCTTATCACCCTGTACAAATCTTAAGTCCAAGTAGATCAAGGACCTCCACAAAAAACCAGATACACTCAAACTAATAGAAAAAAAATGTAGGGAAGAACCTTGAACACATGGGCAATGGGAAAAATTTACTGAACAAAATACCAATGGCTTATGCTCTAAGATAAGAATCTACAAATGGGACTTCATAAAATTGCAAAACTTCTGTAAGGCAAAGGACACTGTCATTAGGACAAAAGGGCAACCAACAGATTGGGAAAAGATCTTTACCAATCCTACATCCAATAGAGGGCTTATATCCAATATATTTAAGGAACTCAAGAAGTTAGACTCCAGACAGCCAAATAATCCTACTAAAAATGGGGTACAGAGCTAAACAAAAAATTCTCAGCTGAGGAATATCGAATGGCTGAGAAGTACCTAAAGAATTGTTCAACATCCTTAGTCATCAAGGAAATGCAAATCACAAAAACCCTGAGATTCCACCTCACACCAGTCAGAATGGCTAAGATAAAAACTCAGGTGACAACACATGCTGGTGAGGATGTGGAGAAAGAGGAATGAAAACTCCTCCATTGTTGGTGGGATTGCAGACTGGTACAACCATTCTGGAGATCAGTCTGGAGGTTCCTCAGAAAATTGGACATTTCACTACCTGAGGACACAACTATACTTTTCCTGGGCATATAACAAAAAGATGTTCCAACATTCAACAAAGACACGTGCTCCACTATGTTCATAGCAGCCTTATTCATAATAGCCAGAAGCTGGAAAGAAGCCAGATGCCCTTCAACAGAGGAATGGATACAGAAAATGTGGTACATCTACACAATGGAGTACTACTCAGCTATCAAAAACAATGAGTTCATGAAATTCATAGACAAATGGATGGAACTAGAAAATATCATCCTGAGTGAGGTAACCCAAAAACACACACACAGTATGCAGTCATTGGTAAGTGGATATTATCCCAAAAGCTGAATACAATCCACAGACCACAAGCTCAAGAAGAAGGACAACTAAAGTGCAGATGCTTCAGTCCTTCTTAGAAGATGGAACAAAAATATTCATAGGGGAGATATGGAAACAGACTTTGAAGCAGAGACTGAAGAAATGGCCATTCAGAGCCTGCACCACCTGGGGCATATGTATGTACATATAAATACACAGCCCATATATATACAGTCACCAAACCCAGATAATATGGCTGATGCCAAGAAGTGCATGCTGATAGTAGCCTCATCTAGCTGTCTCCTGAGAGGCTCTGCCAGAGCATGGCAAATACTGAAGCGAATGCTTGCAGCGAACCATTGAACTAAGGATGGGGTCCCCATTGGAGGAGTTAGAGAAAGAATTGAAGGAGCTGAAGGGCCTTGCAACCCCATAAGAACAATAGCAATTAACCAGAGCTCCCAGGCACTAAACCACTATCCAAAGAGTACATGGACAGACCCATGGCTTCAGCTGCATATGTAGCATATGCTGCCTTGTTGGGCACCAGTGGGAGTAGAAGCCCTTGGTCCTGCCAAGGCTGGACCCCCCAGTGTAGGGGAATGTCAGGGTGGGGAGGTGGGAAGGGGTGGGTGATTGGGTAGGGGAACACCCTCTTAGAAGAAAGGGATGGGAGTTTGTGGACAGGAAACTGGGAAAGGGGATAACATTTGTAATGTAAATAAAAAATATCCAATAAAAAAATTAAGTACCATTTTCCAGACACAGCTGAGCTGAAGTACCCAGGAATTTATGGGGACTGTGACAGCACACAGGAGACCTGCCTAAGTTCAAGCCAGACCAAATCCCAGCACAATGGAAAGGAAGATGGTGCAAAGTCACACTCCTAGCCTAGAAGCTGTTTGAAATTACAGCTAGTGGAAGAATGAAAATCAGTTCTTTTCAATGGACATCACTGGATATATCACAGCATTCAAAGGCAACCCCTGCACTCAGGAGTGGTGGCCGACACAAACAGGAGACCATCCTTGCTTGTTGTTATGCATGTATGATTGTTTCATTTTTGCATTAAGAGAGAGAAAGAACATCATGTTGGCTAGGCAGGGAGGTAGGGGGATTGGGGAAGTATTGGGGGAGTAGAAAGAAAGTGATCAAATATATGAAATTCTCAAAGAAGGAATACAAACATTAAAAATACTTTAAAACAAAGAAAAAGACCATTTGCTGTCGGCGCCAGCACTGACACGGTACTGAGAATCGGGCGAAAGCCTGAGGGATGAAAGAAACACACACACACACACATACACACACACACACACACACACACACACACACACACACACACACAGTTTATCGTGTCAAGCCAGGAGAGTAAGAGAGGAAGAGAGAGAGAGAGAGAGAGAAAGGAAGAGCAGAAGAGAGAGTGAGAGTCTCCTGTAGCTTTATTCACCACTTATGTACCCAAGTTCTCCAGGTAGAAAATATCTGGGAAGCACAGTGGGAAACCCTGGCTCGTGACTACCTGGCTCGTGACTTCAGTGACAAAAGACCAACTAGGAGACCTGAATTAATTAGGGAGAAATCCGAGAAGACCTGCCTGAATCTCAAGGATAAAGGCTGAGGAAGCAAAAGGCAGAAGTAAATTGACCACCACCCAGATGTGGTCCAGGTGTGTGGGTTCCACAGGCATCAGCCGGGCTCAGCAGAGGTCATGCAGTGGAGACACCGGGTGTTTACTACTTGGTCTTTTCTTCCTGTGCCGTAAATACATGGGAGAGGCCTCTGTCCAGCAATCCCATGACTTCTAAACTGTGGCCATGCAGTTACAAAGCGGCCAGGCCCAAATCCAATATGGCTCACTACAATTTGCATAAGGAATTGTGCTGTGCACAATGGAGTGGGCCTTCCTTCATCAATGAACAGCCAAGACAATCCTTCAAGTTATACCTAATGGCCAAACTGATGTAAACAATCCTTCCACTGAGATGCTCTTTTCAGATTCTAGGTTGTGTCAAGTCGATAGTCAAAGGTAACTGGGACTCAGACATTTGGACTTGTCTCTAAGAGAACTTTAATTGAGGTGGAAGAGCCCACTCTGGATATGGATAACAAATTCCATGGCCTGAGGTCCCAAAATGCATAAAAAAGATAAAAGAAGAAAGGGGCTCACACTATTACTTCCTGGCTGCAGCTGTACAGTGAGCAATCAGCCACCTCACCTCCTCACTGAGCTCGCAATTGAAAGCCAAAGTAAATACTTCATTTCACAGACTGCTTTTTAAGAAGCATTTAGTTATAGCAAGAAGGAAAATAACAAACATGGCTGTGCTTTGATGAGCAAAAGTGTGTGCCCAAAATCAATAAGCTGTATACATTAAATAAAATCAACTTTTAAATATCAATTATACCCCCCAATAAAAGCATCTTTACAAAATACGTTAGGTCTGATACCAGAAACTTCCCACTACCATGGCTTCCACATCCATAACCTATGATTCCCCCAGAACAAAAGGAAAAACAGACACTGGGCCCAATTTAAAGATGGTAGGAATAAAGACTCAGAAATTCCCAGACTTCCCATTAGATAAAGGCCACATGTGTGTCTTCTCTCACCATGATTCTAGTGCTACACAGCCATGCAATGCATTTTAAATAAAGATTTAGTATTTTTTATATCACATTAGCAGTACAACTACTTTTTATCAATATTCTAGTGATAAATGGAAGCAGATGAGAGACTCTAAAACTAGAATTGATTGGTAAACGAAGAAAAATAAAGGATAGAAATGTATCCTTCAAAAGAAGGAAGAATTTTAAAATGAGCAACAGGAAAAAGGGGTGCTGATTCTTACTAATTCATGTGAGTTAGGACAACATTTGTTACGATGTATTTTAAAATAAGATCTAAGCTGGAGTTCTTCATTCAGCTCTCAATGTTTGGGACTGTCACTGGTAAACTGGGACACACTCACTTAGTGCCGGTGTCCTTGGAAATAGTACACAACAAAATATAGAAAATTGTCATGAATTTTGATCCAGGAAAAAAATGCTTCTGCTGGGAATGAAGATAAACGAACTATCCAATAATATCAAAAATTAGAGGCCTTCCGTATCCATTGCCAAAACACCTAGAAATTCCTTAAGCACACAACAGCGAGGTAATTTTATAAATTGCAGAACATCAAGTTGATGGGAAGTTGTTGCTGCCGTTAAAATGGCAATTATAAAGTTAATATGGAAATATGAGAACTGTTTATGTTTCACAGTTTAAATGGAAATGAAAATAGCTTCATCGTCAATGGCTGCAGCTAAAATACGCATTGCTATAGAAATGCATCATATTTGCTTGATTCTAAAAGGTATCTATTTGGCATCTCAACACTATGAGATCAGGATATATGTCACAATCAGTATATTTTAATTGGGAGCACTCTTTTCTTGGTGCTAAATAAAATAGCGATGCGTCTTAGTTCTATTAAAATATGGGACTAGACGGAATAAGCAAATGTGAAAGTCAGGCTAAAGTTAAGGGATCCTGTTTCATTTTAACTGTGTTCAAAAATCACACATCTTCCAGTAATAGCTTTAAAAGGATAACAAATGAATAGAGTTAAACGCCTCTGACAGGTGATGGAAAAATTCTAGAGTTCTATGCATCTGTAAAGAATTGTTATGTTCAGCAAGCAAGCTGTTTTTCAAGATGAGGAAGAAAGGGAAAAGAATGCCAAAGAAGAGAATCTATTTTTAGCAATGCAGAGAAACTAAGCAGAGAGACCCCCAAATGTTTCCTAATCTACCCTCAACTTGCAAGATATGATTTTCTTTCATGTTTAACTTCAGAAGCATCAGGGATCTGGCATCGTGGGATAAGAATTTTAAGGCTGAAATAACTGTGATTCTGCCTTTCCTCTCATCTTGCACGAAAGAAGCGAAAGAATGTCCGTGTGAAGGCATAGTTAAGTTTGGCACAAAATTTTTAAAAGTTTTAACCTTATATAAAAATCATGCCAAAACTGAAACCGCCACACAAAACAATGCTGTAACTTCATATGTGGCTGGGTAAAAGCTTAGCTTTCAAAGAATAAGAGGGTTAAATCTACTAAGGGAGGAGCAAATTAATATCCAGAAGGTAATGAATGATGAAATATTTAAATTGTATTATGAGCACTCTGAGAATTTTCGATGAAGTACAGAAATAAAATAAGTGAGATATGAATGTGTGGGTTGATATCATTATGCAGGTGAAGGCAGACACAAGATAAAACAAGGCCTGTCATTGGACAAGAAGGAAGGGAGGAGGGAACAAACTTTTAGAAGGAAAGGGAGAAGCAGAAAGGAGGAGAGACAACATGGAGGCTACCGTAAATGATCCTTGCCATGCATCTCGACATAGATACAGGTTGTTATGAATATTTCTTAAGGGATGGATTTCTACAGGCCAATTTACTTTATCTAGGTGGATGGTTTATATCTTTATCATTTGGAAGTGAGTTTATTGTTTGTATGTATTGTGGATTGAGAATTAATTCAGCATTTAACATATAAATCTGATTGTTAAATTACGGCTTATCAGGTAGTTGGAAGTTTATACTTTACCTACCAAGGGGTGATTGCTAGGAGTATGGGCAGAGTCCACGGCAGGGAGCTGCGATAGGCCAGCCCCATGCTGGACTTCTAGAGCCCTGATTTTAGGTTAGTTCTATATGGCCCTCTGGTACCAGAACTAATTCTAAGGAGCAGTGTGGCAAGGGGCCATGCTGAAACGACTCATGGACCTCCTGGGTCAGAGAGTACTTGGGGGAACAGACCACCACTGAGATAAAAGTACCTTTTTATATTTAATATTTACCACAACATGAATGGATTTTTTTTCTTTTAGGTTTCCTGTAAAAACTGAAAAATATGAGATTTATTTTTATCTAAGTAAGATACAACACACAAAGAGTAGACTATGTGGGAAAACTCTTGAAATTGGATGGAAAAAAATATATATCGCCCAAAGCTGCAATCAAGGGAAACTACAAATCCTAAATAAACCCAGTATCCTTTGCAAGAGGGTGACATTTTATAAGTTAGCACCTTCACTCTTCCTTTTTCCTTAATAACAAAGCCCCCTGTTTCTCCTGAGAGAAGGGGAGAAATCCCATGCATATTAACTCGCCTTGGCATATCAAGTAATAGCAGGCCTGGTGCATTGTCTTCTAGTGAAGCTAAACAAGGCTGTCTGGTTGGGGGAAAGGCATCAGAGTCAGCGATAGTCCCTGCATCTGCTCTTAGAGGTCCCATATGAGGACAATCTTCACATCTGTTACATATGTATAGGGGACCTAGGTCAGTCCCAAGCATGTTCTCTAGTTGGTGGGTCAGTCTCTGTGAGCCTCTATGAGGCCAGGTTGGTTGATTCTGTAGGGTTTTTTCTTTGTCTGTGTTTGTTTGTTTGTTTGTTTGTTTGTTTGTTGTGGTGTCCCTGACCTCTCTGGCTCTTTCAATGCCCCACTTCCACAAGATTTCCTGATCTCTCTCTAATGTACGTCTGCGGGTCTATAAGTCTCTTCATCTATTTCCATTAGCTGCTGGGTGAAGCCTCTCAGAGAACTGTTATGCTAGGCTCCTGCCTGCAAGTATAGCAGAATATCTTTAATAGTCTCAGGGGCTGTCTCATGGCATCGGACTCAAACTCGTCATTGGTTGGCCATTCCCTCCCTTTCTGCTCTGTATTTATCCCCATACATTTTATAGGCAGGAAAACCTGTGAGTCGAAGTCTTTGTCATTGGGTTGGTATCCCCATCCCTCCATTGGAAATCTTACCTGCTTTTTCAGTACCTTGGAATCCCGCCTAAGGCCTCACATTCTCCACCCAAGTGTTTTAACTCTAAGTCACAATCCAGCCCAATGTGTTCAAAATCAAAAACTTAACCAACTGGATCTTTTATCCACCCCCCACTTAAAAAGATGTGGATACCCTATTTAGAGGTAATGACAGGAAACCAGAACCCTGTCATTAATAAAGGTGACTTCTACTTGTCAGAATTAATCTACTATCCATAAAAACATCTAAGCCCTTCACTGGCCTTGATTCCGCTCAGTCAGCTTAGAGTAGTTTCCCCTTAGATACTGAATGCCAGGGTGTTGGGGTGGGAGTGGGTGGGTGGGAGTGGGAGAATCTTCATAGAAGCAGGGGGAGGGAGGATACGGAGGAAGGAAATGGAAAGGGGATAACATTTTAAATGTAAATACATAAAATATCCAATTAAAAAGAGAGAGAATTGACTGGTTTAAGTAACCCCAAAACTTTCTAGTAGTTGGTACTTCTGGTGCATCCAATTCTCAGCTCATCTATGAGGAGGAAGTTGATTTGTTCTTACTTGAAGAACATTTTGTTGGAGAATATTTTTCTTCCCTAACTTCATAAATTTCAAACTCACTTTGTACATACCAACACTGACTGGATATTGTACCCTCTGCTCTGTTTTTTCCTTTGCTTGCTTGATTGGTTTTGTTTGTTTGTTGTTGTTCTTGTCCTCTGTTTTTGTTTTTTTTGTTTTGTTTTGTTTTGGTTTGGTTTGGTTTGGGTTTTTTGTTGTGTTTTTGTTTTTGAAAGATGAGAAGGGTATGGAAATGAAGGGAAGGGCAGCTGGGTGCAGCAAGGAGGAAGGAAAGACATACAGAATTCTCTCTTCCTGGTCTGGTTTTCATCTGGTTTTCATGGGATTTGAGATGCATATAGGAAACCTCTGAGTACTTTGCATTAGACTGAGAAAACATTCGTTCCTGTCCTTGTGACCTTGGCTGTTTCTGGATTTTCACTGGGACTCTTGCTAGATATGGTCATATCTGCTGGGTGGGGGACAGATTCAGGATAAGACAAAATAATCTTTGAAGAGATGTCTACTCTTATCATTTTTGTAAATCTGGAATTCCTGAATTAAAGTTAGAAAAAAATCTCCTTATAAAATTTCTTAAACATTTGTGTTGATCTAGAATGCATTATTTTATCACAACCTTATCTCGTCATCTAGAAATGTCTGAAATCTCATTTTGCAGGTCCAATTCAAAGAACCATCTCCCCTTCAGCTTGGAACCTAAGTTTTCTATTTCCATGGCAAAGAAAGGGGTTCTCTTTTTCTCAAGATACATCCTTAGTGATTGCCAAATGATCTCTTCTAAAATGTAATGAACTTGGGTCTCATTGTCAACTGCTGATTAAACTTATGTGGCAGGGATTAGAACAATACTTTTTGAGAGTCAGGTGAGGATGTGGTGTTGAAGAAATAAAGGATAATTCAATGTAATGTGAATTAATCAATAATAATGTATCCTAAACTAATAAGGATAACCCTAGTGGTTTTGTGAAAGGTGCAGGCATGAACTAGGATTTTCTCCTTAGTTCCAACATTTATGAAACATCTTTTGACGAGTGGCAGGGCAGGCAGGTTGGTTTTTTTCTTAGTATTGTGAGCTTGGTCCCAAATCAAGTTGATCCCTCAGAAAAGTATAAAGTTTCCCAGCAGTGTGTCAGCCCTAGAGATGCAGTTGTGTAGAATAATGCCCCTGTCTCTCCTGGGGAATGAAGCTAAAGTGTCCCAGCTGCGTGTGGTGCTGCTTAGGACATCATCTGCTGCCACAAGGGAATTTTTATGTGAAAATTTTAGCTTAGACTTTAACCAAGTGAAGCTTTTGTTTCTCACCAAAATTGCTATGATTATTCTCCCTGGATATTAATACTACGTCCCAAACCAATTTTTGTTTTCGTGCTAGCTGCCAGGAAACATGGAGGGCCATTTTTTGTTCATTTCTAATAACTGTGAAGACCCACACAATGTGAAAATGTGTGGTTCTCATATTCCTACCATCACCATCTTAACTTCCCTCTACTAAATCTTACAGTGGTACTGTGCAGAGCGTTATAGGACAAGTCAGGAAGAAGATGAATAAATTGATAATAGTCCAACTTATGGGGCTGGCAAGATAGTTCAGTGAGGAGGGAGGTACTTGCTGATGAGACGGACAACCTGAATTTGATATCTCAAACACTCACAGTAAGGAAGCCATCCTCAGGATTCCACACAATTGCTTCAACACACACACACACACACACACACACACACACACACACACCATAGACACGGAGATAGTGTTCTAGTATTCTTTCTATTGCTATGATAAAACACAGACTAAAAAGTAACTTGGAGAGGAAATCATTGACTTTTGTCTTCCAGGTCACAATATATCACTGAAGAAAGGAGGAAAGTTTGCAAAAACTGAAGGTAAAAACTGGAGGCAGGAACAGAAGAAACCACAAAGAAACACTTAACTGGTTTTCTCCATCCTTTTGCTGAGCTTATTATACAACTCAGTAACACCTGCCTGGGTGTGGCACCACCCACAGTGGGCTGCCATCTCCCCATATCAGTCATTAATCAAGGAAACACCACGTAGACTTGCCCACAGGCCAATCTAGTGGTGGGGGGAAGCAATTCATCAGTTGAGCTTTCTTCTTCATGAGTAACTTTCTAGTTTCAGTCAAGTTATCAAACCTAATTAATAAAAATAATTAATAATAATTAATTCATTAACATGTGATTTAAAAATAAAGAATCCAATTTAGAAGTACTTCAGGAAATAGAGGTGGTCTTGGAATATCCTGGAGATAAGACGTTAAATGGCACTTTCATCCAGGCAATCCTGATACCCTAGAATCTTCTCAGAACACCCCACCCCTCACCCTGCCAAAAGAAGAAAGAAAAAGAAAGAAAGGAAGGAAGGAAGGAAGGAAGGAAGGAAGGAAGGAAGGAAGGAAGGAAGGAATTGGATCTTATACAGAAATACTTCATAGAGGAAAAATCATGGAGAGAGAAAATTGCATGAAATTCTCAAAGAATTGATAACAAAAGTTACTTTAAGTAATAATAGTCTTAAAATAAAATTCAGAAAATTCTTAATTGCCGAGAAACACTTTTAAAAATGTTCACCATCTTTAATCCTCAGGGAAATGCAAATCAAAACGACTCTGAGACTCCACCTTATAGCAGTTATTATGGCTAAGACGAAACACTCAAGCAACAGCACATGCTGGCAAGGAAGTGGAGCAAGGTGAGCACCCCCTCCATTGCTGATGGCAGTGCAAACTTGTAGAACCACTTTGGAAATCAATTTGGCAGTTTCGAAGAAAATTGGAAATAGTTCTACCTGAAGATCAAGCTTTCCCACTCTTAGGCAAACGATGTTCCACCATATCACAAGGACACTTGTTCAACTATGTTCATAGAAGCATTATTTGTAATTGCTAGAAACTGGAAATAACCTAAATTTTCCTCAACTGAAGAGTGGATAAAGAAAATATGGTACATCTGTACAACAGAATATTACTCGGCTATTAAAACCTATGACATCCTGAAATTTGCAGGCAAATAGATGGAACCAGAAAAGATCATCCCGAGTGAGGTAACACAGACCCAGAAAGACAAACATGGTATGTACTCACAAGTGTATTAGTACTAAAGTACAAGATAACCATGCTACCATCCATAGACCCAAAGAAGCTAATTAACAAGGAAGGACCAAGAGAGGATGTTTGAATCTCACTCAAAAGAGGAAGTAAAGAGGGAGCCAAGTGTGAGGGGATGCCCAACCAATAACTGGCCAGACTTGAGTCTCATGCTATGAGAGGGAGCCCACCCCTGATACTATTTATATTCTGCTAACCTTGCAGACAGGAGGCCGCATAACTATCATCTAAGTGGCTTTACCCAGAAGCTAATGGAAACAAAATGCAGAGACCCACAGCCAAACATTAAGTGGAGCTTGTGGAGTCTTACGGAAGATGGGGAGAAAGAATTGGAAGACTCAAAGGCTTTAAGGACATCACAAGGAATACTTACAGAATCAACTAGCCTAGTCCCATAGGAACTCACAGAGACTCATCCACCAACTATAGAACATGTATGTGACAGACTTAGGCCCTCTACACATATGTAACAGATATACAACTTGGTCCTCATGTGGGCCTCTAACAGCAGGAGGAGGGGCTATCTCTGACTTTGTTGCCTGCCTTTGGATCCCTTTCCCCTAACTGAATAACCTTGCTTAGCCTCAATAAAAGGTATGCCCAGTCCTACTACAATTTGGTATGCCAAAGGGGGCTGATATCCATAGGAGTTCTTGCCTTCTCTGAGGAGAAAGGAAGAGGGACATATGGAGAGGGAAGGTGAGAGGGAGGGATTGGAGGGGAGGAGGGATGGGAAGCTCCAATCAGGATGTAAAGTAACTTGATTAATTAATTAATTAATTAAAAGAATTTTAAATAAAAAGATGCTGCTATAAAAAGAAATCATGAAATTGAGAAGGAACTAAAAGGTAATCATCCTCAGCTAGGTAACCCACATGCAGAGAGACAAATTTGGTATGCATTTACTGATAAGTAGATATTACCTATTAAGTCAATAATAATCAAGCTACAGTTCATGGAAGCACAGATGTTAGGTATAAAGTAAGGGGCTAGTGGAGAAAGATAGATTTCCATAGGAAACAGAAGTAGAACAGGGTTATGGATGGATGAGGGGGCAACTGAAACAGCAAGATCCAGTGGGTAGGTGAAGGGAAGTGACAGACTAGAGGAAGTGGGAAGATGGGAGAGAGAGCTAACATTAGGAGGCATTTGAGAAGTAGTATCGAAATCTAATACAATAGATGCTTCCTAAAATATATAGAAATATGAAGCTGTTCTAAATGAAATCAACAAATAGTGGGGAAACAGAGCTCCAACTGGACATCTCTTGTCACAAATGACATTTCCAGTACAAGGATTGGTATTACATCTAATTGAGTTGTTGGCTAGTGGGATCCCAAGACAACCACCCAGCAACCCAAGCTGTTACCAAGACTGTAGCTTGCTTTCTACACATCGGCAAGGTCTTACTGCTGACTGAAGATGACACCTACTGAGCTCACTGAACATAGAGAAGCCAAGATGGTGCCTACTGAGAACCTTCACCCCTAAGTTCTAATGTCTGTGGAACAGGAAGGTACTCTGCATGTTACCAAAGGAGAATCATAAACATGAACGCAGCCACAAACACTTTGATCTATAATAACGTCTTGCCTGAAAGATATGCTACTCCGTCGGTGGCACAAAGTTTTGGGAGTAACCAATTAATATTGATTTGACTTATGACTCGACTCCACAAGATGGAACCAATACCCAACTCTATTTGGGTCACCAAGGATCTGAGATAGATAGTCTAGGAACTTCAGGTGAAACCAAATACTGCTGTTCTACGAAACACAACAACAACAAAATGAGGCAATGAAATGACATTCTGTTCTACACATAGATCAGTGTCTTACTCAGCCCTCACCAGAAAATCTTCTTCTTTCAGCAGACGGGAGCAGTGACCCACAGAGACTGAGGTAGCATGTACAGGGCTTGCCAGAGTCTACACAAGATGGGGTCCTAGAGCCAAAAGAAGTAAACACATGCCCTCATCTCTAGAGCAGAAACTATCTCCAATTGACAACCTCTTGAAAATTAATATTTATTTTTCTCCAAAGCAGTCTCACTGTGGAAGCAAACTACTCTTAAGGTTAGGCTGCCTGCCCAGCAGTGGATGCCAACAGAAGTCGCTCTCAAAGGCATCACAATGTCCTTTCTAGACTTTCTTTTTTATCTTTTTAAATTTTCTCTGTTTTTAAATTTTCATTTTATGGTTTTTTTCTTCTCTGTTTTTACACTACATGTTCTTTGCATATATAGTATGGCTTCCAATTTAGTGTTTTTATGGAATTCCTGAGTTTGCAAAGTTTCTGTTTTCAGTGCCTTCTCTTGGGCTCTTTTCCCTTCTGTTTGTTTTGTTTAATTCCAATGTGTTTTTTGTTTTATTTTATTACATTTTACTATTATCCCTTAGAAACCTCTTTGTTTTCTAATGAGAGACGGAAACAGGGTGGATATGGGTTGAATGGGAAAGGAGTAAGGAGTAACTGGGAGGAGTGGGGGTGGGATCTCTAACCAGGGTACATTATGTGAGGCAAAATCTATTTTCAATAAGACAAAAAAAATCATCTTTAACAGCAACATTTTGTGTCAACCACACATTGAAATGAGAATTTTTCAAAATAAATATGTACTTGAATCCCAAAAAGAAAGCTGCAATATTAAGAATGAAACAAAGACAGACAGAAAGACAGGGATGAGGGAAGGAGGGAGGGGGGAGGGAGGGAGGGAGGGAGGGAAAGATTAAAGCTCCACAGAGTTGGCAAATATTGCCAGGGTGGGCTGTAGAGCATTCACAGCTGTAAAATAGGAAAGTGGCCACAAAAAGAAATCCTTTTCTTATAAGAAAAAGGGCACAATTCTATACATTGAGGTTCTTAGAGGTATTCGTCTCTGATCTTACCATTCTCACATATCCTATACCTGTGGTGGCCAAAGCACTAGAATACTTTTGAATCTTAGCCTATCCTCAGACAGTTCTCACCTGGGGTTGACATCTTAGAATGTAAAGTCACATGCTCAGTTTTGTAAGACAACTGAAAAGCTATGGATCGACTTGAGGTCTGTTAATAACTGGTGCCAATTTCTCCATAATAATTCAAATGATAATTTATTAAATATTAATCAGTTAATTAGCTGCTATGAATGAACTAATATATGAGACATATTATGAATGTGCTGTGAGTCTGTTATGGGGGAAGTGAATGTAATTCTCAAGAAGAATGCTGACATTGAGAGAAATGTCTCCCTGAGAGAAATGTCTCCCTTGCGAGAGCACTCCAGTTGCTATCCAGTGCCAAATCGTCTTCCCTGAAAATATACGTGCAAACAACAGATTGAGAAAGAGGTATTTATATGTGACAACAATCAACTTAAATGGGTCTACATTTGAAAAAGAAGCAGGTAGAGATATGTGGGAGGTTTGGGAAGGAGAAAGGGAAGGGAAGAAATTATGGAATTAATAATCTCAATACTAAAGGAAATAATTATAGAAATGTTATATAAAGAAGTCATCCTTTAAATGTTATGCAATTAGTACAACATTCTTCAAAAAGTTTAAACATAAATAATTTTCAGGATAATCCTTGCAATGGCTAATAAGATATAATGGCAAGTAAGCTGAATATGAGGAGTGTTGGCAGTTACAGTGGCTAAAGAAAAGCCTCAGTGGTAAATATCCTCGCTCGATATCCTGTAAAATGGCGGGGAATTGTTTTAGAGGAGATTACTGTCTCAGGAAGATAAGGTCTGATGAGGAGTGTTAGTCTTGAAGGTTTCTACAAAACACAGAACTGGTGATATGATTAAACTCCTTCAGTCTTGTTTGCAAGAAAGTGAGAGATGATTTGGGACAGAAAGAATTCCTCGGGAGATGACTGAGACACTGGGTAAGCTTCCAGTGTGGGAAGCATCCATTTAACGCTTTACTGTACTGCAAGTGTTGCCTTGGAGTGAATCCTGTGTACTGTGTACACCATCACAAGCACAAGTAAAGCTAATAATCCTTGAAATAATTTACCGATGAAATGGAGCTCTGATGACTCTCACCCACAGCCTTCCAAAGTGCAGAAATCTAGGCTCACACCATAGATTATCTCAATCACTTCATATTTTACAGAAATCAAAGACCATTTCCAACCATGTCTTTAGAGTTTTCTTTCTTTGTGCTGGCAATCAAAGCAGCAAGGAGTCCAGCTTTCTGAGCAATATTGAATGGAAATGTTTACTTCTGAAAATGCCAACCGCTTTCAAAACTATAGATGTATTGTGTCCTCTCTAACTCATTAAGTGCCTTTGCCCCATGACTGCACACCTGAACATCAGAAAACCTTGCACAAAGTAGGTTTCCATAACAATCAGAACCATTCCGGAATTCAGATCCAAAATAAATGCAGGATTTATTTCCTAATTTTTCTAGGACACCAAAAAATTTAATTCTATTAAAAAATAGAATTAGTTGTATTATTCCGCATGTCCAATTCGGTGATTTCTTATGTAACACTTGACTCATTACTTTAAAGTACTTTACAGACCCATATTTACCAGGATGTGTGGAGAGGGATCAATTCTAGATGGTATGGTCTGTTTAGTGTCCCAAATTATGCGCTTTTGCCTGTTCCTAAATTATAGTCACATAATTGTACCCGAAATGCTTTACCCTAATTTCTGTTGAAATTTAGGTCAGCCAGCCCCCTCATCACTTCACATACAATGAGAAAAGTTCACATCAAATGTTTTCAGTTGGTAAGTAAAGGACATTTGCTTTATTATTCATCTACTGAGAACAAAATATGGAGTAAAAGTAGAAATTCCTCTCTCCTCCTCCTCTTCTCTCTTCCCTTTCACCTCCTCTATGTCTTCCTCTCCTTCTCCTCTCCTCCATTTCTCTGACCTTACTTTCCCTCCTTTCATCTCTCTCCTTGGAAACAATTATCATTTGTGCTGCTTAAAATTCTAATCTACTTTGATACTTGTATGCATACATGTGTGAGTGTGTGTATGTGTGTGTGTGTGTGTGTGTGTCCAGAAGTAGTAAATTCCATTATTTCTCTTGTGCTTTTCAATGTTAAATACATTGTACCCTAACTCCTCACTGTCCCTCACCATTCTCACAACTGCTCTTCCTTGGGATCCATCCATTTGTATAAAAGACTAGATTTGTTTCTCTTTGTCCCTTAGTCTTGTTTCTCTGGATTTTTTTAACATAGTATTTATGCCTTGTTTATTTCTGCTTTCTTTACATGTAAACTGTTTCAAATTTTTTACTTTCACAAATCATACTGTATAGGTAGCAGCTTTGTGATGGCCTGATTTCTCAGTTTCTTTGGATATTTTTAAAACTAAAATCAAAACAGAATAAAAATCTAAAGTTTCTTTGGGCCATGCACGTAGAAGTGACTGCTATCAGCTTCCTCGGGGATTTTGACACAGACAGCATGCTCCCTATGGTGGCTACGTCACACACAACCCCATTCTTTTTCTTTGTTTGATGCCCCATCAGTTGGCTTGTATAGCTAACTCCTATTCCATGAGCATCTGAGGACTACTTGAGAGGAAGCAAATATGGAGCTTTCTGCTCTGTGACTTGGTGAGGGTCACCTTGACCACAGTGATGGCAGCACTATGCTGCCTTCCTTGTCTTCGCAGGAATTTTCTTCAGAAGTTATACTTTAGCTCTCATGGTCTAAGAGATGACAGTGCCCTAACGTTCTACACAGCCCAACACATTTAACAAACCTTTGTGTCATACATGATCACATGGAGCATGGACTGAATGACTGTCTGGACACTTCTGTCTATCTACCTAAGAGTCTCAGTCAATGAAAAAAAAAAAAAAAAGCTTGAGAGATAGCTCAGTCAGTGAAGCGCTCTATTTGTAAGCGCAAACAACCTGAGTATGATCCTTAAAACCCATGTTAACCCTTGCTCCTGCCAAGGCTGAATGCCCCAGTATAGGGGAATGTTGGAGGTAGGGAGAGGGGGTGGGGAGGGGGGTGGGAAGGGGTGGGGGGAACACCCTCATAGGAGCAGGGGGAAGAAGAATGGGATAGGGGGTTTATGGATGAGAAACTGGGAAAGGGGATAGCATTTGAAATGTAACTTTAAAAATCCAATAAAAAAAAAAACTATGTTTCTTTCTCGCCTTGTTTCTCTTTGGTGTAGAGGAAGACTACTGATTTACTTGATTTAATTTTATACCCAGCCACTTTGCTGAAGTTGTTTTTCAGTTTTAGTAGTTCTCTGGTGGAACTTTTGGGATCACTTAAATATACTATCATATCATCTGCAAATAGTGATATTTTGAATTATTCTTTTCCAATCTGTATCCCCTTGATCTGCTTTTGTTGTCTGATTGCTCTGGTTAGAACTTCAAGAACTATATTGAATAAGTAGGGAGAGAGTGGACAGCCTCCACATCAAACCAGATACACTCAAACTAATAGAAGAAAAACTAGGGCAGCATCTCAGACACATGGGCACTGGAGAAAATTTCCTGAACAAAACACCAATGGCTTATGCTCTAAGATCAAGAATCGACAAATGGGATCTCATAAAACTACAAAGCTTCTGTAAGGCAAAGGACACTGTGGTTAGGACAAAACGGCAACCAACAGATTGGGAAAAGATCTTTACCAATCCTACAACAGATAGACAAAGAACTCCAAAATATACAAAGAACTCAAGAAGTTAGACCGCAGGGAGACAAATAACCCTATTAAAAATGGGGTTCAATTCTGGAAATCAGTCTGGAGGTTCCTCAGAAAATTGGACATTGAACTGCCTGAGGATCCAGCTATACCTCTCTTGGGCATATACCCAAAAGATGCCTCAACATATAAAAGAGACACGTGCTCCACTATGTTCATCGCAGCCTTATTTATAATAGCCAGAAACTGGAAAGAACCCAGATGCCCTTCAACAGAGGAATGGATACAGAAAATGTGGTATATCTACACAATGGAATATTACTCAGCTATGAAAAACAACGAGTTTATGAAATTCGTAGGCAAATGGTTGGAACTGGAAAATATCATCCTGAGTGAGCTAACAGAATCACAGAAAGACATACATGGTAGGCACTCATTGATAAGTGGCTATTAGCCCAAATGCTTGAATTACCCTAGATCCCTAGAACAAACGAAACTCAAGACGGATGATCAAAATGTGAATGCTTCACTCCTTCTTTAAATGAGGAAAAAGAATACCCTTGGCAGGGAAGGGAGAGGCAAAGATTAAAACAGAGACTGAAGGAACACCCATTCAGAGCCTGCCCCACATGTGGCCCATACATATACAGCCACCCAATAGACAAGATGGATGAAGCAAAGAAGTGCAGACCGACAGGAGCCGGATGTAGATCGCTCCTGAGAGACACAGCCAGAATACAGCAAATACAGAGGCGAATGCCAGCAGCAAACCACTGAACTGAGAATAGGTCCCCTATTGAAGGAATCAGAGAAAGAACTGGAAGAGCTTGAAGGGGCTCGAGACCCCAAAAGTACAACAATGCCAAGCAACCAGAGCTTCCAGGGACTAAGCCACTACCTAAAGACTATACATGGACTGACCCTGGACTCTGACCCCATAGGTAGCAATGAATATCCTAGTAAGAGCACCAGTGGAAGGGGAAGCCCTGGGTCCTGCTAAGACTGAACCCCCAGTGAACTAGTCTATGGGGGGAGGGCGGCAATGGGGGGAGGGTTGGGAGGGGAACACCCATAAGGAAGGGGGGGGAGGGGGATGTTTGCCCGGAAAGCGGGAAAGGGAATAACACTCGAAATGTATATAAGAAATACTCAAGTTAATAAAAAAAAATAATAATAACAGTAAAAAAATGAAAAAAAATGGGGTTCAGAGCTAAACAAAGAATTCACAGCTGAGGAATGCTGAATGGCTGAGAAACACCTAAAGAAATATTCAACATCTTTAGTCATAAGGGAAATGCAAATCAAAACAACTCTGAGTTTCTACTTCACACCAGTGAGAATGGTCAAGATCAAAAACTCCGGAGACAGCAGATGCTGGCGAGGAAGTGGAGAAAGAGGAACACTCCTCCATTGTTGGTGGGATTGCAGACTGGTACAACCATTCTGGAAATAAGTCTGGAGGTTCCTCATAAAATTGGACATTGAACTACCTGAGGACCCAGCTATACCCTCTTGGGCATATACCCACAAGATACCCCAACATATAAAAAAGACACGTGCTCCACTATGTTCATAGCAGCCTTATTTATAATAGCCAGAAGCTGGAAAGAACCCAGATGCCCTTCAACAGAGGAATGGATACAGAAAATGTGGTATATCTACACAATGGAATATTACTAAGCTATCAAAAACAATGACTTTATGAAATTCATAGACAAATGGTTGGAACTGGAAAATATCATCCTGTGTGAGGTAACCCAGTCACAGAAAAACATACATAGTATGCACTCATTGATAAGTGGCTATTAGCCCAAATGCTCGAATTACCCTAGATGCACAGAACACATGAAACTCAAGATAAATAATCAAAATGTGAATGCTTCACTCCTTCTTTAAAAGGGGAACAAGAATACCCTTGGGAGGGAATAGGGAGGCAAAGTTTAGAACAGAGGCAGAAGGAACACCCATTCAGAGCCTGTCCCACACGTGGCCCATACATATACAGCCACCAGATTAGATAAGATGGATGAAGCAAAGAAGTGCAGGCTGACAGGAGCCAGATGTAGATCTCTCCTGAGAGACACAGCCAGAATACAGCAAATACAGAGGCGAATTCCTGCAGCAAACTACTGAACTGAGAACGGGAACCCTGTTGAAGGAATCAGAGAAAGGACTTGAAGAGCTTGAAGGAGCTCCAGATCGCACATGAACAACACTGCCAAGCAACCAGAGCTTCCAGGGACTAAGCCACTACCTAAAGACTATACATGGACAGACCCTGGGCTCGGACCTCATAGGTAGCAATTAATATCCTAGTAAGAGCACCAGTGGAAGGGGAAGCCCTGGGTCCTGCTAAGACTGAACCCCCAGTGAACTAGTCTATGGGGGGAGGGCGTCAATGTGTCTTGAAATAGCAGAACAAAGTAACACTAGAGATAATCTGATGGCTAGAGGCAAGCGCACGAACCCAAGCAACAGAAACCAAGACTACATGGCATCATCGGAGCCCAATTCTCCCACCAAAGCAAGCACAGAATGTCCAAACACACCAGAAAAGCAAGATCTAGTTTCAAAATCATATTTGATCATGATGCTGGAGTACTTCAAGAAAGACACAAAGAACTCCTTTAGAGAAAAACAGAAAACATAAATAAACAAGTAGAAGCCTACAGAGAGGAATCACAAAAATCCCTGAAAGAATTCCAGGAAAACACAATCAAACAATTGAAGGAATTAAAAATGAAAATAGAAGCAATCAAGAAAGAACACATGGAAACAACCCTGGATATAGAAAACCAAAGGAAGAGACAAGGAGCCGTAGATACAAGCATCACCAACAGAATACAAGAGATGGAAGAGAGAATCTCAGGAGCAGAAGATTCCATAGAAATCATCAACTCAACAGTCAAAGATAATGTAAAGTGGAAAAAGCTACTGGTCCAAAACATACGGGAAATCCAGGACTCAATGAGAAGATCAAACTTAAGGATAATAGGTATAGAAGAGAGTGAAGACTCCCAGCTCAAAGGACCAGTAAATATCTTCAACAAAATCATAGAAGAAAATTTCCCTAACCTAAAAAAAGAGATACCCATAGGCATACAAGAAGCCTACAGAACTCCAAATAGATTGGACCAGAAAAAAAGCACCTCCCGTCACATAGTAGTCAAAACACCAAACGCACAAAATAAAGGAAGAATATTAAAAGCAGTAAGGGAAAAAGGTCAAGTAACATATAAAGGCAGACCTATCAGAATCACACCAGACTTTTCGCCAGAAACTATGAAGGCCAGAAGATCCTGGACTGATGTCATACAGACCCTAAGAGAACACAAATGCCAGCCCAGGCTACTGTATCCTGCAAAACTCTCAATTAACATAGATGGAAAAACCAAGATATTCCATGACAAAACCAAATTTACACAATATCTTTCTACAAATCCAGCACTACAAAGGATAATAAATGGTAAAGCCCAACATAAGGAGGCAAGCTATACCCTAGAAGAAGCAAGAAACTAATCGTCTTGGCAACAAAACAAAGAGAAGAAAAGCATACAAACATAACCTCACATCCAAATATGAATATAACAGGAAGCAATAATCACTATTCCTTAATATCTCTCAACATAAATGGACTCAACTCCCCAATAAAAAGACATAGGTTAACAAACTGGATACGCAACGAGGACCCTGCATTCTGCTGCCTACAGGAAACACACCTCAGAGACAAAGACAGACACTACCTCAGGATGAAAGGCTGGAAAACAACTTTCCAAGCAGATGGTCAGAAGAAGCAAGCTGGAGGGGCTGGGGATTTAGCTCAGTGGTAGAGCGCTTACCTAGGAAGCGCAAGGCCCTGGGTTCGGTCCCCAGCTCCGGAAAAAAAAAAAAAAAGAAGAAGCAAGCTGGAGTAGCCATTCTAATATCAAATAAAATCAATTTTCAACTAAAAGTCATAAAAAAAGATAAGGAAGGACACTTCATATTCATCAAAGGAAAAATCAACCAAGATGAACTCTCAATCCTAAATATCTATGCCCCAAATACAAGGGCACCTACATACGTAAAAGAAACCTTACTAAAGCTCAAAACACACATTGCACCTCACACAATAATAGTGGGAGATTTCAACACCCCACTCTCATCAATGGACAGATCATGGAAACAGAAATTAAACAGAGACGTAGACAGACTAAGAGAAGTCATGAACCAAATGGACTTAACAGATATTTATAGAACGTTCTATCCGAAAGCAAAAGGATATACCTTCTTCTCAGCTCATCATGGTACTTTCTCCAAAATTGACCATATAATTGGTCAAAAAACGGGCCTCAACAGGTACAGAAAGATAGAAATAATCCCATGCATGCTATCAGACCACCACGGCCTAAAACTAGTCTTCAATAACAATAAGAAAAGAATGCCCACATATACGTGGAAATTGAACAATGCTCTACACAATGATAACCTAGTCAAGGAAGAAATAAAGAAAGAAATTAAAACCTTTTTAGAATTTGATGAAAATAAAGGTACAACATACCCAAACTTATGGGACACAATGAAAGCTGTGCTAAGAGGAAAACTCATAGCGCTGAGAGCCTGCAGAAAGAAACAGGAAAGAGCATATGTCAGCAGCTTGACAGCACACCTAAAAGCTCCAGAACAAAAAGAAGCAAATACACCCAGGAGGAGTAGAAGGCAGGAAATAATCAAACTCAGAGCTGAAATCAACCAAGTAGAAACAAAAAGGATCATAGAAAGAATCAACAGAACCAAAAGTTGGTTCTTTGAGAAAATCAACAAGATAGATAAACCCTTAGCCAGACTAACGAGAGGACACAGAGAGTGTGTCCAAATTAACAAAATCAGAAATGAAAAGGGAGACATAACTACAGATTCAGAGGAAATTCAAAAAATCATCAGATCTTACCATAAAAGCCTATATTCAACAAAACTTGAAAATCTTCAGGAAATGGACAATTTCCTAGACAGATACCAGGCACTGAAGTTAAATCAGGAACAGATAAACCAGTTAAACAACCCCATAACTCCTAAGGAAATAGAAGCAGTCATTAAAGGTCTCCCAACCAAAAAGAGCCCAGGTCCAGATGGGTTTAGTGCAGAATTCTATCAGACCTTCTTAGAAGACCTCATACCAATACTATCCAAACTATTGCACAAAATTGAAACAGATGGAGCACTACCGAATTCCTTCTATGAAGCCACAATTACTCTTATACCTAAACCACACAAAGACCCAACAAAGAAAGAGAACTTCAGACCAATTTCCCTTATGAATATCGACGCAAAAATACTCAATAAAATTCTGGCAAGCCGAATCCAAGAGCACATCATCCACCATGATCAAGTAGGCTTTATCCCAGGCATGCAGGGATGGTTTAATATACGGAAAACCATCAATATGATCCATTATATAAACAAACTGAAAGAACAAAACCACATGATCATTTCATTAGATGCTGAGAAAGCATTTGACAAAATTCAACACTCCTTCATGATAAAAGTCCTGGAAAGAATAGGAATTCAAGGCCCATACCTAAACATAGTAAAAGCCGTTATACAGCAAACCAGTTGCTAACATTAAACTAAATGGAGAGAAATTTGAAGCACTCCCACTAAAATCAGGGACTAAACAAGGCTGCCCACTCTCTCTCTACTTATTCAATATAGTTCTAGCCAGAGCAATCAGACAACAAAAGGAAATCAAGGGGATACAGATTGGTAAAGAAGAAGTCAAAATATCACTATTTGCAGATGATATGATAGTATATTTAAGTGATCCCAAAAGTTCCACCAGAGAACTACTAAAGCTGATAAACAACTGCAGCAAAGTGGCTGGGTATAAAATTAACTCAAATAAATCAGTTGCCTTCCTCTACACAAAAGAGAAACAAGCCGAGAAAGAAATTAGGGAAACGACACCCTTCATAATAGACCCAAACAATATAAAGTAACTCGGTGTGACTTTAACCAAGCAAGTAAAAGATCTGTACAATAAGAACTTCAAGACTCTGAAGAAAGAAATTGAAGAAGACCTCAGAAGATGGAAAGATCTCCCATGCTCATGGATTGGCAGGATGAATATAGTAAAAATGGCCATTTTACCAAAAACGATCTATAGATTCAATGCAATCCCCATCAAAATACCAATCCAATTCTTCAAAGAGTTAGACAGAACAATTTGCAAATTCATCTGGAATAACAAAAAACAAAGAATAGCTAAAACTATTTTCAACAATAAAAGGACTTCAGGGGGAATCACTATCCCTGAACTCAAGCAATATTACAGAGCAATAGTGATAAAAACGGCATGGTATTGGTACAGAGACAGACAGATAGACCAATGGAACAGAATTGAAGACCCAGAAATGAACCCACACACCTATGGTCACTTGATTTTTGACAAAGGAGCCAAAACCATCCAATGGAAAAAAGATAGCATTTTCATCAAATGGTGCTGGTTCAACTGGAGGTCAACATGTAGAAGAATGCAAATCGATCCATGCTTATCACCCTGTACAAAGCTTAAGTCCAAGTGGATCAAGGACCTCCACATCAAACCAGATACACTCAAACTAATAGAAGAAAAACTAGGGCAGCATCTCATACACATGGGCACTGGAAAAAATTTCTTGAACAAAACACCAATGGCTTATGCTCTAAGATCAAGAATCGACAAATGGGATCTCATAAAACTGCAAAGCTTCTGTAAGGCAAAGGACACTGTGGTTAGGACAAAACGGCAACCAACAGATTGGGAAAAGATCTTTACCAATCCTACAACAGATAGAGGCCTTATATCCAAAATATACAAAGAACTCAAGAAGTTAGACTGCAGGGAGACAAATAACCCTATTAAAAAATGGGGTTCAGAGCTAAACAAAGAATTCACAGCTGAGGAATGCTGAATGGCTGAGAAACACCTAAAGAAATGTTCAACATCTTTAGTCATAAGGGAAATGCAAATCAAAGCAACCCTGAGATTTCACCTCACACCAGTGAAAATGGCTAAGATCAAAAACTCAGGTGACAGCAAATGCTGGTGAGGATGTGGAGAAAGGGAACACTCCTCCATTGTTGGTGGGATTGCAGACTGGTACAACCATTCTGGAAATCAGTCTGGAGGTTCCTCAGAAAATTGGACATTGAACTACCTGAGAATCCAGCTATACCTCTCTTGGGCATATACCCACAAGATGCCCCAACATATAAAAAAGACATGTGCTTCACTATGTTCATAGCAGCCTTATTTATAATAGCCAGACGCTGGAAAGAACCCGTTGCCCTTCAACAGAGGAATGGATACAGAAAATGTACATCTACAGAAAATGTGTACATCTACACAATGGAATATTACTCAGCTATCAAAAACAATGACTTTATGAAATTCATAGACAAATGGTTGGAACTGGAAAATATCATCCTGTGTGAGGTAACCCAATCACAGAAAAACACACATGGTATGCACTCATTGATAAGTGGCTATTAGCCCAAATGCTTGAATTACCCTAGATGCATAGAACACATGAAACTCAAGACGGATGATCAAAATGTGAATGCTTCACTCCTTCTTTAAAAGGGGGAACAAGAATACTCTTAGCAGGGAATAGAGAGGCAAAGATTAAAACAGAGACAGAAGGAACACCCATTCAGAGCCTGTCCCACATGTGGCCCATACATATACAGCCACCCAATTAGACAAGATGGATGAAGCAAAGAAGTGCAGGCCGACAGGAGCTGGATGTAGATCTCTCCTGAGAGACACAGCCAGAATACAGCAAATACAGAGGCAAATGCCTGCAGCAAACCACTGAACTGAGAATAGGACCCCCGTTGAAGGAATCAGAGAAAGAACTGGAAGAGCTTGAAGGGGCTCGAGACCCCTTATGAACAACAATGCCAAGCAAGTAGAGCTTCCAGGGACTAAGCCACTACCTAAAGACGATACATGGACTGACCCTGGACTCTGACCTCATAGGTAGCAATGCATATCCTAGTAAGAGCACCAGTGGAAGGGGAAGCCCTGGGTCCTGCTAAGACTGAACCCCCAGTGAACTAGACTGTTGGGGGGAGGGCGGCAATGGGGGGAGGGTTGGGAGGGGAACACCCATAAGGAAGGGGAGGGGGGAGGGGGATGTTTGCCCGGAAACCGGGAAAGGGAATAACACTCGAAATGTATATAAGAATTACTCAAGTTAATAAAAAAAGAAAAGAAACATAAATGATTGCTAACAAAATAGTTTCAGCCATAGGTCCTTGGTAACGTAAATAATTTGTAAAACACACAAAACTATGTAGAACTGATTCATTTCATATGTGACATTTATTTCATATTATTTATTCTTGTTCTCTGTGAAAATAGTTTAAGATTTTCTATTACACAATAATAGTTTAATAAATATTTTATTAGCTATGCATCTTTACTACAGTTCAGTTATTCTAAATATATTGCTGGTAATGAGTTATCTCTGGAAATTGCTGAATAAAGACCATTGAAATAAAAAAATATAAATGGAGAACTCTCAATACAAGAATCTGAAATGGTCAAGAAATAAAGAAATGTTCAATATCCCTAATCATTGGAGAAGTGCAAATAAAAACAACTCAGATTTAAAAAAAAAGAAATACTCAAGTTAATAAAAAAAATAAAAGAAAATTTAAAAAAAGAAAAAAAATATAAAAAAAATTAAGTATGGTAGTGTTTAGGTTGATGTCTATATACAGGTGAGGGTTGGCACAAGTTAGATCAAGGCCATGATTGGATGATTGGACAGGAAAAAATAAGGCAGGGACAAAGTTTTTGTAAGGTGGGAGAGAAGGAGAAGGAAGGAGAATCAAGATGGAGACAGGGAAGGATGACCCAGATTCAGGTGGTCTTGAATTGCCAAGGTAATTGGATGGATTACTGTAGGCAAATTTATCTTATTTAGGTGGGAGGTTATATCCTTATCAATTAGTTATAAATGTATTGTGTGGATGTATTGTGGATTGACAATTTAACATATAAATCTGATTGTTGGGTTGTAGTTTGTTGAGTCTTGATTTTAACGGGTTGTTGGGAGTTTATACCGTAACTGTTAGGGGGCGGATGTTGAGACTGTAAACAGAGCAGTGGCAGAGTTAAGAGTAGGTGCCCACCAATGGGACCAGGGGCTAGATACTGGAAATGTAAACAGAGTCCACAGTAAGAACACTGTGAGATATGCGGTCTCTGTATGAAACTGGCATGATGACAACCCTCCAAGAGAGCTGTGAGTGAGGTTGGGCCAGCCTAACATGGTGTCACATTGGAACGGCTCGCAAACTGCCTGGGTCAGAAAGTACATGGGGACAGTGTGGAGCTGCCAAGATGAATTAGTTCCAATGGCCCGCTGGAGCTGGAACTAGCAAGAGCACAAGGGCCAGGGTGCATGCAGGAACCGGTTGTGCCTTTTTTATTTTTACTGCAACAGTAGTGTCCATTTATAATCCCAGCACTAGGGAGGTAGAGACAGGCAAATCCTATCTTGGCTACCTGTCTAGGCTAGCCTATGGGGAAAGTATCCGTCTAGTGAGAAACACTGTCTCAAAAAAACCAAGGTGGACAGTGCCTGAAGAATGATATCCCAGGTTGGACTTCTAGAGTCCTATACATGAACACACATAAGAAACAATAAAATAGGTCATCTGTGTACAAAGCAGAGAGCTACGGTATTTCAAGGAAGTAAATAGAGTAAATGACCTTAGTTTATCATGAGGAGCCTCCTTACGACCCCTGTCCACCTTTCCCATCATTTCTTTCACTACCCCTTGGCCCAACAATCTATAACAAAGGGTCAAAACTAACTGAAAGCACATCAGTCCCAGGTCTAGCCCTTCTTGTAAACTAACTACCAAGATTCCTGGGTAAACACTACTCCTGAATCTTTTCTCGGGGGTAAAAACCAATGCCAGAGGCGTGTTCTATGATCTGTTGCCTCCACTGTACTTGTTTTCCTTTCCTGTTGTTTTGATTTGAATTGAAAATGTTCCTTATCCATTAAGTCCCCAGTGCATTAGTGTTCAGAGAAGGGGATATTTTGAAGGAGATAGGATCATACAGATGTGACATCATCAATGGACCAATCCACCGGTAGATGTATAATCTGATGGCATCATTGAAAGACAAGAGAAATCATTGGAGGTGAAATCTGACTATAAAAAGTAGGGCACTGAAGGGATGTCCTGGACGTGTATTATATTGTATCAGGCCTCTTTCAGCCTTAATCTCTCCTCTGTCTCCTGTCTTTCATGTGGCAATCCTTCTTAGCAAACTGGATGCTTTCTACCATAACGTTCTTCCGCAATGTGCACAGACCAGAGCAACAGAGCCAGGTGGCCAGGCACTCACCTCATAAGCTAAGACACAGTATTTGTCCTTTTAAATTGTTTTCCTCAGGACTTAAAGTAATGAAACCCGACACACTGAGGGAGCAAGACTGAGCCTCAGACTCAACGCCTGCCTTTTCCTGCTTCCAACTTGCTCTTTCCTGCCTTCAGCCAAGGGTTCTACTTCTTCATTGCTATTAATTTACCCATCCAATTATAGAACTAGAAAAATCCCTACTGAATGTTCAATCCCCCATCAAAGAAGGTGGCAATCCATGTGTTCATGTATTCTGCCAGTAACCAGGCTAGGGCCCTAAGAAACACACACAGAAAAAAAAAAAAAAAGACACCGACTCTGACATGGAAACAACATAAGAAAATAAAAACACTGGTACGGAAACAGCAGGGGAGGACATTTTAACTTATGTAAATGATGATTGATTAGCAATAAAATGCATTAAGGATATTACACAAATGACAAATGACCTGGCAAGGAAGAATTTGGTATGTGAGTAGGACCAAACCAAAAGTCACAAGAAAAAGGTCTATATACACATGAGCAGGAAACATGTAGCATAGTTTATGACCATCCTGACACTGCTAAAGCAATAGCCACCTAGAAAATAATAGAACTGTATTATATTAGTGGGTTAGAGAACCAATCCCAGTCCACAATAGAAGCAAAGAATGCAGTGACAGCTAATGAAACCAGAGCCACAAAGGCATATGTTTGCGCAAGCCATACCAGAGGGTCCAGCATCAGAGAAATTGGAGAGTATCCTAATAAAGGAATGTGGCTTTGGATTTGCTTCATGTAATCAAAGATTAGACCAGGAGCAATTCTATTCCTTGAGCTATTCCTACTAGACAGAAAGAAAGGTGAGTTCACACAGCAGAAAAAGAACCCTGAAGATTACTCTTTCCAAAGAATACACTTTGAAGAATTGTTAACTGACACCCAGGAAAACATTCTGGCCATCTTCTGTATCTCTTGAAATGCCACTTCCTATCATCTCTTCAGTAGTTCTAGTAACTATGATAGTACATCTCTTTAGTTACAAAAAGTAACTGGTAACAATCATTTGACCCCACCATTGATCAAAGAGAAATAAACATACTTCTACACAAAAATCTCCATACAAGCTTGCATGTGCCATGATTTATAATAGTTAGAAACTGCAAACTTCCCACTGTTTAATAAAAAGCTAATAGCATTCTGTTCATAAAGTGATATACTACTTGGCAATCAATGAGAGTGAAATATTGAGATGTATAACAAATTAGATAGGTCAGAGGAGCATTGTGTTATGTGAGGGTGACAAGCTGGACTCTGATGTGTGTGTGTGTGTGTGTGTGTGTGTGTGTGTGTGTGTGTGTGTGATGTACATGTCACATATATGACAGTTTAAAAAGACAAATTATACTGCTGTCTGTTTGGGCCAGACACTAACATAGAAATGCTGCCCCCACTGATGGAGAGAGTAGAGAATTTGTCAGATTGGCCACGGCAAGGCAGATTACGGCATGGCAAAGTAGGGAGATGTTTCACAACTGATGCTTAGGGAAAATGAATAGATTGAAGGCACCTGCCGTTGGACATGGAATCAAACAAATTGTAGCTTTCATTGTGAGGAGACTCAGTCTACCACCAGACTGAAATGCAGGATGCTCTCAAAAGTGAAAGCTGCAAAGAGCCGAAGCTGGAAGAGAAGCAGAAGACGGAGAACTCCATTCACCCTACACTGAGGACCCTCACACGCTGCGGACCTTTAACTCTGCCCCTGAGCAGCAGCCAAAGTATGTTCTGCAGTATCTCTGGTACAAGTCTGGCTGCAGGCATTCCTTGATCATGCGTCTGCCAAGTTAGGAAGTATGTCATCCAGGGCTCTACAATCCCCGTCTCCTGGTATTTATGACCAGGTAATGTAGCACGCCCTGTGAGTGGAGGCATAAGAATGTACTGTGAATGCTAGAGTGTCCACATGATAAAAGGCTGATAAGTAGCTGACCAATGGGCTGTAATGTTTGCTTTCCTTGCTGGCTTCCTAACTCTTATAGCTGAAAGAAATCAAAGTATCCCAGCATCCTGAGTGATCTACAAAGTGATCCTTGCCATTTGAACCTCCAGATGAGAACACAGCCCTGGCCAACACCTTCATGGAAACCTCACACAGAACCTAATTCAACCTTGGATGGACTTAGGACCACAAAAAAGTTGTACAACAATGAACATGTGTTTTTAAAGTTGCTGAATGCATCTTAATCTTGCACACAGTATAGAAAACTAATGCAGATGTGCAAATCCCAACATTTTTGAATCTTGTATGTGAGAAAAGAGAGATCTACATGAGGCCTAGTTTTTCAGCCCTATAACAGTATACCTCTTTATTTGTTTCCTTCTTTTGTAGAGAAGAGATAAGAATCCTGGCAGTTGATTCTGTAATTTAAAAAGAGATTGATTAGCCAACAATGGTCAAAACATAAGGGTTTCTTGGCATCTAATCTACCCAGAAGAATAAATCCAGCAATCTAAGGAAGATTTAAAGGGTTGAAGGACCAAACATGGGTCTATCTTCCAAGCAAGAAAGAACCAAACTACTAGCTTTTCCCTATTCTGATTCTTCTACACCCCAGGCAAGTTAATTTCCTGTAGGAGAGACCATCCTTACTATAAAGATCATAGACAGTTTAACTAGAACTTTTCACTGTGTGCTACATGGGTCCCAGTAACCAGCTTTATCGCCTTATCTTATTCAATTACTACATTCCCTCCTGTGTTTCTATGCTGCTGATATTCGCTTTGCTTCCTCTTGCCATGGAGGGAGTGTTTCACAGGCTGGTCTGTGATATGAGATTTTATCTAGCATTCACAGGTGAAAGCCCTTCAGATCTCAGCTCAGTTAGCCTTGATTTACACAAGTCCACTGTTCCTCTAGAACTAAACCTAATGCCCCATGGCAGCCATTTTGAGTATAGTAGATCTTAATGGCTCAGAATTCCATCTGGCTTCATAATTCTTCGGCTGCCTATGTAACTTTATTTAATGTAACCTTCTTTGAACCAGTTATGCCTCAATTATCCATAATGCTTTGCTCTGTGCTTATGCATACATGTAAGTGTGCACACATGGATATGTGCATGCACACACGCTCACATGCCTGTGCATACCAGCGTGATAAATTGAAACCCAAAAAACTACATTTGTCTAGAGTAACCAAAGAAAGCACGTGAGCTGTGACCTGAGAGGCAGGAGAACTAGGTGTGACCCAGGTTTCCACTCAGGTTGAGTAGGACAAAGAGTAAGGCATGTAAACCTCTGACCCTCAATAATGTTAGTAGCTTGAGAGTTAAAAAAATTCTAAAACATAATTTTAATTTACATAACTATAGGATATGATATGATAATTTGATACACAGATACAAATCAGCGTAGTTAATAATTGTAAGTCAAACATGTTTTTAAATTAAGGATCGCATATTTCAACTGACTTCAAAGTGAGCACTGTCCTCAGCCTCCTTGTAACAATTTTTGTAACAATTTTTATTAATGTAAAATAGTTATGCATCACTTAACTGTATAGTAATATTTCAATGCATACACACATGTTTTAGCTCCCTATCCTCTGAGCATAACAGTCACCGTCTTCACTAGCTCCACTACAAGTGAATTCTTACAACGAAGGAAGTGGCAAACTGGGTCACTGAGGCCCTATCTGGGAGTCTAGCTATTCCTTCCTCCATTTCCCATCCAGGTGCCTGTGGTTTTTGTCTTTGCATGTGGCCTCATAATCTCAGGGAATAGTATAGTATATAGTATGTGCAAAGTTAACTGAAGATGGGTGGGTATTCCATGTAGGAATGAGTGAAACTCTTCAATGATTACCAAGTTACCCAAGCTCCTGTAAGACACTCCTTCGCAGGCTTTGAAAGTAAGCTCAATAACATCACTGGTTCAACTGGGAAAATGGGAGTAAAACTGTACTTTGGCTTGTCATTGGTTCTCTATATGGAGTGGGTAGACATTTGTTGACATCTTTCCAACAAAAAAGTTAAGACAAAATACACGCACACAAATGACAAAGTGTGCATGATGCACACACACACACACACACACACAACACACTCACACAACAGACACACACACTCACACAGAGGCTGACAGCTTCTAGAACATTCTGCAGCCAGCCACATGAGTATCTCATACACTGATGGTATCATCAACACAGTTAGCTTCTTCACTTGGATCTTTTTAAAAAGCAATTGTGAGAAGACTTTTGAAGACTTACTTCAATTCCTCAGATCAGCACAATTTTTCAACAACGTCTTTTTTTTTCCAAAAGAACTATAGGCTGTGTATAGCTCACTTGAGAGACCACTGGGGCTTAAAGCTAAAAGGTCATGCTGTGTACAATGGCCTTCATAGTCATCTGGGAACAATAACTAAAATATATAAATTACAAAACTGTGATGGCCAGCTGCTGTATCCATGGAAACAGATGTTGGCTTGGCCAAAGTGCTTTATAATGATTATGATTAATCACCCTTGAAATCACTGTTATTTATTGGTGTATGACTGATGGAAGCATGTTGGAATGGCTATATTGTACAGATTTACAAATTTCAGTTGTTAGAGCCTAGCACTCGGACTATGAAACAGCCAAAATGTTCTTTAAAATGTACTCATTAAATATCAGTCAAAAAGAACAGAAGAATATAACAGCCATAGCTTAGAATAAGAGTCAATAAAAACATTGTACCAACACAAGTCACTATGTTGAAAGTAAATTTCTTTCCATCTTCATATAAACTTGGCTAAAAGAGTACTTAAGCCAAGGGGAGCCCATCCTTGTGAGCTGTTTCTCAATCTTTTCCACAAGTCTACGTCTGTATATTTAACCCAATGCCATGTGTCATGAAAAGCTATGAATTTACTGAGTATGGACCCTTCCTTTAACCAATCTTCCTACAACTAATATTTTTCTACTATCATGAAGTTGTGGACACTTTTTGTACCATTCATATTTATGCAATATGGATAATTAAACCCATGGTTTTGTGTATGCTAGAATGTACTCTACAGGCTGAACTACAATCCCAGCCCCCTTTTAAAATATTTTATTAACGCATGATAGTTGAACATTATATATCAAATGGAGGAAGAGTCTCTATTCAAATTTGATTCAAGTATCTAAATCACAAAATCAAATGTGTTGGGCAGGAAGAGCTGGAAAAATAGGTCAGTCAGTAAATCCCTAGATCCAAGTTGACGTCCCAGAACCCATGTAGGAAAGCTATGATAGTTGCTTGGTGGTACACACTTGAAATTGGTGGAGGCAGAGAGAGACCGATCACAGGGACTTCTTAGCCAGGCAGCAAGCCCAAGCTACTTAGCAAGTTCCAATCCAGTAAGAAACTCTGTCTCAAAAGATGGTGGGTAATATCTGAGGGATAAAACCCAAGTTGTCTTCTGACTGCCCCGTGCACATACGTGTATGTAGACACACACAAACACACACACACACACACACACACACACACACAGAGACAGAGACAGAGAGACAGAGAGAGACAGAGACAGAAACAGGGAGACAGAGAGAGACAGAGAGAGACAGAGACAGAGACAAACAGACAGAGACAGAGAGAGACAGGGAGACAGAGAGAGACAGATGGAGAGACAGAGACAGACAGAGAGACAGAGACAGACAGACAGAGAGGAAGAGGAGGGAGAAAGAAAGAGTTTTAAGTGAAGCCAGGGGGCTACCTTGAAGAATCAAGTGGCATCTTTTCTCCCTCATATTTCCCCCAACTTCCCATCATTACCCTGACCAACAGGTCTAATGCACACCTAGAAAAGCCTTCACCACACCAAATCTTCCTCCCTGGTGTTGTATACCTGAAACAGAAATGCTAGGAGATGCCAACAGGTGGAATGGCTACTGTGGGCTTGTGTGCTTTCCTCATGCATGTTACCCCAGAACATGTCTACACTTCTCAAATGTATGCGGCATTGTTTTCAGTAAGAATAGAATACTGTGAGGAAGGGTGAGGCCCTTGGGTGCTGTTGGCTCAAGTTTTAACCAAACAAATCCATGAAGCGATCGCCCGATCATTCTTGATCCTGTGCCACACATAAACAGCAGCACTTGGGCCCTGGGCTATCCTCTTCTAAGAGCTCTGGGATTGTTCTGCACAATGTGCTGATTGTCAAAGTAGGTGCTGACAATGGGTGATGGCAGCCCTGCTAGGATACGTTCCAAGTTCTTTGTGTAACACCTGCTACCGATGTGCAAAGATGCCCTGGGACATGAAAACAGCCACGGCAACCGCACACCTCTGAATCTACGATTCTCAGTCCATCTTGGAAATGATACAGAGTGGTTTGAATGGCTTGATGGACAAGAGAACCTCTGAACGTTGGAAACTGATAAAAACTCAGAAATATCTTAAAGGATGCAAGATTTATGACTATTTTTCAGTAATCAAAACCAGAAGAGCCATATGTAATGCATTATGAGAAGGCAGAACACAGCCTGCATTATATCATGAAGGGAAAGAAGAGGCAGGCCCCAGTGAGAATATGGACGTCAATCCAGAGAAAAAAAGAGAGATCGCAAAGGGTGATCCAAGCCTCTGAATTGTGCAGAACTGAAAATTACTGGTCTTGTTTTAAATTGGTCCAGAAAGAAGATTCCATAGTTTAATTTTAAAACATACTCTAAGGATTCATCATATGGTGTAGTGAAGAGACAATTTGACACTATCATTCTGGTGCTTCTCAACTAGAGGAATAATGTTGCTCACCTAGCAATATCCAGGAAATAGCTGACAGTGCCCACAGATGAGTTTTCTTTATCATTACAATTGGTGGAGTAGGTCTGTGCTATTGACATCTGATTGAAGAATCCAAGGACACTGCTCTGTTCCCTAGGATGCAGAAGACAGACTCATAGTGTAAAGCATTATCCACCCCCAGAATGCCTGTTCTGCCAAGGTTGAAACACACTCATTGAGACAACCAGTGGAGCTAAATCATTCCTTTTTGGAGCCCCCGGAGCAAGGGCAAAAGCACCACTGTTTGAATAATTGGATTAATCATTAAAAGCATCTGTGGATGTCATGCCTTGGTCCCAGAATAATACATTCATTTCATTAAAAGATGTTACTGGCAATTATTCCGGTAAAATTAGTCACATTTAAAGTGCTCACAGGATAGGTAGACATTAACTTTACAAAAGTTAATATTTGAGAAGTGGTCATTCTATCACCCTCAAAAGGTGTCTTAGAGGAAAAGCAATCCACTCAGCTTGGGTATCAGGAAATTGTTCACATGGAAACATGACTTTGGACCCTCAGGGTAGTTGTACTTGACTCAAATCATAAAACTCAGTCTTGGTTTGGAAACCTGGTTTAAATAGTCACAAACATTATGCTAGATTATTTACCTTTATTATTTCATCATTTTATTCAATTAATAATCATCATATTAACCTATGAGGTTATTCTCTTCATCTTATATATGAACCATTCTTCTAGCAAAAACTATAAGGCTCCAGGGTGAGTGTCTCTGATGAAAATTGCCCTGATGATTTTTGTGAGCAGATATCATCTCTTCGTCATTGGAAATGCTGGTCTTCAAATCTCTCCCACAGCACAATTCTTTATCTTGAAACCAAGAAGAAACTAATTGGTTCACGTTGGTGAAGGCTCCATACTGTGAAGAACAGGTGGATTTTCAAAATATCTATAAAGATAACCTTAAATTGTTTTCTGAGATATTAAGTCTACCAAGCGTTTTACCTTTGCCTGTGCTTCCCAACTGGGAAATATGTCAAAATTGTCATCCTTGTTTCTCCAAGAACAAATCAACTTCACCTTGATTTCATACACAGAGAGAGCATACGTCACATGCATTCTAGTCAAGGTTCATTTTACATAGTTCACTGGTTCTCTACCATGTGAGGAACAAGAGGCTGAACGGTCAGGGTAGAGCTTTAATCTGAGGGTCTTAACCTTGGGAAAATGCCCAACAAAAATGGAACCTGGAGGCTTAGAAAGTTCCATGTGAGTAAAGGTGACAGAATGATTATCTTGGACTAGAATAATTTCTGCAAATTACTCAGCTGAATTTCCAATTTATACCTAGTCTCACAAAATGATACTGTTTTCTTGTACCTGTCCTACACATGGCCTGTAAAAACACACATATAATTGAGACCTAATTTCTGAAGTATTGAAATAGATGTACTAAACACCAATGTACCGGTATGATTTTCTCTTTTTAAATTTATTTACTTATTCGCATTACATCTCGATATCAGCCCTTCCTCCCTTCCCAGTACCCCCTCATACAACCCCCCAATTCAACCTTCCCCTTCTTTTTTGAGAAGTAGAAGCTCCCCCTCTGAATGTCACCCCTATACACTCACGTTCTCCCACTCTCATCTCCCTACCCCCCACATCAAGATGCTGAGAAACTAGGAGCATCCCCTCCCACTGAGGACAGACAAAGTGGTCCATTTAGGGGCAAGGGATCCACAGCCAGGCTCAGGTGACCAAGCCAGCTCAGTCAACAGGTTCTCCATGGAGGGAATGACAATCAAAAAGAAAAAGACAACTAAACAACACGATAGCATTACCCCAGCCTGCCTTTAGACTGAAGCAGCCTTATTTTTTTCCCAGTCTGCTTTTATACCATTTTAAGTACATGCAAATAATAAGGTCACTTCTAGGTCAAGGAACAAACAGGGCAATAAACAAAGTCGCATGATCACTGTATCTAGAGACTTATCAGGATGTCTAAAATTTAAAAAAAAAAAAAGCCACTTTCCTAGACTGAGTTTACCTTAAGCTTTGTATTATCTCAAATGTAAATATTCTTTTTTATTGGAGAGTTTATGAAGTTACATTCCATATGTTATCCCCTTTCCCAGTTCCCCACTCTCCCATCCCCTATTCCCCTGCTTCTATTAGGAAGCCCCCACCCACCAGTCCCACCTCAACACCCTGGCATTCCCCTACACTATGGAAAAGAGCCTTCACAGGACCAAGGGCTTCTCCTCCAATTGATGACAGACAATGCCATCCTCTGCCACATATATGGTTAGAGCTATGGGTCCCCCCACACCATATGTACTCTTTGGTTGGTGGTTTAGTGCCTGGGAGCTTTGCTGATATTATTGTTCTTCCTACGGGGTTGCAAACCCCTTCAGTTCCTTCAGTCCTTTCTCCACTGGGGTCCCCATGCTCAGTCTGATGGTTAGCTGGAAGCATCTTAATCTGTATCAGTAAGGCTCTGACAGAGCCTCTCAGGAGACATCCATATCAGGCTCCTGTCAGCAAGCACTTCTTGACATCAGCAATATTCTATCTGAGTCTTCTTACCTGGCCTAAACCAAAGTCAGATTCTTGCCTGAGCCTACTTCTTTGTCTTAGACCAATGTCAAATTCCTGCCAAGTTTCTAGAAGTGGCCCCAAAAGCTCTCCACACACAGGAACAGCCCCTGCTCCAGTTGTTGGGGGACCCTCATGAAGACCAATCTGCTATATATGTGCAGGGGTTCTAGGTCCAGTCCATGCTCACTCTTCGGTTGGTGATTCAGTCTCTGGGAGCCCTCAAGGGACCAGGTTAGTTGACTCTATTGGTCTTCTTGTGAAGTCCCTGTAATCTTCAGGTGGTATAATTTTCATATCTCAATGACCTTCTTGTTTTTTTTCAGAGACTTAGGTTTTATTCAAGTGTACGACATTGAAAACATTTTTTACATATTTATGTAGAAAATAAAACAGATCATGCTGAGAGACATTAAAAAGCAGTTTTATTTTTCAGCAATGTATCTTTTGTCATGTTCTGGTTTAGTGATCTCAGTTGGGCAGCTCTGTGACACATTGACTTGACTGTCATAAGGAAGTTGGGCCTTTATGAAATCTGATCCTCTGTCAAAACTATGCTTGTACTTCCTCTCTACGTTTGCTTGTCTTGTCCTCGGCATCCAGAATCCCCATCATCTCATCACTAGTTCATGCGGTACTCCAGGTAGATCCTATTTGGAATTGTTCAATTTCTGTATACACATTCATTTTTATAGTTTTGTCTATTCCTGGAAATATATGACACAGTTTATAATAAGACACATAGAAGGTAGCACAACGACAGCAGTTAAAATGGAACAATGGGAGAAAGTAAAACAAGGGATGAAATGTGCACAAGCATAAGTCTAACGATGCAAACACAACGCTTCACACATGTGAAGAGGAGAGCCATAAAACGGGCCCTACATGTTCTCGCTGCCAACATGGGAAGTAAAGTCTTATCAGTTAGACAATTCTGTGTCCATAAAACCCTAACAATTTCTACTTCCTGAGGAAGTTTCATTATTCTTGGTACCCAGAACATACTGGAACATTCCTCAGGATCCTCATAAATAGGTGAGGTGATGAGTTGTGGTTTCTTTATTCTTCATGTGAGATCTGTGGGCAACTTATTAAGTTGACCGTTGATACTGGCTACTGGCACACTCATAGACACCAACCAGGAAAAGATTCCCTTTGGAAAAGCAAGAGGAGATAGCAGAAATGGCCAGCACAGCAACAACAAATGTTCCAGCCACCACTGATCAGCTGTCCTCAGACAGACTGCTTAAAATAGTTGAACAAAATAAAAACAAACAAATAAAAAAACAGAGAAACTCTCCAAACATTGTTTTAGCTAGCTTTTGTATAATTGTATAATGACAAGCTTCCGGGTCAATGTGACAGTTGCACAAAGCACTTCCGGGTCAATGTGACAGTTGCACATAGCACACAAAATAAGAGTGTGCTATGCCACTGAGCCTGTCCTAGGTGGATCCCATGGATTGGATGCAGTTAAAGGTATTTTCAAGAAGCTGGAAAGTAGAAAAGTACATATCTAATGAAAAGCTAAGCAACTGCCTTTCCTTCCTTGAACAGAGAAAATACTGGCAAGAAATACTAGGACTGGGTTTTTTTTTTAATTGAAAATAGCTTTTTTTCCATACACAATATTTTGATTACCATTTTCTTTCTCTCAGTAGTTTTCTCTCCCCCAACTCCTCTCTGATCTTCCCCACCTACCCACATCTATGTCCTTTCTTGCACTTTCTTATTAAAGACAACCATCTAAAAAAGAAAAATAATAAAATAATCATCTTAAACTCATATAGTCTAGGCCCCAAAATTCTACTCCATTTTTTACATGGCAAAATAGTACTAGCCTTCACCCACAAAGACAAGTAGTTTCCTCTGCTGTCCAAAATGAATATCAACGCAGCACTGACATCTTTAAATTTCATAATAATCCTAGTGTGTATTGCAAGAAAATAGTCCAAAGGCAGGAAGAAGATAGTTCACCCAATAAAGTGTTTTCTGTGCAAGCAGGAGCACTGGAGTTCAATCAATGGGAGGAGAGGCCCTTGGCCCTGTGAAGGCTTGATACTCCAGTGTAGGGGAATGTCAGGCTAGGGTGTGGGAGTGGGTGGGTGAAGGAGCACCCTCACAGAAGCAGTGGGGATGGGATAGTGGGTTTCTAGAGGGGAAACCAGGAAAGGGGATAACATTTGAAATGTAAATAAATAAAATATCCAATTAAAAAATTAAATATAGTAAGAAGAATGTCCATGCAAAAAAAAAAAAAAAAAACAGGCATCACGTGCCCAAGTGGAGCGCTAGGAAGATAAAGACAGAAAGATCCTGGGGCTTGCTTGGCAGCCATCTTACCCAGCAAACCCGACGCTTCACACCCAAATACAAGAACCTAAATAAATAAATAAGAAAATAGATAAATAAGTAAATAAATGAGAGAGAGAGAGAGAGAGAGAGAGAAAACAAGCTCCTGAGGAATGACACCCAAGGTTGACCTTTTACACACACATATATACATACATGCCTATGCACATGCCAATGTACAAGAACACACATATGCATACATGTACACACACAATAATTAACACATGGGACATCCACTTTAAGGAAATAGCAGGGACTTTATGGTGTTGTTCATTTAATCAGCCAACTAAAAATGAGGATATCGATGACAAGCGCTAACTTGTTAGAAAACGAAAGAATAAAGACAAAAAGGCTACAAGGCGTTTTTTTTTTTTACAATAATTGGCCAGTGGGGTCAGAGGCCCTTGAAAGCTACTTCTTATCTGAAAAACACTGCAGTAACATTCATGTTAGAAAGAATGGTTGTGTTATTCTTCTCGATGCCAGCAGTAAGAGGGGTTAAAGGCAGCTCAACGAGATCATTAGGAGCCAAGACTTAGAAAACAGAAAGTTACACACAATCCTTTGTAACCCCAAAGGCAACAGAGAGCCATGGCGAAAAGAAAAAAAAAATCGTACCAATTGGCTCTGATCCAAGCAAAATCACAACAGGGTCACTTCTCTATAAATATCTGGACCTGGGGCTCCAGCTAACTTCAGCTCACTCTTTTAAAGCAGCCAAACTTTGAAGGGAACAAAGATGAAGGGATTGTCAACAAATACAGCAACAATGTGTTATTTTACCCACATTTTTCTAAACTACCACAGAGGATATAAGCAAGCTGGGGAGCCAGGGGGAAGGGTGACTGTTTTTCACATACAGTGTTTACCTGTGAAAGTAAGTCTGTGACTTGGCAATCAGATGCCTGACATAGAGTTTAAGGTCATTGTTCAATCAGCTATGTATGATTTTTCTTTCCTTTTAGAATGTGGAATAATTTGTATTATTCACGCAGTAAGGTGGCATTCCTACTGTAGTATCAATAAGAGTGAGAAAACGAGTTGGGGAAAAGTGTTTCCACAGGAAAGGGGGGATAAAACATGATGAAGATTCATCATAATAAATGTACGAAGCTGTCAAAGAGTAAAATAAAAATTTAAATCATTAAAATTTAAGTAGTAAGAAAGTTGGTGAGGAGGTCTTTGAATGGGTTTGACTCTTTTTTTGTTTTATTTTAATTACTTATTTATTATAGGCCCTTTCATATTTTAGCATCCATTAAAAGTTTTACAATACCTGGTTCATAGAATGTTCTTTGTAACACTGACTGCAATAATCATTTCTTTTTTGTTGTTGTTGGTATTCTTTTTTTTAATTTTTTTATTTTATTTTTTTTAACTTGAGTATTTCTTATTTACATTTCGAGTGTTATTCCCTTTCCTGGTTTATGGGCCAACATCCCCCTAATCCCTCCCCCTCCCCTTTGTTAGGGGTGTTCCCCTCCCAACCCTCCCCCCATTGCCGCCCTCCCCCCAACAGTCTAGTTCACTGGGGGTTCAGTCTTAGCAGGACCCAGGGCTTCCCCTTCCACTGGTGCTCTTACTAGGATATTCATTGCTACCTATGAGGTCAGAGTCCAGGGTCAGTCCATGCATAGTCTTTAGGTAGTGGCTTAGTCCCTGGAAGCTCTGGTTGCTTGACATTGTTGTTCATATGGGGTCTTGAGCCCCTTCAAGCTCTTCCAGTTCTTTCTCTGATTCTTTCAACGGGGGTCCTATTCTCAGTTCAGTGGTTTGCTGCTGGCATTCACCTCTGTATTTGCTGTATTCTTGCTGTGTCTCTCAGGAGAGATCTACTCTTAAAAGGACATAAACTCTAACCAGATCGCCTGATACAGTGGCCTCATTCAGACTTTGGCATGGATGTGTAAGAGTTACTTTCATGAGATGTCAGATTTTGAGTACGTTTTTAATTGTGTGTGTTTTCGAGTAGTCACGTGAAGATTTTTATATGATGTGCTCCCTCATGAACCTCACTGTAGATGTTTAAAATCTCCCCCATTCTCTATGGATATGTGAAGAAAAGGTAGCCTCTTCTTAATTTGGTCATTGGCTGATGAGACCACTGCAACCACTTGAAAACCACTTCCAACTGGCACGAGATCTCCATTGCTACGCAACCAAAGCAAGCCGATCATCTCTCTGGAGAGTATTTATGGATGAGGTCATCTTCTGCGATGAAGGGCTAGAACCTCTGCAGATCTCTCTTCGAAGTTGTAGTTCAGTCCATAGCACAGGCTTCTCTGGCTTCCTCTGCAGGGCTGAGGAAAATTCTTCAGAACAGGCTGCGCAAGCTATCTACATTTCACCTACCCAAGAGCAAGCATTCTTAAGCTAAAGAACAAAAGCAATGGCCCTCGGCTTCTCACCCCAGCAAAGGTCGCTTTCTCACTCCTCATCTTGTCTGGTCTCTGCAGACAGGAGGCCATCGAGCTGTGACTGGTAACACAGAACCTGAATCTATGAGGTCTGATTATAAATTCCAACACCATTGCCTATGAGCTGGATCACAGGGCCGTCATCACTACCTGTGCCCTGGATCACCAGGCCAGCACAACTACCTAACACTGTGGTTCTCTACCTTCCTAAGGCTGTGACCCCTTAATACACTTCCTCATGTTCAGTTGACCCCTAACCATAAAATTATTTTCGTTGCTACTTCATAACTGTAATTTGCTACTGTTGTGAATCCTAATGTAAATATCTGTGTTTTCCAGTGGTCTTAGGTGACCCCCGTGAAAGTCATTTGACTCCAAAGGGATTACAACTCACAGATTGAGAACCACTAACTTAACAGTTGGATTATAAAGATAGCATCACTACCTAGAAGCTGAATCATTGGTCAAGAACCACCTCAAGCCAGATTACAGTACCAACACCCAAATCTATGTTCTGAATCATAGAGTCAGTGCAAATTCCCACACCAATGCCTATGAGCATAGAATACTCAACAGGTCTTTTATCATCTCTCTAATCTTCAGTTAACTCATCTGCAAAATAGAGATTATAAAGGAGTTTACTTCATGGGGGCGTTGCAGGATTTAAATGGCTCAGATTTGTAAGCACTTACACCAGGACTAGTACCATATTTTAAATAAAGATTTTATTTGTAACAATGAAGAGTCATGTTCACGCTCTCAACAGGAGACTGATGAACAGAAAACAAGAAACCTCGCAGATAATCCCTTAATGGCCCTTATTTCATATTCTCTCAAATCTATTATGATTACTCTAATATCCTTCAGAATCATAGCTAAGAAGCCATGCAGACTCATTCTGACCATCACCTCCTTTGGTCCAGTGGAATCAACATGTCAAAATTAGGAGATTGCCCCATTACTGGCATCTTCATCTCAAGGTAGGTTGTTTTTCCTGATTACCACAAGCCATTACTTCAAAGCATGAGTAATGGATCCCATTTCTTTCACTTTGTACAAAACTTAAAGCAATGTGATACCCATGAGTAGGCGCTGGATAAATCCCAAGTAATTGAAAACTAGCTCCAAACTAAACTTTGAGCGTTAAGAAAGGAGTCTTTTGTTGTAAACAAATTTGCATATCTAAGGTTCATTTCTTTTTCTGAACCATTGTAGTTCACAAATGTTCAGAAAACCCAAGGAGGGGCACAGAGCATAAAACCCAAGGAAAGATTATGGCTGGGGAGGATTGGCTTTGAGCCTAACATTGCTTTATCATGGTCCTGGCAAGTAATCAATAGGAAATTCTGTTGCATAGACATAAATCATAATTGAGTTTTCAGCAGGCCTGTGCCAGATCTGCGCCTGTACAAATTCCAGGATCCTGATGCCAAGGTGCCTTATCAGCCCATATGCAAATACGTCTTTTGATGAAATCAAAGAACAGTAGAATTGAGAACAAAGGCTTGTGCAGCCAAAGCCAGGTAGACATTTCACTCTTCCATTGGCCAGGGAGTAAGGAGGCGTGGCTGGTGGGATGTTCCTCTGCTGTGCTCAAGGGGATGAGGTTCAATGGTGAGTCTTCTTAGCAAGCTATGTTCAGAGGCCATTCCTTGCAACTGCATCCCAAGGCCATCAAGCAGTTAATGACATGCTGAACGTGCAATGTTTTTCTTAGGCAAAGGTGGGAAATGTCATTAAAGACTATCTTCTGGGAATGTTAGCAAAGAGGACAAAATCTTAAGGCTTTGATCTTTTCCTCAAAGAAAACGCATCAAAAGTCCTGTTTGGTTCAGATTGAATAATTTAGTCCTATGCTTACTTATTCTGAGGCACATAATTAGATTTAGATGCAGAACTCTGCTGGTAAGTTTATAAGGATCTGGACACTTAAAGTGCTTTGAATATCTATTAAACTGCTTCAGATTTTAAAGATCAACCACCTGAAGAGATTTTAGTCTGCCGGGGACTGGATTATTAGCAAGAGAATTTTATTTAAATAATTTCCTCAACAGGTCAGACCTCTCTCGCCATACTAGATAGAGAGACAGAGACAGAAACAGAGACAGAGATGACAGAGAATTCCGATAAGGACGAAGGCTTGTGCTGCTAAGACCAGATAAACATTTAACAATTCCATTGGCCAGTGAGTGAGGAGTTACTGCAAAGACAAGCATCACACACACGGACATACATACACACACACACACACACACACACACACACACACACACTCGGGCATGCATGCACACACATGCACACATGTACAAACACACACACAAAATGATTCTCTTTGTATTATCTAATGACAATAATTTAGATAAAAAAGTGTTCTGCAAAGGACTAAATTTTCAGTTTACTGTATGCAGAGATGCTCATACAGAGTGTTGCAACTTTAAGCTGTGAGGCCTCGTGAGAGATCATTAGGTAATTGGGAGTATACTCTGTGTATGTGTGTGTGTGTGTGTGTGTGTGTGTGTGTGTACATGTGCGTGTCTATGTGTCTGTGTCTATGTGTGTATGCATGTACTCACGTGTACTTTTGCAAGTGTTCGTGTGTGCACATGTATACAGATACATATTGTACACAGAGGAATCTTGTATACAGAGGCATGCAGAAACAAAGATGAGTCTCAGATGTCATTTCTCTTGTACCATTCACCTTGGACTCACTTGTATTTTGAGACATGATCTCTCATTGGCTTGGAACTCCCTGACTAACAAGGCAAGGCTGACTGGCCAGTCTCCATCTCCTCACCGATGGGATTACAAGTACATGGCACCACACCTGGCAATTTTACCTGGTCTGAGAATCAATTTCAGGTCTACAAAGTTGCACAGCAAGAGCTTTACTGAGTGATCGCCAGAGCCACAGGAAGTATAGTCTTCAGGGCAATTCCCTTCCTCATCATCTCTTCTGACTCTATGCTATGACATGAGTGACTTCTCTTACCAGTCATTCTCCTCATACTGCACCACTTAGCACAAGCCAAACAGCAATGGCCAACCGATCCTGGACTAGAACCTTCACAGCCAGGAGCCAACATAAATGGTTCTCTTTTGAAGTTACCTAAGGTATCTGTTACAGTCAGAAAAAGCTAGCATACCACTATGCTGCCACTCTACGTCTTTGACTATTTAAATTCAAATTAGTCAAATATAGATGAAGTTCAAAAGCCTCATTTGCTCCACTGTTCTGATTTCCCTGTGTTTGGTTCACTACATGGCTATTGGTCACAGCATCCTACAGCAGTCTACACACTTCTCAGGACAGCGCCATTCTTAAACACCCAGAAGAGCTAATCTTCTTATTGTAGAAGAGTGAACACCCTCTTTCACTCAACATCTTTTAGATATGCTTGATTTCACTGCAGCAAATAGAAAAAATCCATGGCTTTCCTGCTGAGACCAAACCCTTGAGAAAAGGACTAATGGGCTCTGATTGGGCCAGCGAGCTTCAAGTAGATTAAAGTAAAGACATCTAAAATTCTCTGTGGGTATTTTTGTTCATACACTGACACCTTTGAAATTTTCCATTTAATACAAAACATTTTCTATTAGTGATCTGTGCTGTTTATAAAATATGAGTAGTAGAAGAAAACAAAGTATCTTTCAGATTACTCTCCACTCTCTCTCACACCCTCAACAACTCTACTCCCTATAAGTCCCTTGCCCACATTCATATCTGTGTGTGTGTGTGTGTGTGTGTGTGTGTGGTGTGTGTGTGTGTGTGTGGTGTGTGTGTGTGTGGTGTGTGTGTGTGGTGTGTGTGTGTGTGGTGTGTGTGTGTGGTGTGTGTGTGTGTGTGTGGTGTGTGTGTTGTGTGTGTGTGTGTGTGTGTAATATGTGGTGTGTGTGTGTGTGTAGAGTATGTGATGTGTATGTGTGTGTGCTATGTGATTCATGTGTGTGTGTGTGTGTGGTGTGTGTGTGTATGTGGTGTGGTGTGTGTGTGTGTGGTGTGTGTGTGTGTGGTGTGTGTGTGGTGTGTGTGGTGTGTGTGTGTGGTATGTGATTTGTGTGTGTGTGGTGTGTGATTTGTGTGTGTGTGGTGTGTGATTTGTGTGTGTGTGTGTGTGTGTGGTGTGTGTGCATGTATGCATATGTGGCCATGGGTGTGCAGCTAACCAATGAAGCCTGACAAGCTCACAACTACAGCTGATGACGCCTCCTCTCCCAGTGTCCATGAATAGCCAGTAGTTCCCCAGGAAGGGGCAGGGTTGCTCGAACCCCTTCTCCATGCATGACTGACTATTGACAAGCAATCACACCAGCTGTGGTTTAGATGATTTAGATGATTGGTGGCCTTTGTAAAAGTTGCTCTTTATTGCCATTCATTGTTTTCCTGCCATTGTACTAAATTATTTTTACATGTTTGTCCTCATTTCCTTTAACAAAGTCATTATTGTTATCTCTGCCTCACAGATGGGCAATGCTGGCCCAGTCACACATCCAGTACATGGCAGAGCTGGCCTCAATACTTTCTCTGGATGATTCTAATGCCCGGGTTCTAATTCATTCCTCCAAACATCACCCTTGACATACAAATCTTGGACTACAAGCCCACAAACAGTTCATCTGGTTTTATAGTTCATCCAATTTCCAAGATCAGGAATCTTTCATCTTTCTGATGGAAAACTATGAGTCCATGAATATTACCAAACACCTTTAAGCCTCCCCATAAGAAATTGTTTTCATTTCTCTACACTCCCACATCAACTTAATGTGGCCTTTTTCTGGTTAGATTATTTGACACTCAATACATCAAGGCTGAAATCTGAATCTCTGGTCTTTGGACCAATGGTTATGTCACATGTCTAATAAGTGGTATTACAACAATGCCAAGCAACCAGAGCTTCCAGGGACTAAGCCACTACCTAAAGACTATACATGGACTGACCCTGGACTCTGACCTCATAGGTAGCAATGAATATCCTAGTAAGAGCACCAGTGGAAGGGGAAGCCCTGGGTCCTGCTAAGACTGAACCCCCAGTGAACTAGACTGTTGGGGGGAGGGCGACAATGGGGGAGGGGTGGGAGGGGAACACCCATAAGGGGGGAGGGGGATGTTTGCCCGGAAACCGGGAAAGGGAATAACACTCGAAATGTATATCAGAAATAGTCAAGTTAATAAAAAAAAAAAGAAAAAAAATACTAATAAGTGGTATGACCTGAATAGGTCATTTCCTAAATATCATGCATTTACCATTAATATTTATGATTGCTGCCACTACAAAAGATGAGACAAAATGTTAACAAGTGTTTTTTTTTAATAAATGGTTCTATTGTGTTCTTTTACTTTTTTTTGAAACATTTATTTTGGAGATTTTAATTATGTTTAAGTGGGCGGGGAGGGGTCATATGTGGACATTGTGCAGGTGCCCTCAGGGACCAGAAGAGGGCATTGGGTCACTGGAGGCTGGAGATGGATGTGCGAGTGGATGTAATCTGCAGCAAGTGGATTCTGGGAACTGAACTTTCGTCCTCTGTAGGAGCAGGACATGCTCTTCACTACTAAGTTATCTCTTCAGAGATCCTACAGCTTTACTGTGCATATTGTGCATGAATATATTCCTCCGTTATTTATAACACGATAAATATTTTTAAAGAATTAAAATTGGATTACTGGAAGGGGAATTCACATGCCAGTTAAATAACTTAGAAAGAAAACTGTTTAAGCCTTTCAGAAATATCTTATTCAACAAAAACAACATCTTTCAAGTGTGCATTATACAATCAAGTTTTGTAGAATGTCTAGCTATAGAGATTTTGAAATTTCAGCACAAAATAAAGTTTTCGGTGGCAGGAAAATAAAGCAATGATTAACAACTGTTCCAAATATTGTATTCAAATACTATGCTCTCTAACTTGATAGATAATGTCTATATTATTTTTAAGCATATGGATAGCCCTGTATCACTAATTTCCTTTTCTATATCAATTTCATTTAAATAGAATTTAATTTGCATAGACAATACAGTCATATAATTTGTTTTCAATTGAATTTGTTCACAGGCAGTTTCATACATGTATACAGCATATACTTACCATTCCCTCCCCCAGCCTCATTCCTAACCCCTTATCATCCCTGTCCTCTCTCCTCCCTACAAATCACTCTCAAGCTCATTCACATTTGTCTTGTTTTGTGACCCACCACATTTAATCAGGCCCATCTGTGTAACCATGAGTATGAAGCCCAGGCAACTGAACAGTGGGCACTCAAGTAAAAACAATGTTTTTCCCCTCTCCCTGAGTCTCTTAATAGCTCCGCACTAACAGACAGGACTCTAGAAACCCCAAGTCCTTCTTGACTGATTGCTTATTGTGTGGGGGTCTAGTGCAAATAATTCAGTTGTAAACTAATAGTTATAGCAATTGCAAACTAATTACAACTCTAGACAATGGCATTGAACGATTCACCCTTCCTTCTGGCTCTGATGTTCTCTGTAACTCCCCTTCCTTCACAGTTCCTTAGCCTTGGAGGAGGAGTTGTCAATGTCTTGTTTGTAGATGAGCCCACAATCATCATTTATTCTCGGCTTCTTGGGTGGTTATGAGTCACTGCATTCACTACCATTCGCTATAAGGAGAGACATCTCTTACTAAGGTTAGGTACAGCTTGTCTATGAACGCAAGCAGAGATGTGTAGAAGATAGTTTGATGCTATGTTCAGTTTAGTTTAACACCAATAAAAAGTTCTTAACCCAGTCTACAACTTCTCAAGGCCTAGGTTGTCACCTGAGGGTTGTGATACAATGAGTCTCCAACCTTAGGGAAGATCTAAATCTATTCAAAGGACTTTTGTTTGACTCATAAAAGTTAATCCACTCTTCCATTGGTGGGAAGAGACAACCCAATTCAAAAACAGACTACAAAACTAAACAGAGAGGTCTCAATAGAAGAATGACAAATGGCTATAAAACAAATAGAGAAGTGTTCAACATACCTAGACAATAGGAGAAGTAGATTAAAACTACATTAAGATTCCACCTCTCCCAGTCAAATGGCCATCCTGAAGAATGCCAGCAACAAATTGCTCATGTGGATACTGAGAGAGGGGAATTCTTGCACACTGATGCTGTCATGTGAACTAGTGCATACAGACAATGGAAGTCAGTCTGGAGATCTCTCAAGACTAAAAATAAAACAAACACATACCCCTGGTATACAATTGGACATTTACCTAAAGGATTTTAAGTCATACTATACACACACTTAGATACCCACATTCAACGCTGCCCTCTCCAGCCATGAGAATAGATGCAGCCTAAATCACCAACAACTGATAAGTATATACTGAATGTCTAGTTCATGTCACAATGGAATTGTGTTCTGGCAGAAATGTATGAAATTTGCAGAGAAATAGAACTAGAAATTTTCTACTGAGTAAGGTAAGCACAGCCCAGAGGGACAAATGTTGCATACTGATTCTCATATGCAGATCCAAGCTTCAACAGTCGAGTTCTGTTTAACACAGACTACCTACAGAACTTAGAAAAACTAGGAAAGGAATGTGGGGAGATGATGTCTAAAAGAGAGTAGAAAGTGGATATAGGAAAGGAAAGAGGAGAAATAGAATAAGTGGATGGGAAGTTTAAAGCAGGAAGTAGGCAATAGAATTTGGAAGATCGAGGTGGACATGATGAGGAGAGGTTGTCATGGCAAAGGAGAAATAATAGAGTTGCTATGTGGAAGCCTGTTATCTTGTAACCCCATATATATATATATATGTGTGTGTGTGTGTGTGTGTGTGTGTGTGTGTGTGTGTGTGTGTGTGTGTGTGTGTATGATGGATTGAAGGAGTTAGTTATCCTGCATAGCTAGAGGGTACTGCTCCTAGAAGCACTGGGTTATTGAACGTAGTTTCTAGTTCCAGGTGTGAGATTTGTTTTTCCCCAAAGGCACAGAAACCCAAGTAACACCCAATACAATGCGAGCTTTTGCCAGTCCTCTTGGTTGCCTGCCAGATCTAAAAGATAAGACCATATTGTACACACCATACACCTTGGATACAAGACATAGAGCAAGCTTGAATGAAGCTGGAAATGTCTTCCCTAATGGATAGTAGTCAAGACTTCAGAGGGTGTGAGGAGGGCTACTGGCGGAGAAGAGACACCATTGCTCTTGCCAAAGCCAGTCTGTCAAGAACACTGGAGGCAAACATTTCTATAAAATCGAGAGATGCTAACGAAATTAGCAAAGCAAATGCTCAAAGGGATCTTTAAAGGGAGACGATGAGAAATACCTACTTAATATCATATGGTACAAAAGATAACGCTCATTAACTAATATTGACCTATTTTTGAAGGAGTTGAGTCAATAACTACAGAGCAGAAATCATAGACACAGTGGCGCTCAAACACAAAGGTGAGAAGCTGCTGTTTGGTAAGCAAGTACACTGTGTTAGAGGGCATACTGTTCAAGAGAACTCCAAGATGTTTCATTATGAAGGACTGCAAACTGAAATGCCCATAGGGAAGAGATAGATAATTGAATGAGTAAAGATATTGACAGTACAAATCATAACAATTCAATTTGAAATGACTGGCAGAAGAATACTTATGTAGGAGGAAGTCTTGTATAGTTTGGAGGTCTTCCAACCCCTACCTGGCATTACACCATTGTGAGATTTTGTTTTATAAATGTGATGCAATACACCATCACAAAACTCTTGTTCTAGGATTTCATCTCCCAAGGCCAATTAAGCTTTCTAGTTTATCTTGGAGTTAAAAATGATGAGGAAATCTTAATCTAGACCTAACTGCAGTATAAGAAACACTGGGACCTTCTGTCCAGTGAGACAACCATAACTGTTGGAAATTATGTCTTTCTTTTAAACAACTCTGGAAATAGTTTGGAGATTACACAAGCACCTGAAGACACATTTACTGAGAAAAAATCTACTAAAGCTTTTAAAGAAAATGAGTCTGTAACATTTGAGCTACAACACATTCTTCTCCTATACCAGGCTGGCATGATCCAGGTTCTACTCAAAAGAGATGCAGCCAAGAACTCAAGATTTCATCTCTGTCTCATTAGCCCTGAGTCTAAGGAAATAGTGTCTCTCCTCTTAAAGATCTGAGCAGCAACTTTTTAATATTCTCTAGCACTGCTAAATCACATCACTCTTTTAGGCAAAAAAAGAGCAGAGATATGTGGGAATGTCTTCTCATATATGATTGAATGTCTTCCATGAGTATGGAGTAATAAAGATAACAGTTCTTGATCTTTCTCACTACAGTGCGTTTATACAGCAAAAATTCTGTACCCAGAGCAAAGGCAACAATCATTCCATTCCAACATCCTTTCTCTAAAGCAGAAGCATCATGCAGTGAAGTTCAGGTTGCTATCCTCACCTACATTTCTAAAGCAGTGGTGCAAATATTGTCCCTGGGGGGTGGGGTTACCCTCAAGGAAAGAGAATCTTGCATATATCACCACGAAGATGACTTCATTTGGAACAGAACAGTACAGGATACCCAGTATTCAATCCATGGAATTCAAGAAGGTTAACAAACTGAAGGGCCCACGTGAGGATCCCTTAATCCCTCTTGGGAAGGAGAAGAAAGCAATCATGGGGGCCAGAGGGAGAGGTGACCTGGGTGGGGGAGGGAACAGGTAGGGGAAAAGGGGAACATAATAAGGTTTTGGGATGGGGAATTAAGAGTGAAGTCCTGAGGGCCAGCAGAAAAAAAACAAGTTCAAGTCCACAAACAGTGTAAAAACAATGAAGATTTTGGTTATAGACAGTTAAGAGGGAAAAAAGTGGGGAAGGTCTGAAGGAGCTAAAGGGGTTTGCAAACCTATAGGAAGAACAACAACATCAACCAATCAGACCCTGCCCCCAGAGTTCCCAGGGACTAAACCACCAACCAAAGAATACACATGGAGGGACCCATGACTCCAGCTACATATGTAGAACAGGTTGGCCTTATCTGGTATCAGTGAGATGGGAGGCCCTTGGTCTTATAAAGGCTTGATGCTAGGGGAATGCTAGGGAGGTCAGGTGGGAGTGGGTAGGTGAAGGGGCCCCCCTCATAGAAGCAGGAGGAGACAGACAGTATAGGGGGGGGTTGCAGAGGGGAAACCAGGATGGAGGTAACATTTGAAATGTAAATAAATAAAATAACCAATAAAATTTTTTTTAAAAAAAGAAAAGCAGTAAGTTAAATTTTCTATTACCTAAAAGTTTAAGTGATAACGAGGTCAAAAGAGCCTTCCTCACAACTGTTCTCGAAGACTTCCTCCTATGAAAAGTACCATGGTTATCTTAATCTGACTTTGGAGTAATCCCCAAGAGGATCATGGTCAAATATAATAGACCAGTCAGTTGGCCATTAGTTCAACATACCAATGGTGTGTACTCACTTAGAAGTGGATATTAGCTATACAGTACAGGATATCCATGCTATAATCCACAGACCCAAAGAAGCTAATAAACAAGGAAGGACCAAGGGAAGATGTTTTGAAATCACTCGAAAGATGAAATAAAATAGTTATCCAAAGTGGATAGAGAGAGGAAACTGGGTGGGAGAGGGGACGGAGAGGGAACAGGGAAAGGAGATCTGGGGAGAGAGGGGCTGGAGAGTGAATGTAAATCTGGGACGGGGTGGGGGGCACCAAGCATGTCTAGGAAGTGCCAGAGACCTGGGACGAGGGAGGATGAAGTCAGTCTATGAGAGTGACTCTAGCTAGACATCTAGCAGTATGTGATATGGAGACTGAAGTGGCACCTCCTGCAGCTAGACAGGACTCCCAGTGGAAGAATAAGGACACCAACCCACCCACAAAATCTCCAACCCAGAATTTCTCCTGCCTATGAAATGTGCAGGAACAAAGATAGAGCAGAGACTGATAGATTAGCCAAGCAATAACTGGCCCAACCTGAGAACCACCCAAAGGGTAACATGAACAAGAACCAGTGCCTGGCACTATTAATGTTATGTTATGCTTGCAGTTAGCAGCCTAGCATAACTGTTCTCTCAGAGGCTCGACCCAACAGCTGACTGAAATAGATGCAGATACCCACAGCCAAATACAGGAAGGAGTTTGGGGACCTTTCTGAAAGAGTTGGAGGAAAGAGTGAAGGCCCTGAAGGGAATAGGAACTCCACAGGAAAACCAATAGACGACTAAGCTGGACCCTTTGAAACTCTCAAAGACTGAGCCACCAACCAAATAGCATATACAAGCTGGACCAATACTCCCCACCCCAGCACATGTGCACCAGATGTGTAGCTCAGTCTCCATGTGGTTCCTCCAACAACTGGAGCAGTGGCTGTTCCTAAAATTGTTGTCTGACTGTGGACTCTGTTCCCAACAGGGCTGCTTGATCTGGACTCAGTAAGGAGAGGATGCACCTAACCTTAGAGAGACTTGGTGCACCAGGGTTGGGGGATAGTCAGAGGGGTCTCACCCTCTTAGAGAAGAAGGGAAGGGGGGATAGGGAGAGGAACTCTGTGAGGGGAGGAACCAGGAGTCAGAGCAGCAATTGGGATATAAAAAAGATACATAGATGATAGATAGATAGATAGATAGATAGATAGATAGATAGATAGATAGATAGATAGATAAAATCTAAAAGTATAAAAACTCTTTAGAGGACAAAATTCACAATTAACTACTTTTGATTTTGAATTAGGAAATGATTTTTTATTTCATTGTTTGGCAGTTTGTAGGTATTTTGATTTGTTTTGTTTTTGTTGTTGTTGTTGTTCTTGTTGTTGTTACTGGCCATGACCCCAAAGCATAAGCAACAGGAAAAACAATAAATAATAAATGTCTTAGTTAGGGTTTCTACTGTTACAATAAAACACCATAACCAAAAGCAAATTATGGAGGAAAGCGTTTATTCAGCTTGCACACCCCGCACCCACATTGTAGTCTATCATTGAAGGACTCAAACACAACAGAAACCTGATGATACTGAGGCCATGGAGCAGTGCTGCTTACTGGTTTACTCTTCCTGGCTCTTGATGTCCCTCCCATCCCTGAGGAGCCCTTGGTAGCCGATGACTGCTGAGGTAAGAGGAGTTAATTTCTTTGGGTGTATGGTCCTGAGAGGCTACCTGCTGTCCAGTAAGATCATCCTGTTCCTTATAAATATGAGCAACACTAAATGGGCTCAGTATTAAACTGAGAGAGAGAGAGAGAGAGAGAGAGAGAGAGAGAGAGAGAGAGAAGTAGGGAGGGATCAGAGATAAAATAGATGGAAACAACAGTATAAATTGGATCAAATACATTATATACATATATGATTATTAAATAAAATGTGTTCACACCCAAGAGTATTTCAGACAGCCCACATTTGTCTTTAAGAAAACACATTTGGTGAGTAAAAGAAAGAAATTAGATTTGGAAAGAGTTGCAGAATATAAATACAATGAAAAAATACACAAAACTCAAAACACTCAACGAAATCTTTTTTTTAAGTAAGAAAACAAATTTTTCTCACAAAAATGGACAAAACTTTCACCACCATTTCAAAGTAAAGAATCATATAATAAGATCAATACTTTAAAAACTGACTATTATGGAGTTGGGCAAGATGGCTCAGTGGTTAAGAGCACCACCTGCTCTTTAAGCTAGAAACAACCCAGATGTCCCACAAGAGAATGGATATAGAAAATGTGGTTCATTTACACAATGGAGTACTACTCAGCTATTAAGAATGAGGACATCATGAGTTTTGCAGTAAAATGGATGGAACTAGAAAGTATCATCCTGAGTGAGGTAACCCAGATCCAAAAGGATATGCATGGTGTGTACTCAGTGACAAGTGGATATTAGCCAATAAAGTACAGAATACCCAGTATTCAATCCATGGAATTCAAGAAGGTTAACAAGCTGAAGGGCCCATGTGAGGATCCCTCAATCCCACTTGGGAAGAAGAAGAAAGCAATCATAGGGGCCAGAGGGAGGGGTGACCTGGGTAGGGGAGGGGACAGGTAGGGGAAAAGGGGAACATAATGAGGTTTTGGGGTGGGGAACTAAGAGTGAAGTCCTGAGGGCCAGCAGAAAAAAAATGGAAACAGGCAATCAATCTTGGGAGGTAGGAGGTGGGGGAACCTCAATAATGTACCAGAGACCTGGAATGTGAGAGATGCTCAGGACTCAAGGGAGGGACCTTGGATGAAATGCCCTAAAGTGGGGAGAGGAAACTTGTAGAGTCCATCTCTAGTAGAAAAATAAGGCATCAAGTGGAGGGATGAGGTTGCCATCCCCCAGTCAAAAACTCTGACCCAGAAATGATCCTGACTAAATGAACTTCAGGGACAGGAATGGAGAGAACTTGAGGGAAAGGAGATCCAGTGACAGGCCCAAATTGGGGTCTAGCTCAAGGGGAGGGTCGAAGCCCTGACACTATTACTGATGCTACAGTGTGCTTATAGACAGGAGGCTAGCATGGCTGACCCCTGAGAGGCCCAACAAGCAGCTGACTGAGACAGATACAGATACTTACATCCAACCAATGGACAAAAACTGCTGACCCCTGTGGTTGAATTAGGGAAAAGCTGGAAGAAGCTGAGGAGGAGGGCTACCCCATAGGAAGATCAGCAGTCTCAACTAACCTGGATCCCTGAGATCTCTCAGACACCGCCAAGCAGGCAGCATGCACCACTGATATGAGGACACACATGCAGCAGAGGACTGCCTGGTCTGGCCTCTGTGAGAGAAAACACACCTAACCCTTGAGAGACTTGAGGCCCCAGAAAGTGGGGAGGTCTGGTAGGATGAAAGCCAGGCATGGGAACATCCTTTAGGAGACAGGGGAGGAGGTATGGGAAAAGGAATAGTCAAGAGGACGGATGGGGAGGGGGATAACAACTGGACTGTAAAAAAAGATTAAAGATTAATAATTTTTTAAAAACTGACTATTAAAATAAATTTCTGGTTTTTATTTTTTATGTATTAAATACATTTGGTGTGCTGCATTAAAAAGAATGTAATTCAAAGAAAATCTATCATAATGATACTAGAAATTATCAGGTTATCAAGAATGCCTCGTTTACATTTAAGCTTTTTATAGCCTCTTTAGAATTCTATCTTGAGAAATAAATCTTTTGGCACCTGGTAAGACAGAGAAGTTTAGGTCCTACATTTATGCCACTATTTTCTCAGAGGAACAAAAAATTAGAATTTTGATGCTGTCTCTGAGTTTACATCACAGCCACAAAGGCATGCAGGCAACATAAAAGGAGGAAAACTGTCTGCCATGCTTCCTTTGACTCTGCTGGCTGATTTATACATCAGGTTGGCCAGGATTTAGTGTGCCCAGATATTTGACTGACTGCTACTCGTGTGTGTGTGTGTGTGTGTGTGTGTGTGTGTGTGTGTGTGTGTGTGTGTGTGTGTGTGTGTGTGTTTCTGGATGAAATTTTCATTCAAATCGGTGGTCTGAAGAAAGCAGTAGATTTATGATGTTAGGCCACCAATCTCCAGAGCCTTTGATGAGAGCCAAAAGGCTAAGAGGAAACCTTCATGCACTAATGCTTGAGTGAGAGCCTTGATTGCCTTCTTCCCCCAAGGTGTTGGCTACTTCTCTCATCACTGGAACAAAAATATCTTACAAGAGATACTCAGGAAGGAGAGACTTCTTTTCACTTGTGTCCAGAGGGGGCATCCTATCATGGCCAGGCAAAAAGACAGGGTAGCTAGAGTAAGTCAGTCATAAACAGCAAGAGCATGCACCAGCTTGTGTTTTATGATGCCAACCAGGAAGCAAAGGTCATACCAGAGCCACAAACTTTTAAAGGCCTAGCTCCAGTGACATACCCCTGCTGGCCTAGACCCACCCCAAAGTTTTCACAACCTCGCATAACAGACACCAGTTGGGGACCAAGTGTTCAGATGCATGAACCTACAGGGTACATTTTTTATACAAATCGTAACAGCTACCATTTTACTCAGACTGAACCAACAGCTCTCCTGGATTTGCCCTCCAGATTCAGCCTGAAGTTACACACCAGCTTCCTGCATCTAAAGTAAGCTGAACTTGGACTTAACCTCTTTCAATGGGCAAGCCAATTTCTCTCTAATAAATATGCTTCTCCAGTATTACAGAGCAATAGTGATAAAAACTGCATGGTATTGGTACAGAGACAGACAGATAGACCAATGGAATAGAATTGAAGACCCAGAAATGAACCCACACACCTATGGTCACTTGATTTTTGACAAAGGAGCCAAAACCATCCAATGGAAAAAAGATAGCATTTTCAGCAAATGGTGCTGGTTCAACTGGAGGGCAACATGTAGAAGAATGCAGATCGATCCATGCTTATCACCCTGTACAAAGCTTAAGTCCAAGTGGATCAAGGACCTCCACATCAAACCAGACACACTCAAACTAATAGAAGAAAAACTAGGGAAGCATCTGGAACACATGGGCACTGGAAAAAATTTCCTGAACAAAACACCAATGGCTTATGCTCTAAGATCAAGAATCGACAAATGGGATCTCATAAAACTGCAAAGCTTCTGTAAGGCAAAGGACACTGTGGTTAGGACAAAACGGCAACCAACAGATTGGGAAAAGATCTTTACCAATCCTATAACAGATAGAGGCCTTATATCCAAAATATACAAAGAACTCAAGAAGTTAGACCGCAGGGAAACAAATAACCCTATTAAAAAATGGGGTTCAGAGCTAAACAAAGAATTCACAGCTGAGGAATGCCGAATGGCTGAGAAACACCTAAAGAAATGTTCAACATCTTTAGTCATAAGGGAAATGCAAATCAAAACAACCCTGAGATTTCACCTCACACCAGTGAGAATGGCTAAGATCAAAAACTCAGGTGACAGCAGATGCTGGCGAGGATGTGGAGAAAGAGGAACACTCCTCCATTGTTGGTGGGATTGCAGACTGGTAAAACCATTCTGGAAATCAGTCTGGAGGTTCCTCAGAAAATTGGACATTGAACTGCCTGAGGATCCAGCCATACCTCTCTTGGGCATATACCCAAAAGATGCCTCAACATATAAAAGAGACACGTGCTCCACTTTGTTCATCGCAGCCTTATTTATAATAGCCAGAACCTGGAAAGAACCCAGATGCCCTTCAACAGAGGAATGGATACAGAAAATGTGGTACATCTACACAATGGAATATTACTCAGCTATCAAAAACAACGAGTTTATGAAATTCGTAGGCAAATGGTTGGAACTGGAAAATATCATCCTGAGTGAGCTAACCCACTCACAGAAAGACATACATGGTATGCACTCATTGATAAGTGGCTATTAGCCCAAATGCTTGAATTACCCTAGATCCCTAGAACAAAGGAAACTCAAGACGGATGATCAAAATGTGAATGCTTCACTCCTTCTTTAAATGAGGAAAAAGAATACCCTTGGCAGGGAAGGGAGAGGCAAAGATTAAAACAGAGACTGAAGGAACACCCATTCAGAGCCTGCCCCACAGGTGGCCCATACATATACAGCCACCCAATTAGACAAGATGGATGAAGCAAAGAAGTGCAGACCGACAGGAGCCGGATGTAGATCGCTCCTGAGAGACACAGCCAGAATACAGCAAATACAGAGGTGAATGCCAGCAGCAAACCACTGAACTGAGAATAGGTCCCCCGTTGAAGGAATCAGAGAAAGAACTGGAAGAGCTTGAAGGTGCTCGAGACCCCAAAAGTACAACAATGTCAAGCAACCAGAGCTTCCAGGGACTAAGCCACTACCTAAAGACTATACATGGACTGACCCTGGACTCTGTCCCCATAGGTAGCAATGAATATCCTAGTAAGAGCACCAGTGGAAGGGGAAGCCCTGGGTCCTGCTAAGACTGAACCCCCAGTGAACTAGACTATGCGGGGAGGGTGGCAATGGGGGGAGGTTTGGGAGGGGAACACCCATAAGGAAGGGGAGGGGGGAGGGTGATGTTTGTCCGGAAACCGGGAAAGGGAATAACACTTGAAATGTATATAAGAAATACTCAAGTTAATAATAATAAAAAATAAATAAATAAATAAATAAATATGCTTCTCTGAAGAACACTATTACTCCTGCTTCTCTGGAGAACACTGGCTAACATAAATGTTTAATGTTTAGCTTTTCTTCCAGACTACAAAGTCTATAGTAATCTGTGAAGGACTATTACTGTCAATCCTTTGATTGTATTAAGGGTGTAATTATTTCATATTATATAATAATACCATATGAGTTTTAAATATTATTTCATTAAAATAACATTGAAAATGTCCTTTAGTTTTTATAAACCCTATCCTGGCTTTTGTAAAAGTTTTAACCTAGGAGTCTTATATAATAGTAATGGTACAATTTTTCCCAAGCTCTGGAAAAATCTGGTGGAAAAACTCAAACCACAAATCAGAACATTTAGCTCCCTGTTAATTTATAATGTTGCTGTGATCTTGTGCATGAGTGAGAGTGTGTGTGTGTGTGTTGAGTGTGTGTGTGTGTGTGAGTGTGTGGGTGTGTGTGTGTTTGTATGAATGTGTGTGAATGTGTGTGTGAGTGTGTATGAGTATGTGTGTGAATATGTGTGTAAGAGTGTGAGTGTGTGTGAATATGTGTGTAAGTGTGTGAGTGTGTGTCTGTGTGTGTGAGTGTGTGAGTATGTGAGTGTGTATGTGTGTGTGAGTGTGTGAGTATGTGAGTGTGTATGTGAGTGTGTGGGTGTGTGTAAGTATGTGTGTGTCTACATGCTCATGTGTTCATGAACCCATGAGTATCAGAGGTCAGAGGTCAACCTCGAGTATGACAGGTTCATTCCTCAAGTGTCACTAACATGTCTTTCTTTTTGAAACAGCCTTTCACTGGCATGGCGCTCGCCAAGCAAGCGAGGCCGACCTTTGAGCCCAGAGATCATTCTATGTCTACTATTGCCAATGTGAGCCACTAATCGAGATGTGCTCTAGTACTGAACGTCAGTCTGCAGGGTCGTCTTAGCCATCTTCCCAGCTTTGGTTGATTATGAACTGTACTGTACCCTGGAATACTCACACAGAAGTAGGTGGTGATTCTCTCTATCTTCCCTCACTACCGTTCAAATCAAATAAGATATGAGGGCATGTTTTCAGAGAAAGACGGCACATGATAGGGATATCACTTTACTGTGTTTAAGTAGGTGCCTGCTATTAATATTTTACACTTAAATGAAATCACATTGGTGACATTACAAAGTGAGACTAGCTGATCTAGAATACATTCCACACATTAGGATAAAATTTGAAAGTATACGATGCAAAAAAAAATCACTAGATCATTTTCTGCTTCTTTGAACATGATAGTATAATGTGGAATAAGAATTAAACTTGTTATATGCATGGAGCAGATGGGCTATTAAATTAATTTAATGTAACCAAGCCTGATGGGAGATAGCATTGTTTATTGACATAAAAAGCCTCTCCACCCTTGTCATATCATTTACAGTTGCCCCAAAACTTCAAAGCCCAGTGCTAGGTCACAGAGCCTAGTTATTGTGTGTAGACTGACTAGGAGAAAAGGCGTTGATGTATATATTCGAATGCTACACATGAGAACATGATCGAATGCTACACATGAGAACAGGAAGGTACTTCTTTCACTTGGGGTTTCAATACCATGTCCTCTGGAGCCTGAAACATAAGTCAATTGAGAACCTGGAGATGTTCCAGGGAACGGCAGTGAAATGATTAGAGTTGGAAAATAGGCTCTATAAATCATGGCTCCCGGACCTGGGAGTCACTTAACCTGAAAGCGAAAGCCATGTGCGTGCACTGGATTCCTGTCTCTGAAACTCAAGAGTGGGCAGGATTTGCTTTGACCCATCCTTAGATATAGAAGCAGAAAGATAGGAAGTGGGAAAAAAAGAAACAAGGATATTCTTAAAGTTTTGTTTTATTTGTACAAACACATACCCTCTCATTTTGAAAGGGACCAACACCATCCTAGGGACAAGCAGGGTGTGCGCTCCTTCATCAAATGACACGAAAGGCCAAGAACCTAGTGAGCATTGAGGAGAGAAGAGAACAGAGTGTGACCCCCTAACCTCCAGGATTCCTCAACATGCAAACAGAAGTGCAGTGTCTGTAGTCAAAGAACGTGTGACAACCCGTTAGTGAGTCCTAGGACAGACGGAACACAATCAAACTTGCTTAGGAGGCTGAGGGGTGAAGACCTCGTGCTTCACGGAGGTCCTGGACCTATAAATAACTTTGCTGACAGAAGCAGACAGGACATTACCATTCTGCTTGTCTGGGAAAACAAGTAACAGAGAATCCAGGTGGTGGTGAGAGCAAGTAATCGCTTAGCAACTGTAACCTGCTGTGCTTTGTCAGATAAATGCATTTTTTCCATTAGGCTCAAAGCTGTGATCAATAGAAGATCCATTATATTGATTGATTTGACGTGCGTGAGGAGCGATGATGTCATCCAAGTCACAAGCGCACACGCGCGCACTCACATGCTCCCTCTTGCGCAAATGAGGTCTTTGTGTTTATAAACAGGTTTGATTTTGCCCGTAACCTAAATAGACAATAAAGGATTTCATCTCTACGTTTTCTGCTGCACAAAGAGGAGACGGGAGATCAGAACCGATGTTTAGCCACTTTCTGTTTTAGCGGCTGCACTCACACTGCCAGGACAAGCTTTCCCCTTCAGACTATCGCCACCACACATCCCTTTCCCTTGTGTTAGAAGCAGAATGGTGTCACAGAGTTTGAGTTACTCTGGAAATATCTTCTTTAATCTTATATTATCACACACAAAATTTGGGGAGCAAAACTGACTGTTGGGGCCCAGGCAAACAACAGGATGAAATAGATCTCAGTGCTCTGCTGGAAAGGGGGGAATTGACAGTTCTACATTCGTCAGTGTCCCTGTGTCTCTCTGATCTGAGCGTGCTTAAAAAAAATGACTTCTAAATTCCAGATTTTATCATCCGGAATGACTTCTCTTATTTCTCTGTCTCATTAGTTGACTGAAATGAAGAAAAACTAATTCCTCTTTCTCCTTTGAAGGCACAGTGGGAAAACGTCACAGAAGATAAATATTGAGGCTGCATGGGACAATTCCTCAGAACATAATGGTATTTCTTAGGTTTTCTGGCAATCTCTCCATTAGGGAAACTGCATTAGAACACCTTAGACCTGTGCTACTGTCTGACCATAGTTTCAGAATGGTCTCCTTTTCTCTTACCGCATGACTGGGAATCACCTTAAAATGCAATATTGGAAGATGAATGCTCCTGGATCCACATCCCCTGTGTCCTAATTGTAATTGTATCCAATTTGTCTCTAGCAGCAAAATGACACAAAAGCTGCCCTTTTCCCCTTCTTGCTTTACCTCCTCTCCTTGCACAGAGCTCTATAATAAATGGAGAGCATGCAATTATGCCCGGGGGTTCCCATCTGCTTATGATTACCTCTATGCACTTGCCCGCAGGAAGACACTGGGAAGTCACTGAGAAGAAGGGCAATTTCTTAGCCACCCATTTAGAAGAATGTCAGCTGCCCCAGTGTGATTTACAACGTGAACACTAGGACCTCCAAAAAGCTACCAGTCCCACAGCTCCGCCCCATTCTGGAAACTTCTGAGTTATTTTTATTGAACGAGTGTGCTCATCTAAACACGGAACTTCTGCACAGCATCTGAACAATTCTCTGCGTGTCACGCTAACCTAAGAATGGAGAAATTGGATCCCATCATATTAACAAACACTGATCTGTTCTGACAGCACTGAGGAGAAAGTTTGAGTTCAGAGACTGGCATAAATGGCCACGGGCATCCAAGAAGCCGATCTTTGCAGAGAAAAGCTGCCCGAGAAAAAAAAGCTCGTCTCCCCTAAAGCTGCCCGTGCGTGCAGAAGAGGAGCATCATAAGCTCAAATCCCGAAGAAAATGGTCCAGGTTAAATGGCAGAAATGTGTTCGGTCGAGTTATCTGGGCAAGTAGATGCTGAGGTGAGGGAGGCCTAGAGGGAAGAACGAACAAAGCAAATGGGGATGTTCAGGCAAGTCACATCGCTGGGATCAGAGATACCCTTGGAATGTCTTGTATTAAGGCTGAATCTATTCAAAGGTTGGCAAGTGGAAGCAGCTGCCATCAGGGAGAAAACCTCCTCTAGCAGGGCGGAGTCTAAATTTACTCAGGCTGACGCACTCATAAGTCACAGAGGCATCACGTAACTGTCAGGGGCATCAGACTCTTTCCCCGCCGATTCAACGTTATAGCCAACAATGTATAGTCAACATTTCCTGATCAGGTCCTGGCTAAGGCAGATGAAAATCTCTCAATAAAGCTCCAGACAAAGTAAAACAGTTTTCTTCCATCTGCATAATAATTGCCTTCCTAAGAAATTTCAGTGATTAATGAAATGGTATGAAAATAAAAATCGTGTGTGTTTCTACGTAGAGTCAAAAGACTATGGTATGTTCTCTAGTGCCCGTGGATACCATTCACAGCTGAACACATACCTGGCATCTGTACCAAGCATAACTCTGTCAGTGGTAGGGACAACAGATCTGCCCACTACCTGTGTGGTCATGATTGTGTTATCTCTAGGTGCCACAAAGTCCAATCCATGTGTGAGACTGTTGCGTGAGATGAGACAGCCCTTCACTTTGTCCAACCATCCCACCTATGCGCTGAGCGTCCCTGGCCTCAACTGACTTTGACAGTACCGTGCTCAATCATTTTGACGACCCAAGACACATTACAGACTGACTGACTTTCCGTCTGAGAACAATCCATTTACATCTCAGGCCTCTGATCCCCTCATTATTTATTATCACTATTTTTATTGTGCTAACTAACAATACTTATCAGATGAACTATATGTCTGAAGAGTTTTCTTAACATCCTTGTCTCCTTGTTACAGTTTTGAAAAATTCGCACATTAAGTTTTTGCTTTATTTTGTTTTTATTTCTTAAGATTAGAATATAGTTACATCATTTTCTCTCATTCCTTTCTTCACTCCAAGCCCTCCCATCCCCCCTCTCAACTTCAAATTGCTTTTCTTTGTTATTGTTACACACACACACACACACACACACACACACACACACACGCAGAGATAAATAATTTGCTACATATGTTTTATGTTACTTGCATATCTATGATTTCAGAGCTTACCAACGTGTATTGGATAACGAGTTAGGAAACTCCTTTCTGGGGAAGACTATTTCTCCACTATGGAGTCCTTAAGGATGGTGCCTTGAGTGTTTTGATCATATTCATCATCTTCCCCATTTCCTCCTGGAATCATCTCCACTCCATACCCAAATGATTTTGTGTCCTCGGTCATCATTTTTAAATACACCAGATTCCTTCCCCCTGTATACTCAGTTAGTTATGTGACCGTCCACTGGAGAGTGCTCCACCTAACAAGGACCACAGCTCCAAAGAAAAGTAACTCTCCCTTCTGAGCAACTATCAACCACCCATAGCTTCTCAGTTAAAGGTAGGACTTTGCACCCACCTCCCCATTTTGATGCTGAGATTTTGTCTCATTTGAGCTTCCGTAGGTCCCATGCATGCTGCCACAACTGTTCTGAGTTCATATGTGCAACTGCCCTATGGCTTTTGGAAAGCACTGTTTTCTTGTAGTCACCCAACGTCTTGAGCCCTTGCAGTCTTCCAGCCCCCACTTCTGAAATGATACTTTACCCTTCAGAAGAGTGAATATGACATAGGGTTGAGTAGTCTACAGTAACGTATCCTCTCCATCTTGAACATTTGTTGGTCTCTCTCTTAGTCGCCACCTACTGCCAAAAGCAGCTAATCATTAATGCCACTAATCTGTGGGTTTAATGAAAAACTGATAGAAGACGCTTTCACAGCATGGCTGACTAGTCATTGTAGTAAGTTCTACCCTAAGGCCTCTGACCTGTCTATCCATAGTTTATTGGCCCCAACAAGTATTCTGGTATGGGTTTCATCTTGTGGGGTAGCCCAGCCCAGAAAGTGGCTGATTACTCTCATGACATCAATGCCAATAGGAACTTGCCATGTAGGTCACTATTGTAGCTCACAGAGTTTGTATCTGTGGTTGCTTTTCTTCTCCTGTAGAATGCTTGGTGCTTCCCTCAGTATGAAAGCTACCAGCATGGATGACACTTCCAGGTCAATACCAACTTGACTCTCGATTCTCTATGACTCAAATATGTAATGTCTCTGGTTTATAATCAATCTTTTTTATTGATTATAGTGTTTATTCACTTACATCCTGAAGGCAGCTTCCCTTCCCTCCTCTTCTCCCAGTTCCTCCCTTTCACCTCACCTCCTCCCCTTCCCCCAGAAAAGCAGGGGCCTTCAATAGACCTCAGCCAGCCCTGGCATATCAAACCACAGCAAGACTAGGTGCATCCTCTTCCATGAGGCTAACTAAAGCAGCCTAATTAGGGGGAAAGGATCCAAAAGCAGGCAATATCAAAGGCAGCCTCTGTTCCTGCTTTAGGAATACCACATGAAAACCACATATGTGCAAAGGGCCTAGGTCCATCCCATCTATGCCGTCTGATTGGCAGTCAGGTTTCCATGAGTCTCCACAGGCCCACATTAGTTGCCTCTGCAGTTTTTCTTGTGGTATCCTTGACCCCTCTGGATCCCACAATTCTTCCTCCCCCTCTTCCACAGGATTCTCCAAGCTCTGGCTATAGATCGCTATATCAGCTTCCAAAGCCACACTGATTAAAGTTGTGCTAGTCTCTTGACTGCAAGGATAGCAGACTAACATCAATAATGTTAGGTGTGGGCTTCCTCTCATGGCATGGGTCTCAAACTGGACCAGTGACTGGTCAGCCTTCTCTTATTTTCTGCTCTGACTTCCACCCCTGCATATCCTATACAAGACAAATTGTGGATCTAAAGTTTTGTGGCTGCATTGCTATCCCAATCCCTCCATTGGAAGTCTTGCCTGGTTATAGGACATGCCTAGTTCAGACTCCATATCCTCCATTGCTAGGAGTCTTAGCTAGGGTCACGCTCATAGATTCCTGAGATTTTCCATTGTCCTAGGTTTGTAGTTCATCCCAGAGATACCACCCCCATCCTGTTTGCTCTCTCAGTACTCTCTCCCTCTGTCCTCCCCACATTTCCTCCCTCCTATTCTAAGCCCCACACCTCACCTCCTACCCCACCCAGTCCTCTCCTTCCATCTACCCCAATGTCTAATCTATTTCTTCTTCTCAATGAGATCCAAGCATCCTTCCTTGAACCCTTCTTGTTACTTTGTTTGGGTCTGTGGTTTATAGAATGGTTATCATGGTCTTTATGACTTATAAGTGAGTCATACCATGTTTGTCTTTCTGGGTCTGAGTTATCCTAGTCATGATGAAATTTTCTAGTTCCATTCATTTGCCTGCAAATTTTATGATGTCTTCCTTTTTTTTTAAATTAACTTGAGTATTTCTTATATACATTTCGAGTGTTATTCCCTTTCCCGGTTTCCGGGAAAACATCACCCTCCTCCCTCCCCTTCTTTATGGGCGTTCCCCTCCCCATCCTCCCCCCCCTTGTCGCCCTCCCCCAACAATCTAGTTCACTGGGGGTTCAGTCTTAGCAGGACCCAGGGCTTCCCCTTCCACTGGTGCTCTTACTAGGATATTCATTGCTACCTATGAGGTCAGAGCCCAGGGTCAGTCCATGTTTAGTCTTTAGGTAGTGGCTTAGTCCCTGGAAGCTCTGGTTGCTTGGCATTGTTGTACATATGGGGTCTCGAGCCCCTTCAAGCTCTTCCAGTTCTTTCTCTGATTCCTTCAACGGGGGTCCTATTCTCAATTCAGTGGTTTGCTGCTGGCATACGCCTCTGTGTTTGCTGTATTCTGGCTGTGTCTCTCGGGAGAGATCTACATCCAGCTCCTGTCAGCCTGCACTTCTTTGCTTCATCCATCTTGTCTAATTGGATGACTGTATATGCATGGGCCACATGTGGGGCAGGCTCTGAATGGGTGTTCCTTCTGTGTCTGTTTTAATCTTTACCTCTCTATTCCCTGCCAAGGGTATTCTTGTTCCCCTTTTAAAGAAGGAGTGAAGCATTCACATTTTGATCATCCGTCTTGAGTTTCATTTGTTCTAGGCATCTAGGGTAATTCAAGCATTTGGGCTAATAGCCACTTATCAATGAATGCATACCATGTGTGTTTTTCTGTGATTGGGTTACCTCACTCGGGATGATATTTTCCAGTTCCGACCATTTGCCTACGAATTTCATAAAGTCATTGTTTTTGATAGCTGAGTAATATTCCATTGTGTAGATGTACCACATTTTCTGTATCCATTCCTCTGTTGAAGGGCATCTGGGTTCTTTCCAGCTTCTGGCTATTATAAATAAGGCTGCGAAGAACATAGTGGAGCACGTGTCTTTTTTATATGTTGGGGCATCTTTTGGGTATATGCCCAAGAGAGGTATAGCTGGATCCTCAGGCAGTTCAATGTCCAATTTTCTGAGGAACCTCCAGACTGATTTCCACAATGGTTGTACCAGTTTGCAATCCCACCAACAATGGAGGAGTGTTCCTCTTTCTCCACATCCTCACCAGCATCTGCTGTCACCTGAGTTTTTGATCTTAGCCATTCTCACTGGTGTGAGGTGAAATCTCAGGGTTGTTTTGATTTGCATTTCCCTTATGACTAAAGATGTTGAACATTTCTTTAGGTGTTTCTCAGCCATTCGGCATTCCTCAGCTGTGAATTCTTTGTTTAGCTCTGAACCCCATTTTTTAATAGGGTTATTTGTCTCCCTGCAGTCTAACTTCTTGAGTTCTTTGTATATTTTGGATATAAGGCCTCTATCTGTTGTAGGATTGGTAAAGATCTTTTCCCAATCTGTTGGTTGCCGTTTTGTCCTAACCACAGTGTCCTTTGCCTTACAGAAGCTTTGCAGTTTTATGAGATCCCATTTGTCGATTCTTGATCTTAGAGCATAAGCCATTGGTGTTTTGTTCAGGAAATTTTTTCCAGTGCCCGTGTGTTCCAGATGCTTCCCTAGTTTTTCTTCTCTTAGTTTGAGTGTATCTGGTTTGATGTGGAGGTCCTTGATCCACTTGGACTTAAGCTTTGTACAGGGTGATAAGCATGGATCGATCTGCATTCTTCTACATGTTGACCTCCAGTTGAACCAGCACCATTTGCTGAAAATGCTATCTTTTTTCCATTTGATGGTTTTGGCTCCTTTGTCAAAAATCAAGTGCCCATAGGTGTGTGGGTTCATTTCTGGGTCTTCAATTCTGTTCCATTGGTCTATCTGTCTGTCTCTGTACCACTACCATGCAGTTTTTATCACTATTGCTCTGTAATACTGCTTGAATTCAGGGATAGTGATTCCCCCTGAAGTCCTTTTATTGTTGAGGATAGTTTTAGCTATCCTGGGTTTTTGTTATTCCAGATGAATTTGCAAATTGTTCTGTCTAACTCTTTGAAGAATTGGATTGGAATTTTGATGGGGATTGCATTGAATCTGTAGATCGCTTTTGGTAAAATGGCCATTTTCACTATATTAATCCTGCCAATCCATGAGCATGGGAGATCTTTCCATCTTCTGAGGACTTCTTCAATTTCTTTCTTCAGAGTCTTGAAGTTCTTATTGTACAAATCTTTTACTTGCTTGGTTAAAGTCACACCGAGGTACTTTATATTATTTGGGTCTATTATGAAGGGTGTCGTTTCCCTAATTTCTTTCTCGGCTTGTTTCTCTTTTGAGTAGAGGAAGGCTACAGATTTGAGTTAATTTTATACCCAGCCACTTTGCTGAAGTTGTTTATCAGCTTTAGTAGTTCTCTGGTGGAACTTTTGGGATCACTTAAATATACTATCATATCATCTGCAAATAGTGATATTTTGACTTCTTTTCCAATCTGTATCCCCTTGACCTCCTTTTGTTGTCTGATTGCTCTGGCTAGAACTTCAAGAACTATATTGAATAAGTAGGGAGAGAGTGGGCAGCCTTGTCTAGTCCCTGATTTTAGTGGGATTGCTTCAAGTTTCTCTCCATTTAGTTTAATGTTAGCAACTGGTTTGCTGTATATGGCTTTTACTATGTTTAGGTATGGGCCTTGAATTCCTATTCTTTCCAGGACTTTTATCATGAAGGGGTGTTGAGTTTTGTCAAATGCTTTCTCAGCATCTAATGAAATGATCATGTGGTTTTGTTCTTTCAGTTTGTTTATATAATGGATCACGTTGATGGTTTTCCATATATTAAACCATCCCTGCATGCCTGGGATGAAGCCTACTTGATCATGGTGGATGATTGTTTTGATGTGCTCTTGGATTCGGTTTGCCAGAATTTTATTGAGCATTTTTGCGTCGATATTCCTAAGGGAAATTGGTCTGAAGTTCTCTTTCTTTGTTGGGTCTTTGTGTGGTTTAAGTATAAAGTAATTGTGGCTTCATAGAAGGAATTCGGTAGTGCTCCATCTGTTTCAATTTTGTGGAATAGTTTGGATAATATTGCTATGAGGTCTTCTATGAAGATCTGATTGAATTCTGCACTAAACCCGTCTGGACCTAGGCTCTTTTTGGTTGGGAGACCTTTAATGACTGCTTCTATTTCCTGAGGAGTTATGGGGTTGTTTAACTGGTTTATCTGTTCCTGATTTAACTTCGGTACCTGGTATCTGTCTAGGAAATTGTCCATTTCCTGCATATTTTCAAGTTTTGTTGAATATAGGTTTTTTTTTTTGGTTCTTTTTTTCGGAGCTGGGGACCGAACCCAGGGCCTTGTGCTTCCTAGGTAAGCGCTCTACCACTGAGCTAAATCCCCAGCCCCGAATATAGGTTTTTATAGTAAGATCTGATGATCTTTTGAATTTCCTCTGAATCTGTAGTTATGTCTCCCTTTTAATTTCTGATTTTGTTAATTTGGATACACTCTCTGTGTCCTCTCGTTAGTCTGGGTAAGGGTTCATCCATCTTGTTGATTTTCTCAAAGAACCAACTTTTGGTTCTGTTGATTTTTTTCTATGGTCCTTTTTGTTTCTACTTAGTTGATTTCAGCTCTGAGTTTGATTATTTCCTGCCTTCTACTCCTCCTGGGTGTGTTTGCTTCTTTTTGTTCTAGAGATTTTAGGTGTGTGTTATGATTTCCTGGAATTCTTTCAGGGATTTTTGCGATTCCTCTCTGTAGGCTTCTACTTGTTTATTAATGTTTTCCTGTGTTTCCCTAAGGGAGTTCTTCACGTCTTTCTTGAAGTCCTCCAGCATCATGATCAAATATGATTTTGAAACTAGATCTTGCTTTTCTGGTGTGTTTGGATATTCCGTGTTTGCTTTGGTGGGAGAATTGGGCTCCGATGATGCCATGTAGTCTTGGTTTCTGTTGCTTGGGTTCCTGCACTTGCCTCTCGCCATCAGATTATCTCTAGTGTTACTTTGTTCTGCTATTTCTGACAGTGGCTAGACTGTCCTATAAGCCTGTGTGTCAGGAGTGCTGTAGACCTGTTTTCCTGTTTTCTTTCAGCCAGTTATGGGGACAGAGTGTTCTGCTTTCGGGCGTGTAGTTTTTCCTCTCTACAGGCCTTCAGCTGTTCCTGTGGGCCTGTGTCTGGTGTTCACCAGGCAGGTCACTTGCAGTAGAAAAGTTGGTCTTACCAGTGGTCCTGAGGCTCAAGTTTGCTCGTGGGGTGCTGCCTATGAGCTCTGCGCGGCGGCAGCAACCAGGAAGATCTGCGCCGCCGTTTCCGGGAGCCTCTGTGCACCAGGGTTCCAGATGGCATTTGGTGTTTTCCTCTGGCGTCAGAGATGTATGCAGAGTGCAGTCTCTTCTAGTTTCCCAGGCGTGTCTGCTTCTCTGTAGGTTTAGCTCTCCCTCCCATGGGATTTGGGTGCAGAGAACTGTTTATCCGGTCTGTCCCTTCGATGTCTTCCTTTTTAATAGCTGAGTAACACTCCATTGTATAGATATACCACATTTTTTTTAATCCATTCTTCAGTTGAGAGACGTCTAAGTTGTTCCAGTTCCTGGCTATTACAAATAAAGCTCTAGGAACACTATTGATCAAGTGTCATTGTGATATAATGGGAATCTTTCAGGTATATGCCCAGGAGTGGTATAGGTGAGTCTTGAGGTAGAACCATTTGCACTTTCCGGAGGAGCCACCAGATTGATTTCCAAAGTGGTGTACAAGTTTGTGCTCCCCAAAACAATGGAGGAGTGTTTCTCTTGCTCCACAACCCCACCAGCATGTTCTGTCACTTGTGTTTACGATCTTAGCCATTCTGAAGGGTGTAAAAAGAAATTTCAGAGTCATTTTGATTTGCCTTTTCCTGATGACAAAGGACTTTTTTTATTATTTTTACACTCCAGTTTTATTCCCCTCCAGGTCCACCCCCAAGGGTTCCACATCCCATACCTCCTCCTCACCCTCTCCGCACAGTCCCCCCATCTCAACAAGGATGTCCCCACCCCACCCACCCCACCAGACTCTAAACTTCCTAGTGCCTCCAGTCTCTTGAGGGTTAGGTGCATCTTCTCTGACTGAACCCAGACCTGGGAGTTCTCTGCTCTATATGTGTTAGAAGCCTCATCTCAGCTGGTGTATGCTATTTGGTTGGTGTTCCAGTGTCTGAGAGATCTCAGGGGTCCAGGTTAATTGAGAATGCTGGTCCTCCTACAGGGTTTCCCTCCTCTTTAGCTTCCTCCAGTTTTTCCCAAATTCAACCAGAGGGAGCAGCAGCTTCTGTTCCTTGTTTGGGTGCACACATCTGCATCTGACTCTTTCAGCTGCTTGTTGGGGCTTTTGGAGAGCAGTCAGAGTAGAGCCCTTTTTCTGAACACCCCATAGTCTCAGTAATGGTGTCAGGTCTTGGAGCCTCCCCTTGAGCTGGAACCCACCTTGGGCTGTCACTGGGCCTTCTTTTCCTCAGCCTTTTCTCTATTTCCATCCCAGCATTTCTTTCAGATAGAAAGAATTATAGGTCAGAATTTTGGCTATGGGATAGCAACCCCATCACTCACTTGATGCCCTGTCTTTCTGCTGGAGGTGGATTCAATAAGTCCCCACTGTAGGGCCTTTCATCTAGGGTCCCCCATTGAGTCCTGAGAGTCTCTCACTCCCTGGATCTCTGGTACAATCCCAACCACCTTCCTCCCAACGCCCGTTTCCATTTTTCCTACTGTCCCTCAGGGCTTCAGTTCTTTTCCCTCACCCAATACCAGACCATGCCCCCCCCACTCCCATACCTTTTCCCTCCCTATTCCTCCCTCCCTTCCCCACTTTGTGGTTGCTTTCTTCTCCCTTCCATGTGTAACTGAGGCATCCTCACTTGGGCCCTTCAGCTTGTTGACCTTTTTGAGTTCTGTGGTCTCTCTTTTGGGTATTCTGTATTTTATTTTTGCTAATATCTATTATTAGTGAGAACATAATGTGCATGTCCTTTGGGGTCTGAGTTACCTCACTCAGGATTGACATTTTCTAGTTCCATCTATTTGCCTGATAAACTCAGGATGTCCTTGTTCTTAATAGCTGAGTAATATCTCATTGTATAATGAACCACATTTTCTACATCCATTCTTCTGTCATGGGACAGCTGGGCTGTTTCCAGCTTCTGGTTATCACAAATGAGGCTGCTATGAACATAGTGGAACATGTCCCCCTGTGGCATAGTGGGGCATCTTTGGGGTATTTCCCAAGAGTGGTATTTCTGAATCTTTAGGTAGTACTATGTCCAGTTTTCTGAGGAACTGCCAGACTGATTTCCACAGTGGTTGTACAGCTTGCAAACCTATCAACAATGGAGGAATGTTCCTCTTTCTCCATATCCTCATCAGTAACTGCTGTCACCTGAGGTTTTGATCTTAGCCATTTTGACTGGTGTGAGGTGGAATCTCAGGATCATTTTGATTTGCATTTCCCTGATGACTAAGGATGTTGAACATTTCTTTAGGTGCTTCTCAGCCATTCGAGATTCCTCTATTGTGAATTCTCGGTTTAGTTCTATACACCTTTTTTGATTGGGTTGTTTGATTTTTTTGGTGGTAAACTTCTTGAGTTCTTTATATATTTTGGATATTAGCCCTCTATCAGATGTGGGGTTATTGAAGACTTTTTCCTAATCTGTAGGATGCCAATTATTTTTCTTATTGATTATATCCTTTGCCTTACAGAAGCTTTCCAGTTTCATGAGGTCCCATTTATCAATTCTTGATTCTAGAGCATGAGCCATTGGAGTTCTGTTTAGGAAATTTCTGCCTGTGCCAATGAGTTCAAGGCTCTTCCCTGCTTTCTCTTCTGTTAGATTCACTGTATCTTGTTTTAGGTTGAGGTTCTTTGATGGCATCCTTTGCCTTAAAGATGCTTTTCTGTTTCATGAGGTCCCATTTGTTAATTGTTGATCTTAGTGCCTGAGCTGTTGATGTTCTGTTGAAGCCAATGCATTCAAGGCTATTCTGCACTTTCTCTTCTATTTATAGATTCAGACTATTTAGTGTGTTCAGCTTCATGTCCAGGTCTTTGATCTACTTGAACTTAATTTTGCAGAGTTGGTTCTTTAAGGAAATCAACACAATAGTCAAACCCTTAGCTAAACCAACTAAAATCCGGAGAAAATATCCAAATTAACCAAAATCAGAAATGGAAATGGAGACATAACAACAGACACTGAGGAAACTTAAAGAATTACTAGGTCTTACTAAAAAATTGGAAAATTCAAGTTAAATGGATAATTTTCTGGCTAGATACCACTTACCAAAGTTAATCAAGATTAGGTAAAGAATTTAAATAGATCTATAATTCCCAAGAAAATAAAAGCAGTTATTAAAATCTCCCAACCAAAATAATTCCAGGTTTTAGTGCCTAATTCTACCAGACCTTCAACAAAGAACTAATATCAACACTGCCCAAATTATTCTGTAAAATAGAAACAGAAGGAACACTGCCAAATTCATATTGTAAGGTCAAACTTATATTATGAGGCCACAGACATCCTGACACAATATCCACACAGACTTAACAACAACGAAAAAGACATATCCAGATCAATTTCCCACATGAATATTGACGCAAAATTACTCAACAATATAATAGCAAAACATCATTCCATCATAATCAAGTAGGCTTCATTCAAGGGATACAGGGATGGTTCAACATACAAAAATCCATCTGCATGAACAAACTGGAAGAAAAAAGAAACATGATCTCACTAGATGCTTTAAAAGCCTTTGACAAAATCCAGCACTCCTTCATAATAAAATTCTTGAGATATCAGGAATACAAGGCCCATACCTAAAGGCAATATACAGCAAGCCAATAGCCACATTAAATTAAATGGAAAGAAACTTAACCAATTCCACTAATATAAGAGACAAGGCTGTCCACTCTCCCTATTTATTTAATATAACATTGAAGTTTTAGCTAGAGCAATAAGACAACTAAAAGAGATCAAGGCAATACAACTTGGAAAGGAAGAAGTCAAAAAGCATCGCTATTTGCAGATGATATCATAGTATGCATAAGTGATAACAACAGTTATTCAAGAAACTCTTACAACTGATAAACATCTTCAGCAAAGTGGCTGGACACAAAATTCACTCAAAATATTAGTATCTCTCCTTTATACAAATGATAAATAGGCTGAGAAATAAATTATGGAAATAGCATCCTTCACAATAGCCACAAATAGTATAAAATACCTCACTGTAACTCTAACTAAGCAAGTGAAAGACCTGTAAGACAACAACTTCAGATCTTTAAAGAAAGAAATTGAAGAAGGTATCAGAAAATGGAAAGATCTCTTATGCTCAGGGATCTGCAAGATTAACTGTAAAAATGGCCATCTTACCAAAAGTAATCTACAAAGCAATACAATTCCTATCAAAATTTCAGTGCAATTCTTTACAGACCTCAAAAGAATAATACTCAACTTTATATGGAGAAACAAAACACCCAGAATAGCTTAAAAATACCCTGAACAATAAAAGAACTTATGGAGTTATCACCATTCCTGATTTCATGCAGAGCAATAGTAATAAAAACCACATGGTACTGGCATAGTAACAGACAGGTTGATCAATGGAATTCACTCAAAGACCCAGAAGTAAATACACATACCTATGGACATTTTATTTTTGTCAAAGAAGCCAGTGGAGAAATGGAAAAAAGGAAGTGTCTTGAACAAATGGTGCTGGTCTAACTGGATGTCTGCATGTAGACGAATACAGATAGAACTTTCAGTGCAGCATTAGACTCTTACTGTCGTGTGTTGGAGGGGAACCAACACCAGTTGTTTGAGAGTCTGGAGCACAATATAATATCACTACTAATACAATATACAGCAGTTCTATATAACTAATTCATCTCATCTATCTCTTGGTCCAGCTGTTAAAATAATGGCGTCCTACAAACAGTCTATGTGGTATCCTTTCTCAAGAGCCATTTGAAGCTGTTTCTCTAAATAGCATACTTTTAGCTTTAATATCTCAAAACTCCTTTTTTCCCTCATCAGATGTCTGTTCAAATGTAATTTTATCAGAGTCATTCTCCAACCACACTAAGAAATAATCCTATACCTACAGCAGCATTTCTTCCCCTTCCTTAACTGTGATTTTCTTGATGTTCTGTTCATTATCTATAGTTACAAATAATTTACCTCTTTAATCTTCTGTATCGTATCAGTAACCACAATTTGAATAAAGCCCAAGACTAGTTTGTTTGCTCAATGTTATATACACAGCATGTAAACCAGAGCTGTCAGCACAATAATTAGGCACAATTTTGTACATAATAGTACATACTTATTAGTACTCCCTTTTCCTGTTATCGAGTTGATGATAATCATTTCCCTTCCCTCACACATGTCTTTATGAAATATTTGAGTTGTACTGACCAAAAGGAAAAGTATCTGAGTCAAGACCTGTACGACATCCCATTGACACCTCTCACATGAGGATATGAGTGTAGAGCAGTTCTCAGGTCAAAATGGGCATTTGGTTTAGAAATCAAAGAATAGAAACTGGTGTGGCATGACAGGGAATCTCTTGACGGCAGTCTCACAGTTTATCTGAGCCACCATGTTGAAATAGTGAAACCAAAGCTATTCTATGAATAAACAACATCTCAATGATACAAATAGAATGGACTTCAAAACATTATTTATGTGGCTCCACAACTTACGGCCAGTATACCACCTTGTTAGAGTTAAACAATAATATAAGTTGAGCACAAGTGCAATGTCCAAGAAGTTGAGCACTTTTTTACCACTTGCAGTTTCTATAGAAATATACTAGTTGATTCCCAAGGATATTTATTTCATGCCATTATAGATATCATCCAGAAAACCTTGAAGAATAAAGTCAACATGTTATTAGTTTTATGTGAATTATGAACAATTTGGGCTTACTTTGTGGTAGCACTTTGTTTGTTTAAAATCAGTGTATTAACCAATAGTATTTGCTCTCTCTTAATGAATTGCTTTGTTAGCATTATTGACAGTTCATACTCTGCCAACTTAATTACTATGTCTTTAAGAGAATCAATCTCCTTAATCTTGCCAAGACAAAGGCAATGTGATACAACAGTCAAAGGTCTCTGCAACCCCCCACAACATTTGCTTATTAGTTTGGCGGTAGCAAGCCTGCATTCTCAACATTGGGTTGGAAACTTTGCAGTCAGTAGTCAGAATACAAGTGGGCCAATATCTCGTCCGACAGCCATGTTTCGCTTTTGATCCTTAGAGTGTAAAAAGATGCTAATCACTCCCATGTGTACCCTACTATATGTTGGACATATTACTTTATAATCTTTACAGCATGAAGATTTTCTGTTAACTCCAATTAACAAGCCAAAGACTGAAAATCTTTACCAATTTCTGCTATAAAGGAGCTGGACTCAACTCAGATCCCTATGACACCCTTGCCCTTGACTTCTGCGGTGTGTCACAAAATAGAGACATCCCACATTGGGAGAGGAAATGGATGTCACACTTCTTGATGACCAGTCTGTAGGCAGAACTCTCAGCTAACACCTAGGTAGGAGGCCAGGACCTGGATCAGGCATGATAAATAGCAAAACATACCCAAGTGTCCCCAGACTTCAATTAAATGAAGCAGGATTCAGGATAAGCTCCATACAAAGAATGCCCTACAAGGAAACTGAAACTGAAGACAAAAATCAAACCAAAACGATCAAAGCATTCACATCGGATACATGAGATTGTTGGGTTCATCTTGGGACCAGGACTCCGTGAAGAACACGGTTCTCGGTGATTCATCAGTGCTTAAGGCTCACTCAATACAACAAAACTCTGACTTCAGAGGCACTGGTGCTTCTGGATGATGCTACATAAAATGGCATAAGTGAAGCTAAAGGGCACAGAAGAATTTCAGTTCAACATAAAACTATCAAGACCCTTAAACATGTACATTACTGACTTAGACTATTTATTAACATGTGGAGTGCATCCTACATACCAGTCACTTTGTCAAACCTGGACTTCTGGTATACCCAACAAATTTTAATAATTGTTTTTTTTTTCTTCTGCTTGTCTCTCCCTTTTTCAGTCCTATAGTTCTGACCTAAGACTTTAGGTACATGATAGGTGTGCCCTCTGCTACTTACACCCCATCTCTAAATTCACATCTATCTGAACCTACTCGTCTTCCAAGGTATATGATCTTTTGAGACTGGCACAAATTGTATGAGTTTTCTGTTAAAAGAAGATGGGGTGGAGAGGAAGCAATTCCAGTCTGGGAATAAGTAACATGAACAAAATCTACTTGGAGAAAGAGAAGATCAAGCACATGGAATGTAGAGTGGTGGAGGTTGAGGGTAAGGGTGGCAAGGTTGGGGAACTTTCCCGGTACAGGATTTGAAGGCAGGCAGGAGTCTGTAGTATATGTTATCTTGCACACATTCAACTATTAGATTATATTGGCAATCTTATATGAAATGAAGTAGAGAAGTTCTTTGCATTTGCTGTCTATCTGATTTGCAAAGGGATGTGCTTTCAAACCCAGCCAGCTATCCCTAAAATCACTTCCAAAGCTGTGATATTTGGAGGGAGAAAAACCTGGTTGGGTTCTGTATTAAGAATGGACAAGAATTGATTGACTGACTGACTGACTGACTGACTGACTGACTGACTGACTTATCAGCATTTGCCAAAAGAGCACAATCTACGCCTCCCCCCACAGGCTGAGGGTTCTGCATTTGTTCAAGTCTTAAGCCTGAGTGCCTAAGAGGTCAGAGCAGCCTCCCAATGATTGTCTCCAACTGAAGATGATAAGAACCTGATAGTTGCTCAATCCATGGGAGGAGTGTTTTCAGCAATCCCAACTAGTGCTGAAGACCTTCAGGGTTGTTAACGAGCTGCTGGTCCTCAGGTAATGATGGACCCCTGCAAACACTGGCTTTACCTTTACAACACAGCAGCAGCAGCTTGGTAAATTATTTTGTCAGAAAAAGGGAAGGCCAAGAATGACACGGGGGAATGATACTCTTTGGACCATGCCCTTCTTGTCTGGGTTGCTACCAGAAGACACCACCCACATCAGAATTAGGTCGTTCCACATCAATTAAGGCAATCTGAAAATCTGAAGAGTTGCTCAGTTGAGGCTCTCTGTTCAGATGAATCTAATTAGTGGTAAGTTGACAACAAAAATAGCTGCCACAGGGTTTCCGTCATCTTTTTCAGTCAGAACTGCCTTCATAGCTTAGCTTCTTCATTCTCTTTGATGTTAATTTTTAGAACATCAGGCATAACCAATATATATAAACAGGCAAAAAAAACTCACACAAGTTCAAATATTTTCAAACTATCCTTAGTTCAAATTGACTGTGCTCTGAATTTCACTACCACAGACTTGAGAAGCTTCTCTTTGGAGGTTCTAGGGGCTACAGTGGTTGTGGATTCATACAGCTTGGCTCAGGGGACAAGGAAGAGCTAATCCAACCATCTCTACTTGTGGAATACAAAAGAGGTACTGTCCACCCCAAACTGGATTTTCTTTTCTCTACTTAGAAACTATATATCTGGCTACTTGAGGTCTCTCGGCCCACTGCTGTTTACATAGATTAAGAAGTGAAAGTGAATAGAAATCTTAAGAATTTGGTAGAGGGAGGAGAAAGAAAGGAGGGAAGGGAAAAGAGAGGGTATAAGCATGTGGGTGTAGGAGGAGCAATGAGAACTTCCAGGTAGCTATGTATCCTGTTTATCTATCAGCATATCATTTGACTCTTCTTTAAGGCATGATGTCCATGAACACTGCCAATCACAGGTTAAATGAGGTCAGCAACCACAAACAAAAACAAAACCCGACTCACACGGAAATGTGTGATCTCAGTTACCTGTGCACGTACTCCATCTTGAATCCACAAAAGCAGAGAGCATAGCGGTGGTCATTCCATGATAGGGGAGGTTGGGAGGAATGGGAGAGTGTCGAGTGGACATATAAAGTCTTAAATGTCCACGATTAATAAGTTGTACACATCTTAAATTAATAACATAGTCTAATGTAGTTGAAATTTACTGAAATGACAGTCTAAGTTTGCTTAGCAAACAGACCCTAAAATGATAATGTATGGATAGATGGAGGTGTTAGTTAGATCACTAATGGCCATTCTACAATGGCAGCCTCAATCAGGACATCATGTTGTATACTTTAAATTTTTGTCTGTCTATACTTTAATAAAGCTGGTTTTAAAAATATGATTATGTGACTAATCAAATGTGGTAAGTGTTTCATTCCTATCTAATATGGAAAAATTACTCCAGAAGAAATTGATAAGAGTACATTTGGATCCGATGCCTCAATCTGTAAGCACTGTAATTATCAAAGTAATGTTAACTAAATCATTGTTACTGATGGGGACCATTCAGGTATTGGGGGAAATGCCACTTCAGAAAGGATGGCCCTGCCACACGCTGCCTATGAATTATTCAATGAGTTGTAGGGGGGATATTGTTTATAACACATTTCCTGCCAACTTCTGTTTTTCACTAAATGTTTAAAAAAATAGAGGCAGCCCCACAATGTAATTGGTAATAGAAGCAGATGGTACCTCTTTGACCCTTCATTTTAGCTTCTAGGCATCTGCAATCAGTTATACGCTAGATATGCAGACAGACAATATGCATTGAAATTAGCCCCATCTTTTTTAGCTGTCAAAAAGTAGACTTGGCCATAAAATCTGAGAGTAAAGAATCTGAGAGATCATCTAGTTCAATTCTTGTATTTTACAGGTGAGAAAGTTCTCGGTCGGAGAGGTAGTAAATTGACTGGTTCAAGGTCAGAGAGGAAGGAGACAGAGCTAGATCTCAGCCGCCTGACTTACTGCCACAGCCTGCTCACCTCCAGGATCGAGGCTGCCCTCCCTTATGGGGGAGCTCTGAACATTTATTTATGAAATTATAAGACATTTTAAACACCCTGAAAATTAACAAGGTAGTAAAGAGGAAAGATCTTTCTACTCAGCTCTGCTAAAGTTTCGCACACTCCGATTTGCATTGGAGTTTACAAACATTGTGGTGAAGTTTAAGTGCTGTTAGCCAAGCCAGATTCCTTCAAATTATGGTAAAGTTACAGCAGCGTAGGTATGAAACGATTTATAATTTTTTTGCAAGTTAATTATATTAAGTACTTCTGATTCCCTGAACATAATGCAAATAGTACTATCAATAAACCAAAGGATTCTCATGTGCATGCATTGAATTAAGTTACATAAAATAACACTTAGCTATTGTCACAAAGCCATCTATTTTCTTTCTTTGAAATTTTTTTATTTATTTATTTTATGTGAGTAGGTGTTTTGTCTGCACGTACAGCTCTGACCCACATTTATGCAGTGCAAAAGGAGGACAGAAGAGGGTGCCCTATCTCCTAGGGCTGGAGCTAAATAATTGTGTGAGGCAATCCGGGTGCTGGGAAATGAACCCAAGTACTGGGAAGAATGGCCAGAGCTTTTAACCACAGAGTCATCTGTCCCTCCCCTCAAATCATTCTCTTAGTGTACTTGGACACCATGTCTTAAAGAAGAGTCTCATAAACAGAATGCATAGCTACCTAGAAGTTCTCATTGCACCTCCCATACCCACATGCTTATACCCTCTCTTCCTTCCCTCCTTTCTTTCTCCTTCCTCTACCAAATTCTTGAGAACTCCATTCATTTTCATTTCTTATTCTATGCTTAATGACAAGAAACTGCCTGTCAATGAGTCATGGGTTACCAGAGGTTAATACCACAAAATCTACTGAATCCTCAATCTGCCTTGGTGGGGTACCTAATTGGTTGTAATGTCAGATCCTCCGGAAAGTGGTTCTTAGCTTACACTGCTCATAGGTGTGCATGTAAGTCAGAGGTGAGTGTGTACGTGAGCTGTGACACTAGAAAAGAAAGCACCAGTGAGGAGAACTCGTGTTGAGGAAAAGGCCATGAACAAGAGGAAAATGCCACAGCGATTCTTATTCCTGTTTGTGCTAAGCAAAGTTTAAACATATATATTACTGGATTTTTGTAGGATTCCAGGGATTAATATGGGAAATATATTTGGCATGCTAGCCGTGTTTCTCAAAAAGTATAGCTATTAGTGCCTATTATTTTTCTTTACAATAAAACCACAACAAATTTAAACACCTCAAGATGGAATTTTCATGACTGGAATGAAGTAAACTATTCTATTTTATTTGTTTGTTTGTTTGTTTGTCACAAAACACCTACTTTTCAGTTTATACAACCCCCCCCACACACACACACACAAACCATGAAAACACACACGCAAAGTATACACACACACAAGGTCAATACTGCAGATTTAGTCAAAATTCTACATATCTCAATACTTTTTATGTTCTTAACCTACTACGTTATTACTGGGTCACTCTTAAATTACTGCTGTAGGATAACATCTCTGCCCACGCATCCTTTTCGGCCTCCTTCCTTCCTTCTCTCCTTCCTTTCCTCCTCCTTTACCTAGACAGATCCTCGCTGTGTACTCCATGAACTCATGACCCTCCTACCTCAACATCCAGAGTACTAGGGGTTCAGGAATGTGTTACCACACCCTCAGTTTTTCTCTGGTCTGTACCTGTACTTTTTTCATTCTACTACATTCACAGAACATATAATATCTGGTAACATATAATTAAAAATTCCTTTAATAATCTAAGTCTTTGGTATCATACTGACAAAAATGGATAATTGATCCTTCTCGACACAATAGCTTTTCATCCAGATGTCTAGATTTCCTATAGGCCCCACCCTTCTTCTAGAACTATATTGAGGTATGAGCGATCTCAAAATTCAGAACCCCATTGGAGAAACTTCTTAGCAAAATATCCATTGCAGTTAATATTATAATGAATCCTTTATTTGCTATTCAACCACAGTCTCAATAAAAACCATTAAGGGTATTTTTAAGGGTGCTACATTAGAGAGCATGCAAACGACAGGGCACAAAACCAAAGAGCCAATCACTAAACATCCATACAGCTGCCAACCTGTCAGAGTCAAGTCACATCCTGAAAGGGGAGCGATCACTTAACCACCCACTCTATCCTACATGGGTGTCATTTTATTAACTTCCTTATTTCTAGTTAGAATGAGTTTGTCCATCAGCAAAGTACTATTAAAGATGCCGAAACGCGGGGTTGGGGATTTGGCTCAGTGGTAGAGCGCTTGCCTAGCAAGCGCAAGGCCCTGGGTTCGATCCCCAGCTCCGGAAAAAAAAAAATAGAAGATGCCGAAACGCTGAGGTGCACCATTATCTACCAGTCAGTTACCCAAGCTCAGCCCTGAGTCACAGGCCTTTCATTTCCAGGAGTTTACAGAAACTTAGTATCCTATTCCCTAAACTGCCCTACACAAGGTTCTCCCAATCCATAAACCTTCGTCTCCACGAGTCTATCTCAGAACACCTTGGACGTAGCTCAGGAGAAGTTCCAGCCTCCATCTCATAAAATCAAGACTTACGGCCGGTAATATTTGCTCCCTTTCTGTTCCTTCTGGCTTAAACTAATCCCGCATCTAATTTTATAACACCGAGTATTTTCTACATGTAATGCCTTTCTAACACCATCATTTTCTTCTTAGTCTCTTAGACGCTAACTTCGGTATGAATTATAAACTCTCTGCGCTCCATGAATTTGGTTCCTCCTTTCCTAATTCCAACAGGAAATGTCTTAGAACCATCAAGTGGCCAAAAACTTCAAAAGTGTCATGGATTCAATATGAACTAAATAAACAGGCAAAGAAAATTCAGGAAATTGAATGCCCTTACAGAATATTGATTTGCTGACAATTGATTAGTGTTTTGAGAAAGAAGCATGTACCTTGAACCCCTAATATTCTTGATTCTATTTCCCAAATGCTAGAGTTGCACACATGAGCCATTTTTAAATGTCTTTATGGCATATCTCTTCTCTTTCTGGGTGCTGGAGATGATGCCCAGAGCAAATGCTCAGCCACCAGACTGCACCCTGGCCCTGCATTACCTACCTTTACCTTTTCTTTCCTGGCTCATTTTCAACTCACATGGAAACTACACACCTAGCTTTTCCTGATCCCACCCCTCTGGCCAGGTTTTCTATGCGTCTGTCTGCTGTTCTCAATACTCACTTAGTTTGTTCTCTGTAATCATTCATTCCAAATTACGTTTATGAGCCCACTGATAGCCCATTCCTCCTTTCAAAGACACAAATGTTGACATATTTGGACTCATGTCTCTCATATGCAGCCCTGACATATAATGGCTGCTCAGGAAAAGGTTTTGAATAACTGTGCCCCTGTGAGGCATTCAACATTATTCTAGAAATTCTACAAATATTTGTACATTATAATGTAATGTTATAAATGCTTTAAATTATAAGTGGCATCACATTTTGTTCCAGCAAAAGCTTTATGAAACGGTATTGTCACCTGTGCAGAGGAGTAGGTCACACAGTAAGAAAGGATCAGGATGAGGATTTACATCCACATGACAGGATTTCCAAGGTGCACCCCCCACTATTGTTTTCCATGGCTTGACTGAGTCATAGATGATGCCAGAGGAAGCCTCATCCATCACTGTTTCCTGAAACAAGCCAAAACTTGTTCTCTTCTATGAATCAGTAGTCAGAAATAAGTGAGATTTGCTTGCAATGATCTAAGATATTGCATTTAAGAATCTGATTAAGAATGTATCTTTCTACTGATGTTCATGGGACAATGGCGACTGGGGAGCTTCAGTGTAATTCCTAAGCGGTAACAGTCAAGAATCACTCATGCCCTTCATCACAAGATGCACAGCTGTGCATGGGAAGCAAGCCCTGGCTTACTTTCTGCTTATTAAAAAAATCTGATTTATGTCGCTTTTAAAGGGGCCCGGGGAAGATGTGAAGATTTCTCCAGCCCGTGTACATGGCATCATCATGAAATAGAAGATGAAATGTAGTTCATCTATGCACATGCACATAGAAAATGCCACCATGTGCACTCTCTGTGTTCTTTTTTTAAATACACTTACCAGGTCCAGGAACAAAAGAGAAGTCCAGACTCATTATATGTCCAGCCATTTAGCAGTAGTGTAGAGGAGAGCAAGAGGGGGAGTTCACTCATCTCCAAATAGAAAACAAAATTATCCGATCAGGTTTCAGGACCAGGTATCCTTTCCAGAAGGTGGGAAAATTAACAAAAAATGTTGCTGCCAAGGACAGAGCCCACCTCTGAGGGCTTGGAAGGTGACTCGAAGACACATGGTCAGAATGTGAGCTCCTAGTCAATCCCCTTGTCCAGATGCATGGCTCCAAGTTGGCATGAAAGTAGGAGACACCTGGAAAATTAAGGCAAAATCAAAACACATCTCCTGGTTAAGAGGAAATCAGGCATGATGTTGGCTAGGAAAGGACGGATACGCTGGATTGCTGCCTGGAACGGAAGTTCTTCCAATGGTGTCTGCGGTCAGACTCCATGCTTTGATCCTCTGAGGTACATGTCAAGTCAGTCTATTCAGGCCATTAGTTCAGCATTGTTAGGAGAGAATCGGCTTCACGCACTAGTTTGAAAGTTTATCTCCGGAGGACTAAGTGGTAAAGATGCTATGATTTCATGCAGAATGAATGAGAGAAGCCGCGTTTTTCGAGGGCACACAGAACTCATCCAAATAAAATCTCCACCCCTGTGCACAGCAACTCAACACCAACAACAGTTTCTGTAGTGATATGCTTCTAAACTTAGAACTTAGTCATAAGGTGGCTTATGTTGCTCCCCCTGAACTACTATGACATTAGACCTTGCTTTGCCGTAAGTGACCAGTAGTTGTCCTCATGAGATAAGTAATCTATCATCTATAGTAGTGGTTCCTTTGAAACAGAATCCTACTCCTGTAGTCTAGGCTCTCCAGGAACTTACTAGCTACCACAGATCAGCTTGAATTCACAGGCAATCCCCCTGCCTCAGCTTCTCAAATGCTGGAACTGCAGCCTACCCAGCGTTCAGTCACCATATCTGACTTTACATTTGATTCTTTATTAAAAGGAAAAAGCCATCTATTGGTTTAATAGTAACCACAAGTTTTTTTTTTCCTCCCTGTTCTTTTTCCCCCTCCAATGACTTTTGCTAAACAGTATTTGAGGGAAGAAATGTTCGGGGTTCTGATACATCAGAAACTCCAGATAGCATGAGCTCCAACAGCAGAAGTTTACCTATGGGCACCGAGCTGGAACTAAGAAGACTCACCTGAATGCTCCGAGAAAAGGCACCACACTCCACTAAAAGCTTCCTAATTCTCTACTACATGACTCTGGGCTGTGCCAGGAAAACTTCCTCAGCTGCAAATAAAAGATGCAAAATCAAAGCGCACTGAAGACTTTTAAAGGATTACCCCAAAATGAATGAAGGGTTTGGTCTAACTTTAAGAACAGACTGGGACTACACGTTTCCTGATCCAGATTAGCCAAACTGTGTTGCTGGTCAAGGCAGGTGAGTTGATGGCCATTGTGGCTGTGATCCTTAACAGTTTAGACAATACCGTCCCAACCTTTGCTACCCGCCACCCAGAGACATCGTCAACCGAGTTGAGTGGATGCCGTCTGCCCACACAGTCACTCCAGAAATGTTCTCATTCAGGGTCTGAAACCAAAACAAATTTATCAACTATAAAATTAATGAATTTAGCAGTGAAATTTAGAGTGGAGAAACTGGGTTGGGGATTTAGCTCAGTGGTAGAGCGCTTGCCTAGCAAGCTCAAGGCCCTGGGTTCGGTCCTCAGCTCCGGAAAAAAAAAAAGGCACTTGGACTAGAGTGGAGAAACTGTTCATCGTTGGGCAGTGAACATATATAACTATCATTTAATGTCCTTAAAAAAACAAAACAAAACAAAACAAAAAGACCATAGCATACTCCAGGAAGTGTTGAGTTTACCCTTTTCAATGAAACAAGAAGCAACTTCGGGACAAGACTTGCGAAGCGGACCTTCCCCACACAGATGCTATGCAGAGATTGCCACCAGCTTAAGGGAAAAACGTTGAAACGAGTCCTCCAATACTGAAAACTGGTTTTGCCTTCAACTTCATCTGGTGATAGCAAGCCAAAGAGGAAGATTAGTGAAACTACATTTTCACAACTTCCCATCCCACTTTTAACTGGCTGGTTTCTTTGTGATACATCCTCTATTATTATCTAGAGAGGAAGGAACGGGAACTAAATTTCTGCATTAGCCCTTGGGCCACAGCCCAGAAACAAAACCACAAACTTCGGTCAATGCAACAATGTAGCCTTAAATAATTCCACATTAATAAGTTTGATTAACAGAACAACACTAACCCAAACTATACCTGTAATAAAGTAAACCTTCTTACTCTAATCTGGCCATTTTTTTTTTACAGAAACTTAGACTAAGGCATAGAACCAACAAATTAAAGAACTTAAAGAACCAAAAAGCTAGGACTATCCACTGTCTTAGATATGTGAGTTAAAATTTAAAATAGTGTTGGCTAGCAAGAAATAAAAGCAGAAAATTATCTATTTTGCATATATTGTATATGCAATGTGTGCAAAAACATTATACATATATGTGAATAATATGCAAAATTTTTGGTATTATCATTGATTACAAAGAAAGAAAACTAATGTTAAAACATCACACATATAAACATTAGACAATCTGTATCAGTTACATTTCTGAACTTATATATTATTTCTCGTGTGGTATCAGCATGTATGCTTTAATTAGCATAGATGTATTTTTCATTCCTCTATTCTAACACATACATCTCATGAACTTTGTTTATATACACCCCAATGTTGTCGCTTGTAAAGCCACCCCATTGCCTTTGTTTTCCTACACAGTCCTCGGTCAAACATGACATATGTGTATGTGTGTCCTTGTGTGTGTGTGTGTGTGTGTGTGTGTGTATGTGTGTGTGTTCATGTGGGTACGTATGTGTGTGCACACATGTATGTGTACCTGTGTGTGCACACACGTGTTATGTATGTTTAAAATCTAGAATTCACATATGAAGGGAAAAACTGATGGAGACAAGGTCTCACTGTGTCCTGCTTCTTCCTATTGAGGAAGTGATAATGTGTACAATATTTTCTGATGCAAAACTTTATGTGTTTTTTCTTTCTGTTTTTGAGATACAGAGTAATGGTCTAGTTCAGGCTAGACCCCAACTCAACAATACTTTTCCCCAATTCCCTGAGTGCTAGAATTACAATAATATACCATCATGCCCAGTTAAAAATTTTTTTCCATCTTTATTAAATTGGGTATTTCTGATTTACATTTCAAATGTTATTCCCTTTCCCAGTTTCTGAGCCAACATTCCCCTAATCCCTCCCCCTCCCCTTCTTTATGGGTGTTCCCTTCCCCATCCTCCACCCATTACCACCCTCCCCACAAAAGTCCCGTTCATTGGGGGTGCAGCCTTGGCAGGACCAAGGGCTTCCCCTTCCACTGGTGCCCTTACTATGCTATTTATTGCTGCCTATGAATTTGGAGCCCAGGGTCAGTCCATGTATAGTCTTTGGGTTGTGGCTTAGTCCCTGGAAGCTCTGGTTGCTTGACATTGTTGTTCATATGGGGTCTCAAGCCCCTTCAGCTCTTTCAGTCCTTTCTCTGATTCCTTCAATGGGGTCCTGTTCTCAATTCAGTGGCTTGTTGCTGGCATTTGCCTATGTATTTGCTGTATTCTGGCTGTGTCTCTCAGGAGAGATCTACATCCAGTTCCTGTCAGCCTGCACCTCTTTGTTTCATCTATCTCATCTAGTTTGGTGGCTGTATATGTAGGGGCCACATGTGGGGCAGGCCCTGAATGGTCGTTCCTTCAGTCTCTGTTCAAAATTTGCCTCCCTATCCCCTCCTAAGGGTATTCTTGTTCCCCTTTTAAAGGAGTGAAGCATCCATATTTTGGTCATCCTTCTTGAGTTTCATGTGTTCTGTGCATCTAGGGTAATTCAAGCATTTGGGCTAATAGCCACTTATCAATGAGTGCATACCACGTGTGTTTTTCTGTGATTGGGTTACCTCACTCAGGATGATATTTTCCAGTTCCATCCATTTGCCTATGAATTTCTCAAAGTCATTGTTTTTGATAGCTGAGTAGTATTCCATAGTGTAGATATACCATATTTTTTGTATCATTCCTCTGTTGAAGGGCATCTAGGTTCTTTCCAGCTTCTGGCTATTATAAATAAGGCTGCTGTGAACATAGTGGAGCATGTGTCTTTTTTATATGTTGGGGCATCTTTTGGGTATATGCCCAGGAGAGGTATAGCTGGGTCCTCAGGTAGTTCAATGTCCAATTTTCTGAGGATCCTCCAGACTGATTTCCAGAATGGTTGTACCAGTCTGCAATCCCACCAACAATGGAGGAGTGTTCCTCTTTCTCCACATCCTCGCCAGCATCTGCTGTCACCTGAGTTTTTGATCTTAGCCATTCTTACTGGTGTGAGGTGAAATCTCAGGGTTGTTTTGATTTGCATTTCCCTTATGACTAAAGATGTTGAACATTTCTTTAGTTGCTTCTCAGCCATTTGATATTCCTCAGCTGTGAATTCTTTGTTTAGCTCTGAACCCATTTTTAATAGGGTTATTTGTCTCCCTGCAGTCTAACTTCTTGAGTTCTTTGTATATTTTGGATATAAGGCCTCTATCTGTTGTAGGATTGATAAAGATCTTTTCCCAATCTGTTGGTTGCCGTTTTGTCCTAACCAGAGTGTCCTTTGCCTTACAGAAGCTTTGCAGTTTTATAAGATCCCATTTGTCGATTCTTGATCTTAGAGCATAAGCCATTGGTGTTTTGTTCAGGAAATTTTTTCCAGTGCCCATGTGTTCCAGATGCTTCTCCACTTTTTCTTCTATTAGTTTGAGTGTATCTGGTTTGATGTGGAGGTCCTTGATCCACTTGGACTTAAGCTTTGTACAGGGTAATAAGAATGGATTGATCTGCATTCTTCTACATGCTGACCTCCAGTTGAATCAGCACCATTTGCTGAAAATTCTATCCTTTTTCCATTGGATGGTTTTGGCTCCTTTGTCAAAAATCAAGTGACCATAGGGGTGTAGGTTCATTTCTGGGTCTTCAATTCTATTCCACTGGTCTATCTGCCTGTCTCTGTAGCAACACCATATAATTTTTATCACTATTGCTCTGTAATACTGCTTAAGTTCAGGGATAGTGATTTCCCCGGAAGTCCTTTTATTGTTGAGGATAGTTTTAGCTATCCTGGGTTTTTTGTTATTCCAGATGAATTTGCAAATTGTTCTGTCTAGCTGTATGAAGAATTGGATTGGAATTTTCATGGCGATTACACTGAATCACTTTTGGTAAAATGGTCATTTTTACTATATTAATCCTGCCAATCCATGAGCATGAGAGATCTTTCCATCTTCTGAGATCTTCTTCAATTTCTTTCTTCAGAGACTTGAAGTTCTTATCATACAGATCTTTCACTTGCTTGGTTAAAGTCACACCAAGGCATTCTATATTATTTGGGACTATTATGAAGGGTGTTAATTCCCGAATTTCTTTCTCAGTTTGTTTCTCTATTTTGTAGAGGAAGGCTACTGATTTACTTGAGTTAAGTTTATACCCAGCCATTTTGCTGAAGGTGTTTATCAGGTTTAGTAGTTCTCTGGTGGAACTTTTGGGGTCACTTAAATATACTATCATATCATCTGCAAATAGTGATATTTTGACTTCTTCCTTTCCAATCTGTATCCCTTTGATCTCCTTTTGTTGTCTGATTGCTCTGGCTAGGATTTTGAGAACTGTCTTGAATAAGTAGAGAGAGAGTGGGTAGCCTTGTCTAGTCCTTGATTTTAGTGGGACTGCTTCAAGTTTCTCTCCATTTAAGTTAATGTTAGCTACTGGTTTGCTGTATATGGCTTTTACTATGTTTAGGTATGGGCCTTGAATTCCTATTCTTTCCAGGACTTTTATCATGAAGGCGTGTTGAATTTTGTCCAATGCTTTCTAGTGAAATGATCATGGGGTTTTTATCTTTAAGTTTGTTTATATAGTAGATTACGCTGGTGGTTTTCCATATATTAAACCATCCCTGCATACCTGGGATGAAGCCTTCTTGATCATGATGGATGATTGTTTTGATGTGTTCTTGAATTTAGTTTGCAAGAATTTTATTGAGTATTTTTGCAACAATATTCATAAGGGAAATTGGTCTGAAGTTTTCTTTCTTTGTTGGGTCTTTGTGTGGTTAATGTATAAGAGTAATTGTGGCTTTATAGACGGAATGCAGTAGCACTCTATCTGTTTCAATTTTGTGGAATAGTTTGGATAGTATTGGTATGAGGTCTTCTATGAAGGTCTGATAGAATTCTGGACTGAACCCATCTGGACCTGGGCTTTTTTTGGTTGGGAGACCTTTAATGACTGCTTCTATTACTTTAGGAGTTATGGGGTTGTTTAAATGATTTATCTGTTCCTGATTTAACTTTGATACCTGATATTTGTCTAGGAAATTGTCCATTTCCTCCAGATTTTCAAGTTTTGTTGAATATAGGCTTTTATAGTAAGATCTGATGATTTTTTTAAATTTTCTCTGATTCTGTTGTTATGTCTCCCGTCTCATTTCTGATTTTGTTAATATGGACACACTCTCTGTGTCCTCTGGTTAGTCTGGCTAAGGGTTTATCTATCTTGTTGGTTTTCTCAAAGAACCAACTTTTGGTTCTGTTGATTCTTTCTATGGTCCTTTTTGTTTCTACTTGGTTGATTTCAGCTCTGAGTTTGATTATTTCCTGCCTTCTACTCCTCCTGGGTGTATTTGCTTCTTTTTTTCTAGAACTTTAGGTGTGCTGTCAAGCTGCTGATTTATGCTTTCTCCTGTTTCTTTCTGCAGGCACTCAGCGCTATGAGTTTTCCTCTTAGCACAGCTTTCATTGTGTCCCATAAGTTTGGGTATGTTGTACCTTCATTTTCATTAAATTCTAAAACGTCTTTAATTTCTTTCTTTGTTTCTTCCTTGACCAGGTTATCATTGAGTAGAGCACTGTTCAAATTCCATGTATATGTGGACATTCTTTCCTTATTATTATTAAAGACCAGCTTTAGGCTGTGGTGGTCTGATAGGACGCATGGGATTATTTCTATCTTTCTGTGTCTTTTGAGGCCTGTTTTGTGACCGATTATATGGTCAATTTTGGAGAAAGTACCATGAGGTGCTGAGAAGAAGGTATATCCTTTTGTTTTTGGATGGAATGTTCTATAAATACTTGTTAACTCCATTTGGTTCATAACTTCTCTTAGTCTGTCTATGTTTCTGTTTAATTTCTGTTTCTATGATCTGTCCATTGATGAGAGTGGGATGTTGAAATCTCCTACTATTATTGTGTGAAGTGCAATGTGTGCTTTGAGCTTTAGTAAGGTTTCTTTTATGTATGTAGGTGTCCTTGTATTTGGAGCATAGATATTTAGGATTGAGAGTTCACCTTGGTGGATTTTTCCTTTGACGAATATGTTAAGTGTCCTTCCTTATCTCTTTTGATAACTTTTGGTTGAAAATTGATTTTATTTCATATTAGAATGGCTACTCCAGCTTGCTTCTTCTGACCATGTGCTTGGAAAGTTGTTTTCCAGCCTTTCACTCTGAGGTAGTGTCTGTCTTTGTCTCTGAGGTGTGTTTCCTGTAGGCAGCAAAATGCTGGGTCCTCATTATGTACCCAGTTTGTTAACCAGAGTTTTTTATTGAGGAATTGAGTCCATTTATGTTGAGAGATATTAAGGAATAGCAATTGTTGCTTCCTGTTATCTTCATATTTAGAGGTGAGATTATGTTTGTGTGCTTCTCTTCTCTTTGTTTTGTTGCAAAAAGATTAGTTTCTTGCTTTTTCTAGGGTGTAGCTTGCTTCCTTGTTTTGGGGTTTACCATTTATTATCCTTTGTAGGGCTGGATTTGTAGAAAGATACTGTGTAAATTTGGTTTTGTCATGGAATATCTTGATTTCTCCATCTATGTTAATTGAGAGTTTTGCTAAGTACAGTAACCTGGGCTGGCATTTGTGTTCTCTTAGGGTGTGTATGACATCTGTCCAGGATCTTCTGGCTTTCATTGTCTCTGTTGAAAAGTCTGGTGTGATTCTGATAGGTCTGCCTTTATATGTTATTTGACCTTTTTCCCTTACTGCTTTTAATATTCTTTCTTTTTTGTCTTTTGCGTTTGGTGTTCTGACTATTATGTATAGGAAGAGTTTCTTTTCTGGTCCAATCTATTTGGAGTTCTGTGGGCTTCTTGTATGTTTATGGGCATCTCTTTCTTTAGGTTAAGGAAGTTTTCTTCTATGATTTTGTTGAAGATATTTACTGGTCCTTTGAGTTGGGAGTCTTCACTCTCTTCTATACCTATTATCCTTAGGTTTGATCTTCTCATTGTGTCTTGGATTTCCTGAATGTTTTGGGCTAGTAGCTTTTTCTGTTTTACCTTATCTTTGACAGTTGTGTCAATGTTTTCTATGGAACCTTCTGCTCCTGAGATTCTCTCTTCTATCTCTTGTATTCTGTTGGTGATGCTCGCATCTGTGACTCCTGATCTCTTCCCTACGTTTTTTTATCTCCATAGTTGTCTCCCTTTGTTCTTTCTTTATTGTTTCTATTTCCATTTTTAACTCCTGGATGGTTTTTTTCATTTCCTTCTCCTGTTTTTTTGCTTTTTTCCAGTAGTTATTTAAGGGATTTTTGTGTTTCCTCTTTAAGGTCTTCCAGTTGTTTACTTGTGCTGTATTTCCTTAAGGGAGTTATTTATGACCTTCTTAAAGTCCTCCATCATCATGATAAAATGTGACTTTGAATCTAGATCTTGTTTTTCTGGTGTGTTTGGATATTCAGTGTTTGCTTTGGTGGGAGAATTGGGCTGTGATGATGCCATTTACTCTTGGTTTCTGTTGCTTGGGTTCCTGCGCTTGCCTCTTGCCATCAGACTGTCTCTGGTGTTACCTTGTTTTGATATTTCTGATAGTGGCTTGACCGTCCTCTAGGCCTGTGTGTCAGGAGTGTTGTAGACCTATTTTCCTGTTTTCTTTCAGCCAGTTATGGGAATAGAGTGTTCTGCTCTCAGGCATGTAGTCATTCCTGTCCACTGGCTTTCAGCTGTCCCTGTGGGCAGGAATCAGAAGGGCCTGCCCCTACTTCTCCTGGGTCCCTATGTGCAGGGGACCCAGACAGTGCTAGGTGTTTTCCTCTAGAGTCAGAAATGTGGGCAGAGAGTAGTCTCCTCTGGTTTCCCAGGCGTGTCTGCCCCTCTGAAGGTCTAGCTCTCCCTCCCATGAGATTTGGGTGCAGGGAGCTGTTTGACCAGGTCCATTCAGATCCGAGCATAGTCTGGACCACAGGGCTCCTGCAGCTTGACCGCTCCTATCTTCCCGTGCCCAGAGGCACCATTCTGTTGGGTCAGGGATGTGGGCAAAGGAGGGCAGAAGTGGTGGTCTCTCCTGCCCTGCAGTCTCAGGATTGCTCACATTTCTGGGCAATCAGCTCTCTCTCCCATGGGGTTTGGGAGCAGGGAATTGTGGGCCAGGATCAACAAGGTTCCGGCACCCCCAGTTAAAATTTTTAGATATCTTAAATACAATATCAAATTCTTGAATTTTTTTACCCAAATGAAACTGAGAAACATACAAGGGACAAGTGAGATATTGAGAGCACATACTATTCAATAAAACTATGTTTTATTTTTTAATGGCACAGATGTCTGTCTACATGTGTATTTCTGTAATGCATAAAGTCAGAACCCTTGAAAATAAACCCTAATCATCAGCCCCATGGTGCTAAGGACAGTGCTTCTAAAGATGGGCTAAGATGAAAATGTCCCTCTTTTTTTATTTTATGTATTTATCAATAGCCTAAAACTACTACCAAAACAGTTTAGTCACAGTTATAACAAAATTATGTATAATCATATATATTTAAAATATATTAAAGTGTAATATAAAATTATATATCATATAGTATATATAACTATAACAAAAGATTACAGCCACTCAGCAGGTAAAGGGACTTACTATCAAGCATTAAGATTTTAGTTTTATATTTGGAACACATTTGAAAAAGAGAAAAACAACCCCTCCAAGTTGCCTTGTGGACTCAAAAGTGCCTAACACACACACGTTTACAAATAAATATATTAAGAAATAAAGACTAATTGACTAAATAGACAAGGTACACATTAAAAACTGGATTTCATCTCATACTTCAAGTTAAAATTTTTATGCCCAAATTACAGAAAAAAAATTAGCTCCCCCAATCAAACCTCATCAAGACAAGTATATTTGATCTTCACAAGATACTTTGAGGTGGAAGACACTATTCAATACACTATAAGTTGAGATCATGAACTATGAAGTACTTTACTATGAATTAATTTACATAGTACTTGAAGCCCAGTCCTATGTCTGTAGTTAAGTTGGTAGAATTATATGAACTAGAAATGGTAGAGAAACTAAAAGTATCTACAACTGAAATGCAAGAAAGTTGAGATTGGAAACAGGACTAAATGTAAGGGCACTTTAGCTTTTGCTAAGAATAAAAGGGACCTTCTGTGAGATTTGGTATGACTCTTTATTTCTTTTATGACACTGAGGCTCAAAGCCAAGACTGAGTGAATGCTAAGCGAGTGCTCTAACACTGACCTACATAATATTTCCATATCTACAGTTATATCTATAGTTTTCATGTTCTTGGATTCCCTGATCCATGCTGATGTCACATGAGAATTAATATATAATAAATACAGAAATGTAACTGATACAGATTATCTAATGTTTATATATGTATGTATGTTTTAGCATTAGTTTTCTTTCTTTGTAACCAATGATAATGTTACCAAGAAAATAGACTATTTGTATATATAAAGGAGGACATTTGATCATCTCTCTCTCTTAACAGTTATTCTTGGCATCAAAATACAGCAAAATAGTGAGAGCTGGAATGTATATTGGAATCTACTCCATTGCCTGATGAAATTCAGGCAACTGCAAGGTACAGAGAGAATCACACCTCCATTCAAATTGCATGCTTGCTCTTAAATGAGGATGAATTCTTCTCTATGATTATTTTCATAAGTCTTTCTATCTAAAAGAAAAAGTTTTTAAAAAAAATACTCCCAAATAAATATCAGCATGATATTTTAGTAATGTTCTAGTGTTATATTTAATATTAGCCCATTTCAGATACTATTATGTGCAATTTTTTTAGTTAACTCTCAGGAATTTCCAATAAACTTTATTTTTAATTTTAACTATTTTATGAAACTATCCATTGAATATATATAAGTTTGGCTGCATTCATAAATACAGCATAAATACATTGAATACATTTTTCATTATTTCTATTGAGAGTTACATAGGTTTTAAATGGGATGAGTGTTCAAAATTCCTGCTCATTTTTAATATCTCAAAAGTGTAAATAGCTGAAGATAGAATTCTTTGAGATGATTATGTTAAAATGAGTCTATAAGATAGATCTTAATCTAAATCTGACTGATACTCTTTTTTTTTTTATTAACTTGAGTATTTCTTATATACATTTCGAGTGTTATTCCCTTTCCCAGTTTCCGGGCAAACATCCCCCTCCCCCCTCCCCTTTCTTATCGGTGTTCCCCTCCCCACCCTCCTCCCATTGACCCCCTCCCCCCAACAGTCTAGTTCACTGGGGGTTCAGTCTTAGCAGAACCCAGGGCTTCCGCTTCCACTGGTGCTCTTACTAGGATATTCATTGCTACCTATGAGGTCAGAGTCCAGGGTCAGTCCATGTATAGTGTTTAGGTAGTGGCTTAGTCCCTGGAAGCTCTGGTTGCTTGGCATTGTTGTACATATGGGGTCTCGAGCCCCTTCAAGCTCTTCCAGTTCTTTCTCTGATTCCTTCAACGGGGGTCCTATTCTCAGTTCAGTGGTTTGCTGCTGGTATTCGCCTCTGTATTTGCTGTATTCTGGCTGTGTCTCTCAGGAGAGATCTACATCCGGCTCCTGTCGGTCTGCACTTCTTTGCTTCATCCATCTTGTCTAATTGGATGGCTGTATATGCATGGGCCACATGTGGGGCAGACTCTGAATGGGTGTTCCTTCAGTCTCTGTTTTAATCTTTGCCTCTCTCTTCCCTGCCAAGGGTATTCTTGTTCCCCTTTTAAAGAAGGAGTGAAGCATTCACATTTTGATCATCTGTCTTGAGTTTCATTTGTTCTAGGCATTTAGGGTAATTCAAGCATTTGGGCTAATAGCCACTTATCAGTGAGTGCATACCATGTATGTCTTTCTGTGTTTGGGTTAGCTCACTCAGGATATTTTCCAGTTCCAGCCATTTGCCTACGAATTTCATAAAGTCGTTGTTTTTGATAGCTGAGTAATATTCCATTGTGTAGATGTACCACATTTTCTGTATCCATTCCTCTGTTGAAGGGCATCTGGGTTCTTTCCAGCTTCTGGCTATTATAAATAAGGCTGCAATGAACATAGTGGAGCATGTGTCTTTTTTATATGTTGGGGCATCTTTTGGGTATATGCCCAAGAGAGGTATAGCTGGATCCTCAGGCAGTTCAATGTCCAATTTTCTGAGGATCCTCCAGACTGATTTCCAGAATGGTTGTACCAGTTTGCAATCCCACCAACAATGGAGGAGTGTTCCTCTTTCTCCACATCCTCTCCAGCATCTGTTGTCCCCTGAGTTTTTGATCTTAGCCATTCTCACTTGTGTGAGGTGAAATCTCAGGGTTGTTTTGATTTGCATTTCCCTTATGACTAAAGATGTTGAACATTTCTTTAGGTGTTTCTCAGCCATTCGGCATTCCTCAGCTGTGAATTCTTTGTTTAGCTCTGAGCCCCATTTTTTAATAGGGTTATTTGTTTCCCTGTGGTCTAATTTCTTGAGTTCTTTGTATATTTTGGATATAAGGCCTCTATCTGTTGTAGGATTGGTAAAGATCTTTTCCCAATCTGTTGGTTGCCGTTTTGTCCTAACCACAGTATCCTTTGCCATACAGAAGCTTTGCAGTTTTATGAGATCCCATTTGTCAATTCTTGATCTTAGAGCGTAAGCCATTGGTGTTTTGTTCAGGAAATTTTTTCCAAGGCCCATGTGTTCCAGATGCTTCCCTAGTTTTTCTTCTATTAGTTTGAGTGTGTCTGCTTTGATGTGGAGGTCCTTGATCCACTTGGACTTAAGCTTTGTACAGGGTGATAAGCATGGATCGATCTGCATTCTTCTACATGTTGACCTCCAGTTGAACCAGCACCATTTGCTGAAAATGCTATCTTTTTTCCATTGGATGGTTTTGGCTCCTTTGTCAAAAATCAAGTGACCATAGGTGTGTGGGTTCATTTCTGGGTCTTCAATTCTATTCCATTGGTCTATCTGTCTGTCTCTGTACCAATACCATGCAGTTTTTATCACTATTGCTGTGTAATACTGCTTGAGTTCAGGGATAGTGATTCCCCCTGAAGTCCTTTCATTGTTGAGGATAGCTTTAGCTATCCTGGGTTTTTTGTTATTCCAGATGAATTTGCAAATTGTTCTGTCTAACTCTTTGAAGAATTGGATTGGTATTTTGATGGGGGATTGCATTGAATCTGTAGATTGCTTTTGATAAAATGGCCATTTTTACTATATTAATCCTGCCAATCCATGAGCATGGGAGATCTTTCCATCTTCTGAGGTCTTCTTCAATTTCCTTCTTCAGTGTCTTGAAGTTCTTATTGTACAGATCTTTTACTTGCTTTGTTAAAGTCACTCCGAGGTACTTTATATTATTTGGGTCTATTATGAAGGGTGTCGTTTCCCTAATTTCTTTCTCGGCTTGTTTCTCTTTTGTATAGAGGAAGGCAACTGATTTATTTGAGTTAATTTTATACCCAGCCACTTTGCTGAAGTTGTTTATCAGCTTTAGTAGTTCTCTGGTGGAACTTTTGGGATCACTTAAATATACTATCATATCATCTGCAAATAGTGATATTTTGACTTCTTCTTTTACGATCTGTATCCCCTTGACATCCTTTTGTTGTCTGATTGCTCTGGCTAGAACTTCAAGAACTATATTGAATAAGTAGGGAGAGAGTGGGCAGCCTTGTCTAGTCCCTGATTTTAGTGGGATTGCTTCAAGTTTCTCTCCATTTAGTTTAATGTTAGCAACTGGTTTGCTGTATATGGCTTTTACCATGTTCAGGTATGGGCCTTGAATTCCTATTCTTTCCAGGACTTTTATCATGAAGGGGTGTTGAATTTTGTCAAATGCTTTCTCAGCATCTAATGAAATGATCATGTGGTTCTGTTCTTTCAGTTTGTTTATATAATGGATCACGTTGATGGTTTTCCGTATATTAAACCATCCCTGCATGCCTGGGATGAAGCCTACTTGATCATGGTGGATTATTGTTTTGATGTGCTCTTGGATTTGGTTTGCCAGAATTTTGTTGAGTATTTTTGCGTCGATATTCATAAGGGAAATTGGTCTGAAGTTCTCTTTCTTTGTTGTGTCTTTGTGTGGTTTAGGTATAAGAGTAATTGTGGCTTCGTAGAAGGTATTCGGTAGTGATCCATCTGTTTCAATTTTGTGGAATAGTTTGGATAATATTGGTATGAGGTCTTCTATGAAGTTTTGATAGAATTCTGCACTAAACCCGTCTGGACCTGGGCTCTTTTTGGTTGGGAGACCTTTAATGACTGCTTCTATGTTGAGGAGTTATGGGGTTGTTTAACTGGTTTATCTGTTCCTGATTTAACTTCGATACCTGGTATCTGTCTAGGAAATTGTCCATTTCCTGAAGATTTTCAAGTTTTGTTGAATATAGGTTTTTGTAGTAAGATCTGATGATTTTTTTAATTTCCTCTGAATCTGTTGTTATGTCTCCCTTTTCATTTCTGATTTTGTTAATTTAGACACACTCTCTGTGTCCTCTCGTTAGTCTGGCTAAGGGTTTATCTATCTTGTTGATTTTCTCAAAGAACCAACTTTTGGTTCTGTTGATTCTTTCTATGGTCCTTTTTGTTTCTACTTGGTTGATTTCAGCTCTGAGTTTGATTATTTCCTGCCTTCTACTCCTCCTGGGTGTATTTGCTTCTTCTTGTTCTAGATCTTTTAGGTGTGCTGTCAAGCTGCTGACATATGCTCTTTCCTGTTTCTTTCTGCAGGCACTCAGCACTATGAGTTTTCCTCTTAGCACAGCTTTCATTGTGTCCCATAAGTTTGGGTATGTTGTGCCTTCATTTTCATTAAATTCTAAAAAGTTTTTAATTTCTTTCTTTATTTCTTCCTTGACCAGGTTATCATTGAGTAGAGCATTGTTCAATTTCCAAGTATATGTGGACATTCTTCCTTGATTGTTATTGAAGACCAGTTTTAGGTCGTGGTGGTCCGATAGCACGCATGGGATTATTTCTATCTTTCTGTACCTGTTGAGGCCCGTTTTTTGACCAATTATATGGTCAATTTTGGAGAAAGTACCATGAGGAGCTGAGAAGAAGGTATATCCTTTTGCTTTAGGATAGAATGTTCTATAAATATCCGTTAGGTCCATTTGGCTCATGACTTCTCTTAGTCTGTCTACATCTCTGTTTAATTTCTGTTTCCATGATCTGTCCATTGATGAGAGTGGGGTGTTGAAATCTCCCACTATTATTGTGTGAGGTGCAATGTGTGTTTTGAGCTTTAGTAAGGTTTCTTTTACATATGTAGGTGCCCTTGTATTTGGGGCATAGATATTTAGGATTGAGAGTTCATCTTGGTGGATTTTTCCTTTGATGAATATGAAGTGTCCTTCCTTATCTTTTTTGATGACTTTTAGTTGAAAATTGATTTTATTTGATATTAGAATGGCTACTCCAGCTTGCTTCTTCTGACCATTTGCTTGGAAAGTTGTTTTCCAGCCTTTCACTCTGAGGTAGTGTCTGTCTTTGTCTCTGAGGTGTGTTTCCTGTAGGCAGCAGAATGCAGGGTCCTCGTTGCATATCCAGTTTGTTAATCTATTTCTTTTTATTGGGGAGTTGAGGCCATTGATGTTGAGAGATATTAAGGAATAGTGGTTATTGCTTCCCGTTATATTCATATTTGGATGTGAGGTTATGTTTGTGTGCTTTCATTCTCTTTGTTTTGTTGCCAAGACGATTAGTTTCTTGCTTCTTCTAGGGTATAGCTTGCCTCCTTATGTTGGGCTTTACCATTTATTATCCTTTGTAGTGCTGGATTTGTAGAAAGATATTGTGTAAATTTGGTTTTGTCATGGAATATCTTGGTGTCTCCATCTATGTTAATTGAGAGTTTTGCAGGATACAGTAACCTGGGCTGGCATTTGTGTTCTCTTAGGGTCTGTATGACATCAGTCCAGGATCTTCTGGCCTTCATAGTTTCTGGCGAGAAGTCTGGTGTGATTCTGATAGGTCTGCCTTTATATGTTACTTGACCTTTTTCCCTTACTGCTTTTAATATTCTTTCTTTATTTTGTGCATTTGGTGTTTTGACTATTATGTGACGGGAGGTGATTCTTTTCTGGTCCAATCTATTTGGAGTTCTGTAGGCATCTTGTATGCCTATGGGTATCTCTTTTTTTAGGTTAGGGAAGTTTTCTTCTATGATTTTGTTGAAGATATTTACTGGTCCTTTGAGCTGGGAGTCTTCACTCTCTTCTATACCTATTATCCTTAGGTTTGATCTTCTCATTGAGTCCTGGATTTCCTGTATGTTTTGGACCAGTAGCTTTTTCTGCTTTACATTATCTTTGACAGTTGAGTCAATGATTTCTATGGAATCTTCTGCTCCTGAGATTCTCTCTTCCATCTCTTGAATTCTGTTGGTGAGGCTTGTATCTACAGCTCCTTGTCTCTTCTTTTGGTTTTCTATATCCAGGGTTGTTTCCATGTGTTCTTTCTTGATTGCTTCTATTTCCATTTTTAATTCCTTCAACTGTTTGATTGTGTTTTCCTGGAATTCTTTCAGGGATTTTTGCGATTCCTCTCTGTAGGCTTCTACTTGTTTATTAATGTTTTCCTGTGTTTCCCTAAGTGTGTTCATGTCTTTCTTGAAGTCCTCCAGCATCATGATCAAATATGATTTTGAAACTAGATCTTGCTTTTCTGGTGTGTTTGGATATTCCATGTTTGTTTTGGTGGGAGAATTGGGCTCCGATGGTGGCATGTAGTCTTGGTTTCTGTTGCTTGGGTTCCTGCGCTTGCCTCTCGCCATCAGATTATCTCTAGTGTTACTTTGTTCTGCTATTTCTGACAGTGGCTAGACTGTCCTATAAGCCTGTGTGTCAGGAGTGCTGTAGACCTGTTTTCCTCTCTTTCAGTCAGTTATGGGGACAGAGTGTTCTGCTTTCGGGCGTGTAGTTTTTCCTCTCTAAAGGTCTTCAGCTGTTCCTGTGGGCCTGTGTCTTGAGTTCACCAGGCAGCTTTCTTGCAGCAGACAAGTTGGTCTTACCTGTGGTCCTGAGGCTCAAGTTTGCTCGTGGGGTGCTGCCCAAGGGCTCTCTCCTTTCAGTATTTCTGACTTGGAACGGAAGCCCAGACGTGGCTAGCTGATACTCTTATAATAAGGGAAAATTTGGATCCAAGAAGAGATGCCCAAGAATGCACATAAAGGGGTTGGGGATTTAGCTCAGTGGTAGAGCGCTTGCCTAGGAAGCGCAAGGCCCTGGGTTCGGTCCCCAGCTCCGAAAAAAAGAACCAAAAAAAAAAAAAAAAAAGAATGCACATAAATACACATGCACACACACATACCCACATGCACACATACACACATGCACACACAAACATATCATACACTCATGCATACACGCAAACACACACACCATAGGCCCACACACAAACACACAAACATGCACACATGCACACACACACACACACACACACACACACACAAAGGAATGACCCTGTGAGGAAGTTCTGTGCACAAGCCCTGAAGAACAAGGTCAGAAGAAATATAACCCTGCTGACCCCTGTTCTTAACCTTCAATTCCCTCGATTCACACATAATAAATTGCTCATGTTTAACCCATTCAGTCTGTGGTGTTTTGTCATGATAGCCTACTTAAACACACAGTGTTGGATGTACAAGATGTACGGCTAGAGCTTTACCCATGTAAAGGGGTGACTGTTGCTTTTGTATGACCCAAATGTGATTAGCAGATGGGAAGGCTTATGCTCATTACCAAAGTGAGCTCTAAATCTTGATTTTAAAAATGGAGTTAGGCGCAGAAGCATAGAATGGAAGATAACATGAAAAAAATAAAATATATACTTTTTTAAAAAGCCAATAACTTCAAGAAGTTGAAAGAGGCAAGGTCAAGAATCTCTTTCTACACACTCTTGAGACAAAACAGGTCTGCCTACTTCTGTCACCTAGACTGGGACAGGATGAATGTCTATTGCCAAAGCCCGGTGGCCCATGGCTTCAGAAAGGCAATGCAAAAGTACACTTGGTCTACTACAGGCTCTCACCATATTGCCCTTAAATTTATGATCCTCTTGCCTCGGCCTCCCTAGTGCTGAGATTACAGGCAAATGGCTCCCTCCCCTATTTATACTATACTGGAAATACTTGCTCTTGCATGATACCGTCACTGATAAATACACTCCCTGTCCACATTCATTTGTTTAACGTGAATCTATGCACCATAAATTCAAAGCCAGTGTTTTCATGTTCCCATTCCCCAGCCCAGAAGCCATCTCCAATTAACAAGAATCTACCAAGGTAACATTAATCTCTCCAGTGGAGTCCCAATGGGGTATACAAATCACACTTATGAACCCCATGCCCAGCGGTAGCTAGCCAACACAAAGTGAACTCAAAGGTATGTAGGGAGAATATTTTGGTTCGTATTGCTTTGGGAATTTTTATACCTTACTGGTCTTCTGCCTGCATATTATGGTTCCCATTTCTGAGTCTCAGTTTTCACTGGTTTTGTTTGAGTGCCTCTCAGTGACTCTGTGCATGTCACCATGTGTGTCTATGCATGTGTACACATTTCTCTGTGCATGTCACCATGTGTGTCTATGCATGTCTATACATTTCTCTGTGCATGTCACCATGTGTGTCTATGCATGTGTACACATTTCTCTGTGCATGTCACCATGTGTGTCTATGCGTGTGTACACATTTCTCATGCTCTTTATTAAGTTTTTTTGGGGTGGGTGTTGTTATTTATTGTTGTTTGTTTTATTCTTGTTTATTTGAATTTTTATTTGACCATTTTTCTTAAGAGAGATAAAGGAAGCATAGAAGGGTGGAACAGCAGGAAGGATCTGAGAGATGACGGAGAGGAAACCATAATCAGAATGTTATGTATGAAAACAACTTTATTTTAAAGAAAAAAGAAATGTTCCTCTTAATTCTTCTATTTTTCTTAAGTCCATTAAATATAAAACATTGAAAGCTAAAACTCACTTTTTATTTTTAGTCACTATCAGAAAATGACAAGAATCTTCTATGAGGATTTTTATGTGATCTTTTCTTTCCAAACATCATATTCTTTTATTTTTCTGCATACCACATTTGTATGACTCCCAGAAACACTTTGTCAACAACTAAAGGGTAAGTTTATCTTGTTCTTGACCCTGAGGTCAAGTCTGTATTCTTTAGATGCCTGGTCTGACATAAAGCACAGTTCCTTTCCTTGTGGCATTGTTCACTGGTGCTGGAGTCTCATGCTAGTCTTCACTTAAGTGACAAGTCTTTGTTTTTCCATATATGAAGCACTGCAGTTCATTTTATACACTAGGATCAAAAGCAACTGGCTGCTTTTGCTAACTTCTGGTAAAAGAAATCAGGGGAAAAAAACAGAATCTCTCTCTCTTTCTCTCTCTCTCTCTCTCTCTCACACACACACACACACACACACTCACACAAACACGACAGAGAGCAGCAGTTTATGTATTTATAAGCATATACTGGTGATAAAGGCAGAGAAAGAGATTTACATTTTCAGCACTATTTTAATCTTTAATTTTCTTCTTAATAAATCATAACTCTGTGTGTGTGTCTATGTCTGTGTCTGTGTCTGTGTGTGTGTCTGTGTGTCTGTGTCTGTGTGTCTGTGTCTGTGTGTGTCTGTATGTCTATGTCTGTGTGTATGTCTGTGTGTGTGTCTGTGTCTGTGTGTGTCTGTGTCTGTGTGTGTCTGTGTCTGTGTGTGTCTGTATGTCTATGTCTGTGTGTGTGTGTCTGTGTGTGTGTGTCTATGTCTGTGTGTGTCTGTGTCTGTGTGTGTCTGTATGTCTATGTCTGTGTCTGTGTGTCTGTGTCTGTGTGTGTCTGTGTGTCTGTGTCTATGTGTGTCTGTATGTCTGTGTGTCCGTGTGTGTGTGTCTGTGTGTGTCTATGTCTGTGTGTCTGTGTCTGTGTGTGTGTCTGTGTGTGTGTCTGTGTGTGTGTCTGTGTATGTGTCTGTGTCTGTGTGTGTGTGTGTCTGTATGTGTGTCTGTATGTGTGTCTGTGTGTCTGTGTGTCTATGTATGTGTCTGTGTCTGTGTGTGTGTCTGTGTGTGTGTCTGTATGTGTGTCTGTGTGTGTGTCTGTGTATGTGTCTGTGTCTGTGTGTGTGTGTGTGTGTATGTCTGTATGTGTGTCTGTGTCTGTGTCTGTGTCTGTGTCTGTGTCTGTGTCTGTGTCTGTAGGCATGTGAGTGCAGGTACCTGCAGAGGTCAGAGAACAACATTGGGTTGTGAGTCACCTGACAGGAGCAGTGGGTTCCAGGTTTCTAGTTCCTCATTTCAGTATGTCATCTCGAACATGGTTCTGGGAGTCAAGTTCAGGTCCTCAACAAGAGCAGCAGGTGTACTGAGTCATTTGTTGAACCCAAGAATCAGCTGCCCACTACCCAAAATGAGCTTCAGATTCAGCTCATTCCAACCAAAATATCGATGGTATTCATATAGGACTAGAATATGCTTTTAAACACACACGTACATGTGTACACACACACACACACACCACACACACACACACACACACACACACACACACATGCACATACAATCTTGAGCAAACAGGAACAGGGAGCTTTGCCTCACCTGGCTTCAAGGTTAACTACAAAACTATAGGAACTAAAACAGCATTAAAGCGGCACCGAAACAGACAGCTCGACAGAAGAGCATAAAGCTTAAGAACAGCCTGATCCATCTCTACCCAACTGCCTCTCTAAGATGCTAAGACGATGGGTTGGAGAAGGTAAGGTCTTTTCAAAAAGTAAAGCTAAAAGAAACGGCTTTAAAGGTTTCTCTCCTAAAGAAGGGACAAATGTTTGAGACAAACATCACACGATATATACATGTGTCATGACATCATACAAGAGTCCATTGGTCGGCAGAATTTCAATGGTTATGAGTCGTTAAAAATCATTTTGAACTGGAGCTGGGGAAATACCTCAGTGATTAAGAGCACTTGCTCTTGCAGAGGACCTGAGTTCAGTTCCCTGTACACATATGGTGGCTCACAACTTTTGGTAACCACAGTCCTGGGGGATCTGACAACACATCCAGGCAAAACAGCCATACACATAACACAAGAATTAATTGAAGCATAGGAAAATAAAACTAGCTAAAAAGAAAACCCTTTACTTTGTAAAAGGTAGCATGTTGGTGTTATAATGCCTTTGGGTATGTGGGTGTGGGATATACTTAACAATTTTGATTTGGCTTAAAGCAATGATGATGATTCAAAACGTCTCTCCTGCTTATTTATTCTACTCTTCAACATTATGTGTATGTTAACTTTCCCATTAATTAAAATAAAATTCAGAACTTTCAAAGCCTGCAGCCAAACCTGATATCAGTTCGTTAAACCAATCACTTTCTAATCTCTTGAAATCTTCTACAATTTTATGTCTCGAAAAGGCGTCATTATCTAAATTCTGGATGGCACCTGGAGACAGAAGCATTGCCCCCAATGAAATGAGCTCACTGCAGAAAAGTCCATTGACTAGATTCTGAAAGCTTTAAGCTATGGGTAACACTATTTGAAAAACCACAATTCAAATGGCAAAATTAACTAAGGAAGTCCCATCACCCCAGCTTTTATATGATCTGTAGTTCTGCTGGATCAACCTCTCTCCTCTCAGAACTGGGCTTTAAGACTTAAAAGCTCATAATAAGAGGTTTCATCCCGATTTTGTGGCCCTAACACTTCCTAGAAATAGTAACTTCTTTCTTCTTTGTCCCTGCTGGGGGAGCAAGAGCTCTTTTTATTCCCAGTGTGTGTTTTTATTCCCAGTGAGCAATGGCAAAACCATCCAAGTCAATCCAGATAAGACATCATCATACTACCTCTGCACTCAAAACTAGACACCTAATTTTCATGTAACTATATTTTATCAATCATCAAAGGACTCTTATTTGACTCCAGTCTGTATGGTTCAGAGGTATTTGACATTAACAGAAGCCGGTGATGAGTTCCACTCTAATTTCAACATTGGCGAGTTTGGGTATTCAGAATAACTGATTCAAAATAGCTGGCTGTCAACCTCAGAACATGAAGCTGAGACCCGGTTTGCTTATATCTGTGAAAAACTCCCAATGCTCCCATTTTTTTCATGCAAAAGGTAATGAAGGACACTATCCCTTATTTAATTACTAATCCAAATTTCCACCATGCGTCATTATAATGACCAAAGGATTCAGTCTCAATTTCTCAGATTTTTAAATCCATGTCACTATCGGGAGCTACACTGCCAATTAAAAAAGAAGAAAGAAAAAGAAAAAGAATCTTCCCTTGTATGGTCAAGGTGTGTATAGTCAGTGCCCAAAACCAGGGAGCAAACTGACAAACGTGAGTTGACATTTTATTTTTACTCTCTGGGAAAATGGAAGCAAACAAACACAGTGACTGACAGCAGTGATTAAATGTGAGGATGAGTTGGGGAAGACACACAAACCTAAAGACCAGAATCTGGATGCCCAGAACCCAGGAGAAAGCCAGGTGGGCTTGACAGCATTCCTGAAATCAGAACATTCAGGAGGCAGAGAAAAGAATTTCCAGAACAATGTGAGTGTACCAATTGAGGCTAAGACTCAGAAGAAATTGTGATGGATGGGCAAAAATGATTGAAGGAACCAGAGGACCAAGACACCTGCTGCCAGACAGTGTCATCTATGCATGATAGGGAGGGTATACCCATGAAACCCCATCAACATGTTTTCCTGAACAAGACCTGCATAATGATCACACCAGTTGACATGCCAGTGTGAATGGGGAAACCTCACAGGTTCTCACCCCTACATGAAGAGCTATAGGAAGTTCATGGTCACGGAGAGTAGGAGAATCAATGTCTGCCACTGAATAGGTCCCTGACAAGTTACAGTATCCAAGCAGTCAGTTCTAAACACATGTAGATCCCTAAAGAATAAATACACTCTGTGTGTGTGTGTGTGTACATGCATGCATGTAATAATTATCATCAAGTAAGAAGCAGTCATGAATTTGAGAGAGATTAATGGGAAATAGGGACACAAGAGGAGTTGGGGAAGAAACAAAGAGGTAAAAATGTTATAACTATACTACTCATTTGAAACCTAAAAAGAAAAAGCAAAAAAAAAATCTAATTAAAGAGTTCTCAAACATTGAAAGATCAACTCTCAAATTCACCTGTAAAGGCGAAAAACCAGAATAGCAAAAATAAAGTCTTAACAATAGAAGAAGTGCTAGGGGAATCGCCATCCCTGACCTCAAGCTCTACTACAGAGCAAGAGTGATACAAACTGTTTGGTGCTGGTACAGAGACAGACAGGTTGATCAGTGGAATAGAAATGAAGACCCAGAAATATAACCACACACTTATACACACTTGATCTTTGACAAAGAAGCCAAAAATAGACAGTGGAAAAAAGAAAGTATCTTCAGTAAATGGTGCTGGTCTAACTGTCTGTCTGTATGTAGAAAAATGAAAATAGATCTATATTTGTCACCTTGCTCAAAGCTCAAGTCCAAGTGGACCAAAGACCTCAACATATTAGATACACTGAGTCTAATAGAAGTGAGAAAAAGCCTTGAACTCATTTGCACAGGGCGAAATTTCCTAAACAGAACTCCAGTGGCTCATCCTCTAAGATCAAGAATTGATAAATGAGATCTCATGAAACTGGAAAGATTCTATAAGGCAAAGGACATAGTCAACAGGACAAATCAGCAGCCTACAAAATGGGAAAAAATCTTTACTAACCCCATATCCAATATAGAGCTCATATCAATATCCATATATATAAGCTAACCTCAAAAAACCAAACAACCCAATCAAAAAATAGGGTATAGAACTAAACAGAGAATTCACAACAAAGGAACCTCAAATGGCTGAGAAGCGCCTAAAGAAATGTTCAAGGTCCTTAGTGATCAGGGAAATTCAAATCAGAACGACCCTGAGATTCTACCTTACACCAGCCAGAATGTCTAAGATCAAAACTTCAGGTGACAGCAGATGTTAGTGAGGATGTGGAGAGAGAGGAACACTCCTCTATTGCTGGTGGAATTGGTACAACTACTCTGGAAATCACTCTGGGGATTCCTCAGAAAATTGAAAGTAGATCTACCTGAAGATCCTGTTTGACTACCATCAGGCATACACCCAAAAGATGACCCACCATGTCGCAGGGCCACATGTTCCACTATGTTCATAGCAGCTCTGTTTGTGATAGCCAGAAGCTGGAAACAACCCAGATGTCTCACAACAAGAGAATGGATACAGAAAATGTGGTTTATTTACACACGAACTATTACTCAGCTATTAAGAATGAAGACACCATGAGTTTTGAAGGCAAAGGAACTTGAAGGGTGGAACTGGAGAATATCATCCTGAGTGGGGTAAGACAGACTCAAAAGGACATGCATGGTATAGACTCACTAATAAGTGGACATTAGCCCAAGAATGTACAGGATACCAAGGATACAATCTACAGAACTCAAAAAATTATCAAGTTCAAGGGCCCAAGTGAGGATGCCTCAGTTCCACTTGGAAGGGAGAAGCAAGCAATCATGGGCGGGGGAGCTGGGTGGAAAAATGTGATATGGAGGGGAAGAGAACATGATCAAGTAGTGGATGGGGAAGGACTGAATCCCTGAGGGCCAGCAGAAAGAATGGAAGTAGGCAACATCATGAGGTAGTACATGGGGGGACCCTACAGAATGTACCAGAGACCTGGGAGGTTAGAGACTCTCAGGACTCAAAGTGGGGGAACCTTAGATGAAATGCCCTACAGTGGGGAGAGGGAACTTGGAGAGCCCACCTCCAGTAGAAAGACAGAACATTGATTGAAGGATGGGGTTGCCATCCCACATTCAAAACTCTGACCCATAATTGTTCCTGTCTGAAAGAACTTCAGGGACAAAAATGTAGAAGAGCCTGAGGAAAAGGAGGTCCAGCGACAGGCCCAAAGTGGAATCCAGCTCATAGGAGAACCCAAGGCCTAACACTATTTCTGAGGCTATGTAGCCCTCACAAAAAGCGGCCTATCATGACTGCCCTGTGAAAGACCCAACAAGCAGCTGAAAGAGTCAGATGAAGATATTTACACCCAACCAATTAACAGAATTGTGGTTGAATTAGGGAAAAGCTGGAAGAAGCTGAGGAGGAAGGTGACCTTGTAGGAGGACCAGCAGTCTCAATTAACCTGGACCCCCAGGATCTCTCAGACACTGAGCCTCCAACCAGGCCGCATACACCAGCTGAGATGAGGCCCCCAACACATACAGCAGAGGACTCCAGGGTCTGGGTTCAGTCAAAGAAGATGCACCTTACACTCAAGAGACTGGAGGTCTGGTGAGGTGGGAAATAGGTGATGGGGACACCCTCATGAAGATGGAGGTGGGGGAGGAGGTATGGAATGTGGAACAGCCCAAGGGGAACCAGGAGGGGGGTAAAATCTGGAGTGTAAAAAAAAAGATTAAGTAAAACTAAAAAAGAAAAAGTAAAAGAAAAAAATATAAGAATTCCCAGAGCAAGCTAGTCAACCTGACCAGCTGAAACAAGAGCTTCAATTTCAGCAGGAGATTCTTAAGTACTGAGCAGCACTCATCCTTACATACTGCAGCGCACTCTCTCTATATACTGCGGAGCACTCACCCTATACTGCAGAGCACTCACTCTCTATACTGAGGAGCACTCACTCTCTATACTGAGGAGCACTCACCCTTATATACTGCAGAGCACTCTCTCTATATACTGAAGAGCACTCACTCTCTATACTGAGGAGCACTCTCTCTGTATACTGAGGAGCACTCACCCTTATATACTGAGGAGCATTCACCCTTATATACTGCGGAGCACTCACTCTCTATACTGAGGAGCACTCACCCTATATACTGAGGAGCACTCACTCTCTATACTGAGGAGCACTCACCCTATACATAAGGTAGAAAGCAAGGAGGAAGACATCTAGGCCTCCACATTCACCACATACACAGTCACATGTACCCTGCAGAGAGAGAACACTCATACAAAGATGGCCCTTCACACACGGGAATACTCATTCATAAATGCTTACATCACACACACGTAAGAACACTCATGCACAGACACATACACAGAGAGAGAGACAGACAGACAGACAGACAGACACACACACACACACACACACACAAGAATACTCCTACACAAATATACACACACAAACACATACACATTCACACAGGAACCAGGAACACTCATACATAGATGTACAACACACACACACACACACACACACACACACACAATTTTAAAATTAAAAGAAGAACTTCAAATTACGTAAATGATAAATTCAAACCACAGGAGAAAAATCTCCTTTGAAAGGGTATCAACGAGGAGAGAGTGAGAAGCCATGGCAGGTGATGTTAAGATTCTGCTCTGTGTATTTACAGGTTGTTATCAATGTTCCTAAGGGATGGATGGTACCGGGCTTTGTATGTTTAAGTGGGCAATAATATCTTATCAATTGGATAAAAAAAAAAGAAAAGGTATCAACAAGTATTCGGCCCAGGATTGACCCTTATGAACTACTAGCTTAATAGTTGTTGAGTTTAACAGAGAGATAAAATTGCCAAAATACTGCAAGAGTTCAAGTAGAGTGATGGATTAATTTCTGTGCTCGTTGCTATAACATAATACCCAACAAAAGCAACTAAAGGGAGAGAGGGTTCACTGTTGCTCATGGTTTTCGTGTGAAGCCCATCACGACGAGGACGACATGTGTCAAGATGAGCATTAGCCAGCTGGCATGTCCCACACAAAGTCGGGAAGCAGAGAGCTGTGAGTGCTGGAGCATGTCTCTCTCTCCCTCTCTCCCTCCCTCCCTCGCTCCCTCCCTCCCTCTCTACCCCTACCCCCCTCTCTCTCCAATCTACGACTTCAAACCACAGAATGGCATCATCGACGTTTAGACGGGTTTTCCTTCCTCAGTTTACCAATCTTTCATAAGCATGGCAGTCTTGCCTCTTAAGTGATTTTAAATCTTGTGAAATCGACACTCAGTACTAACAATCACAGAGGAGAAGAGAGGCGGGGAAGGGCACCCTTGATTCAAAACCATAGGGAACATAGTTGCACAGTGACAACTGTGATCCCCCCACATAATGTCGCTGGGGATGGAGCTGGAAAGAGCTGCTAAGGCAGCGTTCACCCTTCTCCTGCATTGCTCCCAGTGCACACTCTGGCTAGATGCAAAACCATCCTGGATGTCAGGTGGTGCTTGGCCGTGGCAACTTAAGGGCAGGGGACGTGGTTCATTTATCTCGTTATTCCTTCAGAAGGTCACATACACAGAAGATGTTCACGGCGCATCAGTGGACAGTGCCAGCAACTCACTCTTCAAGTCCAGGGTCTGCATGCCGCATTTGCTGTGTGGGCTCCCTCAGCTTCACCCATACTTTAGATCACATTTCAAACCCCTTTAAATGTTTTTATTGGCTGTTTTATTTCTTTACATTTCAAATGTTTTCCCGCTTTCCAGTTAAAACCCCTATCCCCTCCCTCATACTCTCTGCTTCTATGAGGGTACCCCCACACACCCACCCCCTCCCACCTCAGCGCCCTAACCTTCCCCTGAATTGGGTCATTGAGCCTTCACAGGACCAAGGGCCTCTCCTCCCATGGATGCCTGACGAGGCCATCCTCTGCTACCTATGTGGCTGGAGCCATGGGTCCCCTCCCCACCCCATGTTTACTCTTTGGTTGGTTGTTTAGTCCATGGGAGCTTTGGGTGGTCTGGTTGGTGGATATTGTTCTTCCTGTAGGGTTTCTAACCCCTTCAGTTCACTCAGTCCTTCTTTCTAACTCCTCCATTGGAGTCCCTGCGCTTAGTCTGATGGTTGGCTGAGAGCATCCACATCTGTATTGGTCAGGCTCTGGCAGAGCCTCTCAGGGAACAGCTATAACAGGCTCCAGTCAGCAAGCACTTCTTGGCATCAATAGCTTCTGGTTTTGGTGTCTGCCGATGGGGTGGATCCTTAGGTGGGGTAGTCCCTGGGTGGCCTTAGCTGTTTTACCTTGATGGCAACCCCAGTTTTATCTTCTCCTGCCACTGCCAGTAGCACCTAATTTAAATCTCAACTTTCAGTCTCTGATTTTCCTCCCTGCCTTGGTTACCCACCATCTTTATTTTCTTGTCCCCCGTGGCTTCCAGGGCCCTCATTTTCCTTTGGTCCCACAAGCAGCTTGTACCTGACCTTGAACACGAGGCTTTGGGAATGAACTTCGCTCAGTATGTCTGTTTCTTATTCCTCTTCATTTTTAGCTTGTTTTCCTTGAGAGCCTTTTATTTAGGATGGATCTCTCTCCGAGGAAAGCCTCCAAGGTTCTCTGTGCCTTCCTCTTTAATCTGCCACTGCGCTGTGTTGCTCTTAGAAATTCCTTTTAATCAGTCATGTTTGAACCTGATTACTTTTGTGAGTGTTCCCCAGGGTCTGGGCTTTCTTTTCCATGAAACAAATTAATAAAATGCCCACTTGTGTGAGTTGTCTATAATAGTTGATGAGTTGTCATCCTTCAAATCAAGCTCTAGTCAGGACATCCAGTTCCAGGTCAGCGAGTTACCTCACAAAAATCGGTCTGCTTTGTTTTATTTCCCCAACCATTCTCAAAAACATATTGAGAGAATGTTTTACTCTAAACTGTAAATTCAATTCGAGCTTCAACCTGAATCAGGCAAGGGTAAAGAATCCAGTCATGTGACGTGCTCACATGGAAAGTTTTATCCAGGTCCCAGAGCAGCCTGTGCCCAAGAGTTCAGAGGCTAACTCAGGAGCCCTAGAAGACTGAGTACAAGTTATGTTAAAAGTGTAGGCATAAGGGAGAAGGAAAACTCCTCTCTCACTCAGCCTCTAAAAGCAGGGAAGGGGAGACCAAAGCTAACCATGGCATGCAGGGAGTGGGGGTACCTGAGGGTCTCAGTGACCTATGCATCCAAATTTGGTGTACCGGTTACACAGAAAATTGTATACATTTAATAGAAACAAACCCTGACATGATAACTCAAATATGTGCTAGAAATAGCCTCTATTTCTAGAAGTTTGCTCTGTCCTTCTTGCTTATTGTTATTATGATTATTTTTTAATTCTATGTATTATGTTTATGTGTGTTTGCACATTAAGAAAACCTAACACAACTCTGTGCTCACTCCGTCCATTTAAGCATCCTTGTTACCAAGGTAGATGTCTGGATCAGACGTCACCAGGTTCTTGGCTTCTCGTTGAAGAAGTAGAAAAGGCACAAAAACCAACAAGGCACCAAGAAGTTTTACTTAAAGACACAATACAGGATATACTGCAAGGGGCCAATGGGCCCCTTGAGGCAGAGTACTCAAGAACACCAGGTTACTGTTTAGGGCTTTTTTTTTTTTAGATATATTTCTTTACTTACATTTCAAATGTTATTCCCTTTCCCAGTTTCCTGTCCATAAGCCCCCATCCCCTCCCCCTCCCTCATACAGGTATTCCCCCCATCCATTCCCTTTACTGCCCCCCCATATTCCCCTGCACTGGGGGTCCAACCTAGGCAGGACCCCTTCCACTAGTGCCCCAACAAGGCCATCCTCTGCTACCTATGCAGTTGGAGCCCTGGGTCAGTCCATGTATAGTCTTTCAGTAGTGGTTTAGTCCCTGGAAGCTCTGGTTGGTTGGCATTGTTGTTCTTATGGGGTTGTAAGCTCCTTCAACTCTTTCAATCCTTCCTCTAATTCCTCCCAAGGGGGTCCTGTTCTCAGTTCAGTGGTTTGCTGCTAGCATTGACCTCTGTATTGGACATGCTCTGGAAGTGTCTCTCAGGAGAGATCTATATCCGGTCCCTTTCAGCATGCATTTCTTAGCTTCATGCATCCAAGAGGGAGAGTTGGTAGCTAATAGGCAAAGTATAACTGGTTTTCTGTTTTGATTTACAGACTGGTTTATATTAGTTTATATTTGTTTATTGTATACACCTTTCCCCTTGATGTACCTGGTTTTAATCCTATACACACCCAGTTTTAATAGGTATAGGTGGCAAATATGGAATTTACCCTAAAAATATGCTCAGAGGATACAGTTTGCCTTTCTTGCTGCGCATGAACCTGACACCAGTTCAGGATGGGTCTGGATCTGCCCTCTGCCACTAGTTCCCAGATGTTCTCAGACATATGTGATTGAAGTAGCCACAAAGGGAGAGTTACTAAAGGGTGGCTATGAGAGGAGGAATGCATTGTGTTGTCCAGAGTAGGTTGTATACGCAACTCCAAAATGGGGTACAGATTTCTAAGCACATTACGAGCACTGGGTTTTGTAACTGAGGCCAAGCAGAGCCCTGAGTTCCTAAGCTTTCCAGAGACTTGCTTGCTTCACAACCATGAAGTTCTTTCTAACAATGTGCTTGCAACTGGGTTGTAACTTATGTATATAATTCTTGCAGAATCACGAATTTTTTGAGGCTAGCTGTTTTAATATTGTTAAGGATTAAGAATGGGTTTATATATGTGTGTGTGTGTGTGTGTGTGTGTATCTATACATATATATATATGAATTTTCACTTAACATTTATGAACATGGGACCAGTAAGATGGCTCAGTGAGTAAAGGTGTCTATCACCAAGCCGGAAATCCTAAGTTCCACACCAGGAATTCACACAGTAGAAGGAGAAAACCAACTCTCACAAGTTGTCTTCTGACTTCCATATGAGTGTTGCCTCTCACTGAATAAATAATAAATAAATAAACCAATATTTTTTTGTAATTTATGAATTGGTTCATCATTTCTGTGTAGTAAAGTCTTATATAGATACCCGATGGAATCTGGTATTCAAATATTTTCAGAAATAAAAATTAATACAAAACAATTTTAGTAAAATAGGTACCATGATAAAAAATTATCTAAAATGTTACAAAAGAATTTTAGGTTAGCCTTTTACATTAAACAACTTGATATTTAGAAAATGTGTGGGGTTCAGCGGTTAAGAGCACCGACTGCTCTTCCAGAGGTCCTGAGTTCAAATCCCAGAAACCACATGGTGGCTCACAACCATCTCTAATGGGATCTGATGCCCTCTTCTAGTGTGTCTGAAGACAGTGATGGTATACTTGAAAATAATAAATAAATAAATAAGTAAATAAATAAAACTTTAAAAAATAAAAAGAAAATGTGTGAAGGGAAATGTTTGAAATTGGATAATTTAAAATGTATCGTCTTTAGATAATAATATACATTACAAATAAAATTTGGAATTTATTTGGAATTTATAATCAGTACATATTTTTTACGTTTTTTACATGTATGCAAAGTCAGTCTTTAAACTAAAGAAGCAAGTTTTGCTGAATTTCTAATTGCACCACAGAAGTGAACCAATAGATCTGACAGATGCCAACAAAAGATATATATTTCATAGTGTTCCTAAGCTAGCATTTATAACTCTCTTTTAGGGAGTCATATACCTATTGTTCACTTTGGTATGTGAGTTCTTCAAATGATTTTTTATTAGATATTTTTATTTACATTTCAAATGTTATTCCCTTTCCCAGTCTCACGGCCATAAGCCTCCTATCCCATCCCCCTCCCCATATGAATGCATTTGTCATGGCTTAATGAGTAAATTATGAATACTTGTTTTTAGCTTACGGACCTCAAAGCATCCCTACAGAAGAAGTACAACATCCATAAATTAAGTTGATCAAAGATCACCACTCTGTGAGTTATGCAAATTAAAATGAGACTTCCTCCTTCTAGAATGGCAGTGCCAGCTATAGCTTTAACTATAAACATGCCACATTTTCATAGTCCACACAGAAGTCCCTGAAAGGTGATGGTGAACAGAGTCAGGAAAACTCATCCCCCAAGTTCAGCCATGGACATCAAGAGTCATATCGATGACATCACCACCTCCTACCAAGGTGAGTGGGACCAAACAGTCAATTGATCTGTCCCTTGCCCACTCTGACAACAGATACCCCAAAGCAAACCCCAGGAAACCAGACTTACCTCAGACCTCCTTAGAACAATTGAAGAACAAAAAAATGAACAAATTTTTTTGAACCCAAAGTACAAGGGCTAGAGAGATGGCTCAGTGGTTAAGAGCATTTATTTGCTCTTCCAGAAGACCCAAGTACAGTTTGGTTCCTAGCATCCATGTCAGGCATTTCACAAACGCATAGAACTCCAGTTTCAGGAGACCTAGTGCTCTATTCCTCACAGGCACCTGCATGTGCTTGATACATATTAACCAGTATAGGCTCACACTTGTACACATACACACACACACACACACACACACACACACGCACGCACGCACACGCACACACAAACATATATATATATATATATGTATATATATGAAAAAGAACTATATAATTTTTTTTACAATCCCCTCTACCTTGTCCCCCATAAAATGATAGCGAGTGGCCCAGTAAGTAACATCTCAGCACACTTAAGAGTGTTTCCTTTCCAACGTTTCCTGAGTGACTTTCCCTTCAACCCTGAGGTTATCATCCTCTGCCAGCCTCTAAGTGTTATAACTAGCTGTTGGAGGTCTGCAGCTGATAGTCACGAACTCTGGTCTCAAGTGTTTCTGGGGTACATCTGAGAGTGACAGCCAGTTCTACTCAGCCCCAACCCCAGTTCCTGATCAGCACCATATTACCATGCAAAAGCTGGGGCTCTTCGAAGAAGCCTTCCTGTTTTGAGATTAACTTATATAGGGCATTTAATTTTAAGCAAGTCACATATTTTTGGAGCAGATTTTAATACCACTCTGTGGAAAAAAAGGTAATAAGTGCTGAAAGTAATTTAGTGCCATTAGGCATCAAAAAGGCACAGCGCATTTATTTCAGCCTGGGTATTTGTATCCCATCGACCCTCCTTCTAGTAAGAGTTTCTCCACTATACATACAGCAAACATAATGAGCAAATTCTTATGAGACAGCTTCATGCAACCCAGTTAGGTAGGCAGTGAAAGGCAGGAAGTACCTGTCAATTTCAATTAGCAAGAATCCACTGAGTACTGACAACTTCTCTAAACTATGCTAAACATTTTGTAGCATATAAAGATCTAAAAGATTGGTTGGTCTCCAGTTCCTTGCAATCTCGTTACAGTAGCTCATAAATCAATTGGAAAACAATACGAGGAGATGGAGCGGTTCCTCTAGCCAAGTGTCTCACACACACACACACACACACACACACACACACACACACACACACACACACACACACTGTACGGTTTTGGAATGTTGTGTGAAAGAATTCCAAGGCTGTAAGTTCCAAAAATGGCCACTGCCTTCACAGTACACTAAACCTTCAAATCCTTAAGGGAAAATATGCTTAACATTCCAATCAATCATCTTCCTCTTCACTGGCGCCGTTGGGTAGCTGGTATTTGTCTTCATATATGGAGGGGGAAGACATAGAATCTCGAAACAGGGGATCATGAAATCCAAACAAAGGCACTCTAAGAGGAGAAAGAATCATCAAAGTATAAGTGTCTGATGATCATCTGGGGACAAAAGCAGAAGGACAGCATCGGATGCTTCATTTTCCTGCTCTGGAAAAAAGAAAAAAAAAAGAATTAAGAACTTGGGAGGTTTATGTGAGTCTATAATGAAAAATTAACTTGTGAACTTGCAAGACTGGCTTTTAGATTTAGTACTCCTAAAATCTCACCTCGCCTATTAATCATTCCATGTGAAATACTTCCAGTAGAATCAGAGATAAAAACAAACTGACTGAAAAAAAATACAGATGAAACCCAACCATCGTTTAACCTATAAATATGCCTTTACCACAGCCATAGTGGATGTTTCCAATACCCATGAGCACACCATCAGTTTCAGTTACTATGCAGATAACTGCATGAGAAAACTATTTACAGGCATAATGCTTTTAAAACTAAAACACAGCCATGTGAACTCCCTCCTTGAGTTATATAAATACAATGATGACCACCATCAATGACTTGAGTTGAGAAAAAAGAAGTGAAGAATCCAGAAGCAAAATTCAGTAATTGAATTGTTTCTTGGATATTCCAAAGTTTTGGACTAATATCCAATTATCATTGAGTTCATACTATGTGTGTCCTGTGAAGTCTCGTTTCCCCAGTGTAGGAAAATGCCAGAGCTTTGAGGTGGGAGTGGGTGGGTGGGAGTGGGAGCATCTTCATGGAAGCGGGGGAAGGAGGGGGAGCAATGGGAGAGGCAGGAAAAGGGATGACATTTGAAATGTAAACGCGGAAAATATCCAGTAAAAATAAAATTTAAAAACTTCAGTAACTGATGTAAAATAGTCTAACTATATTATGTGTATGCATATATGTGCGTATGCATATATGTGTGTATGTTTATGTATGTTACAACATATATATCTTATATAACATAAGATATATAATAATATAAATATATCACATAATATAAGATGTGTCTTATAATATTATATATATACATATCAATAATATTCTACTATCTCTGTGACTTGGATTAATAACATACGGCTTCCACGTGAGACAGGACCTTGCATCCATTCCCTCACATGCCTCATAGGAAATGTGAGATTTCCACAGATCAGCAAACTCATTACCCAAAATTAACCACAGTTGTTGAAGACACTCTGTAGAAGACCTCAATTCATAAAAACAACAGCTCAGTAGCATGGACCTCATTCAGTGTTTCCCCCAATTTACAGACAAGGACACACTGAGTACCATGACAGTCAAATGTTATCCATCCATCCCTGATGACAAACATTCAGGGTACCAGAAAGAGCTGTGCAGGCTGCTATGGGAGAAAGACATCAGTAGTCTCACCTAGTATTAGCCCCTGTATTATAGCATTATAATACTCACTGGCCAGGCAAGATCTGCCCAGTGACAAACAATGACACGACAGGTGCAGGGTGACTAATTACTTTCTGATTGGAATCGAAGTCTGCTCTATGAAAGGAAATTTCATGCCTGGTACTACAATCCTGGTCAAAAGTCCATGGCTATGTATATCATAGGCCCTAGAGTAGAACCAGCTATTACAATTCTGCTAAATGGCCATGCTGTCATGAACATTAACGTTTATTCCCAAACACCAGGGCAGCTTTGGTCAGAGAAGCTTCTTGTTCAGTGGACAGTGGTCAGTGGAAAGATGCACAACTTGTTGCAGAGCTGAGAGTTAAGAGACTCAGTGCTCAGCCTTAAACAGAGCAGGTGGATTAAGACATGCCCACGCACAGGAAGTCTCAGGGAACATTGTGGAATAGGAGGAAGAAAAATAATGCGCCGGCCAGAGGATGGGGCGAAAAGCTGTGAGCTGTTGTCTATTGGACATGGCATGGCCATCATGACCGTGAGCACACAGCAACTGTGGTTACCTGTACAAACACTACACAAGATCAGTACAGCCAACATTCTGAGCAAATGACATCCTGACCCGTTCCCTACTGGAACTATTGGCAGTGGATAGTTGTGAGGGAGTAATCTTTCTTTATTAAGGGTGTGGCTACTTGTAGATTTCCCAAGCACCATATGGCCTCACATCCAAGCACATATGGACAGCTCTACCTGGATTTATAGCTCTGAAACTCAGAGGCTAAGAAAGTATACATGCCCCATGATATACTTGGTCAACTTTTCTGCAGAAATTCACAAAGTCTGAGGCTGTAAGTCATTACCAGACACCTCATGGGCTAAACAATGCTGAACTGTAGAAAGACCTGGGACAGGTTTCAGAGAACCACTCCTTCCTCAGAACCCCACTGCTCTCGCTTCTGTGTTTCCCATGTAGCAGCTCCAATCTGGAACTTTATGTGTAGGGGCAGAAAAGGAAAATAAATGCCAAACAGCAATTGCTGTCATTGTCTTCTACTACTTCATTTTGGTATTAGCTGTTGACAGAGCATCCATGTAGGGTGATAAGTTCTGAGGCCAAAGAAGGGACGGGAGTCAAGGCGGGGAGACTCCTGCCTATGTGAAGCACCCTTGATACACACTGCAGACAGCTTGCAGAAGTTCTGCTGGAGACCAGAAAAACAAAAGTGCAGCAAAAGTAGCCCGTGAGAAGATCCAAATGTCCAGCCTGCCACTTACCATCCTCCTCTCCTACCCCTCCCTGCAAATACAAGTTCCTTGGCACTCTGCATGCTGGGGATTGCAACAACAAGCATGGTGTCAGGTCGAAATGGATCACTGCTCCCCAAATGTGAGACTGAGTATGAAAGCAAGCTGCCTTCTCTCCGAGTTTCCCAGGTCAAAATATTCTGTGAAGTGAGCAGCTCTCAAGAGTGTCTTAATCTAGGCTTGGTCTTTCTGACCTCTTAAAGAAGCCACTGCACATCCTGGGATTGTTGCTAGTGGCATGGTGGTCTCTCTGTCTCTGTATGTATCTTCGTATGTGTGTCTCTGTCTGCCTCTCCTTCCTTCTTTGTTTGTCTCTCTGTCATCTGTCTCTGTCTATCTCTCTGTCTCTCTTGTCTCCCTGTCTCTCCTTGATTGCATCTCTGCCATCTCTGTCTCTGTCTGTCTCTCTTTATCTCTCTCTTGTCTCCCTGTCTCTTTTTCCTTCTTTGACTGTCTCTCTGTTGTCTCTGTCTCTCTGTACCTCTGCCCCCTCTCTCTCTTTCTGTGTGTGTGTGAGACACATACTCTTCCTCTCCCTTTCCCCCTCTAACACACACACACACACACACACACACACACACACACACACACACCAAGATAACCAGGTGAGTCTACCAATGACTGAATGGCATTCTCTGAGCCCTCTATCTTGAATTTGTAACCCCAAGCACACCTACCCTTTCTTCTCTATGAAAGCACATAAAGTATCACCATTATACCTTTAACATTGCTATCAACTTTAGTACTGAGTGATGTACACCCAGAAGCAACCCGACCTGTGTCAAAAGAGCTTGAACTCTCAGCCTGTATTATACCACTTTTGGTTTGGATGCATAGACACCCTCCATTCATTCTTGAAAGGATGTAGCCAGTGCTCCTCGACCCCCACCATTTCTATTCTCTGTGTTAGCACTGAAATATCCTCCCAAATGCTCTGCAGGAGATAGAAACTAAATATTGTTTCTAAAAGTTGATCCCTCTTAACCCTGAAGTGGAGAAAAATCAATATTATGCCAGTAAAGGATGACCCCCCCCCAGTCTGGTATCTATTACATTTTTCCTGGCTGGTCTTCTGGGAGTACACTTGACAAAAGGAGTTGGTATTTTCAAATCAGTAGATAAGTATAGACGGGGTTGAAGGAAAATAAATGAAGAATAATTGCTTCGGCTGTAAGATTTCCACCATGGGGAAAGTCTGAACTGCCTCAGAGCCCAGAGTTGCAGCTCTAGATCCAGGGACAGGACAAGAACACTGAGAGAGGACTCTGAGGATTGGTTTGTGGATACTCACTACAGAGCAGAATCTTGGCTGGCCAGTTGGAGCTGACTTCACTACCGGGCTCACCCGAGCTTTGGTATGCTGGCCCTCTCTACCCCTCATCAGCAAGTAGAGGTTTCCTATTGCTGTACTCTATGGGGGAAAAGTGGTTTGTCAGGATATGACAGGAGGTCTCCTTGAAAACCCAGGGTGACTGAGCAATAAATACATCATACATACATACATACATACATACATACATACATACATACATACATACATACATACATACTCTTACAATCATGATTTTTGCCCCACGGTGCGGAACTAGAAATAATTAATCAAGCTTTCGCAGACTGGACTTTGTTGAGTAGGAGAGTGGTACTCCTAGGACATGGTAGCTTACATCCCCAACAAGTTCATAGGTGTCACTGATGATTCTGGTCTGGGGATTTGTACCATATGAACCGCCAAGCTACAGTGGTGACAGTGTCTGTGGAGCAGTCTTGAACGGCTGTCCTAATTCCCATCGGTTAGCTGTCTTGGATGGGAGATGAATGGTGTCTCAGTAAAGTTCTTACATTTCAGAAAGAAGAAACCTTTTTTCAAATATTACATAGATTATAAATTCAAACAGAAGTGTTCAGAAGGGGTGGTTCACTGCACCAGATGTCGCAGTTGTGGGGACATTTGAAAGGTGGGAATGATACATTACAAGACAGAATAGAGATAATTACAAGATTATTATTAACCCTTGGGGTTAAGTAGATTGGTGGTGAGACTAGTGGGGACTCACTAGGCAACCCTGGGTTAAAGTCGAAGGAATAACAAGCAATACTCAAAATCATCCTGCTAAGTTTTATTTTTATGAAATGGAACAGACAGAAACCCCACTGCATTAAAAAAGAGACCAATGAATTATTTTTTCCCAAGAGGCCTAACAATGTGTGCTACGATATGCAACCTATATAGCACTGTCTTATTGGAGGGTGGGGTAAGAGTCTATGCAAAAGTAGAGTTAGTACTGCCCCCCAATGAGTTTTATTCCCAAATCTTAGTGAATTAGAAAAAAACATGAAAGTATTAATTGAGGAGTTTTGGGTCAGGGATGACCACATCAAACAATCATGTGTTGAGAGCTTAGCTCATGAACTTTTGGGGAGTGAATGAATGCTGGAGAATATGTCCTCCTCTAATGGACTCATTATACAATCATACTGTTGAAGATTGAGGAAAGTAGGCCGTGGGGCCTGGAAACAAGCTATTGGTGACCTGTCCTGGAAGACTGTATCTTGCTCCTGCCCTTTCCCTCTTCTGCTTCCTATGCCCACCTATGTACCACTGGTCATGGTACTCTGTCTTACCTCAGAACCCCCAAGCCATGGAGTCAGTCAATTACAGGCAAAAAGTAAATAAATGAAAATAAAAAATTAAAAGCCAGCGGCAACAACAAAAGAAAACCAAAACAAAACTGAAGCTGTGGTTCAAATGTAAACCAATATTCTTTTAACTTTTTGCCCTCAGATATTTTTCATACCTATGAAAAATTAGCATATATAAATGTAGCCTCTTAGACCTATCTTGTAAGCATTTCAGTGATGTGATTACTAATGGTATCTGCTAAAAGAAAAGGGGGAAATGTGTTAAGATGGTAAAGGAAATGAGCAAAGTGTTTGACACAAACATCATTAGAAAAAAATGAAATAACGAAGTAACAAAAATTAATTTGGGGTACCTCCAAAATCCCTAAAGTATCTCCAGGAGGAAAGGGCAAAGATAAGGGAGCTTGGTAACAAATGTTAATTCCAGCAGCCTGTCTTCCTTTGATTGCACGTACATTATCAAGTGGTGACTAAATGGTCCTCTCTAGGAAATGAATGCACTGTTCTTAGTTATCTGAATCCTTCAAATATTGTCTCTTCCTTTTCCAATAAAAGTTCTGATTCATTCTTTGAAATATTTCCCACCTGTCATCAAATATGTCACTCAAAAAGTTAGTAGATTTAGTCGCTTATAAACGTTCAGCATTTTTTTATTTGTTATTATTCCTGAGTGTTTTATACAGAACAACACAGATACCCTTCAGTAATCTCTGGAAATGCATTTATTGATCCCGTATGTTTCAGTGCAGTAGAAGAAACATACATGATTTGTCGTACAACTCAAATATTTACCATACCATTTATTTGACAAATCCAACCAGTAAAGAATGGTCCTAGGAAAATTCTAGCCAAAATGCAATAGCAAGATTAGTGCATATTGGGAGCCTTTCTGTACCCCAAGAACTTCTTGGATCATAAGTTTTCAATGGACAGAGGTTGCAGCTGATATAATAATAACGTGTGAAATGCTAGCCTAACCCTGGGTAGCATTAACTAAAGGTAGCTTGAGTTCTATGTCCAATGCCTGTGAGCTTGGGGTCAAAAAATAGGGTTTAATAAAGCCTTCTTCTAGAGCCACATGGCTGTCTGGCTTCGATGAGATGACACCAATCCTAGCAGTAAATGCACAGTATGCAAAAGCAGCATGAAAGCCAGATGCACTTTTCAACTCATAACAATGCTCAAAGACTGCAACCTGGTAGAGTCCAGAAATAGGCAGGAAGGCCAGCTGCAGCATCCCTAGGACAAAGTCACGGCCACACACAAAAGCTTTCACAATGGCGACTAAAAGAACATGCTTAGCTATCAATGGACTTGCAACCAAAGCTGTCTATTGGTGGGAGTAAGGCTTTGGAAATTAGCAATCGTACTTTCTCCATCCAGCAAGTTAAATTCATGAGAAAAGCCTAATGCAAACTCCTTTATCAGTCAGGAACTGAGTAAGTTAACATCATCAGTTCCAGAAAAAAAAAAAAAGTCAGAGAAATTTCAGTAAGTGAAACCTTCTACCAAGTATGGGACATGGCAGGGTCAGGTTATAAGACTGGTATGGAAGGTTCTACGAATTAGTCACTCATTAATTAGACCAGTGCTGTGCCTTCTATATCTCAGCCTGTGGGACAGTAGCTGATAAAGCAAGAAGACAAATACAGTGTAGTATTCACGGGCCTTACAGGACTCAGCAAAGAACCAATGCTTCATAATTTCAAAAGGGAATGGATCTTAAACGAGAGAGTACACTTGCTGGCTTTAGGAGGCTATTGGTATTTACAATGGTTAGGAGAGCAACGGGATTTACAGAAAACAGAACTAATAACATTTTCTTGCAAATTTCCCCCAAATTCTCCATTTTAAAAAAAAAATTGAGAAACGTAAATGAAAATCCACCCTACAAGTTGCATTAGGTCAATCCCACGAGTAGCCTTGTGAAGCAGAAATATTCAAAAACATGCCTGTGTTTACTGTGTCTCACTGAATAGCCCATCACAGCTCCTGCTTTTATGGCTCCAAACAGCAAGTCAGTCAACTAAAAAGATGAGATATTTTAAAGACACAAAATCGAAGATATACACCTATTTATCCTGTGTGATGCTTCTATTAATTGACTATTTATTTTGAAACTGACTTCCAAATCTCCCTCTTTTTTTTACTGTTTTTATGAAATATACAGTTTTGACTAAGTTAAATTGCTAAAAATATTGCAAAATGCCATCTTCTGATCACCAATTTTCATCAGATTGTGAGCAGGGATTATGTCAGATATCCTGAACCTCATACCTTGTAACAAACCTGTTCTGAGCTCTATAGTGTTCCCTCTGTCAGCCATCATCCATCCCTTTTGAAATTTTCATCTATTTTTTCCCTAAATTTAAGGTTGAACTTGTCTAAACATTTTCTTCCTTCTATTGCAAGTTTAGAGACATTCTTATTATTAGAAAAGTGTTGAACATATTGAAAATTTAGGAGAAATACCATTTCTGACTTTTAGGCAAAATGAGATAGTGCATGTTTCTCTGGAGAAATGTTTTTCTCTCGCACTGACAGGGAGTTAGTTACTCTTGTGTGGAACAGGAGCCAGCATCCCTCTGCTGCACTTGTTGGAAAGCATTGTGCAGAGTTTTCACTCACTGTACAACACCCCCTTCCTCAATTTCCTCATGCCAAGGCAGAACAGTGGGAGCCAACTGGGACAGTACCTCTGTGTCTGTTAAAGGTAAACAAGGACTAACGGGGGCCTCACTTCCTGGAAGCCAAGATAATCCTTCCTAAAGATGAAAGGCCCCAGGAGTGTGGCACATTGACAATTGCTTCCCTGGCTGGAGGCCTGAGGTCTACAGAACCTCCAGGTCCTATTTGGGCAATGTCCCAGGAAGGAACACGCCAAGGATGCTCAGAAGAGAGTTTTGGAACTCCATGGGAAGACTGTGTTGTTTGATTTTCATCTCTTTCGTTAACTGTTGAGTAAAGAAAATAGGTGCTTCATCTTAGGTATCCTTTAATGTTCGTAGATACTTCTGAGTGCAAATAATGGTACCTACTTCTAGCTTAGATGTTCAGGATGGATGCGGATCACTGAAAGGATTCATAGCAATAAACTACAGGATTTGACATTCTTCTTATGCACCGGCCTCAATGTTCCACAGCACCTATAACAGTAATAAAAGTTTGCCTTCGCAAAAAGGCTGAGGATGCCTAGACAGTCTTTGAACCAACAGATAATCTGATGGGGAAAGGAGGGAAGGTATGTAAGCATCTTGAAGGAAAGAAATAACTCGGACAAAGTTAAATGCCCATGGAAATTAAATCAGATGGGAAATCTTCCTCCTAGAAGACCCAACCAGGATCAGGTCCAGACTGTCATCAGAGAAGACATGATGTGAACACGTAGAAAGACTGTCATGTCCACATATGTTCATCCTGTTACAGGACCAGAAAAGCCAGTAACTAGGATGACTAATGGGAGAGAGCTCAAAGACGGACCTCATTGCCCACCTCCTCTTCCTACATCTGCCATGGTCACAGCTGATCAGAAGAAGATAAAACTAGAGTAATAGTAAAACTCTAAAATCAAGCACATTTAATTCTCCAGTGGGTATGTTGTTATTTCAGGTCAGTAAGGAGATGCCTAGACATATAAATTTGAAAGTTGTATCAAAATGTCTAGTTGTTTCTATACAATCCAATAATAGCCATTTTCCCTTCTCGTTGAGCTGCTTATTATCTCTCTCTGTAAATCATTGAAGATCGTTTATCATAACTTGGAAAAAAAGCATGTCAAATGTGGTGTTACTATAAGGAAAATTTTATTTTAGTATATGGGTTTGGATCAAAATATTCCAATATCTTGTTTGTGGCTTTTCAGAGATGTACTTTACTAGCATATATTCTTTGAGACAGTCACATTATAGGGAATATTATATTTCAGAAAGAAACCTATTTCTTAGAGTAGTAAAAGAAGCAATGAAGTAAAGAATGAGAAACATCGTTCTCTGACCACATCCTTGAGATAGTCATGCGTGCTTAGGGACAACTATTAGCTAGCTTGGCTTCAACAAGCATAAGCAGCATTGCGGGTAGAGCATACATTGGGACACTGCAAGCATTTCAAATCTCAGAACTAGAGATATATTGTCAAGAGGCTTCAAGGAACTAGAAGCAAGAAAACCCTATAATCTCTCTCTTGGGGCATCTCAATATCCCTCTGAATGCTTGCTTCATTTTTGGCTCTTCTCAGAAAAGAATCCTGATCTTCTATGGTTTATACTGGCTTATAAGTTTGCTACAACTCTGAGCATGCTGCCTTCCTGACCTGAGGCTCCCAGCCTTTCTGGCAACTTTCCTTCATGTTTCTGATTCAAATAAACAGATGAGAGAAGTGTATTTGTTCAAGTTTCTGTTCCAAGCCTGTGACAGTAACAAAGACACCAAAGGGTTGGGTCTTCCTCTACTGCCCAGGTGGGACAGGGTGTTTGAATTGACATCCCGATGAATTCTACTCCAGGCTTCCACAGTGAAGAGCTAAAAAAGAAGACTTTGACTTTTATTAGTGTCATACATAATGTACTATTTATTGAATTTACTGGTTTTTTTGGGGGGAGGAGTTAATTGTTTATTTTTTATTTACATTTCAAATGTTAACCCCTTTCTAGGTTTCCCATCCATAAACCTCCTACCCATACCCTCTCCCCCTGCTACCCACCCATGAGGGTGCTCCCCCACCTACCCACCCATGCACCCCTTCCCACCTCCCGGCCCTGACACTCCCCTACACTGGGGCATTGAGCTTTGACAGGACCAAGGGTTTCTGACTTTACCAACTATTAAAGTAGTTCTCTATATGCCCATTTTATGAGTTCACTTTGAGATAGAAATGGAAACCCTTCCCATATTTTAAAACATAGAGCCCACTGCAGTTATAAAAGCTCTCAAGGTTTACCCATCTGATATGTTCACTCTTGTCTCAGAAACTTAGTGGAAATTTGAAATTTTACGTTGAGCATAAGTTATGTTATGCATAGTTGAATGTAAAAACCGTTTTATACAAACGAGAAGACAGAATCCAGGTCACTTGGACAAGGAGTACCGATGCGCCTTCACGGTGAAACTCACCCACTGACAGAAGAGAGCTCATAACCACAAAGGGAATCCTAGCCAGATGGAAACTCTGTCTGTGCTCTAACCTAACCACGTCCCCTCTTGTTCTTCACTCAGCAGAGATCAAAAGCAATCTCTCTTGAATAAGCCAGCAGAAAGGCAGCATGGCCTTCCTTCCACTCTGACTTCTTATGAAGTGAACAACAAGTTGGACTCCCTTTGTTAAAGGCTGCTGAACAGTGACCTAAAAATGAGGGCCTCCCCAGGCTCAGATCATCCGTTCCTTCAAAGGCACTCATGATCAACTACTAGACTCTTAAGAAATGAACCCCAATGGCCTTTGCCTTCTAGGAACACCCCTTCTGTTTCATTTTCCACTGTAACTTAGCCATAGAAAGAGGAATATGAAGGAAACTATAAGTACTTTTTCTCTCATATGCTTTGACTAATTACAAAAGAAAGAGAGAGAGAGAGAGAGAGAGAGAGAGAGAGAGAGAGGAAGGGAAGAAGGAAGGAAGGAAGGAAGGAAGGAAGGAAGGAAGGAAGGAAGGAAGGAAACATAATCTGAGTTTTTATCCCTTCCAGGTTTTGGGGAGGAAAAGATTTGATCTTTTTCTACCAATTTTATCTTAATTAATTAACAATGACATGTTTATCCCATAATCATATTTTTCAACAGGTATGCAAAGTGAATATGCTAACAGAGGCTATGAAATTAGACAATATTAAACACAATTCTGAGAGAGAGAGAGAGAGAGAGAGAGAGAGAGAGTTCTTTACACATAGCTGTTTCCACAGGAAGAGCAAGTAGATGAGAGAGAACCACATCAAAGAGAAAAGGTAGATTCTAGAGGACGCAAAATCAATAACCTAAGTGTAGGGCACGGATACAATTTTAATCAACTCATAAATGAAATAAAGCTAGAAGGCAAAGCGACCTCAGGAAGAAACTGATCAAAACCCAGGAAAGTCTGAGTTCTTTATACTTATGAGAAAAGAGGGTATGGGGTTTTTAATGATTGCAATGACTTTTAAAGAAAATTATTCTAGAAATGTCTATCCTGGGAGTATTATGTAATTTGAGGAGGCTTTTCAGACTATACATTAGAACATGATTCTGCAGGAATCCTTCCATATCTCAGCACTGAAGGCCTGTGAGTTTATTATCTGGACAAAGAGTACAATTGATTTTGCCTCTCTACCTCCTATGACTTGCAGCCGTGTCTCAGATGCAAATCCATTTGGGCTCCACTTTCTCTGGCTGAATTGAAGTCTGTGCTAATGAAATCCTCCTCGTTGGGTGATGCTGACGGTAAAGGGAAGCCCCGAAGTGAGAGAACTAGACAGCAGTTTCAGATGAAAATGACAAACCTGAGCAGATTTAATACAGCATCATTCTTCCTGTGTTGAGCAAAGCTGTGTGTTTCCCTGCTAATCCTGTTTCTCCTTCTCTGTTATTTTCACATCTCTGTTCACTTGACCAGCACACATCCTGTTTGGATCAAGCAGCTGCTTAGAAAAATGAGAGGAGCAGCCCTTTCCTAAGTAAGAATAATATCATTATACACATGTCTGCCTCTCTGCTGTGATAAGCGCCATGACCAAAAGCTACCTCAGGTTTCTATGAATGATGAACTGTAACCCATTACCTTAGCGGGAATTCAAAGCAAGAGCCTGGAGGCAGGGACTAAAGCAGAGACCCTGGAAAACAGTGCTCACAAGCTCGCTCTCCACGGCTTTCGCAGCTTGCTTTTTTACACAACACAATATCACCTGCCCAACCCTTAATCAAAAAACGTCCCCATTCCAATAAAGGCAATTCTTCAATTCAGTTTCCATCTTCTCAAAGCACAATCCAGTTTACGTCAAGTTGAAAGAAACTACCAGCAAAATATGGCCCTCCCTTACAAAAATGGAGAGTACTGCTCTATATTTTACGTGCTTTTCCCCTATTTATCCTGAAGCAATTATTACTGTAAAATATGTATGCAGCTCAATGAAGGGGAATCTTTGTTTTTTTTTCCAAAACTGTATTATAACCTAGAAATAAAGTATATTCATATACCAGTGTCTCTTTTAGAAAAAGCCCAGCCTACCATATACACATCAGTGGCTAATCAAGCTATTCAGATGCACTTTATGTATCAACCCCCATGACCTACATTTGAAAAAGCAGTGAATCTATGTAGAGCCGCCCCTCACCGTGCAAGCACTTCATTAGGGAAGATATTTTAGACCTGTATTTGAGCCAAATTGCCACTAGCCCTAAGCTCTACTCAGGTGGAAATCACAATGCAAGGGGAGAGAGTATCTGGCCCCAGAGCCAAGCAGTTCAATTCAAGAGAACATAATAAAACAAAAAAGGAGAGAGAAGTCCAAAGTTAGCTGCCTAGAACATTAGATTGCCCAAGCAAAGTCTGAAGTAGTCCTAAGATATAAAACCACTTGGAAATAAAAAAGGTAGCAAATCCTAATAATTGTAAACCAATCTAGATGACCAAAGAACATTGGAGAGTTCATCTAAAACTGGTTTCTCGTCAGCACTCAGTAGCAAGGAACCTAGGAATCCAAATACATTGGGAGAATTAGTAGTTGCTGGAAAAGCACTTCCACCCATCATGGTTAGGACAAAGCTCACCGAAACGATGTAGAGATGGATTAAGATAGTGTAATATTCCTGAGATGTGTTCCATGTTCACCCCTAAAGCCTACCCTCCTCTAGCCATCCTTGCTCTCCCTAGTCAAGGGTACTAAGGGTGATCCTGTTTGGTATAGGAAGAAGAGTTATCAGTAGATCCCATAAGATACTCAACAAAACCACCAGGGGCGGTTGTTAAAAATGCAGAATCCTGCACTAGAGATATGGCTCAGTTGGTAAAATGCTTGCCACACAAACATAAGGACTTGTGTTTGATTCCTAAAACTCATAAGAATAAAGCCATTCATGATAGTTCACACTTACAATCCCCCCTCACTGGGGAAGCAGAGACAATAAGATTTCAAAGATTCAAAAGATTGCAAACCATTGAAGATGACACCTAAGATTGACCTCTGGCCTCCACACATATGCACACATTCATATTCATACACCTACATACATGTGTATTCACATATGCATAAATGCGCACACACACACACACACACACACACACACACGCACGCACTGCAAACTCCTGAGACCCTACTTCGTCTTTGAGTTACAAGCATGAAGATAGATATGCTTAATATATATTGCCTAGTTGATTTTCGAAGCAACTTTCCTGACACAGAGCCTATGATGAGTGTAAAGGGATTCTGCTTACACACAATGTGTAAGTTCTCTTCCTCGGGTCATTTTGCCTGTTGGCAGAAGAGCCAGGAAAGCAGTGGGGAGCCTATGATGAGTGTAAAGGGATTCTGCTAACACAGAATGTGAAAGTTCTCTTTTTCAGGTCGCTGTGGCTGTTGGCAAGACAGCCAGAATAGCAGCAGGGTTTTAGAAAGCAAATCGCAAAACTTGCTAAAGACATGATCAAACAATTCACCAAAAAGTACCCCTGGCTGTTTAACACATGAAAAGTTGCCCTTTTCACACGTAATTGGAGTCATATATACGAAAAACACATGAGATACCATTTCTTCTTTTCAGTCTGAAAAAGAAAACAACCTATGACAACATTTCCACAGAAGAGACAATGGGGACAAAGAGCTAACAGGGATGCAAATTGCTCTGAGTTCACTGGAAGGGAATTTGGCAGCGCCTAATGAAAATATATGTTTTTTTTTTATTTTAAGACAGTAGTCTTTCTCCTAGTAATTTATACCAGATGCATATTCCAACCACACTAAAGTACATGCCTAATCAAGCTCCAATAATTACAGAGTACTGTTAAAAATGGGTTGAATTAGAAATTACGCTACGGTATATTACTCTGTGAAGTACTAGGCAACAGGGAACAAGAAGCGAGGATGACCTCTGTGAATGAAGAGGTTGTTTCTAATCAATATCCAATTACAAGATGAAGTGGTTACAGACTATTTGTAGGACCCTTCCCTTTAAGTAAGAAAGGGTAAAGAGAAAAAAATGTGTCTAATTACTACAAAGTAAAACAAAATTCAAAAATCCAGCCGTGCATTTCTAGATCCAGTCTACTCCAGTTTAGCATTTAGAACTAACTTTTAAAACAGTAGAATGTTTTCAGAAAACAAACAACATATGAAATGCAGAGTCAATTTCCATGCTGCTGCCGAAGAGCCAAGGTGCGTATCTCAGAGAAGTTGGAATTATGTAGGGACTGAGGACTAGAAACTGGCGAAGAATGAGCTGTTGAAGTCATCTTTATAAATATGAGCTGAAAAGACTGAAAACTATTCTTTTAAGATATTTACAGTTTGTGCATATATGTGTGTGTGTGTGTGTGTGTGTGCATGCACGCACATACCTCTGTGCATGTGTCTGTGTGTCTTCGTGTGTATACATGTGTTTATGTCTGTGTGTATTTACATGTATCTGTGTGTGTTTATATCTGTGTCTGTGTATGTTCATGCTAGTGTATTTGTGTCTGTGTCTGTGTGTGTGTGTGTGTGTGTGTGTGTGTGTGTGTGTGTGTGTGTGCGTCAGTGTTCACCCTAGTGGGCAATTATAGAAGCCATAGGATGACTTTCCTAATTGCTTTTACATCTTATTTGTTTAAGCAAGGTCTCTCTCTGAACCTAGAGCTAACATTTTATCTAGACTGATTGGACAGTAAGCCCCTCAGGGACCACATCTCTCCACGCACCGGCATGAGGATTACTGAAGAGAGCTCCCACTCCTGGCTTTCTCACACAGATCTTGGGGTTCTCACTCTCCATTCGTGCACAGAAACCCTTTAACTGCTGATCCACTTCCTCAGCCTAGTATTTATAATGTACAGAAATGTTGACATTCTGGTGGAAAAAAAAATTGCCCTCGATATTACCCACTGACTTTGACTGATACAGAGAGTATCAGACCAATCTTACCATTCAATTGGTGTAAATTCACAACTATCAAGAATGTGTTGACTTCAGCATTTATCCATGAGGTCTTCAGTCCCTGACAGTCAGCTCCCTATAAAATATCTAATCCACCACATCGCTTAAAAAAACCCAAGTTTTGCTTAAAAAATAACAATGTCCCTGTTCTCCCTTGCAACTCTATGTAGCCAGGCGAAGTAATTACAATGATTGAGTGCAACTTCATAAGTACCTGCAGCATTTGTCACTCTTGTCACCTGACAAGCGCTAAGGGAAAGCCACTGAGAAACTGTCTATTGCTAGGCAGGATAAAGAAGGAAGCATAGTAAGGATGTGCAGGAGACAGAAAAGATACAGGGTGCTGGGAGCATCACTGGGTCGCTGGACCACACTTACACTATCAGACACTGACCCCTCAGCTATCCGAAGAATGAAATCTTGTGTGTATCCCCGCTATCGTTTATAGATGCTCTACTGTGTACTGGAGAATCCACTTGGAATTCAGGACGGAAAACTAACCCTGATACTTAGCGATGGCTAACGTTTCTACCCTTTCAACTGCGCCTTACTAATCAAGCCATACTTCTCTCGGTGAGATCATGTAAATCATGAAATAGCCAAATTTTAATGTAAGAGAGGTCAGAATGAATTAAGTTAGTAAAAATCATAGAATTATTTTGGTTAAGAAAAATGTCCACCCAGGACCTCACCTGAAGGACGTTGTGACTGAAATTGTCATAAGATGGGTTCCTTATGTAAAATTATCTTTGTCCGACATCAAGCACCATTAGGTCCTGCAAGAACAACATGTTTCCTTTACTACTAATGCTAAATAATAATGAGAAAATAAAGAAAATGTTGGCAGAGCACTCAAAATTTAACCTGACTCAGGCAAATTGAGCCATCTCTTCTTGCCTGAGTGAGTCATGCGGGCACAGGCTGATTGCCCTCCACCTCCCTCCATTTCTGATGGATCAGTATTTCCACCCTTGTTTTGAGTATTGTTGCTTCCAAAATTTCTTTCAGGATCTGCATTGCCATCTTGGAGCCTTAGTCAGGGTTTCTATTGCCATAAAGGGACACCACGACCATAGCCATTCTTATAAAGAACAACATTTAACTAGGACTGGCTTACGGGTTCAGAGGCTCGGTCCATTATCGTCATTTGAGGAAGCATGGTGGTGTGCAGGTAGACACAGTACAGAAGAGGTAGCTGAGAGTTTTATATCTTGATTGGCAGGTAGCAGGAAGAGACAGTGAGCCATGAGGCCTGGCTTGAACTTCTGAAACCTCAAATTCCGCCCACAAGTGACAACTTCCTCCAACCAGTCATTCCTGCTCCACCAAGGCCACACCTCCTAGTAGAGCTATTCCCTTTGAGCATTTTTATTAGACCACCACACTTAGCTCGGCTTTATTTACTGCTGGAGCCTCAGGTTTAGAATTTTCTTTCAGTTCACATTCAGTTTCTGCTTCTACATTTACTATCATCCCTTGTCACTCACTCTTTTAAGAAGCCTGATTCTATGTTGGTCCTTGGCTTTGACATTAGTGCTCTACCTAAAGATTCTGGTCTCAATGATGTCTTCAATCTCTGAGGCTGCCTGTCAATACATGATGTCACTAATGGCTTTCAAATGTTCTTGCCCACCTCCTGTCCCAGAGTTTCTCCTTATCCCCTACTTACAGCCAAGCAATAAGCAATGGTTATCTATCTATCTCTCTATCTATCTATCTATCTATCTATCTATCTATCATCTATCTATATATATAGATATATATAGATATATATCAATCTATGTAGTTATCATCTATGTGTGTATATATATGTGCGTGTATCTATCATCTGTCTGTCTGTCTGTCTGTCTATCTATCTATTTATATATCTATCTAGTTAGTTGTTTTTGAGTCATGATCCTAATGTGTAGTGCTGTCTGATCTCACTCACTATGTAGACTAGACTACCCTTGAACTTAGAGAGATCTGCCCACTCTATCCTTTGAATAATGATATTGAAGGCCAGCAGCACTCAAAACTTAACCTGAAATTATTGAAATTATTTATTTATTTAAAAATAAGCCAGTGAGATAAATCAGTGGGAAAACCACTTGCTGTACAAGCTTGAAGAGATGAGTTTTATCCTAGGGACCCACAAAAATGTGGAAGGAGAAAGCTGACTACAAGAAGTTGTCCTCTGCCCTCCCCACTTACCCCTACACACACACATCATTTACCAGCAAATGTACAAACATCCATTCATCATTAACAGATAAAAGTAAGGTTAAAATGTAAAAGAAATGCATTACAAAATCAAGGCAGATGTTACTGTACTTACTGTATGACTGCAACTGTGGAGAGCAGAAAAATCAGGTAGGTGCCAATCTTTTCCTCCACTGCTTATAATAAACCATATTTATAGTTTATTCTTTTTTTAATAAAATGGTTTTTTTTTGGAGCTGAGGACTGAACCCAGGGCCTTGCGCTTGTTAGGCAAGTGCTCTACCACTGAGCTAAATCCCCAACCCCAATAAAATGTTTTTATTGGATTTTTCTATTTACATTTCAAATGTTATCCCTTTTGCCAGTTTCCCATCCATAAACCTCCTATCCCATTCCCCTCCCCCCCTGCTTCAATGAGGGTGTTCCTCGCCCCAACCACTCACCCCTTCCCTCCTCCCTACCCTGACATTCCCCTACACTGGTGGATCCAGCCTTGGCAGGACCAAGGGCTTCTCCTCTCATTGGTGCCCAACAAGGCCATCCACTGCTACATATGCAGTCATGGGTCTGTCCATGTGTACACTTTGGATGGTGGTTTAGTCTCTGAGAGCTCTGGTTGGTTGGTATTGTTGTTCTTATGGGGTTGCAAACCCCTTCATTTCTTCAATTCTTTCTCTAACTCCTCCATTGGGGACCCTGTTCTCAGTTCAATGGTTGACTGTGAGCATCTGCCTCTGTATTTGTCATGCTCTGGCAGAGACTCTCAGGAGACAGCTATATCAGACTCCTGTGAGTTCCCACTTCTTGGCATCAGCAATATTGTCTGGGTTTGGTATGTGTATGGGCTGGGTCCCCAGGTGGGGCAGGCTCTGAATGGCCATTCCTTAAGTCTCTGCTCCAAACTTTGTCTCTGTATTTCCCCCGTGAATATTTTTGTCCCCCCATCTAGGAAGGACTGAAGCATCTACACATTGGTCATCCTTCTTCTTGAGTTTCATGTGGTCTATGGATTATATCTTGGGTAATCCAAGCTTTTGGGCTATTATCTACTTATTAGAGATTGTATACTTTGTGTGGTATTTTTGTGTTTGGGTTACCTCACTCAAGATGATATTTTCTAGTTCCATCCATCTGCCTACAAATTTCATGAAGTCATTGTTTTAGATAGCTGAGTAGTACTCCATTGTGTAGATGTACCACATTTTCTGTATCGATTCCTCTGCTGAAGGGCATCTGGGTTCTTTCCAGCTTCTGGCTATTATAAATAAGGCTGCTATGAACATAATGGAGCATGTGTCCTTGTTATATTTTGGAGCATCTTTTGGGATGCCCAGGAGTGGAATAGCTGGGTCCTCAGGTAGTACTATGTCCAATCTTCTGAGGAACCTCCAGACCAATATCCAGAGTGGTTGTATGACCTGATTTCTATTTAATGCCATTATAACCAAATTCATGCTTTGGTAAATAATATATTCACTAGCTGCATAATGAAACCTTGCATGTACTACATTCAAGCACTGATCTTGTTTTGTTACTGCTCATTTATGTCATGATTTCACTTTTTCATTCTTATAAATAGCACTATGATGAACATCTTTTTATATAAAGTTTTCCTTACATTTATATTGTATATATTCATACATGATCAAGCACATGCCTCAGAGTCCTTTCTCAGAATGGAATTTTATGCATTCCAAATCTGCACCAAAGATCTAAACAGGTATTTCAAGTCCGTGGAGCACATTGCCAGGTTTTTTATTCTACATTTGCTCTTTATTTAGCAAATAAGATACTCTGTGTCTTGTGGCATACATTACGATAGTATCTTCATTGTAGACAGACTAAATCAACTTGCCCATCACCTCTCACACATTTTTTTAGTGAAAGCATTTAAAATATACAGTCTGTGTAATGTTCAAGAACACATTAAATTATGATTAACTAGAGTCAACCTGCTGTGTAACAGATCTCCATAATGTACTAATCCTTCGTGACTAGTGCTGTGCCCTCTAACCAAACTCTCTCTATTCCCACTACTCCCTGACCCAGGCAACTACCCTCAAATCTGCTTCCACCAGTTCACTTGGTTCAGATTCTGTGTATCAAATCACGACATTTATTTTTTAAAACCTGGCTTATTTCACTTACAAAGTCATCTAGGTGTATCCAAGTTGTTGCCAACAACAAGATTTTTCTTTTTGTTGTCATTAGAATATAGTCAATGTTTGGTAGAGTGAGTTTCACGATGACATTTTTATACACACATATAATGTACGTTATTATGTCCATGTCCCACTTTGTCCACATTAGTCCTTTCTTAGCTGCCTTCCAATCCCCTTCCTCATCCCTAACTTACCCTTCTACGCTCACGAATTTCTCTTTAGTTCCACACATGATGTTTGTCTACCTGAGTCTGTGTTATTGGGTTAGTATAATGATCTTTAATTCCAAACATTTTTCTGCAAATGGCTTTTCATTCTTCTCAATGCATTTGTAGCACTCAATGGTATATGCACACCACCTTTTATTTTTTCTTTAATCCACAGATGGGTGCAAATTGCCAGAGGATACGGCTAAGAACAGGATCACAATAAACTTGAGAATACAGATCTCTGTGCTATGCTCTTTGATTCCTTTTCACACACATCCAGCAGTGGCGTGTGTGTGAGAGTGTGTGTGTGTGTGTGTGTGTGTGTGTGTGTGTGTGTGTGTGTGTCATAGGATAGTTCTTTGTTTCAATTTTTGAAAAGCCTCCATGCTGATATTTATAATATCTGAACTAATTCATATCTGTGCAAGTTCTGTATAAGTGTTTCTTTCCCCCTGCACCCTCACTTGGATATTTTGTTATATTTATTTTTAAAAATCGTCGTGCTGGCTGCTGTGAGACAGAATCTCAGTTCAGTTTTATTTTAATTTCTCTAATATCTAAAGATATATATGTATATATTATACAAACATGCACATACACACAATCACATACACATGTGCTCACACGTGTTCACACACACACACACACACACACACACACACACACACACACACATTGAACCCAAGGTTTATGCACGGCAGAAAAGCACACTACCAACTGAGCTCGTATTAGACAAGTGTATTTCTTCATCTGTTTGGTTCATTCGCTTGTTTATTAGGTTACCTTCAGTTTCTCATTTTCTTTCAGTTCTTTATATATCCTGTATATTAATCCTCCATTGTGTGAATAGCTACCAAATGTTTTCTCCAATTCTGTGGGCTTTGTCTACATTCATTTTACCCTATCTGTTAAAAAGCTATTTAATTTTGTGCACCCACACCCCCTCCCCCCTACCCCCTCCCCTCTTCCCCTCCTCCCCATTTGTCAACTCTTGTAGTGGCATCACCTGTCACAGCAGACAGCACGCCCTCAAGCCATGAGCAAAATAAGCACCTCCTTAAGTTGTTGTGTCAGGTGTTGGGTCTCATCAATGAGAAATGTAATTCCGGTGCATTCCGCTTTCTCTCAGTCTCCTACCTACCCTGTCCTCAGGCACTGACAGTCCATCTGCATTAGACTGACTCTACCACCTAAGGTCTTCACCTGAGGATTGGATTGGATTTATTCAGCTGCATGCTTAAAAATTTTATCTTAATAATTTTTTCAGAATCGCCATCTCCTTACTGAATCTCTCTTTCGTGCTGGGCATTGTTATTGGTATTCTGTCCTAATTCGCTGATTATTCCAATCATCCTTTTGAATACTTTGTTAGGAATTTCATCCACTTCACTACCACTAGGATCAGTTCATTTTGTAAGAGCTACTTTTTCTTTTCATATTTCTTTTGTCTCTGTTTCCTTATCTGGAGCCTAGTCATTGAGTAGATATTTTAATTTCCACCATATTATTTCAACTGAAATAGTAGGCAAGTTCCAGACAAGAGTATGCCATGGTAGGACTACAGTAGAGTTTCTTGCAACTAGGCTTAGCAGTTAAACACCCACCTCACACACTCATGTCTCCGGGAATCAGCCACAACCCACTCACAGACAGTAACACTAAAACAACTCTAGAAATACAGTAATGACCAATTAAAAATAATTGTGGCCAGGACTTGATACTATAGGAAGAATTTTTTAAAAAGCATGGGACAAGAAGATACATGTTTATAGGAACAAATAGGAAGAGTTGACAACAGTAACAGTACAGAATAGAAATACATAAAGTATGAATGGGAAAGGAAACAGAGGACAGGTCCAATAAAATTAGAATTTTTTTAAAGCAAACCAAATGAACAGACAATAGAAGCCAAGGTAGCAGTTTATGCCACAAAGCCTGCATTCAGGAGGCTGAAGTCGAAGGACTCCATCCTCCACCAGGCTGGGCCCTATTGTAAAGTCATTACTCAGAAGAAAAAAAATAGATATTAAGAAAAGAAGTAACAGGGAATAATAAAAGAAAAGGTGTAAAGGAGAATTGTAAAGTTAATAGAATACAAAGTATAAATGTAAGTAGCTAACCTTGATTCTGAAGGGAAAAACATAAAAATGCAGAACTATAAGTCCAAATAATGACAATAATAATAATGGAGGGGAAGAACCAAAAATTAAAAAGGAAGGAAGCGGGGAAGGAGGTCATGCTTCCTGACCACAGGAGTCCATTATGAGGAAGGAAGCCGGGAAGCCCAGTGCAAGCTTTCTGGCTACAGGAGTCCATTGTGAGGCCAGCTGACTTGTGGTGATGAGTAATCATTGTTGCTAGGTTAGTAGGATTACAAAATGACCAGGGTAGAAGTGAAACACTTCAATTCTGGATTTCCTGCAAGGACATTTTCAAAAGTAGATCATAAGGGCCCTGACTTAATGAATATACATGAGGCCTTGGTAGATTCAGATAGTCAACTAGGTGGTGTGGTAACTGTGGAATATGTGGCTGCTAGGAGGAGGTACATCCTCCTCGCCATCCTTAGATACTGTACCTTGCCATGGACCCCCGTCTTGGCTCTCTCTGTTTCCTTTTCCCAGTCAGACCAAGAACTTCCACACACTGCCATCTCTACATTTTACCCAACTGCATAGGGCCCAGAAACGTTCGACTGAACCAACTAAATCGTAAGATAAAATAAATCCTTTCTCTTTAAACTGTTCTCCTATGTGTGTTGGTCATTACCAAATAAAAGTAAAACAATATAGAAAATTGGTATCGGGAATGAGGTCATTGCTCCAACTAGACCGGGCCATGTTATTTCTTAAGCCTTTGGATTTGGCTTTGCAGGAAGAATTTGGAAGAGTCTGGAGAAGCAGATGAGAGATGGTCTAGAGTGCAACAAGCCAGGATTAGCAGGAAATATTACTGGACACTAGAAGTAAAATGTTATCTTTTGGTGACCCACTCAGTTTAATCATGGTGATTGCATAAGCGAGAACTGGGGGTTATTTATAGTATAGGCAACTTAACAGCGACCACATCGCTGAAGAAAATGGCAACTCTCTCTGAACAACCATCAGCTACTAAAGAGGTCTATGAAATTATAAAGGAATCAAGCACTCTGAGCCAGGACAGTAAGAACTATACCTTAAGTGTGTTTCAGATATTGGCCAGACCTCATTCACTTTAGACTCAGGGAAAGAAAGAGAAAACACACCCAAGAGACTCTCCCTTGAAAGTGCCTCCAGGGAGCTTTACTTTCAAGGGTATCCTTACTTTCAAGTTTCTCCTTTCATGGTGCTCAACCACCAGGCAACCTGAAGCTGCTTCATCTATAGTCAAAGTCAGACCAGCACTGTCCTGGGTAACGTTACTGTTGCTGTGATGAAATATGATGACCAAAAGGAAGCCGGGTAGGGAAGGGTTTATTTGGACCATATCACGGTCCATCACTGGAAGAAATCAGGGTCTCAAACAGGGAAAGATTCTGCAGGCAGAAGGCGAGTGCTGCTTATTTGATTGGTCCCCATGTCTTATTCAACCTGCTTTCTCATATAATCCACGACCACCAGCCCAGAAATGGTCCCACAAACAATAGGCTGGACCCTCCCCCATGAATCACTAATTTTAAAAATGCTCTATATGCTTGCCTACAGCCTGGCCTTCTAGGGGCATTTTCTCAATTGAGACTCCCTCCTCTCAGATGACTCTAGCCTCAGTCAGTTGACATCAAACTAGCCAGCACAGGCCTGCAGAATGTAAGAGCTGTGAAGTTGTGGAAACGTCTGATCTCAAAAGAAGACCCAGAACAGCAGGATATGTATGGCAGGATTGGTGTCTCTGTAGTTAGCCCAAGGAAGGGCAGTGCTTGAAGTTATGAGTAAAGTCTTAGGTGCAATAGAGAACCCCATGAAATTAGAGATGCCAGCAATGTGAAATATTTACTGCAGAAAACCACAGGTAGGCAGCAGAGCCAGTCCAGGAGAGAGGTTATATTGATTCAACAAGTAAGGCTATGAAAGCATGACTGTCCAAGTCCTTGGGAGCCCACTTTCCGTTACTGTATGGCACAGATGCTGTCATACATGTAGCTAGCTGGATGAGTGAATCACTCTTGCCATGAGTAACTGGGGACACAACAATGCAAATACTTTTTGTGCTTCCAATGACTCAGACTCGGGTAAAAAGCTTCTTTAAATGGAGCACAGTATTTGTCCGGATAGATTTGTGTCTTGATTGGGCCTAATCCTTCTTTGCTATTCTGTCCCTTCTCTTTTAGAATGGCAAGCTTTCTCTGTGTCTTGGTATGTTAGCACATATTTGTTTGTTTGCTTGTTTGTTTGTTTTTTGTTTGTTTTTTACAAGATCTTATAGTTCAGAATTGCCTTAAGTCACAGAGATTTTGAACATCTAGCTTTAGACTTACTGCAACTTAGATTCAGCTCGTAAACACTTAAAACTGCCTGTTCTCCCTTCCCAGGGAACTCACAGCTAGCTTCTCTGATTGACAGCACCCATAATTCTGCTTCCTCTATCTCCATCCAGTTTCTTACTGTGTGCATCTGTCAACATCTCTGACTCAAAGTATTTACCCTGCAGGTAGACCAGCTCTCCCAGCCAGCACTAGCTGGATGAGTGAATCATCCAAGCTGTGAGGACTGGGGACATGACAATGCAGGGACGACGTTTTTACTTCCAGTGCCCCAGACTCAGCTAAAAGCCTCTTTAAATGTCTTCCCACCACTGTGCTGGAGCCAAATACCCAGAACTTTCTCAGTGCCAGTGTACTACACAGACTCCAGGACCTGTTTCTGTTTAGACCACCCTTCTAGTCAACACTGAAACAATGAGATAGACTTTTCTGAGTCTCTATTGTTTTTACATTTGTTTCTGCCTCTACCCTCAGCCAGACTATGACTCCCTTTTTCTGCTCTCTAAACCTTGGGGTTTTCTTCTGCTTCCTTTCCTTTAAAAAAACAAAACAAGACAAAATGAGGTTCTATGTGCTCACAGCTGAAGTGACTGCAACACTCTCCTTTCTCTTGCCTTACCCTGCCCTTGCTGCAACTAGACCATTGTCCTGCTGAGACTATCTTCCTCGTCCTTTGTTCACTTCCGAACTTCTCTGACTTCCTCTTTTCTCTCTCTCTCTCTCTCTCTCTCTCTCTCTCTCTCTCTCTCTCTCTCTCTCTCTCTCTCTCTCTCTCTCTCTCTTTTTTTTTTTGGAGCTGGGGACCGAACCCAGGGCCTTGCGCTTGCTAGGCAAGCGCTCTACCACCGAGCCAAATCCCCAACAACTTCCTCTTTTTTCAAATACAATTCTGTCTGTTCACTGCTGAGAACCCAGTACCTCTCTGTTATTACCACCTCAAAGAGAAGCTGCCCTTCAGCAGTTCCAGCTCTGTCCCTGAAGGAGGTACTAGTAATGTAGTATGCTACACTCTGACATCTCTCATGGTTCTGTCTTTTTTTCATTTCCTAACCTTTCACACATGCGTACTCTTCTATTATGCATATATTACCTTTACCCACAAAATCACCTGCTGATGGACATTTAGATTGATATCATTTCCCGGCTATGGTGAATAATGCTAGAAAAATATAGGAGTATAGCTATCCTTCTGATAATACTGATTCCATTTCCTTTGGAGATACACATAGTAGGGTTGCTACAGCACTGGTACATTAAATTTGCTACAGCAAATTTTGCTTTAGTTTCTAAAAGACTCTGTACCGTTTTCCTTATGGCTATCTGGCTATGATAGGCTTTTAGGCTTTCTTTTAATACCTTTTAAGGATGATTTAGAGGCTTGCAACAGCTATCAGTTAATGCCTCATTGAATATTTTTGTGTTCTGTATACACATGTGTGCAGTGAGTATGTATGTGGTGTACACATAGGGAAGAGAAGCAGCAATGCAGATGAAAGAATTCCAGATGACCCTGGGTATTCTTCTCCATCACTCTCCACCCTATTCTTTTGAGAAATGGTCTCCCAGTGAACCTGGAATTGGTCTAGTAGTCAACAGGCCACAGCAATCCTCCTGTCTCCACCCCTACATTACACTGGAGTTACAGAAGTACATGGCCACAGATGGATCTCTACATAGGTACTGGGATTTTGAACTCAGGTCCTCATAATTGAGTAGCAATCAATCCTGCCCACTGAGTCATTTCCCCAAGCACCCCAACTTTTAAATTTAAATTTATGAAACATCATTTCAACTTAAACATGTTTTATACATATGTAAATGGAAATCTTAACCAAATTTACAAGTGGTCAAAGATTTGCCATAGTCCAGTTGGATTCTTGCTCCCAAAAATCAGGGCATAAACCAGGAGCAGCTTCTAACATGGCCACAATGTTCATAATAAATTTTACTTTCTTGAGAGAATGATTTTTAATAGGTACCAAAGAGAAAGAGTCTGCATCATTTAAGGCTCTCTGTAGAGGAAAAGCTGCCCTGTTTGTTGATTTGAAGAAGGAATCGAAAAATGAGTCCAGGAGATCAATATTCTGAACAATTAACCTATAGACCAATAAATAACACAATATATGAGCTACTTGCTTTCACTTCACTAAAGACAAGACAACAATAAGTTTGGGACTGAGGCTGATGTGATGGATATCATTGGATCAGCAGCAGGTTTTGTCAGATTTGGAAACAAAAGCACCTGTGCTCTCTTTTATTCTTCCAACCTTGTCAAGGACAGCTTTACTTTTCCTACTCCTTAATCCTCTCATCCAGAGACTCATCAATAATTTAGATATTTATATTTATCCTCAGAAGAATGGCATGTGCTAGCTCTGCCAAAGGAAAGGCAGAGGAAAACTTAGCCATTGGGGGACCAGAGATTAAGCCTCGTTTTATGCCTCCAAGGAAAAGAACACTTGCAAGGTTTATCTAGATACAGTATTGGACTGTAGGCCTACCTATGTCCATTCAATCTCATTATAAATCAATGGTTAGGAACTGCAGCCATTAAAATCCACTCAGGGGGATTTTAAATAATCATTTCTTGCCTGTTCCCTTCTGTAGCCAATTTAAATGAAGGTTCTACCCTTTGGGTCCAAACACATTTGGTCCCTGAACCTCTGCAGATGACTCTAAGACGCAGAGAGGGTGAGACTACTCACATAAGCAAGTCAGTCTCGTCTCCTTGGGTCAGTCCCCACACAGATCAACAAGCCAAAAGCTTGACTATCAACCAATATTACATCTTTTTGTCTTGTGAAAGGGTCTCAAACAAACTAATATAAAGATGCTCTGATCGAACCCAAGAAAGACACAGATTGAAAAAGTACCCATTTGTGGCCAAAATAAAAAAAAAAAGTATTAAAGCACAGTAGATGTTTTTACTAACCAAGATTTTCAGCAAACACAGTGAGGATGTATTTCCAAACAAATCTCTATTTTGATAAAATTTTAAAGTACATATTAGTAAAATAAATCTTATGATATGTTCTCCAATTTCAGGGTTTTAAGTTCCAGAAAAGCTGTGTATCATATTATTGTGAAATTCTGACATTTATATAAACTTTCAAATCCCACACAATTGTCCTAAAGGAAAGCAAAGAAAGGCGTAGATAAAATGATATTGTTCTTGCCTTTTTTTATTCTTCTCCAGACCAGGAAATGTTTTCCTTCCCTGTGTATAAAGTGGGGAAGAGCCTGAAACAACCCATGGCACAGGGGACATTTTCCTGAACACAGCACCAATGTCTTATGCCCTAAGATCAATAATCAACAAATGGGACTTGTAAAAATTGCAAAGCTTCTATAAGGCAAAGGACACTGACAATAGGACAAAATGGCAACCACCTCATTGAGAAAAGATCTTTAGCAATCCTGCATCCAATAGAGGGCTAATATCTAATATATACAAAGAACTGAAGAAATTAGACTTTACCATTTATCCTATCTTAATGAGTTTACTGTACTTAAATCATCTTCTATTTTAACTTTACCATCTTACAACTATCTTTTCAAATCTAGAACATCTTCAAGGCTAAATAACTTAAGTTTAATTGTGAGACGATAGCTATCTAATCTTTAACCCCATCAGAGACTTGAAAAAAATAGATATTACTTAAGCATGCAGAAAGCACAGGAATGCAGCTTCCAAAAATTTTTTTTAAAAATGACAGAGACAGTTCCCAACATTTTTTATAATGTTGTAACATCTCTCTTCATCCTTCAGGTCCTGAACATCCAAAAGACCTTAAATGAAGTAGAATTATGAAGGATGAGCTTAGCAGTCAACTGACCTTATTCTATTTGTCCTTTGTAGACAGCATTTTGTCTACAGACGAAGTTAAGGCATTTCTCACGCAGTGGCTAGCTTCCCACATTTGAAGCAACACCACAGGGATGCACTGATGCTCATAGTCTTCTTTGAAGTGGAATGGGAGTCCACTGTCAGGAAAAGATCTGCCTCATAATCAAAAGATCTTTTAATAAGAAAATAACCTTACATGCCATATTCTGATCTCTGATGCTTGGAAGACCATCTCTCCATAGCATACCTGAACAACCAAAGAATGCTTGTCTCCAGCTCGCTATTATCCATACAACCCATATGTATATTTGTGATGATACAGATTAATATCTAACCTGACTATGAGTTTGATTGACTGACTATTAACTCACATTATTTAATTATCCTAAAAAGTTTTAACAGCAGCTATTAAAAGGACTGGGACTAAACCTTGTATATTTAAATGAATTACATAGGCATAATGCCTATCTAAGAATTTAAAGATACTTATATAATGTATCAAAATTAATTTTAAATTCTGTATCAATATACAAATTTTATCAATGTAAGAAAATATAACTTCAATTCTGCATCAAAATATAAAAATTTCAACCCATGTAAGATTATGACTATAAAATGTTTTTAAGAGTAAATTCAATAATCCACCCCTATTTGTTTAATTTCTTTATAATATTCGTGTATCTTACCCTTATTCTTCTCAACCCCCTTTCCCTTACCCAAAAAAGGATAGAGAAGAAAGGAAAGACAGAAATCCCTAAGTCTAAACTTCCTATTTTGTTTCCTCTCTGTCCAAAGACCATTATTATTTGTAAATCATCCCCTAAAATGACAAAACAGCTATAACTCAGAAAACAACCAGAACCATCCAGTCCAACTTAAGGGACTGAGATGATGATGGTCTTCTCATGATGCTTCCTGCTGAGTACATGTGAAGAATTCCTTTTTGAGGCCCAAAAAGAAATAGGAAAGATAGTTTTGTCAAAAGAAAGTTGGCTGGCATCATGCATTGCCCAGTCTCCATGTGCTGAGAAAGTTCATGGCTTAGCTGAGGTCCTGACTATAACGGTCTGAAAAGCTGGATGAGCGAGCTAGCTGTTCTGAAAATGTCCTCGAGCAAGTCTTTAGAGGAAACAGCTTCGATGCAGTTGAGGTAGGATCAAGCAGGAAGCTGGAACAGCGGGTTTCAGCATCTCAGAATCCCAGAGAGTAAACCCCATCAGGGTGTCTTCCTGGTCTTGCACTCTGCAACATACAAGCCTTACGACTAACACGTGTAAAGGCATTTCTATGGATGGAACATGCAGGGTGCCCAGATCAATTAAGGAAGATCAATAAAAAAAGACAACTACCTTTCTTAGAGATTAGTATGATCATATAATCCAAATGCAATATAAATCTCCATTCATGCCAGCTTAAAGGAGGGTAGTAATAATAATTCATGAGAATTTTGTAGCCAATAAGATGTATTGGATGTATATAGACATTTAAGTATTAAATATAGACATATAAATTGTTTACATGTTTGTGTGAGACAAGAATTAAAGAAAAAGATGCCATTAATTTGAGAAGGATTAAGAGGACAATATATAGGGTATATGGAGGTATGAGAGATGGGGGAAATGATGTAATTATATTTTAATTTTTAAAATTGCTAATAAAATAAAAACGAATTCATAGATCAAGTCTTTAGACTAGAATAGCACTGGAGTTTTGTGTTTGTTTGGTTGGGGTTTTTGTTTTTTGTTTTGCTTTTGTTTTTTGTTTTTTTGTTTTTGTTTTTGTTTTTGCTTAACTGAGACCATATTCATGGTTAAAAGATTATGTGGTATGAAGATACTTTGTAAAATAAAACTACAGCTTAAGTGCAATTGCAATAAAATATCATCATGAAAAATTCATAAAAATAAAAGATTAATAGTAACGTGGATAGCAAAATGCATACCCCAGAATAACTAGAAAGGGGTTATCAATATTTTCAAGGCATAGCAGCTGCTATGATTCAAACACCTCAGGAGCAGCTATCAGCTCTCTGACAGAAAGAAAAGGTATAACCTATTTTTCGTCTATTAGCTCCATCTCTGGCGTTAAAGGGAAGAGAATGCTTGAGAATGAACATGTGAGAATGGTAAAATAATTCAGACAAAGCAGCTGCCAGGATGATTAGATCCACGGAAGAGAAAACTACAACTAAGGGGCTTGAGGCAGAGGGAGGGGCATTAAAATTTAAGGCCAACGATCACTGAAAGAGAGAATTTTACATCTGAAAAGATTTTGGAACTACAGAGAGTATGAACAAGGGAAGACAAGTCCAGGGAAAGGAGAAGAGAAAAAAGAAAAGAAAGCAGCCAAACAAAAGCCGGTTCTTTCGGTGTTATCATTTTAATGACTGTAAGCCAAAGAGTAAGGTCGCTGACAAAGGTTCATTTCTTCTTTGTCCCTTTGTGGATTCCCAAGTTAACAAATATTTGCACAAAGAATAAGACGACCTATAAAGCAGGAAAAAGAAATGACTGGAGAGCAGTGCATCTGTTACTGTCAACATGTTTAACCTTTGCTCTCAGATATTTCAAAATATTGGCTTCTGGCATCGTCTGTTCCGGGCTGTATTCTGACTGACTCAGTGGTTAATAGGCTGAAGTTTGTCTGGACCTCGTCTCCAACTCCTTCAGTCTCGCCTGGCAACAGGTGTGTCCAGAGCCCAGTGCTCGCCGGGTGAAGAAAGTGCTAAGCAGAGCTTGCTGTGGTTTTAAAGGGTTTTCCCTGCAGTGGGGCATGGGAAGAGAGTCTAAGTGGGCCTTGGTGTTCTGCGAAGCCTCTAAAATAGCATCTATTTATACAGAAAGTAAAGTTGTCCTCAGTGGCACGTACCCATGTCACTTCCCTCCTTCCCTTTCTGCCCCAGTATTTTTAAAAATGCTAAGTTTTAGTATGTTGTATTCTATGTTGTTGAGGGATTTTACATATGCATCATATACATATACATTATATATATGCATATACATATACATTTTATATATATATATATATATACATTTTATATATATATATTAATCATGTTTTTCCTTAGCCCAATTTCTCTCCCTACCCACCCCAGTCATATCTGTTTCCCTCCTACCCTTACTCCCTCCCTCCCTGTCTCCTTCTTCTCTATCCCCCTCTGTCTTTCTCTCTCTGGTTCTGTTTCTCTGTCTGTCTGTCTTTGTGTCTCTCTCCCCCTCTCCCTCTCCCTCTCCCTTTCCCTTTCTCTCTCTCTTTCCATCTCCCTCTCTCTGCATGTGCACATAAGACCAGAACAAACACAGCTTCATTCCGGACAAAATCCCAGCATAGGAAAGGGGAAATGGACACGAATTCCCACCACTACCCAAGAAGCTATGTGCAATCGATACCCTCTGGGAAAGGGAAAATCAGTTTTCTCTGGAGTGTTGCTGAAACTGAGTGCATCAACCACACTCAGGGCAGGCCCTAAGCCCAGGAGTAGTTGGCCCAAACAAGCCAGCCTATGTGGGTTTTTTTTTTCCTTTGCAAGAATAAACTGGACAGTGGGTGAATTGGAAGGGCATATGTTGGAGATCAGCTCAGTTATACGGCAAGGCCAGCCTAGGCTACGTGAAACATTTCCCCCAAAAAATAAATAAATAAACAAAAATACAAAAGCTGTAGATGTTTATAGAATAAAATAATAAACACTGGCAGAGTAGATCCCCACTGAGCCCCCGCCCCGACTTTCGTCTTCCATAATAATGTGGTGAAGCATAAATGTTTTCTTCTTTTTTACCTTGAGGTTGTTGATCAGCAATGAAGCCTTGGGGCAGCTGCTAGCCCCATCCTGTGCACTACGTAATACGTCAAGAACTGCACATAGGCAAACTTAGCACGGACAAAATTAGCAGAGAAACGCGTGATCTTTGGCCTTGAGAACTCAGTTCTACAGAGCTGAGAAATAACATGATTATGATCTGATACGTGTCACTCGGCCATAAACGTCCTTCTGTAAAGAGTGCCTAACAGTATGAGGTCTCATGTCTGATGCAGGCTGTCCCTGAGTCAGCCTCTCAGCAAGGTGACTCTTATAGGAAGACTGTCCTCCATTGTCCAACTACCTTGCCCTGAATTCTAGATTTACACTTCTAACAGCCTAGGAGAATTCTCCTAGACCTCTTACATTTAAGTTATCCCAAAACGAACATCCAATCTCACTTTCCAATCTGGTCTATTTAGTTCTCCTTACTTGAACTGATGGGGAGTCATCTTTGACTCTGCTTTTAAATCTAACACTCAATCTGGTAAGAAACTAATCCAACTCTACTCTTGGCCTTATGACCTTGCTACAACTTTGGTTGTCACTATTATTAAAGTTGCCGCTATCTTTGGCCTGCAATCTGTCCCACAATCTCTTTCAATATACTCTCCCCATAAACTCATAAACCATATTCTACCTTGTCTCTGATCAAAAGTCTTTAGTTGTCCACAGCTCAAATAAGAGCTAAGGTCCTTAGAATGTTCTAGGAGGTTGAGTTTGACCTGCATTCCCACTTTTCCTCTGGCTTTGAGTCCTCTGATTCTTTGCCTATTCTCCAGACTTCATGTGCTTTATCCATATGGTATGCCACCAGCTTGGCAAACGCTTCTTTATGTCTTTGCCCAAATAGTTTATGAAATATACCCTAAAAACCCTGCTAGAATGTATGACGATATTATAATCCCAACGCTTGTCAAGTTGAGGTAAGAGGGTTACAAGTTCAAGTCTAACCTAGACCACATTAGGAGATAGTAACTGGTGGAAAAAAAATCTGTACATCTGTACTTCCCTCATCCCATGAATTCCAAATACTTGCTCATTTTACTCCAAAACCACCTATCGTCACCTATTTAGTTTGCTTCGTTTTATGCTCGCTGTATGTCTCGTGTGCCTTGTGTCATAACGCACTCCAAAAAATATAATATATTTCTTTGAACATTCCCCACTACATAGTATAAACTTAACATCATATTAGTTAAATAACAAACATAACTTAAGTGCTGGAGAGATAGCTCACTGCCTGAGAACATTTTCTGTTCTTTTAGAGAACATGTGTCCGGGTTCCCAGAACCCATGGTGTCTCATAATCATCCTCCACGACTCCAGTTTCACGGGATCTGATGTCATTTACTGACCTTTATAGGCGCTGAGCACGCAGATGGCGCACATACACCCATTATAAATAAATCTTTAAAATTTAATGAATCTATGAATTATGAAAAAAAATAGAGCAAAAAGATATCTGAAAGGTCAATTGTCAGAGAAATGTCATTATTTTTGTCTATTTTAATTAGTACAATAAAATAACATTGAAAAGATCAAGATTGGGGAACTATTTAACTTGAACTGAAAGAACATAGTTGCCCATTGTGTCAGTGCCTGTTGTCCTTTAGTTTGTCTGCAGTTTAGCATTTAGTTTTCCGTCTTCATTCATATGCCTTTGCCTTTCCAAACATGGACTCAGACGAAATTAATTCTGTTGAATTCACTGGCCCATAAAGTAGACACATTTATATTTTCAAAGTCATTGACAAATTATCTTTACAATTATACATCAATTTATATCTACACCATCAGGATATATGTAGGGCTGGATATTGAGAGTTTTCAGTAATTACTTTTTATTGTAAAGAAATAAATACAGACACATGAAAACGTAAACTGTCTATAAATTATTTCAACAATGACTAAATACAGTGGGTTGGGTGATAAGGGGGCCGACTACCATGAAGGAATGGTGGAAAGATGGATAGATGGATGATTAAAGGGATGTAGAGTGAGCATATGTTTGACTGGAAATGAGGATGTGCAGGGAGAGAAAGTGGGGGGAGGGTTGCCTGGTTGTGTGGAATAATTAAGGTAGCAGTAGAAAAGTCGTTCCGCTTTGATTTTCAAACGAGAAAGAGTGCGCTGGTTGAGGAGAACAAGTGAAAATCGTGTTTTGTTTCTTTCCTAATTAATTCCAAGAGACCAAAAATGAAACATCAATAAAACCTTCCTTTCTCAAAAGATAAAGCAGTCGCCACTGCCTGAAAAAGCAAGTGTTTTTGTGTGACGCTGGCTGGGAGCAGCACACCGCTGCGTCTGAAATGTAATTGTAAAACACGTTCTATAATCTCCCACGTCCCCGTAGAGCTGCGGCTTCTCATATGCAAGGACTAGAAAGATTTATAAAGAAAAAGCAATGAGTGGCCTTCACAAGATTAACTCCTTTTGAAGAGAGGGGTGTTTCTAGAAATGGGGATTGATTCAAAACCAGGACAAAAAGTCACCCTAGTATACAACAGAAACCACTGTCACTGCCTGGTCGTGTGCACAAGCACACTGTGGGGATTTTGTTGTTGTTGTTGTTGTTTATTTGTTTGTTTGTTTTACCTTCACAAAAAATTGACTCAAACTCACTGGATATTGCTTTTCCAAGGAGACATGACATCTGAAATCCTCTTTATCTCTATTAACCTGATTGAGCCCCAGGGCTTTCTTTTCCTAATCAGTATCAAATACCATAAGGTTAGTGTGGCTATGTTTCTGAGAGTCTCGAATGACATGTCTTCATAGAATCATGAAAAAAAAAAATCTTTCATTTTTCACCAGGAAGCTTATGTGGAAATATGTCTGCTAAAAAAGAAAGTGGACTTGAGATTGTGTTCGCAGCCCTCGCCGCGCCGCCGCCGCTCTCTAACGCCAGCGCCGCCTCTTGCTTGCTGAGCTCCAGCCGACGGAGAAGCGGGGTAAGTAAGGAGGTGCTCATACCATGGCTCGTACAAAGCCGACTGCCCGCAAATCCACTGTTGGTAAAGCATCCAGCAAACAACTGGCTACAAAAGCCGCTCACAAGAGTGCGCCCTCTACTGGAGGGGTGAAGAAAGCTCATCGTTACAGGCCTGGTACTGTAGCACTCCGAGAAATGAGACGCTGTCAGAAGTCCACTGAGCTTCTGATTCGCAAGCTCCCCTTTCAGCGTCTGGTGCGAGAAATGGCTCAGGACTTCAAAACAGACCTGCGCTTCCAGAGTGCGGCTATTGGTGCTTTGCAGGAGGTAAGGAAAGCCTACCTGGTTAGCCTTTTGAAGGTACCAACTTGTGTGCTATCCATGCCAAACGTGTATCAATTATGCCAAAAGACATCCAGCTAGCACGCCGCATACGCGGAGAACGTGCTTAAGAGTCCACTATGAGGGGAAACATTTCATTCTCAAAAAAAAATTTTTTTCCTCTTCTTCCTGTTATCAGTAGTTCTGAATGTTAGATATTTTTTCCATGGGGTCAAAGGTACCTAAGTATATGATTGCGAGTGGAAACATAGGGGACAGAATCAGGTATTGGCAGTTTCTCCACGTTCATTTGTGTGTGAATTTTTAATATAAATGCAAGATGTAAAGCATTAATGCAAGCAAAATGTTTCCGTGAACACATTTCGACAGTTCAACTTTATAACAATTATAAATAAACCTGTTAAAATTTTCTGGACAATGCCAGCATTTGGATTTTTTTTTAAATAAGTAAATTTCTTATTGACAGCAAAAAAAAATGGACTTGAGACAAATGTGTTTAGAAGTCAACAAGAACTGAGTTTGAATCTTAACTACTTCCAGTTGTGGGCTCCTCAAAGTCTTTTGACCATTATCTACCTAACAGTTGTGGTTATATACTAATTTAGTCTATAGAAACACAACAAATTGTCACCTTCCTCTCTTGAAACATTTTTCTCAAGAAAAAAAAACATACGAATAAAAATAGACGTGCCTTTGTAACCCATTGGTATATATTGATTATTTATCTGGAGAGCTAATTGAAATTTCTTGGTTCTGAAAACTGTAATGGTCAAGAAAGCAAAGTGCTTGCATTAGCCATTGTACATGCAGTGAGCTCTCAGGTATCCTTCACTAGTTCAGCACAGCTTTTACATTTATGAAACATCTGTTCAAGCAGCTGCTTCTCCATTAAAGAAAAATAAAAATGTACCACTTTTCCTTACCAATGCTGATAAATGGGAACAGGTGATGATCTCAGGAGATACTGTGAATATAAATTAAGCCATTGAAATTCTCCAGTATTATGCTCTACTCAATGATAACCTGGTCAAGGAAGAAATAAAGAAAGAAATTAAAAACTTTTTAGAATTTAATGAAAATGAAGATACAACATACTCAAACTTATGGGACACAATGAAAGCTGTGCTAAGAGGAAAACTCATAGCGCTGAGTGCCTGCAGAAAGAAACAGGAAAGAGCATATGTCAGCAGCTTGACAGCACACCTAAAAGCTCTAGAACAAAAAGAAGCAAATACACCCAGGAGGAGTAGAAGGCAGGAAATAATCAAACTCAGAGCTGAAATCAACCAAGTAGAAACAAAAAGGACCATAGAAAGAATCAACAGAACCAAAAGTTGGTTCTTTGAGAAAATCAACAAGATAGATAAACCCTTAGCCAGACTAACGAGAGGACACAGAGAGTGTGTCCAAATTAACAAAATCAGAAATGAAAAGGGAGACATAACTACAGATTCGGAGGAAATTCAAAAAATCATCAGATCTTACTATAAAAACCTATATTCAACAAAATTTGAAAATCTTCAGGAAATGGACAATTTCCTAGACAGATACCAGGTATCGAAGTTAAATCAGGAACAGATAAACCAGTTAAACAACCCCATAACTCCTAAGGAAATAGAAGCAGTCATTAAAGGTCTCCCAACCAAAAAGAGCCCAGGTCCAGACGGGTTTAGTGCAGAATTCTATCAAACCTTCATAGAAGACCTCATACCAATATTATCCAAACTATTCCACAAAATTGAAACAGATGGAGCCCTACCGAATTCCTTCTATGAAGCCACAATTACTCTTATACCTAAACCACACAAAGACACAACAAAGAAAGAGAACTTCAGACCAATTTCCCTTATGAATATCGACGCAAAAATACTCAATAAATTTCTGGCAAACCGAATTCAAGAGCACATCAAAACAATCATCCACCATGATCAAGTAGGCTTCATCCCAGGCATGCAGGGATGGTTTAATATACGGAAAACCATCAACGTGATCCATTATATAAACAAACTGAAAGAACAGAACCACATGATCATTTCATTAGATGCTGAGAAAGCATTTGACAAAATTCAACACCCCTTCATGATAAAAGTCCTGGAAAGAATAGGAATTCAAGGCCCATACCTAAACATAGTAAAAGCCATATACAGCAAACCAGTTGCTAACATTAAACTAAATGGAGAGAAACTTGAAGCAATCCCACTAAAATCAGGGACTAGACAAGGCTGCCCACTCTCTCCCTACTTATTCAATATAGTTCTTGAAGTTCTAGCCAGAGCAATCAGACAACAAAAGGAGATCAAAGGGATACAGATCGGAAAAGAAGAGGTCAAAATATCACTATTTGCAGATGACATGATAGTATATTTAAGTGATCCCAAAAGTTCCACCAGAGAACTACTAAAGCTGATAAACAACTTCAGCAAAGTGGCTGGGTATAAAATTAACTCAAATAAATCAGTTGCCTTCCTCTATACAAAAGAGAAACAAGCCGAGAAAGAAATTAGGGAAACGACACCCTTCATAATAGACCCAAATAATATAAAGTACCTCGGTGTGACTTTAACCAAGCAAGTAAAAGATCTGTACAATAAGAACTTCAAGACACTGAGGAAAGAAATTGAAGAAGACCTCAGAAGATGGAAAGATCTCCCATGCTCATGGATTGGCAGGATTAATATGGTAAAAATGGCCATTTTACCAAAAGCAATCTACAGATTCAATGCAATCCCCATCAAAATACCAATCCAATTCTTCAAAGAGTTAGACAGAACAATTTGCAAATTCATCTGGAATAACAAAAAACCCAGGATAGCTAAAGCTATCCTCAACAATAAAAGGACTTCAGGGGGAATCACTATCCCTGAACTCAAGCAGTATTACAGAGCAATAGTGATAAAAACTGCATGGTATTGGTACAGAGACAGACAGATAGACCAATGGAATAGAATTGAAGACCCAGAAATGAACCCACACACCTATGGTCACTTGATTTTTGACAAAGGAGCCAAAACCATCCAATGGAAAAAAGATAGCATTTTCAGCAAATGGTGCTGGTTCAACTGGAGGGCAACATGTAGAAGAATGCAGATCGATCCATCCTTATCACCCTGTACAAAGCTTAAGTCCAAGTGGATCAAGGACCTCCACATCAAACCAGACACACTCAAACTAATAGAAGAAAAACTAGGGAAGCATCTGGAACACATGGGCACTGGAAAAAATTTCCTGAACAAAACACCAATGGCTTATGCTCTAAGATCAAGAATCGACAAACGGGATCTCATAAAACTGCAAAGCTTCTGTAAGGCAAAGGACACTGTGGTTAGGACAAAACGGCAACCAACAGATTGGGAAAAGATCTTTACCAATCCTACAACAGATAGAGGCCTTATTTCCAAAATATACAAAGAACTCAAGAAGTTAGACCGCAGGGAAACAAATAACCCTATTAAAAAATGGGGTTCAGAGCTAAACAAAGAATTCACAGCTGAGGAATGCCGAATGGCTGAGAAACACCTAAAGAAATGTTCAACATCTTTAGTCATAAGGGAAATGCAAATCAAAACAACCCTGAGATTTCACCTCACACCAGTGCGATTGGCTAAGATCAAAAACTCAGGTGACAGCAGATGCTGGCGAGGATGTGGAGAAAGAGGAACACTCCTCCATTGTTGGTGGGATTGCAGACTGGTAAAACCATTCTGGAAATCAGTCTGGAGGTTCCTCAGAAAATTGGACATTGAACTGCCTGAGGATCCAGCTATACCTCTCTTGGGCATATACCCAAAAGATGCCTCAACATATAAAAGAGACACGTGCTCCACTATGTTCATCGCAGCCTTATTTATAATAGCCAGAAAATGGAAAGAACCCAGATGCCCTTCAACAGAGGAATGGATACAGAAAATGTGGTACATCTACACAATGGAATATTACTCAGCTATCAAAAACAACGACTTTATGAAATTCGTAGGCAAATGGTTGGAACTGGAAAATATCATCCTGAGTGAGCTAACCCAATCACAGAAAGACATACATGGTATGCACTCATTGATAAGTGGCTATTAGCCCAAATGCTTGAATTACCCTAGATCCCTAGAACAAACGAAACTCAAGACGGATGATCAAAATGTGAATGCTTCACTCCTTCTTTAAATGAGGAAAAAGAATACCCTTGGCAGGGAAGGGAGAGGCAAAGATTAAAACAGAGACTGAAGGAACACCCATTCAGAGCCTGCCGCACATGTGGCCCATACATATACAGCCACCCAATTAGACAAGATGGATGAAGCAAAGAAGTGCAGACCGACAGGAGCCGGATGTAGATCGCTCCTGAGAGACACAGCCAGAATACAGCAAATATAGAGGCGAATGCCAGCAGCAAACCACTGAACTGAGAATAGGTCCCCTATTGAAGGAATCAGAGAAAGAACTGGAAGAGCTTGAAGGGGCTCGAGACCCCAAAAGTACAACAATGCCAAGCAACCAGAGCTTCCAGGGACTAAGCCACTACCTAAAGACTATACATGGACTGACCCTGGACTCTGACCCCATAGGTAGCAATGAATATCCTAGTAAGAGCACCAGTGGAAGGGGAAGCCCTGGGTCCTGCTAAGACTGAACCCCCAGTGAACTAGTCTATGGGGGGAGGGCGGCAATGGGGGGAGGGTTGGGAGGGGAACACCCATAAGGAAGGGGAGGGGGGAGGGGGATGTTTGCCCGGAAACCGGGAAAGGGAATAACACCCGAAATGTATATAAGAAATACTCAAGTAAATAAAAAAAAAAAAAAAATGAAGACAAGTAGAGCTCACTTCATAAGATGTTGTGAAGGCAAGATAGATACATAAAAAAACATGTGCCTGCGGATGTAGATCTCTCCTGAGAGACACAGCCAGAATACAGCAAATACAGAGGCGAATGCCAGCAGCAAACCACTGAACTGAGAATAGGACCCCCGTTGAAGGAATCAGAGAAAGAACTGGAAGAGCTTGAAGGGGCTCGAGACCCCAAAAGTACAACAATGTCAAGCAACCAGAGCTTCCAGGGACTAAGCCACTAACTAAAGACTATACATGGACTGACCCTGGACTCTGACCTCATAGGTAGCAATGAATATCCTAGTAAGAGCACCAGTGGAAGGGGAAGCCCTGGGTCCTGCTAAGACTGAACCCCCAGTGAACTAGACTGTTGGGGGGAGGGCGGCAATGGGGGGAGGGTGGGGAGGGGAACACCCATAAGGAAGGGGAGGGGGAGGGATTAGGGGGATGTTTGCCCGGAAACCGGGAAAGGGAATAACACTCGAAATGTATATAAGAAATAATCAAGTTAATAAAAAAAAAAAAAAAAAAAAAAGAAATTCTCCAGTATTGTCTTACAAATATATTAAAAATACAAAAAGTCACAAAATGGAGTCATGAAGCCCTGGAAATAATCAGGGGACACTTAGGAATAGCTCACTCTGTGCTGTAGTCAACTGAGACCCTCAATGTAAAGAATCAAGGAGTCAAGAAGCCCCCGAAAATAACCAGGGGACACTGAGGAATGGCTCACTGTGTGCTCTAGTCAATTAAAACTCTCAATGTAAAGAATTGGGTTCAGAAGTCCTTGGAAATAAACAGAGGACACTAAGGGATGACTCAATGTGTGCTCTAGACAATTAAGGTTCCAATGTAAAGAATCAAAGCTGATGTGCTTTCTGAATCCCTTCCTAAATTTCCTACCTGGAATTATCCAATCAGTTATAATAGTTTCTAAGACTCAAATTCCAATCACTAAGTACATACAGGAAAAAAATCAATGTCCTGTGAAAGTCATGCCAAATAAGACATCAATCATTATATATCGAGTGTGATTCTAATCATTTGACCACTAAAAATCTACAGCTTAATTGGTGTCTACATATGCAAAGAACCTTGACCCCCAAATACAAAACATTTACATTGTCATTATATTTAGCCAAATGCTCAAGATTCACCCTCCCACTTCAACATGGCCACTTCCTTTTCTATAGAAGTGCGTGTTAGAAACTAGAGAGCTAGCCATTTGCCTGGATTCGGGAGTGAGGAGAAGGAAAGACAACGTTTTAAAATAGTACTGATTCTTCACCTTGCCCAAGTAACCAAGGACCTTCCATGCCACTGACTCGGATGATATTGTCACTATGACCACGGTTTGAGAAATAGATATTCAAAAAATTCCCGGACACACAGGAGCTGGAGAAACCAAGAAGATGCTCTGGCTGTGAGCCTGACTGAGTGGAGATACTTTTAGAACTTAAAAGTGAGACGTATTCAGCTACACAGTCGCTGCAGTGATGCATAATTAGATAGCAATTTAACACGGAGCTGAGAATATTTCAAAAATGACAGTAATTGTGGGGATAGGTAAATGTGAACCGAAGCCGAGAAGGGACTGAGGTACCTGGCATTTCTGTCATGTGTATCCATCAGCAACGTTTTTATACTGTAACAACGGCTGTAATTTCAGAAATAACAGAGGAACAGCAACTGACAACAACACTCCTTTGAATTTAAGATTGAGGAAAAGGAACCGTATTTGGATTGTTGACGTAAAGGAATCATGATAAAACTTGACTTTTGCCTGCATGTTGTGAAGTGAAATCGAGAACGGGTGGCCAATCAGGAAAAGTGGACGTTGTCCAAGTCTTACCTAAGACAATTTTTGAGGAAGATAATTGCTTTTAGGAAGATTAGAAAACCTTAATAATCATGTTCAGATGGGCAGAGCAGAAAACTTTCCTGTCTAGAATCGTGTTCTAACTATGGCCTTTCTCTCCTGCTTCACCTGCCTCCTCTCAGGCATCCGGAAGTCTAGCCGCTGCCCTCAGGTGAGCTTCGCTTTTCCACTCCTGTATAGACGTGATTCCTATCATCTTTTCATTTAGATACATTTAGCTGCAATATCATTTCACTCTGATAATGCCCCTTAATGCCGAGTGTAAGTGGCAATTCTCCTAAGATATGCTACAGGACTCAGGCCTCCATAACTCTCTGCGTGACCTAATTTTGCTGCTCTGGATGCCCATTTGAACTTGTGACATCAATCGATCTGGATTAAAGTCATTGCTTGCACTGAGTGCTAGGAGCAATGGTTCCATTGCCTTACTGTTCCCTCAGTCGCTGAAGAATAGTGGATGCTTTAAAAACCATGACCAATTCAAACATCAACAGGAAAAATGCGTTGAATAAAACCTCTCCTATCACTATTCTCTCCTCTCAGTATTTCTGAAAGACATGTAACAGGAATTACTTCTAACTCAAGAAGTAATTCCAAAACTTCCAAGTGGATACTGATTTGAAGTGTCCTTACAAGTACGGTGGATGGAAATGGGGAATGATAGAAGCATATGAAATATGGATTATCTTATTTAAATCTAGCATTTTTAAAGATCCAAGTTTGTGAAAAATGACAGTTCCAAAGTAATCTTAGCTATTGCCTTTTTCATTTTCTTATTCCCATTAGCTGTTATTATAATATATCATACATGTCTAATTGGGAAATGTTTTTGATTTAGAAAAATGCTGAGCACAATGGTGCCCGCCTTTAATCCCAACAGCAAGGAGGAGAGAGATGAACATCTCTGAGTTGAAGGCCAACCTCATCTGCGTAGCGATTTATTATGTGTAAGACAGTAAAATCCTGCCCCAAAACATTAGAAAAAGAATCTCAAAGTGTTTTATATGTTGAATATGAGTCTTTCAGTGTTCTATATTCTAAACCAGAATTATTCTCTCAAATCTTATTATTCCTCTGCAGCAAATAGCACCTTGATTTTCCCGAAGAGCATAATGTTACAAAAACATGAACAAAATGTGTAATTAAAATTCAGAGTGCAAAATGGTATAAGTAACCCTCTTTGCTTTCTAAAATGCCGTAAAACAGTGTGTGCACTCAAAGAGGATATTTTATCTACAGTACTGTAAGACATAATACAATTTACAATTTACTAATACGTACATAAAGAGATAACGAATCCTATACCGACGCAAATGATTGCGCAACGAGAAGGCTTTTGGAATTACTGCCCGTGATCTTTCAACACAGGATAATTGGCTTCTCCTCTTTGCGTTAGTCAAGGCAATTGTGTTCCAATTTCTTCCTTCTTACTCACAGGCAATTTATTTTTTTCACTTTCCTTCTGAGAAATCATCATAATCTTTCTATTCGTTTAACCCCAGTGGGATGGTAGAATAATTACGTAAAGTGAATCAGTTCTGAACCAAGGAAACCCTTTAACATTTTCCTAGAGTAGTGAGTAAGATTTTACAGGAGTGTGTGAGAAAAGCCACAGAAGAGCAGATTACAGAAATAAAGGGCCGGAGTACTGGGGATTGCATGCACATAACTGGAAGTATAGAAGAGTCACATCCCGCCAGGACAAACTCATACTTCTATTGGTGTGGCAAGATGACATCTTGCCAAGTTTGCTATTGTGTATCCAGGTTTGGGATGGATGCCAGTCTTATAGAAGAGGGACACCCCTGAATAGAAAGTATAATATAAAACAATAAATGTCTACTTGCCTTAACTCAGAAGCTACAGTTTGTCCTAGACGTCAATGTACCAAGTCAGAGCTTTGGAGGAACAACACAATGGCGTTGTAAACTTAGAATCACCAAAGACAAGATTAGGCAAACACTACTAAATCATCCTTGATCTATAAAAGATAAATGTTCTTTTGTCTTTTAAAAAAACAGGTTAATTATGGGTACCTACTATGTGCCTGTAACACCCAAATTCTCTGCTCTTCCATTCAAGAGCTGCTAAGGTCTCACATGACCACACCCACCTCATAACTATTGATTTGCTCAAGAACCTAGGCAGCTTTGCAATGGAAGCCAGTTGAGTAAGACAAGGTACTCCATCCTCAGGAGATTCCCCACGTCAACATGATATTTTAAGAGACATGACTCAGAGATTTTTGCTTAAGGACAGATCAAGAATAAAGTAGACTTGCTGACCTCTCTCTAAAGGAACTGATTCCACTGAGACAGAGTGTGGAAAAGTTCAAGCCTAAGGACAATCTCCAAAGGTATGACACAAACACACTGCGACTAGACTAGATGATTTCGTCGAACCCACAGTCAAATCATCAATAGATAATTTGCCTAAGGGAGCAAGGACAAAGAAGAATGAGAGCTGAAAAAAAAATCTCTTCTTAGGTGACAAAGCATCTCAAGCACTACGCCTTCAAAGATGACCATAAATGGTCAAATGCGTTGAGTCAGTCTGAGGAGTACTGTATGCTCTGGAGTACTGCCAAACATGGTAAAATAACCAGCTTTTAGAAGCATAGTCAACTCGGGGTAGCTATGGATAGCCTCAATCCTGTGTCCTTAAAAATGTAATGTGAGATACCTCAAACTGCATGGAAAGTAGACCTTATGCTGGTGTGGCAGTTGGTCATTAAAAAAAAAGAAACAAACAAGGAAATGGCGACAATGAGCCCCACAGGACAAGGCAAAACAAATCAAAACACCGAGGCAGCAGAAATCTAGCAAATCAGGTTGAAAATGGCTGAGGATAAGTTAAGAGATAAAGACTTTTGGATAGAGATATGTGGACCTCTTCAGAACTAAAGAAAGCCAGATCAAACAAGTAAGGCATAATAGTTATCTCACATTAAACAAAAAATTATCAAGGCAAGAAACCATAAGAAAATGGAAGGGGAGATACAAAATCTTGAGTTGAAAGGTATAGTGAACGAAATGAAAAATGCCTCAATGGAAGACTTGACAGAGTGATTTCAAATGTATGCAACCTGAAAGGAGGAGGGAGGACATGAAGAAAAGTGGTCGGAGAAATATGAAGGCGTTAAGCACCCTGACACAAACATAGTAGTACTAGCAGAAGAAAGAAAAAGATGAAATATGCAAAAACATAGGTGAAACTTCCCAGCTTTATTTATAAATATTTAGTCTACGCAGTCTAACAATCTTTCAAAAGTGAAGGTTAATATAAGGATAATTTCTAATTAAAAAAAAAAAAACCTAAGATAATTTGATGCCAGTGAGCTGTTGACAAGGAAGGATAAATTTTGTGGTAAAAGGCTGTAAATGATAGCCACAAGGAAAACAGAACACTGCTAAGAGTAATTCATAGTTATTGGTCTCCACTAACTGGTTTAAAAGTCAGTGGTATAAAGCAGCCTGTGGGTAATAATGGAGTAGAGTTAATAATGGTAAGAAGTTCCCATAGTGTAGACTCCTACTATTACAGGGTGGAGTAGGTGAGGAGGAACAAAGTCATATCAGATTAAGGAAGTAACTACAGGTACTTCCCAAAGCAACAAGTACATAGTCCACAACATGAGAAGATTAATTAAACGAAAGCTGGAGGAGCACATTCATTGTTTTTCGTCTCTTGCTTCTTTGAAGATATAAGGTAATAGAATGGCCATGACTATTTCAATTTTGTTTTGTCACATTGCAATGTTTAATCAAAGAATCGCAAGCAAGAGGAAGAGGGCCAAGGCCTTTATGGGGATAACTTTTCAATAGTTTGCTAAAATTTAGTTGATACAAAGATGAAGGTGATTCAAGTTTGGATGTACATTCTAAGCTCCAGTGTATACATTAATAACAGTCATTTTTAAAGACATGTTCTGTAATAAATTTGGAAAACAGAGCAGTTAAGTATGTTCACCCAGTCTCTAAGCACTGTTGAAGTTCTATTAGTCAGTAACTTAAAACATGATTATGCTTGATACAGGATATTTATTTTAAAAAAAATTAAATCCACTTCTACCAGGTCCTTTCTGCTGGGACAGACTGCTAGCTAACCTGCTCCCCAGAAGAGGACATACCAGAGGATCTGCTGCACTCATCCTTTGGTAAGACCCCCTGCCCAAGTCTCACAGTAGCTGCTGGGACCCAGTGGACTTAGGAACCCACCACTCTCCACACCCCAGCTCCACCAAATACCAATCCCTTCTGCATTGTCTTTTCTGCTGGGACAAACTGCAAGCTAGTCTGCCCCCTGGAAGAGGCTATATCTTCAGACATACCAGAGGACTCAATGTACTCAGCATTTGATAAGAATCCCCACCCCAAGTCCCACAGCAGCTGTTGGGGGCCAGTGGAATCAGGGACCTACCATCTCCCCAAATCCCCCACCCAATAACTATCAATCCCCTTCGGCCTGGTCCATTCTTCTGGGATAGATTGCTAACTAGTCTGCTCCCTGGAAGAGGCTATATATTCAGACATACCAGAGGATCTAATGCACTCAGCATTTTCTTCTCATGGGACAACAGTGTGACTGCGCCTCTGAAGACCCAACAGTCTGAAGGCCTCCCAGGAGATCTACTGCAGCCAGAGACACAAACTAGCAGCTTCTGCCTCTCCAAATACCCTCCAGTTGGAAGGTCCCACAGGAGGTCTGCTACAACCAGGGCCACAGGCCTACCAGGAAACCTGTTGCAACCCAGGGACAAAAGAGGCAGACTCCAGACAGAGTCACCCAGACCAGCAAACACTAGAGATAACCAGATGGCAAGAGACAAGCACAAGAACATAAGCAACAGAAGCCAATATATGTGGGCATCATCAGAACCCAGTTCTCCCACCACAGCAAGCCCTGAATACACCAACACACCTGAAAAATCAGGAAGCTACCTGAATTCCTATCTAATGAAGATAATAGAGTCTTTTAAGGAGGATAGAAATAACTCAATGAAAGAAATACAGGAAAACACAGGTAAACAGGTAGAACCACTTAAAGAGGAAATAAATAAATACCTTAAAGAAATATAGGAAAACGCAATCAAACAGGAGAAGGAATTGCAGAAAGCAGTCCAAGACCTAAAAGTGGAAGTAGAATCAATAAGGAAAACACAAATGGAGGCAAACCAGGAAATGGAAAACCTAGGAAACAGGTCAGAAATTACATATGTAAGTATCACCAACAGAATACAAGAGATAGAAGAGAGAATCTCAGGGGTAGAAGATACCACAGAAGAGATTAACACAACTGTAAAAGAAAATTCAAAACATGAAAAATTCCTAACCCAAAACATCCAGAAAATTCAAGACACAATGAAAAGGCCAAATCTAAGAATAATTGGACTAGAGGAAAATGAAGATTCCCAGATCAAAGGACCTGAAAAACATCTTCAACAAAATCATAGAAGAAAACTTCCCCACCTAAATAAAGTGATGGCCATAAGGGTACAAGAAGCCTACAGAACACCAAATAAATGGGACCAGAAAAGAAAATCCTCTTGTCACATAATAGTCAAAACACTAAATGCACAGAACACAGAAAGAATATTAAAGGCTACAAGGGAAAAGGACCGAGTAACATACAAAGGCAGACCTATCAGAATTACCCCAGACTTCTCAACAGAAACTATGAAAGCCAGAAGAGCCTGGTCAGAGGTCATGCAGACTCTAAGAGAACACAAACGCCAGCCATGGCTACTATACCAAGCACACTTATAACTAACGTAGATGGAGAAACCAAAATATTCCAGGACAAAACTAAGTCAAACAGTATCTATCTCTAATCCAGCCCTACAGAGGATCCTAGAAGAAAGTTCCAACACAAGGAAGATACCTACACCAAAGAAAAGACGAAGTATTAAGAATCTCACAACAAAGCCAAAAGGACAAAAACCACAAACACATAAAGCTACCTGTAAAAGCAAATATAACAGGAGCTAACAGTCATCTGTCTTTAATATCTCTCAATATTAATGGACTCAACTCACCTATAGAAAGACATAACCTAACAGACTGGATACACAAACAAGATCCAGCATTTTGCTGCATATAAGAAACACACCTCATTAACAAAGACAGTCCCTGTCTCATAGTAAAAGGATGGCAAAAGGTCTACCAAGCAAATGGTCCCAAGAGACAAACTGAAGTTGCCATCCTAATATCCAAAAAGTTATCAAGCATGATGAGGAAGGACACTTCATATTCATCAAAGGGAAAATCCACCAAGAAAAAGTCTCAATTCTGAACAGCTATGCCCCAAATGCAAGTGCACCGACATTCATAAGAGAAACTTTAGTAAAGCTCAAAAGACAATAATAGTGGGAGACTTCAATACCCCACTGTCATCAATGGACAGATCATTGAAGCAGAAACTAAACGGAGACACAGTGAAACTAATGGAAGTTATGAACCAAATGGATTTAAAAGATATCTATAGAACATTTCACCCTAAAACAAAAGAATACACCTTCCCTTCAGCACCTCAGGGTACCTTCTCCAAAAATGACCATAAAACCAATACAAGAAGATTGAAATAATCCCGTGCATCCTATCAGACCACTATGGCCTAAAGCTGGTCTTCAATAACACCAAAAACAACAGAAAACCCACATACATGTGGAAACTGAACAACTCTCTACTCAGTGATAATTTGGTCAAGGATGAAAGAAAGAAAGAAATTAAAGACTTCCTGGAATTTAGTGAAAATGTTGACCCATCATACCCAAACCTATGAGACACAATGAAAGCAGTGCTAAGAGGAAAATTCATAGCACTGAGTGCACTGGTAAAGAAACTTGGAGAGATCTTACACTAGCAATGTAACAGCACACATGAGAACTCTAGAACAAAAAGAAGCAAACTCACCCAAGAGAAGAAGAAGGCAGGAAATAGTCAAACTCAGGGCGGAAATCAATCAAAAAGAATAATACAAAGAATCAGCGAACCAAAAGCTAGTTCTTTAAGAGAATCAGCAAGATAGATAAACCCCTAGCCAAACAAACTAAAAGGACCCAGAGGCAGTATCCAAATTAAGAAAATCAGAAATGAAAAGAGAGACATAACAACAGAAATGGAGAAAATTAAAAAATCATCAGATCCTACTACAAAAGCCTATACTCAAAACTAGAAAGTCTAGACGAATGGATGATTTTCTAGACAGATACCACATACCAAATTTAAATCAAGAGCAGGTAAACTTTCTAAACAGGCCTATATCCCATACAGAAATAAAAGAAGTCATTAAAAAACTCCCACCCAAAAAAAGTCCAGGGACAGATGAATTTAGTTCAGAATTCTACCAGATCTTCAAAGAAGACCTGATACCAATAAAATCCCACTAAAATCTGGACAAGACAAGGATGCAAACTCTCCCTATATCTATTCAATATAGTAATCAAAGTGCTAGCTAGAACAAAAAGACATCAAGACAAAAAAAGACATCAAGGGGATAAAAACTGGCAAAGAAGAATGAAAGTATCACTATTTGCAGATGATATGATAGTATACATAAGTGACACCAAAAATTCTACCAGAGAACTTCTCCAGCTGTTAACTTCAGCAAAGTGGCTGGATATAAAATTAACTCAAATAAATCAGTAGCCTTCCTTCATACAAATGATAAACAGGCCGAGAAAGAAATTAGGGAAACAATTCCCTTCACAATAGCCACAGGTAATATAAAATACCTTGTGGTAACGCTCGCTATCCAAACAAGTGAAAGATCTTTATGATAAGACTTCAAGTCTCTCAAGAAAGAAATCTAAAAAGATCTCAGAAAATGGAGAGCTCTCCCATGCTCGAGGATTGGCAGAAATAACACAGTAAAAATGGCCATCCTACCCAAAGGCAATAGACAGAAACAGTGCAATCCCCATCAAAATCCCAACACACTCTTCAAAGACATGGAAAGAGTAATTCTCAAATTCATCTGGAAAGGCAAAAAACCAGAATAGCAAAAACAATTCTTAACAATTGGGGCTGGGGATTTAGCTCAGTGGTAGAGCGCTTACCTAGGAAGCGCAAAGCCCTGGGTTCGATCCCCAGCTCAAAAAAAAAAAAAAAAAAAAACAATAAAAGAACAGCTGGGGGGAATCACCAACCCTAACTTCAAGTTCCCCTACAGAGCAATAGTGATAAAAAAAACTGCATGATATTGGTACAGAGACAGACAGGTTGAGCAATGGAATAGAATTGAAGACCCAGAAATAGAACCACACACTTATGCACACTTGATCTTTGACAAAGAAGCCAAAAATAGACGATGGAAAAAAGAAGGCATCTTCCATAAATGGTGCTGGTCTAATTGGATGTAGAAAACTGAAAATAGACCCATATTTGTCACCATGCACAAAGCTCAAGTACAAGTGAATCAAGGACCTCAACATAAAACCAGATACACTGAATCTGATAGAAGAGAAAGTGGGAAAGAGCCTTGCACTCATTGGCACAAGCAGAAATTTCATAAACAGAACTCCAATGGCTCACGCTTTAAGATCAAGTATTGATAAATGGGACCTCATGAAACTGGAAAGCAAAGGAAATAGTCAATAAAACAAATCAGTATCCTACAGATTGGGAAAAATCATTACTAACCCCACATTTGATAAAGGGCTAATATCCAAAATATATAAAGAACTCAAGAAGCTTACCACCCAAAACACCAAACAACACAATCAAAAATGAGGTATAGAACTAAACTGAGAATTTACAATAGAGTAATCTCGAATGGCTGAGGAGCACCTAAAAAAATATTCAAAGTCCTTAGTGATCAGAGAAATGCAAATCAAAATGACCCTGAAATTCTACCTTATACCAGTCAGAATGGCTAAGATCAAAACTTCAGGTGACAACACATGTTGGCCAGGATGTGGAGAAAGAGGGACACTCCTCCATTGCTGGTGGGATTGCAAACTGCTACAACCACTCTGGAAATCAATTTGAAGGTTTCTCAGAAAATTCTAAATAGACCTATCTAAAGAACCAGAAATACCACTCTTGGGAATATACCTCAAAGATGCCCCACCATGCCACAGGGGCACATGTTCCACTATGTTCATAGTGGCCTTATTTGTGATAACCAGAAGCTGGAAACAACCCAGATGTCCCAGGACAGAAAATGTGGTTCATTTACACAATGAAATATTACTCAGAACAAGGATGTCCAAGAACGAGGACATCCTGAGTTTTGCAGACAAATGGATGGAACTATAAAATGTCATCCTGAGTGAGGTAACTCAGACCCAAAAGGATATGCATGGTACGTTCTCACTAATAAGTGAATATTAGCAAAAAAAAAAATACAGAACACCCAAGATACAGTCAACAGAACTCAAAAAGTTCAGCAAGCTGAAGGGCCCAAGTGAGGATGCCTCAGTTCCACTTGGGAGGGAGAAGAAAGCAACCACAAGAGGGGAGAGAAAGGGCATGGGAGTGGGGGGTGGCATGATCTGGTATTGGGTGATGGAAAAGGACCGGAAGCCCTGAGGGCCAGCAGAAAGAATGGAAACAGGAGACCTCAGGTGGAAGGAGGTTGGGAGAACACTGTAGAATGTAACAGAGACCTGGGGAGTGGGAGACTCTCAGGACTCAAAGGGGGGACCCTAGATGAAAGGCCCTACAGTGGGGAGAGGGAACTTATTGAATCCATTTCCAGCAGAAAGACAGGGCATCAAGTGAGGGATGGGGTTGCTATCCCACAACCAAAGCTCTGACCCATAATTCTTTCTATCTGAAAGCAATGTTGAGATGGAAATGGAGAAAAGCCTGAAGAAAAGAAGGTCTAGTGACAGGCCCAAAGTGGGTTCCAGCTCAAGGGGATGCCCAAGACCTGACACCATTACTGAAGCTATGGGGCATTCACAGAAAGGGACCTACCATGACTGCTCTCCAAAAGCCCCAACAAGCAGCTAAAAGAGTCAGATGCAGATATGTGCACCCAACCAAGGAACAGAAGCTGCTGACCCCTCTGGTTGAATTAGGGAAAAGCTGGAGGAAGCTGAGGAGGAGGGCAATCCTGTAGGAGGACCAGCAGTCTCAATTAACCTGGACCCCTGAGATCTCTCAGACACTGGATCACCAACCAGGCAGCATACACCAGCTGAGATGAGGTCTCCAACACATACAGCAAAGGACTCCCAGGTCTGGGTTCAGTCAGAGAATATGCACCTAATTCTCAAGAGACTGGAGGTCCCAGGAAGTTTAGAGATCTGGTGGGGTGGAGACATCCTTGTGGAGGGGGGTGAGTGGAGGGGGTGGAGAAAAATTGTGTTAAAAAAAAGAAAAGAGAAAATGAAATCATATAGGTGAACCCTTGGTAAATATGACTGGTATTTTTATTTATTTACTTCACTTGGGTTTATTTGTTTGGTGTGTGTGTGTGTGTCTGTGTGTGTGTGTGTGTGTGTGTGTGTGTGTGTGTGTGTGTGTGTGTGTATGTGTGTGTGCTTCTGTGCATATATGCATCTGGTCATGCCAGAGAAGTCCTTGTACGAGTAGGTTCTCTCAATTCCACTGTGTGGGTAACACAGGTAGAGCTCAGATCCTCAGTCTTTGCAGCAAGTGCCGATTCACGGTCCCTGACTGGTGACTTTGGATATAAGAACCATCCAAAGTGTATACAGTGATAGAGGAACATAGGAGACTCAGGGGGAAGTTGGCCATTATCCATCCAGGAATGCAAACTTCATAAGAAAATAAAGGTTCCAACACTTGCTCACTTCCAGCGCTGAGAGAATTTTATTTCTACTACTAAAGTTCATGATCTGTAGTGCTTTGCTGTAATGTGACTAGCAAATAAATATAGATACAAATAAATGTAGATACAGAACATGCACAAAAAGAAAACTGGAACGATTGGTTATATCAGTAACCAACCAAACACATTTTTAAACATATATTTATAGCAATGAAGTGGACTATTACAGAGTGCAAGTGTGTGTGCATCAAATTTTATGAACTTTTCTTAAAGAGAGTTAAGAGTAAACTTCCTGTCTCATTCTTTGAAGTGAGTATTACCTTGAAAATGGTCACAAGAAAAAGGGGGAAAAAATAGAACCATTAATACAGACATCAAAGTCCTCAGCATAATAGTGGTGAACTGAGTTCAACAACACAAAAAATAATTTACATACCATGATAAAGTGAGCTTTCCTCCAATATGTGAGAATGATTTATAATTTGAATATACTCTATAATTTGAGGTAAAAAAAAGACAGTACATGAATAGACTTTTAAAAAAACTCACCAGATCATATTATTAGATGTGAAAGGGCATTTTCTTTCTTTTTTTTTTTTATTAACTTGAGTATTTCTTATATACATTTCGAGTGTTATTCCCTTTCTCGGTATCCGGGCAAACATCCCCCTCCCCCCTCCCTTCCTTATGGGTGTTCCCCTCCCAACCCTCCCCCCATTGCCGCCCTCCCCCCATAGTCTAGTTCACTGGGGGTTCAGTCTTAGCAGGACCCAGGGCTTCCCCTTCCACTGGTGCTCTTACTAGGATATTCATTGCTACCTATGAGGTCAGAGTCCAAGGTCAGTCCATGTATAGTCTTTAGGTAGTGGCTTAGTCCCTGGAAGCTCTGGTTGCTTGACATTGTTGTACATATGGGGTCTCGAGCCCCTTCAAGCTCTTCCAGTTCTTTCTCTGATTCCTTCAACGGGGGTCCTATTCTCAGTTCAGTGGTTTGCTGCTGGCATTCGCCTCTGTATTTGCTGTATTCTGGCTGTGTCTCTCAGGAGCGATCTACATCCGGCTCCTGTCGGTCTGCACTTCTTTGCTTCATCCATCTTGTCTAATTGGGTGGCTGTATATGTATGGGAAAGGGCATTTTCTAAAACCTCTTTCTGATTTGAAGAAGGTCCTCTGAAAAGTGGAGGCCCCGGGAAGTTTAGAGGTCTGATGAGGTGGGTGGGGTGAGGGATATCCTTGTGGGGACGGGGAGCCCACAGGGTAGGGGGAGGTATAGGTGTGGAATAGTCGGAGGGTGGACTGGGTGGGGAATAAAATCTGGAGTATAAAAATAAATAAATAATAATAATAAAGAAAAAAACAAATAAAAGACAGAGAGTGTGAACAAGGTTCACTGTGGAACACAGGCTTAGCATGACCAAGACAGTGATCAGACTCAGTATCAAAAGATGAAAACAGAAAATAGAATTCCCTTAAGTCATTTTTAAAAGCGGAAGAGACCAGAAATCTAGGAAGGTGAGCAAAATACTAAGATAGTGTAACCCTAAAGAACACTGGCTAACTTCAGGGGCTTCTGTTGTTTCACGAATCTCCAGGTTGAGGAAAGAGACCGTGATGGCTATTCCTTGTTGTCAACGTGACTGGATCTGAGATGAACTACAATCCAGAAATGGAGGGCACACTTGTGATCCAGATCTTGACATGGGATGACTCACACTTTTGACCCAGATACTGAGGCAAAGTGGCCATGAAAAGCTTAGGCCTAGGCAAGGTAGTGCATGCCTTTAATCCCAGGAGACTGAGGCAACCAAATCAATGAGTTCAAGGTCAGCCTGGAACTGAGCAAGTTCCAAATCCAGGCATGGTGGTACACACCTTTAATCTGAGTCACACCTTCTGTTGGAGCCCTACATAAGGACAATGGAAGAAGGAAGGTCTCTTCTTCACCTGCTTGCACTTACCTGCCAGCACATCTGTTGAAACCTCCTTCTTCAGGATTCCAGCTTATATGGAGGCCAGCTGAAACAACTAGCCTCGTGGGACTGAGAGACTACTAGCTTCCCATTCACAGCTGTCCGTTGTTGGGTTAACTGGACTTCTGACTGTAAGTCATCACAATAAATTCCTTTACTATAGAGAGGCATCCATAAGTTCTGTGACACTAGAAAACCCTGACTAATACAGAGACTCTTCCCGAAAGAGCAAAGAGGAACTCTCTGGAGACCCCCACACAAAGAACCGTATTATTCATGCTCAAACACAACGGAAATTTGAAATCAGTCTGTACTCGCTCCCGGCTCCAATGGAGAGTCACTGAAAGCTTTGTTTTGTTGGTTCTTTGAAAACTCCCAGTAAAGAGTTAGCTCCTTACTAAGTTCATTCTTCTATATGATGTTCAAACCTTCAAGGCAAGAGTATAAGCTCAAGTGATCTTAGAACTAAGGGTTTTTGTGGATACAGAATACAAAGTGAGCGTACTTCATACCTCTAAGCTCAATTTTTGTTTTGGAAATCTAAGCAAACATAAAATATGCAAAAGAGAGAACGAGGATCCTTGAAAATAAATACATAAAATCCAATCACTGAAAATTCAATAATCAAAATCTAAAACAGCGAGGAGGCTTAACAATGCTGTTAAGGAAGCTGGAGAGACAAACGCTGAAAAGCAAGATGGGAAATAACAAAGCATCACGATAATGCTTCAGCAGCTGCTTACTCTTCCAAACACTGTAAAAATATTAACTCATAGAAAATAATGGAAAGAGAAAGAAAAACTATTGCATATTCTCTCATGTGTGAAATCTCCATTTAAGTCTCTCTCTCTCTCTCTCTCTCTCTCTCTCTCTCTCTCTCTCTGTGTGTGTGTGTGTGTGTGTGTGTGTGTACAGTATGTAAGTTGATGTAGGACTATTGGGGGGGGAGGATACCAGTGACAGGGGAAACAAGGAACAGGGTTTATCAGATGAATATTCGGAAAGTGAAATGAAAGCTGTGCATGACAATAGCATTATTAAATCACTAATATTAGTACAAGAACTATAACTGTAATGATAAAATTAACATTGACTAACATAATTCCAAAAGCCCTTGAAGCTCATTTTTATACTTTAAATTATACTCTAATAGTTTAGTAAAATTGCCAAACATTTCATCGTGTCAATCATCGATTAGAAAGTTATTTTCCCGGAAAGCAAACTCGAATAGCACACTCTCTGACCATTTTAGATTAGAGTCGTGAATCACATCCCATCATCCCCAGCTTGAACAATATGCATTGTTCATTTAGTTATACTTGCCTTGTTTTATAAAGACTAGGACAGTCTCCAGAAAAGAAAATTAAATGCATCCAATAAATATAACAAGACCAAATTATTCTAATTAGAGTAATAGACTCAGGCTAATTGAAGTGTTATCTAAAGTGAAGCCATGGTGGACCATCAGGGGATATTACTGGAATAAATAAAGACATGTCGTATGAAACCTCGCTTTAACGAGTGCTGGAGTGATTTCTGGCTTTGCTTCTCAGAGCTTCATCTGGAGAATCTTCTCACATGTTTTGATGGAGTTTCTCTGTTGTTTTTCCTTCACTACGGACAGCTGGACACTCCACTTGAAGCGTCTCACAAGTTGTATTGAGTTTGTTTTCCTCAGAGTGTTTTTTTATGAAATCAATTATGAGGCTATTATCGTGTCTCTGATTTAATATGCTTTTCAGAATATGATTTCTCTACATTTTAGTGCATTTTCCCACTGTTTATTATCATGGGAGAAATGAATCTGAAGAGCATTTTACCCAATATTGTCTGGTTTCTGGAACTCGATACATTTTATAGCGCTCGACACATTTCATTGTCTGGGCTGGTCATTCTCCCTTCCTCAAAAATAATCTTATATTGATTCATGATCCTCCACACTCCGTTCCATTACTCTGGCTACGCAAACTTTCAGGTTCATTTTTTCTCCCAAAGTTTACTCTTTGCAAAAAGCATTAAAGACAGCTTTATATAGGCGTTGGCTTCATCAAGAAAATCAGAATTTCAAACCAAGCATGTACTTTCCGTTTTTACTATGGTACCCGTTCTAAACATTGTATTTGGAGATGTATACACATTTCACCCACATGTTTTCCAAAACACATACTTTATGTTGACAGCTCACAATTGAAGGATATTTTTAAAAGCGCTTGCAAAGAAAAATAAATACATAGCTCTCCATGCCACCCTTAAGTGTGTATGATAGAGCTCTGTGAAATTGGGAAGTGGACTTTGGAACCTGAGGCTGGAGGACAAGAAGAGAAAGGAAGGGAACTGTATTTCCTCAGAAACTGAATGACTTGACTTTGGGTCAGTCTTTTGGAATGCAGTCAGAAAATCCAAAATAAGAAAGAAGATGCAGCTGGCAAGAAGTCAGAGAAGGCAGGGGGGACGTGACATGGTAGGTCGAGAAGGAGAAGAGGATAAGGGACGAGCTGCCCTTTATTACATCAGGAGGAAAGCAATCATAGTGGATACCAAAAAGAGCCGTAGGTTTAAAATTGTTTTGTTGAGGATATTATTTTCTTCTCTAAGCTGAGCCGAAGCGTCATGGCTGAGATGAAAGAATTAGAAAAATGGCTAGGGTACTGAAGCTGTTCGGATACTGTGAACACCGTAACTTCCTGTTGGACTGGGTGTCTACATGCCTTATCTTGATGTAAGCATTTTATTTAATTGTTTTATATACATAAATCTTATATGTGTATGTATCTTATATGTATATCTTAGTTAGACAGTAAATTCATTGAGTAGAGACACCATTTTTTTTTTTTGAGACTGGGTCTCACTTGGATCCTTGACTGGCCTAGAACTCACCGTGTAGACCAGGCTGACCTAGAATTCATCTTAGAGACTTTGCCAGGCTCACGCTAACAGAGACGAGCCTGCCTCTGCCTCCCAAGTACTAGGATTACAGAGGTGGTGTAGGTTGATGTCGATATGCAGGGGAGGGCTGGCACCAGGTAGGTCAAGGACATGATTGGACAATAATAATAATAATAATAATAATAATAATAATAATAATAATAATAATAACTCAGGGACAAAGTTTTTGTAAGGTGAGAGAGAAGGAGGAGGAGGGGAATCAAAATGGGGACAGAGAAAGATGACCCAGATCCAGGTGGTCCTGAATTGCCAAGGGACAAGCTGGGATGGATTTCTGTAGGCAAATTTATCTTATCTAGGTGGGCAGTTTATATCCTTATGAATTGGTGGTAAGTTTATTCTGTGGATTTATTGTACATTGAGTATTTAACATATAAATCTGGTTGTTGGGTTACAGTTTGTTAAGTTATTGTTCTTGTTATTACCAGGTAGCTGAAACCAGAGTTCCCTGCTGGCCAGGGCTGGCCAGGGTGATCAGCCATGGGAGCAGAGAGACCGCTGGGGCGAGAAGACAGCTAGGCTAACGTGGTGTGGTGCCTCACTGGAACCAGCCACCACTGAGATAAATTAATGTTAGTTCTATATGGCGCTCTGGTGCCAGAACTAGTGTGAGAGAGAGGCAGCCAGTAGAGATACTAATCAGAGACAAATTATTGTTAGTTTTATATGGCCCTATGGTACCAGAACTAACACCAAGGAGTGACTGCCCAGGTCCGAGAGTACCAGGGGGCCAGCATGGAGCAGTGACGCTGGGGAACAGGTCATGTCTATTTTTTATTTTTACTACAACAAGGTGGACTACCATGCCTGGCATCATTACACATTTTACATGTGCCACTTTTCAGACCATAGTACAGTAGCTAACAGATTGTCTAAGCAATTCATTAACTGAATGATAATTAGCAAAACAACTAGTGAAAACTATGCCAAATATCCTTAAGAAAGTGTGACATCCAGGAAAATAAAGTACAGTACATTGTGGTAGCTTTGATTACATTTTAATTATTCAGATGCATTTCTTTAATATTCATTATTATGGTAAGTTTTGATACCTAATGTTTAGTAATCAATGTGAAAGAAATGTAGAACTACTTAGTCAGAAAAATTTATAAAATTTTTTAATAAATATTAATCCACTTAGTTTGGATGGCATGCACTTTTTATATCCAACATCCATTGTGCTGTGATTATAGTGGGCGTAAAACAATTCAAGCATCCAAGCTATGGCAGCAACACCCAGACCACAATTTTAAACGAATTTCCCAAGAATGTCTAGTGACAACTATTGGTTTTCAGCTCTGACCCACCCTAGAAGCGTTCGTCTCCTCAAAAGAAAACAAAAGAGAATTGTCCCCAGGCTTGGGCAGACACAGCCCTGGTCATGAAGAAATAAATGTCATCAAAGATTGTGGCTTGGGACTGAAACCCCACAGAGACATTCCTGGCAGGTGGAAACGCCCTAAAAGCTGGTAGACCATGTAAGGAAAGCGTGGTGAGACACATCTTTTCCCATGTACTGATAATCTGGATTTTATACTAGTAGAGGCCAATATGGACATCAGAGCTACCATACAGAGGAGAAAGCAACACACAAAGAACAGTACAGGATGAGATTGAGGGCAGCAAAAATAAGGTCCAACAAAAGAGAGGAAAAAAGCATTAGAAGGTGTCTGTGCACTCTGTGGCATCCTGAAGTGGAAGTGTTGTCGTGAAGTACGTTTGTCTCAGATCCTGGCTTTTGTGGGCTTTTTTAACTGTCAATTCCAAGCACTCAGAACCAGCCCTTCTGCCCCTCAGAAGCAGCCGACCCGAAGTTGATATGAAGGTGTGTGCCCTGGCACCCATCAGGTTGTAACTGAATGAATAGTTCCTATCTTTCGTGTGTTCCTCTCCCTCTTGCTGCTCTAGCTTTTCCAGTTCTCATCCTGCAGTGTCACTTTCAGTGACTTTCAAATAATGTTTACGGTTTTCTTCAATAAATCCAGAGATAGAAAAACTCCAATACTAAAAGTTATGACACACAAAGATCAAGTCTCTGGAGAGGTGGCTTCACAAGCCAGTGTCTGCCCACCGTGCTGTAGAAAAGATATTTTTCATTACTGTGCTGGCTAGTTTTATGACAACTTGACACAAACTAGAGTTGGATGAAAGGAAGGAACCTCAGTTGAGAAAATACCTCCATAAGATCAGGCTATAGAACATTTTCCTAATTAATGAATGATGTGGGTGGGCTCCACCCATTGAGAGTGGTAGCATCCCTGGGCTGCTGGTCCTGGGTTCTCTAAGAAAGCAAGCTGAACAAGCCACGGGGAGCAAGTCAGTGAGTATTCTCCATGGCCTATGCATCCGCTCCTGACTCCAGGTTCCTGCCCTGGGTGAGTTCCTACTGTAACTTCCTCCCATGATGAACTACAACGTAGATGGGTAAGCCCAATCAATCCTTTCCTCCTCAACTCTCTTGGCCAAGATATTACACCATGTCTACAGAAAGCCTAACTAGGACAGTCACTTCTTTCTGCCTTCATCTTAACAGTTGTAAGACTCTAGGAAGCGAGACGCGATTGCTTGAAGGGTTGCAAAAGTACTACACTTACAACTTTAAGACGTAAGAGAAATGAGCATCAGCATCACTAAGCTCTCCTTTAAAGGTGTTGGGGTGGGGGTGGGGAGACATTCTAATCAGTGCATGCTATCTTAGAAAAGAAGAAGTAAAAAGAAGGAATATGCATCAACCAAATACAAAGCAATCATCAGGTATTAACTGCAATATGAGATTGTCTTCTTCAAATGAAATTAAAACTGAATCCCAGACATTATAGCCAATAGCATGATACAAATTATTTTAAAAATTGAAGATTAGGTGGGTTGTTTTAGGTACTGGGGATTGAACCTGGACCCTTGTGCATGCATGTGTCCTAGGCACGTACTCTTCTGTTAAGCTGTACAGTTAACAACAGTGTTAGGATTGGTGACATAGCCAAGCTTCTCATCGACAATACCATTGTTTGGCGAATGAAGTTGCGGAAAGACAGCTCTGTCTCCTGAGCTGGTGATGCTTCATTCAGTAAAGACAGACATATTTTATAGGCACTGCCATCGAAGATAAGTAATTAACTTTTTAAGAATCTGGGGAGAGGTTGTCTTGTTTTGTCGTTAGTTGCCTAGGTCAGCCCCAATTCCTGGACTCAAGGACAAATCAGATGTTACCCTCCACACAGGCTGGAACTATGAGCACACAGAATCATGCCAGGCCTGTGTTATTCGCAATGGAGGAGAAAGGAGCCCGAGCGTCTGAGACAGACATGACAAGCAACGCCATTGAAGTACTGCCCATGTGCCTTGGCCTCCACCTGCTTCCCATCCACCGTTGCTTTCATATGGGAGTGATGGTGCCTCCATGAATTTCTCAGACTCCATGAAGCATAGCCCTGGAACCCAGGAAGAGGCTCTACTCATGGTAAATTGGTTGGCCTAGTAATATTCTGCAAGAACAAATTGAAAAAGAAATAATGTAAGGCCTTAGAATCAATACTAAGCTTGAGCTATCATGAAGCGGAGTTGTCTGTGGTTAGTTATAAAGCTGACTTACTATTTTAAGTGTTATTCAGCTATAATCTCATGGGTACTACAGGATTAAATTTGTTTACTCATAAAAACACATGTTCAGGGTTAGGAGGATGGCTCAGAGGTAGAACATATGGTTAGCAAACGTCACCCAAGCACAACCCAAAGACAATATCCACATTTAATTTGTATAAATTGTAATAAGTATTTCTCAGATTGACTACCAGATAAGGGCCAGTAGTGTGACTGTTTTCTGCCTGGTTACCTTCATGTTAAGACCTATACTTTATTATGTCTCTAAAGGTGAGGTTGGTGAGAGGTTTTATTGGAATATACCTATTTACAAAAATAAAATGTGAGGGTTTTTTTTATATCTGACATGATTTGTTAGGGAAAATATCTGGATTCATAATCTCTGAAATCTATTAAAGAATCAAAAATTACTATTAGCTGTTTTTAAACAAAATACTGGAGAAATGGCTTGCTGGCATGTGTTGACCTGAGTTCAGTCCCTAAGAAGCCAAGTGCAGTAATATATTCCTGTAATGCTGGCCCTTAGGAGACAGAGACAGGAAAAAGCCTGAGGCTTGATACTCAGATAGGCTTGGTGAATGAGTGGACTCCACGTCCAGCAATAGGTCTTGCTCTAAGGCATAAGGTGACGCATGACAGAAAACCTGGTATCCATCTCCAATCTCCAGCGATGCACATACATTCACGTACACTTGCCCACACACATATGCACACCCACATAAGCACGTACAAACACAGAAACCATACATCCACACAAACAACACACTGTTCACACATACAAAAAAAAAACCTACAATAACTTCCAAATTTTCCATGCATTTTCTGCAGGTTTAGAAGTCAGAAAGCTTTTCCCTGAGAATCGTTCATTCAAGCAAGTCTGAAGCGTTGGATGAAATGAAAATGACTGATGGGACACTGCCTTCAAAATAAGCGACTTCCACATAAAGCTGAGTATTACTCACACGGAAGGGCCTTTTAAATAAAGACCTGCCGACGGATGTGCACGCTTTAAGTGTGTGCTCTGTCAGGCTCACTGGTCCACACTCTTTACACCACAATGCTTTGGTTAAACACAAGGTGCCAGTGTTTTACAAGCGTGATTGAGGGCTCTATTGCTTCCAGCCAATCATCTGCTCTCCGTGTTTTTACCCATTCAAAGCATAGACTATGCCAGGCTTCAGAGATTCAGCAGGGACTCGCTCGACAGCTTCCGTTTCTGTCGCTGTCCTTTACTCACAGGTGGAGAGGAGAGAGGAAAAAGAGGAAGTGAATATGTCCATGAGACCACTCAAGTAACGCTCAGGGCATAAAAGGAGGAAATGGGAGAGAGGTTGCTGGATGAAGACCTGAAACTTTTCTCAGAGTGGAGGTCTCTCTAGAAGACAGGATAAAATGTAGTTACCGTTTCAAATGCCAAGAGAAGGAATTTCCTGTCAAACCAAAGTTAGGGGACTGGAAAGATGGCTCGGCAAGTAAGATCCCTGGCTGCTCTTCCAGACCACTGAGATATAATTCCCAGTACCTACATGGATGTTTACAATAGCTCATATGACTGTAAGTTCAACCCTAGGGTATATGGCAGCTTCTTCTGGCTTCCATGGGCACTGCACACTGCATGGACACACATGCAGGCAAAACAGCCCTATACATGTTTTTAAAGGAAAATAGAAGCATTGTTGTAAATATACGTAAGTATGGATGATTTGAGCTATGTTGAGAGGCAGAGACCAATATGGCTGAGGGAAAAGTATTATGAGCTTATCTAGTTGTTAAATTCAATTTTAATTCTGCACACCCAATTCAAAGATACAGCCCAAAGAGTTTTATTAGGTATATATTGTGAAACATCATCCTACCCTACCCCTACGATTAAGATTTAGAGTACTGAGTCAGGGAGATGGCTTAGTAGAGATAGGCACTTTCTGCTAAGCCTGGCAACTCAAATTAGATTCCCCCCAAACCCACACAATGACAGAAGAAAACTGGCCTTAGCAACCTGTCCTCTGATCTCCACATGCGTGCACAAATAAACAACTTTTTAAAGAGATCTAGAATACTTACAGTATTCCAAAAAGCTACCCCATACCTTCAGAATGAGTCTCACTTTGCCCAGGCTTGCCTCGAACTTTCTATGTATCAAAGGATGACTTCTGATCCTCTAGCCTCCATCCACCCAATGCTGGAACCACAGGTGGGCACCAGCACACCTGGTTTATGGACTGTCACAGACTGAACACAAGGCTCCAAACACTGTAGTTAAGCATTTGGCAGACGGAGGCAGAAATCACTTTTTGATACAGAGCAAATTTGAAGCAATCTGGGGTAAGTGAGACCCATTCTCCACATATGAGGTAACTTTTTGGAATAGAGCAAGTATTCTAAATCTCTTTTAAAAAGAACTTTATTTCTATCCATAAATGAATAGATAAATGAATGAATGAATGAATGAATGAATAGAAAATGTGACACAATAATAACAAGAGATGAAGCTGAATCCATCTCTACTAAATGAAATGTCAGGTACAAGAAGACAAATATTGAATACTTACACTTAAATATGCAATCTGAAGACATTGACCTCACTAAAAACAGAGTGATGTGAAATTAGCAGGAGTTAGGTATGGAAAATAAGATAGTATGGAAAATAAGATAGTCAAATATCTATAAACTTATCTGTAGCTATTCTTCAGTAAAACGAAAACAAATTGGAGATATACTTCTAAAACTTGGGAGAAAGATCAAGCTCAGGGAAAAAAAAATCCTGAAGTCTAACATCTAAGTAACATTAAAGCCATGGCATTGCATGGGATTGTCAAAAAGGAGTGTCAAGTCCAAAGGCCCTACTGTGTAGAGAAGGGCAAAGGAGCAGAAAATTGGGAAAGAATACCCAGTGGGGAAAAAAGAAAGAAAATAATTGATAAGCTATAAAGAGGAGACATTTCAAAAAGGGGAGAGGGATGGACTGTGCCAAGCATGGAGTAGGGTAACTTCTCACTACTCATATGTCAAGCGGAAAATTGTCAGCCTCCTTGGTAAGCACTTTGTTTTAAATTGCTCTGTGCCCGATGTTGAAAATGCCTGGAATTATAATAAAGACAGCGATAAGACAGATGACTGGTTGCTGAGAGTCAAGGGATAGAATTGTGCAGCAAAGGACACTTTTAGGACCTGCCACCATTCTCTATGATGCTATGATGTCGTTTCCCATTTGCCCAGTCCCATACATCACCAAGAATGAGCCCTACTGTAAACTGTGGTAATGGTGCACTGTTGATTTTAAACAACTACCCAATCCTGTGGCAATATTGATAAAAAGGAAGGTAGTGGGCCCTGGAGGAGGGGTATGTGAGAAAAGGCTAGACCTTTCTCTCAATGTTTCCTCTAAATCCGCTCAAAATGAAGTGTTTTTAATTTGAATAAAGCCTTCTGGAAATGCCTCAGTAAGTAAAGCAGAAAGCATAATGTTCATCCCTTGAAATTTACAGTCTAATATGCGTGTCTTTATTTTGCTTCTTTAATTGCCTATAGAGATTTGGAATTCAACATGTAATTAAGTATTCAACGTAAAGAGTTTAGAACTTCAAAAGAAATTTGAATTCTTTGGCCTTCTCCCCCTCTACAAAATTTGAATACAATTACACTAAAGGAAAAAAATGAAACATTCTCATTTTAATGCTGCCCATGGTAGTCGGAGGGTGAGTTACCATTTTCCTATCTTATGCTTAAAGAGAAATACTAACCCTTTTGCTAATTAATAATTTAGAGTGTGTTTGGAGACATAACCAATTAGCTGAGAGTAATTTGCATTTTTATGTTTTTTCATTAGCTTCCCGAGTTCTTTCCCATTGTTCCTGCAATGAAAATGTTATTGTTCAAAGGTGAATACATTTTTTGTCGTTGCTTGGCAATGAGCTTTAATTATCAAATGGCCAATTTTGTAGATTTCAAACAGAAAACTGTTACTCTTGGTATTGAAATATTAAAGTTATGACAGGGTCCTCTGAAGACGAAGACCAAGGCTGCATATATATACTTTAAAGATTTATGATAGGGGATTGTCCGCTTGGCAGACGAGTTCCAAGGTCTGCATGGTGGACTGACAAGACAGAGATCCAAGGAAGCTGATATTGTGGTTCCAACCTGAGTCTGGATGCCTGAGAGGCAAGAAGGCAAATAAGAGTGTTGCCAGGAGCAGGGACATGGCAGCTCAGAAAGAGAGTTGGGGTGTGGTTCATTCAGTAGAATGCTGGCTTAGCGTGTGTGGAGCACTGGGTTTGATCAGCAGCACCACATAAATCTAGTGTGATGGCTCTCATTATAATCCTAGAACTCTGGGAGCAAACCTATCCTTGGCAACACAGTGAGTTCGAGGCCTGTCAGGGATACATAGATTCTGTCTTTATTGAAATCCCAAGTGAAGTCAAACAAGCAGGAAGAATTGTCATTTTATTTGTAAACGTTTGTCCTTCTTTTTAGTCCTAAGACTGTTACAATGATGCACACCTATGTTAGGAAGACAATTAACTTTACTCAATCTACAGTGTTAATTGTGGTTCTTACATCAAAGCGCTCTCAAAGAAACAACAAAAATAATGTTTCACCGAGTATCTGTGCAACTCATGACCCAAACAAATGGATCCATTAAATTAGCCCTCACTCTATATACTGTTAAGATTTACTCTTTAGCTTAGTGCCTATTCCTTTTTAATTAAAATTTTGTTAAGTCAAGTTTTGATTTCTATATTTTACTGATGTGATTACTTATTTTGATGATTCTGCTGAGCATCTGTAGGGTTGAATATGCATCGATAGTCATTAACCATAAGCTTGGAACTATAATAAAATGTTGCATATGTGACTTTAATTTAATTTAAACTTTAGGGGTATGGTCCTCCAGAGCATTTCAGAAAGACAAATGACAAATGACCGTAAGAGACCACATAGCCCAAACAAGGCATCATAAAATTTGCCTTCTAACAAATATGCACAAATGTTTGTTCTTAGGCCTCACATACCAAGGGCAAAAAGACCAACAGAGAGTTGTTCTATTATGTTATAAATCTAACTGACAACCATTAAAAATGTAAATCCATTATTATCATTATTGAATGCTAGTTAAGTACACTGGGAACCCCATTAACCATCTGTTGTTTAATTGTTAATTGCAGAGAAAGCAAACTTTCACTCTGAGTAGTGTCTTTAAGGATCTTAAAGGGGGGGTAGGTCTTCTAATCACCTGGTTGATTAAAACTGCTACAGGCTACCTGAAAATATTTATAGACTTATATCAACAAAATAAATCTCCTAGTTCTCGATAGCTGCATAGAATGTATGTAAGCCAACAGAAAAAAAATGAAACTAAACAGACATTTGACGAAATATTAACTCAAATGAAACAGAATGTTCACGAAATATTAACTCAAATGGATCATGTGCACCTAATGAAAAACACAAAGCTATAAAACTCCCAGAGGGAAGCCCAAGTAAAACTTTAGACAGAGAGTATAGTGATGACCTCTTTAGATTTACACCAGAAACATAATACATAGAAGAAACAGTGGATACACTATCTGCTTAACATTAAAACCTGTATTCTGCAAAAAGTAATGTGAAGCGGGGGATAAAGGAAGGTGACAAACTGGCAAAAAGCATTTGCAAAGGACACACTTGTAAAGGACTGCTCTCCAGAATGTACAAAGCACTCATACAAGCCAGTCACCAATAAACAACTCAATTAAGAATCGACAAAAAATTGACCAGACACCTCACCAATGAACAGTTCATTGATGATCTGTTCATTCCCTGGCAGATAAGAAACCAGGGAATGAACAGATCATGCAAAATATAAGTTATGTCATCTGCAAGGTGCAATTAAAACATACATAAACACTCAGGAAATGACCCAAATCCAGAGTACTAAATCAGCAAATATGGATGAGCATGTAGGACCATAGAAATTCTCATTCATTGCTCATGGGCATGCAAATGATTCAGTTCCCTCTCCTGCACACGATGCACAAACACACATGCAGACAAAATTCCCACACACATAAAAATAAAAATTTTAAAACATACAAAGTGAAAACTAAAAACAAAAAACACTTTAAAAAGTCAGGCATATTAGAACATGTGCCTGTAATACTGACGCTTGGGAGACTGAGGCAAAAGATCACAAGTTTAGGGCTCACCTAGGCTAAATAAGTGAATTCCAGGCAGCCTGTGATATAGAGTGAGACCTAGTGTCAGCAAAATTGTTTTAAGAATTCCATATTTATTGTAGAAAGGATATAGGATATCTTCACAAATAACAAGCTTTGAAAATAAGATTTTTTTTAATTGTGAACAAAGTTTGGCATTTTTGCATCTTTCTTATTACAACCTCACTCTAAAAAAGAGAAAGAAAGAAAAAGAAGGGAAAAAAGAAGGAAGGGAGGGAAGGAGGAAGAGGGGGTGGGGAGGGAGGACAGAAGGAAGAAGGAAGGAAGATAAAAAGAAAAAGAAAAAGTCTAGCTTCTTATTTTCGTGAAGTCCCCACAATTCAGTCTCCTGCCAAAAGATTGTTGGGAGAAATTACACTTAACTACAACGAAGAACAAGAAGGGCATGGAACTCTGTTGATTGCATAGAACACTCAAGGCCTCCTGCTGTCCAGACAAAAGCCAGTGCCATATGTCCTCAGAGGTAACCCGGGGACCGACTTCTTCCATCTTCTAGCAACCCCTCCACACACTTCTCCGCTCACTCCAGCAGGGAAGGAGATGCTGGTGGGGCTGGCACCACAAGTTAAATGCTTCAGCACAGAAGCGACAGTGAACTCACAACCCGAGAGACCAAAGAGACACAGAGGTTGAACTCTCTCGCATTACTTAGAGCGAAATAAGAGAAACGGGTGAGTGCTAGACATTTCTGGATGGTAGCGTTAAGGTGTTGGCTCTGAACATTTCACACTCTGAAATTTCTACCTAGAATCTAAAGTGTGAAATTGGCACAGGCCTTACCACTCTCACACTTCGGTCTGGTGTTTTTGTACATGAGCAACCTAGGTAAGGGATTGATCTTTGTGCCGTCCCTGTCATCAGCTGCCAGAGGGACTCCTTTGATCATTTCTATGACCTCTTTTTACTAACACAGTTATGATTCTGCCACACTGGTTTCAACTCTTTTCTCCTCAACTTCAGTTTCTTCTATCAAATTCGTCTTTAGCATCTCAGTGTGTAGGCTATGTCACACCAACATTTCCCAAAGTGAACTTGTGTTTATGAGAAGATCCACCTTACCACATCTCCATTCGTACAAGTGCTTTTCTCGTTGCAGTACCTCAATGCCTTGAGGGTCATGCTTGTCACTATCACCCTCAACATTCAACGTATTAGGAAATTCATTCAACAGTAGATTCAAATTATACCATAGGTGACATAAATCAATGTTGTCACCATTTTGGTTTCATAGTGCTTTATCCACAGATGAAGATATAGTTTTTATGATGACATGATGTAAATACTTTTAGAATCCTACCAACTCCTTTGGTCCATCCATAAGCCTCTTTCCAAGGTATCTTTGTCACTGATATGCTGATCATCCTAGTTCATAAACAGGCAGCTAAAGCATTTTGGTGCCATCCATGAGTCCATATCTATTCTTACCTTGGGCAGTTTTTCTCTCCAGGCAAAGTGGGTTTCTGAATACAATATCAAATAATGTCCTGCAAAGGAATTTTTCCTCCTTAGGTGTCTTTATGCATTGCCTTAGAATGGGGCTAGAGAGCAACAAAATCGATGTTAACATCCACAAACATCCTAGACAACCCAACCACGAGTTAAGCTTGTTTTTCCTGTTATCAGATTGTGAAAAGCCTTCCCATGAGACCTAGGTATACATGTATGTTTGTGCAGTTGTGGAACTGTGGTGGTGATCTGGGTATCTGGGTATCTGGATGTCTACCTAGGAAACTTTCGTGTGTTCCCTAAACCTGTACAAGGTCAATAACAAATCTACAGCTGTCCCGTAATAATGCATTAACTAATGAGGGACACAATTTGATGAGTTTGACAGTACCTACCTGAGGATAAGAAGTTTGAGCATGTAGCATGGTGTCTTCTGCTAGATTATCACAGGATATGGTATCAGTCTTTCAAGTGAAATACTCTTCTGTACTGTAGATGGTGTGTGCCCCTGCCTGAAACCTATAGAATATACTTTTCTTCCACAAATATCACTAACACTAGGTCTACGTAAGCAAGAGTGAGCCACGTGGTACCGTCTTGCTCTCAGGCTACCCGTGGGTAGCCATCTTTCATATCAATGTTTGCATTAGCACCTAGAAGTACCTAATAATTAGAGAAATGACTAATAATTTTTACGTTTTCTCTTATCTGTCAATGTTAGCTTTGAGGGTAACTTGTTTCTTCTCTCATATGACACAATGAATTTGGGATAATTGTTTTATAGGCAGCCCATTTTTACTGGAAGATACAAGCTCTTTATTCTACATCCCGACCTCACAAATTGATGTATTTAGCATGGATGAATTGTTAGCTGTCAGATTAAATTCAAAAAAAATATATGTTTTGTCCCAACTCTTTGTCACGCGTCCTCTTCCTTGTCACAGCACAGACAAGATGTCAGCAGAATTAAAAAGCGCCTGTGCTCTGTCACCGCTTGGCTCCTCCTCCCATTGATTATCACTTCTCACCAAAAATGAGCTGTTGGCACAGAGTAGCGGTGACAGCGACAGAGCTATTCAGATGTGGTCATTAGCCTTTCCTCTGCTTCCTACATGCTGTGAATCTGTGAGCACCACAGCAAACAAACCAATATCAATCAAGATCCTCTTGGGAGAAGCTTCCAGGGTTACCTGTTCCTTTTCGGAAATTCCTACCATAAGCTTTCTCTCACCGATGCATTTTTATTGTTTTATAGTGAAGATCATTCCCAGACACTAAATTCACTGCTTCGCTATTAAAATAGAACCGTTTAAGGTTAAAACCTCCAGATCACCTAGATTTTGTGTCCCCTACAGTGCCTGACACTGGATTGAAAATATTTTCATACCATATTTGAAACATGGGGAACAAAATACTAATCTGTGTAAGGCTACATAATGTTGAAACTAAGGGAGAGTGGGAAAGGCGCGACATGATTCAGGAAGACAAGCATACAGCTGTGCAGTCCAGCACTCGAAAGGCAACACATCCATCAAAACCCAGAAAACAAACACGGACTTCAGGGCTGAGCTTGATTAGAATGTCACCTACCAGCCATTAGATGTTTAACTTCCATTGTATTATTTAAGCTTTCTGCCTCTTGGCGTCTCTTACTATGAGGAAAAGAATTTCTGTCTTGAATCCTTGAGACAAGACTCGAATAAAGGAAACTACAGGACACCTACTCAGAAAGACCGCAGTATATCCATGATCATTTACTGTTTATACTTGATAATATCAGGCCTGTTTAATAATACTCAGTGTGTGTAACTTTGTAAAAAGATAAACATAAAAATCTAAATACTTGTCTTAATTAGTTTTTGTTAACTCAACACAAACCCTAGACTCTGAGAGGATGAAATCTTAGCTGAGGAACCGCCTCCCTCAGATTGGAAAATATGCGTATCTGTGGGGCATTTTTTTATTGTTAATTGACATTGGCAGTGCTATGCCTAGCTTAGAGGCTCTGGGCTACTATACAAGAAGAGTAGCTGAGCAAGCCAGAGGAAGCAGGCCAGTAAGTAGTACTCCTGCATGATCACTGCTTCATTTCCTGCCTTTAAATTCCTGCCCTGACTTCCTTCAGTGATGGACGGTGACCTGAGAATTAAAAATGTATTTGAATTCTTTCTTTTCCAAATTGTCTCTGATTAGGGTTTCTTCTCTACAACAGAAAACAAACTAGAACAATACTGTCTTTCAGAAATAGCCAAGAGATGAAGCCTCCAGGCCATTAGCAACCAATTACACTAAAGACAAGACACGTCACCGTGAAGCATAACAGGAATGTGGGGAAGTCGCAGGTGCGTGCCATAAGAGGTAACGTAAGACTCAGTTTTATCAATAGCACCTCACAGAAGACCTGAGCCAGGAACAGTGTGTGTTCACTTTTACAGAGATGATTTTTGAGAACCCTTATAGCTTGCATAGAATTCTTAATGGAAGCAAGAATCGTCAAAGTGAAAACTTTCCCCGTGACTATGGTCACAGACTCGGCTAGGGGTGAATGCTCATTCTAATTAGTAATATCGAAGCAGTTATTAAGACTATAGCCACAAAGGTATTGTCAAGCTCCTCAAGCAATGTAGGAGAGCAAATCAGACACCATGAAGGCATGCTATTCCTCAGGTGCTCCCCACCCACCCTTTCTTCCTCCTGCTTCTACCTCCTGCTTCTGTGGCCCCTTTGAGCATAGAAACTGGGGGCCATGCTGAAGAAAATTAGCAGAGCCAATAGTTAGCAGTAGTAAATTTTCACCCCTTGAAGGGTCTACTAATATTTCAGTGTCACAGTCTCATCGTCCCTTGCCCACCTCTCTTTGACCCCAACTCTCATCTCCCCTCAAGACTATGAATTCCAGGGAAAAGATTATTAAAAAAATCCCCGAAGTTATCAATAATGTCATAATATTATGACCCAGTGTTGTGGGAGATATATGCAGAGAAATATGGATTTGTGGAAGGGAAGTTTGTTTCCTGGATATTTCAAGAAAGATCAGGGGAAGCAACAGGCAAAAGCATATGAAGAAATAAATGGTGCAAACAAATTAGAAACCAATAACATAAGGCAAATCATACGGAAAGAAGAATCATGGTGCTTTGTGAATACAAGATTTTGAAGCCTAACGGACAGGGCATGCTTCTCTGTACTAACTATAACTGTACTACCTCACTATCATGAGACACAGACCAAGAGTTAGAGTTCCCTCCATTTCAACCTTCCTTTCCTGAAGACTTCCCCCTGCTATAGACAGAGGCTAGAAAAAAATCAAGCTGGACCACTGAGTTTGATAGAGCCAATATTTTACTGACCAAGGCTCTTCACTGTAGACAAAGTCATTCTCTCTTCCATGTACAGCTGAGGAGGTATAACTGTAGGCCACGGAAGCCTCCAGGTCAAATCCAGCAACATTTACGGGAAGTTAAATCGTTGAATGCATGCACTTTACATTAGCAAGTAAGTAAACCCTAATAGAGTAAAATGATGGTTGTTTATTATAGGGAAGAACAATGAAAATCATTAAAATTAGTAGAGCCTATTTAAAAATCGACAAGTAGGGCAAGGGTCCGGCGTACTGTTTCGCAGAAGACTGATGTTCAGTTGCCCACGTCCGATGGTTCAGAATTCCAGTTCCAAGGGACCTAATGCCTCCTTTTGAACTCTGTAAGTAGCTGTACATGCATGCGTGAGCACACACGCACACACGCGAATAATTTAAAATAAATCTATCAAGTTCAGTATCAATATACTTTAATTAATATTAGAAACATTTTACTTAACATATCGACTATAAAACTATCAATATATCAAAAATGTCAATCTATTTTAATTAATACACAAAACTATTTGTAAACGTCAAGGGCACCATGAAATATTTGGTGTTTGCATATTTCATGCAATGTTTAAATCAAGTTAAACGTATCTCATTTACTATGATGAAATTCCTTTCAAATGTACAGTTAGGTTATCATTGTCTGTATTCACCATGCTATGCCATAGCGTATCAGCATTCCTCGATGTGACTTAACTGTAACTAAGCACTCTTTGATCAACCTTTATCCCCATTCTATCCCACGAGTCTCCCCAGCCTCTGTAAGCCTTCATTCTCCCTTTAATTTCTATGGGAGTCGACATGGTTACGCACAATCCAGATGAGAGACGATGAGAACTGGCTGTTCTATGCCTGGCTTGTTTCATTTAACACAGTAAATTTCTGTTCTGTCAGTGTTGTGACAAATTAAAGGATTTCATTTTCTCTGATGCCAGAGTAGTGCTCCATGATACATGTGTGGAGTGTGTGTATACATTACTGGTTCATCTATACTCTTATTCTCAGGACAGTACAGTATCTTGGCCTTTGTGAATAGTGCTGCAATCAACACAGAAAAGCACATGTCTCCTCTCCATCCTCACTTTATTTCCTCTGGATACACATCTTGTAGCGAACTTGATGGGTCATACGGTAATTCTATGACTAATTTTTTTTAAGGAACCATCAAACTCCTTTCCACAGTCATTGTGCAAACTTCCCTCCCTAGTGACAATGTACAAAGAGATTCTCTCACAGGATTTTTGAGGGCCTGGGTTTGCATCTCAGCACCTTTATGGCAGCTCAAAAACACCTATTAACTCTGATCCAAGTAGCTCTAACAATCCCCTCTGGCCACTGTGGGCACCAAGCATACATGTCATCTTCACTGTCAAAAATTAGGACACTGGGCCACTGGGATTCCAGGCAGCTTTGCCAAGATAAATGGCAAAGCCAGGAGCTGAATAGAGGCAGCTGTGGGGCCTCGATTCCCTACCCTCCCAAATGCTGGCTAGACTATCAGAAAGGCTGGCCTGTCCAAAAGTAACAGGGTCTCAGTGAAACCCTGTGTCTCACTCAAAGCATATTCTTCATATTAAAACATTAAGTGTGTTGTGAGATATGCGAACTGTTTATAAGACCCGGACTGTCTCATTTATTAATAACTTGATGGCTTGCAAATAAAACACAATCTGTTGAGCCAAACAAACAAAAATGTAGCTGGTCGGTTTGAAATGTAAACAAAGAACTAATTACCTAGCCTCTGTATCGTCTGCTACTGTTTGATCATTGGCATCTGAAATATAAGAATACAGTCCATTAACCGCCTTGATAAGAAAGCATTAAAACAAACATACTTCACCTATGACATTTATTGAACCCATCAGGTCGCTGCTTTCTCTCCTCTGTGGCTATACAGTGTTGTCAATAATGCTGTGCCATACACAAACCACTGTACTGGTGGCACTGGGAAAGAGTGGCTCACGTCGCCTGAGCAGTGGAAACCTGGCCCAATTCCTTGACCACAGAAAACGCCAGAAAATCTTGGCTATCTCTTCTGCAGATGCCTGCTACTGATTACCAGTCTGATCAGGCAAGAGACTACCACTGGCATTGCCCAAATCCATCAGCACTAATGGAAAGATATTCAAAATGTATACCTCTCCTAATGGCAGGTTAGCAATAACATCTCTGAGCAAAAACAGCAGATACACGTATTATCTGACTTTCATCGTTGCTAAGTTATTATGGGAAGCCACTACAGAAAGGGCTCTAATGTGTGAAAATAAATATTGACTTTCGGCAGCAATCGTTTTATCTCACTTTTGATTGCGTGTTCTTCTCACATCTGTTTCTCAGACAAGCGTTTTAGAATAATAACACAAATACTTAACAGGACCCCTATTCCTCAGACTCAAAGAAAAATAAAGCCTGAGGATTCCAATTAGCTTTATTGGAGTGCCTGGAAACAAGACTATGTAACTAGGGGAAAACACTCAAGAGATACTACCTTTTAACTCAGAAGTATTAGTGTTTGGAAGGACAGAACGATGTGGTCTTTGTTTTCTTTTTCTTTTTCCTTTTTTATTGGATATTTTATTTATTTGCATTTCAAATGTTATCCCCTTTCCTGGTTTCCCCTTCAGAAATACCCTACCTCATCCTTCTTCCCCCTGCTTCTATGAGGGTGCTCACCCATTCACCCACCCATTCCTGCCTTCCCACCTTGGCATTCCCCTACACTGGAGCATCGAACCTTCCAAGGACCAAGGGCCTCTCCTCCCATTGATGGCCGACAAGGCCATCCTCTGCTACATGTGTAGCTGGAGCTATGGGCCTCTCATGTGTACTCTTTGGTTGATGGTTTAGTCCCAAGGAGCTCTGGGGAGTCTGTTGGTTGATATTGATGTGGTTTTTCTAAATAGTCGTTCCAGAAATATGTGAAGGTTTATAAGGCTCAAACATTGTTGTCTTCACAGTGAAGCTGGCCTGTGTGTTATAGCAGGGAACTTCTTTGGGACATGACAGACAAGGTAGACAAACACTTAAAGGTAACTGCAAGCTAAGCCTGAGGCTCATGAAGTGGTCCTCCATTGGTCACTTCATTGTTCATGTCGTCGTCATCATCAGAGTCAACGTCCAAGACGTCTCCTGATCCTGTTAAAAACAATGATGTTATTCATCAAAGGAAAAATCGACCAAGATGAACTCTCAATCCTAAATATCTATGCCCCAAATACAAGGGCACCTACATACATAAAAGAAACCTTACTAAAGCTCAAAACACACATTGCACCTCATACAATAATAGTAGGAGATTTCAACACCCCACTCTCATCAATGGACAGATCATGGAAACAGAAATTAAACAGAGACGTAGACAGACTAAGAGAAGTCATGAGCCAAATGGACTTAACGGATATTTATAGAACATTCTATCCTAAAGCAAAAGGATATACCTTCTTCTCAGCTCCTCATGGTACTTTCTCCAAAATTGACCATATATTTGGTCAAAAAACGGGCCTCAACAGGTACAGAAAGATAGAAATAATCCCATGCGTGCTATCGGACCACCACGGCCTAAAACTGGTCTTCAATAACAATAAGGGAAGAATGCCCACATATACGTGGAAATTGAACAATGCTCTACTCAATGATAACCTGGTCAAGGAAGAAATAAAGAAAGAAATTAAAGACTTTTTAGAATTTAATGAAAATGAAGGTACAACATACCCAAACTTATGGGACACAATGAAAGCTGTGCTAAGAGGAAAATTCATAGCGCTGAGTGCCTGCAGAAAGAAACAGGAGAGAGCATATGTCAGCAGCTTGACAGCACACCTAAAAGATCTAGAACAAAAAGAAGCAAATACACCCAGGAGGAGTAGAAGGCAGGAAATAATCAAACTCAGAGCTGAAATTAACCAAGTAGAAACAAAAAGGACCATAGAAAGAATCAACAGAACCAAAAGTTGGTTCTTTGAGAAAATCAACAAGATAGATAAACCCTTAGCCAGACTAACGAGAGGACACAGAGAGTGTGTCCAAATTAACAAAATCAGAAATGAAAAGGGAGACATAACTACAGATTCAGAGGAAATTAAAAAAAATCATCAGATCTTACTATAAAAGCCTATATTCAACAAAACTTGAAAATCTGCAGGAAATGGACAATTTCCTAGACAGATACCAGGTATCGAAGTTAAATCAGGAACAGATAAACCAGTTAAACAACCCCATAACTCCTAAGGAAATAGAAGCAGTCATTAAAGGTCTCCCAACCAAAAAGAGCCCAGGTCCAGACGGGTTTAGTGCAGAATTCTATCAGACCTTCATAGAAGACCTCATACCAATATTATCCAAACTATTCCACAAAATTGAAACAGATGGAGCACTCCCGAATTCCTTCTATGAAGCCACAATTACTCTTATACCTAAACCACACAAAGACACAACAAAGAAAGAGAACTTCAGACCAATTTCCCTTATGAATATCGACGCAAAAATACTCAATAAAATTCTGGCAAACCAAATCCAAGAGCACATCAAAACAATCATCCACCATGATCAAGTAGGCTTCATCCCAGGCATGCAGGGATAGTTTAATATACGGAAAACCATTAACGTGATCCATTACATAAACAAACTGAAAGAACAAAACCACATGATCATTTCATTAGATGCTGAGAAAGCATTTGACAAAATTCAACACCCCTTCATGATAAAAGTCCTGGAAAGAATAGGAATTCAAGGCCCATACCTAAACATAGTAAAAGCCATATACAGCAAACCAGTTGCTAACATTAAACTAAATGGAGAGAAACTTGAAGCAATCCCACTAAAATCAGGGACTAGACAAGGCTGCCCACTCTCTCCCTACTTATTCAATATAGTTCTTGAAGTTCTAGCCAGAGCAATCAGACAACAAAAGGAGGTCAAGGGGATACAGATCGGAAAAGAAGAAGTCAAAATATCACTATTTGCAGATGATATGATAGTATATTTAAGTGATCCCAAAAGTTCCACCAGAGAACTACTAAAGCTGATAAACAACTTCAGCAAAGTGGCTGGGTATAAAATTAACTCAAATAAATCAGTAGCCTTCCTCTACACAAAAGAGAAACAAGCCGAGAAAGAAATTAGGGAAACGACACCCTTCATAATAGACCCAAATAATATAAAGTACCTCGGTGTGACTTTAACCAAGCAAGTAAAAGATCTGTACAATAAGAACTTCAAGACACTGAAGAAAGAAATTGAAGAAGACCTTAGAAGATGGAAAGATCTCCCATGCTCATGGATTGGCAGGATCAATATAGTAAAAATGGCCATTTTACCAAAAGTGATCTACAGATTCAATGCAATCCCCATCAAAATACCAATCCAATTCTTCAAAGAGTTAGACAGAACAATTTGCAAATTCATCTGGAATAACAAAAAACCCAGGATAGCTAAAACTATCCTCAACAATAAAAGGACTTCAGGGAGAATCACTATCCCTGAACTCAAGCAGTATTACAGAGCAATAGTGATAAAAACTGCATGGTATTGGTACAGAGACAGACAGATAGACCAATGGAATAGAATTGAAGACCCAGAAATGAACCCACACACCTATGGTCACTTGATTTTTGACAAAGGAGCCAAAACCATCCAATGGAAAAAAGATAGCATTTTCAGCAAATGGTGCTGGTTCAACTGGAGGTCAATATGTAGAAGAATGCAGATCGATCCATGCTTATCACCCTGTACAAAGCCTAAGTCCAAGTGGATCAAGGACCTCCACATCAAACCAGACACACTCAAACTAATAGAAGAAAAACTAGGGAAGCATCTGGAACACATGGGCACTGGAAAAAATTTCCTGAACAAAACACCAATGGCTTATGCTCTAAGATCAAGAATCAACAAATGGGATCTCATAAAACTGCAAAGCTTCTGTAAGGCAAAGGACACTGTGGTTAGGACAAAACGGCAACCAACAGATTGGGAAAAGATCTTTACCAATCCTACAACAGATAGAGGCCTTATATCCAAAATATACAAAGAACTCAAGAAGTTAGACCGCAGGGAGACAAATAACCCTATTTAAAAATGGGGTTCAGAGCTAAACAAACAATTCACAGCTGAGGAATGCCGAATGGCTGAGAAACACCTAAAGAAATGTTCAACATCTTTAGTCATAAGGGAAATGCAAATCAAAACAACCCTGAGATTTCACCTCACACCAGTGAGAATGGCTAAGATCAAAAACTCAGGTGACAGCAGATGCTGGCGAGGATGCGGAGAAAGAGAACACTCCTCCATTGTTGGTGGGGTTGCAGACTGGTACAACCATTCTGGAAATCAGTCTGGAGGTTCCTCAGAAAATTGGACATTGAACTGCCTGAGGATCCAGCTATACCTCTCTTGGGCATATACCCAAAAGATGCCCCAACATATAAAAAAGACACGTGCTCCACTATGTTCATCGCACCCTTATTTATAATAGCCAGAAGCTGGAAAGAACCCAGATGCCCTTCAACAGAGGAATGGATACAGAAAATGTGGTACATCTACACAATGGAATATTACTCAGCTATCAAAAACAACGACTTTATGAAATTCGTAGGCAAATGGCTGGAACTGGAAAATATCATCCTGAGTGAGCTAACCCAAACACAGAAAGACATACATGGTATGCACTCACTGATAAGTGGCTATTAGCCCAAATGCTGGAATTACCCTAAATGCCTAGAACAAATGAAACTCAAGACAGATGATCAAAATGTGAATGGTTCACTCCTTCTTTAAAAGGGGAACAAGAATACCCTTGGCAGGGAATAGAGAGGCAAAGATTAAAACAGAGACTGAAGGAACACCCATTCAGAGCCTGCCCCACATGTGGCCCATACATGTACAGCCACCCAATTAGACAAGATTGATGAAGCAAAGAAGTGCAGACTGACAGGAGCCGGATGTAGATCGCTCCTGAGAGACACAGCCAGAATACAGCAAATACAGAGGCGAATACCAGCAGCAAACCACTGAACTGAGAATAGGACCCCCGTTGAAGGAATCAGAGAAAGAACTGGAAGAGCTTGATGGGGCTCGAGACCCCATATGTACAACAATGCCAAGCAACCAGAGCTTCCAGGGACTAAGCCACTACCTAAAGACTATACATGGACTGACCCTGGACTCTGACCTCATAGGTAGCAATGAATATCCTAGTAAGAGCACCAGTGGAAGGGGAAGCCCTGGGTCCTGCTAAGACTGAACCCCCAGTGAACTAGACTGTTGGGGGGAGGGGGACAATGGGGGGAGGGTGGGGAGGGGAACACCGATAAGAAAGGGGAGGGGAGAGGGGGATGTTTGCCCGGAAACTGGGAAAGGGAATAACACTCGAAATGTATATAAGAAATACTCAAGTTAATAATAAAAAAAAAAGAATTTACAGAGGAAAAGCAGTACTTTAACAAAAAAAAAAAAAAAAACTCAGGTGACAGCAGATGCTGGCGAGGATGCGGAGAAAGAGGAACACTCCTCCATTGTTGGTGGGATTGCAGACTGGTACAACCATTCTGGAAATCAGTCTGGAGGTTCCTCAGAAAATTGGACATTGAACTGCCTGAGGATCCAGCTATACCTCTCTTGGGCATATACCCAAAAGATGCCCCAACATATAAAAAAGACACGTGCTCCACTATGTTCATCGCACCCTATTTATAATAGCCAGAAGCTGGAAAGAACCCAGATGCCCTTCAACAGAGGAATGGATACAGAAAATGTGGTACATCTACACAATGGAATATTACTCAGCTATCAAAAACAACAGCTTTATGAAATTCGTAGGCAAATGGTTGGAACTGGAAAATATCATCCTGAGTGAGCTAACCCAATCACAGAAAGACATACATGGTATGCACTCACTGATAAGTGGCTATTAGCCCAAATGCTTGAATTACCCTAGATGCCTAGAACAAATGAAACTCAAGACGGATGATCAAAATGTGAATGTTTCACTCCTTCTTTAAAAGGGGAACAAGAATACCCTTGGCAGGGAAGAGAGAGGCAAAGATTAAAACAGAGACTGAAGTAACACCCATTCAGAGCCTGCCCCACATGTGGCCCATACATATACAGCCACCCAATTAGACAAGATGGATGAAGCAAAGAAGTGCAGACTGACAGGAGCCGGATGTAGATCGCTCCTGAGAGACACAGCCAGAATACAGCAAATACAGAGGCGAATGCCAGCAGCAAACCACTGAACTGAGAATAGAACCCCCGTTGAAGGAATCAGAGAAAGAACTGGAAGAGCTTGAAGGGGCTTGAGACCCCATATGTACAACAATGCCAAGCAACCAGAGCTTCCAGGGACTAAGCCACTACCTAAAGACTATACATGGACTGACCCTGGACTCTGACCTCTTAGGTAGCAATGAATATCCTAGTAAGAGCACCAGTGGAAGGGGAAGCCCTGGGTCCTGCTAAGACTGAACCCTCAGTGAACTAGACTGTTGGGGGGAGGGCGGCAATTGGGGGAGGGTTGGGAGGGGAATACCCATAAGGAAGGGGAGGGGGGAAGGGGGAGGGGGATTTTTGCCCGGAAACCGGGAAAGGGAATAACACTCGAAATGTATATAAGAAATACTCAAGTTAATAAAAAAAAATGAAAATAAAAAAAAAAGAACAATGATGTTAGTAGGAAAGGAAATCATGAAGTTTGGGTCCTGGGGGAGGAAAAGAAAGGAGAAAAAGGAAAAGCAGAGCCAGGAGAAGCAGCAATGGCAGCAGCCACGTCCCCAAAGCATGACAAATGAGCCCTGTAGGCTTCAGAGCAGGAAATCCCCCAATTTCCCAACAGAAGTATTATGTTGAGCCCACTGCCGTATATGGAGACCAAAGGTAGAGTCTGCCCTGAGTCTACAATGCACCAGAAGCCTGGAGAAAAATAGAAAGCTGAGCCAGTGCTCCAGACACACTGCAGCCAAGTTGAAGCAACGTGACGAGAGTCTCCTAGAACGCGTGTGGAATCTACCTAGATCTCTCATTCCCCCATATCGGCTGGCCTGTTCTAAACCCTGCCCCTTCCTCCCAGCTATGTATAAAGCTCTTCAGGAATGCACCATGACAAACGCTATTGCAACTCAGCTCCCTGTTGTAATCACCTCTGATTCAATGGAGAGATGTAGCCTTGTTTCCTGGTTGATGTCGCAGGCTCCCAGTCCTGCTTTAATAGCTAGACAGTGGTTTTTTTTCCCTCCATAAAACATAGATAATTATATCAATATCAATAGTGTCAAGTACTGCTGTGAAGGTTAAAGAGTTGATGGACTTATGTTTGAAACTGGAGTTTAGCTACGTGGCAGTGTTTTCTCATACAGTTCTGGTTCTCAACCTAGCAGGGCCGTAATGCTACTAATGATACTAGTGATACCAATATCACTAATAAATAACGTTTGGAATTGCCTGACTTGGTCATTGACACATTTCTTGCAAATTTCTTTTACTACTATTGTCACTACCGAAGTCATGATCCCTAAATCCAGCATTTGGTAATGGAAAAGAAGTGTGATCTAGTATCTGAGAGCTAAAACCTTTACCTTTACTGGGCTATGGTCCCCCTAACTGTGCTTTCTAAGACCCAGTTTGGAAGTTCATACATGGAGAGTGATTCTGCTTCTCCACCCCACAGGTCAGTCAGCAGCCATGGTTTGAGACCTCTGAATCTGTATCTGTTACAAGCACTGCAGGAATGTGCGGCAGTGTCAGAGGGTGAGGAAGCACGGCTCTGGAAGAGAGCACTTCCTCAAGGTGCAGAGGACTGTGGCTTTCCCAGGTGACTCAGCCTTCCGTTCCACTGGTTTCTCTCCCCGCTTCAAGTAGCCCCTCAAACACGGAATCCATATAACATACAAAGTAATTTCTTAGGAGACATTTGGTTCTGTTGGTGTTGGGAGAGGCCATTTTACAGTGGCGATGCATGGGTAGTAGGAATAGCTGTGCAAGCTGGATTTACCAGTCAGTTTTCCTTCCCAGAGAAACTGTGCTGTTTACCCTTCACAGATGAGGTAACTGGAACAGCAAGCAGTTAAGCATTTTGCCCAACTTCATAATAATAGCATAATAACAGAGCTATGATCCAAGTCTGTAAGGACATAATGCAAACCAGGCAGTGGTGCCACCAGCCTTTCATCACAGCACCTGGAAGGCAGAGGCAGGTGGATCTCTGTGAGTTCGAGGCCAGCCTGATCTAAGAGTGAGTTCCAGGACCAAAACAAACAAACAAACATAAAGAGGAGCCCTTTGCTTCATTTCCAGTAGCTTCCAACATTAACAAAGTGGGAGGAGGTAACCTGGAAAAGTTTCTGAAAATCCAATGCTTGGTGCCCCAAACAATCATTCTATCTCAATAGCTTGCTTGATTGGGCCTCGTAAAACTGATCTGCCGATGGACACCCCATGTAAGTCTGATGCAGGTGGTCTGAGCTCACACTAGGGAAGCACGACTCAATTTGCCTCACTTTGATTTTGAATCTCTCCAGCCACAGTGTATAAAAAGGTTTATAAATCCCAAATATTTCCTATGTCACGGTGCTTTTTAAAGGTTCAAAAGTTGCGTAATCAACATGCGCTCTAAGGAAATCTTGACTCCAGTTATCTCTACCAATGACAGTGAATACACAAGTGTTTCCCTTTGGGGTTAAGTCTGCAGCAGGGATAAGGATTAATAGTGTTACGAGGCCAGTGGTAGGCCTTGCTTTCTAGCAGTGGTGCATGGGTGGCACACACTTTTTTTTACATTATCTAGCAACTGGAAATTACCTTCAGGTTCATGAGCAGAAGACACAGACTTCACATTTTTCATTGCTTTAAAATGGCTACAAAAATCCTTCAAATATCCACAGTGCAGATGAACAGATAATGATGGAGATTTATAGGACATGATATCATCAATAAAGGAGTACGTGTGTGAAGTCAGAATAGCAAACTACTTTCAAACAAAATCTGACCTTGATCATCCCCTGTATGTGCTGGAAAGGACTTTTGGCCCAGACAAACCTCATAGTTCTCTTTCTAGAAGCCCAGATCATACACCCAAGCCATGGTCACAAGATAGTCGAGGAAATAGCCATCAAAAATCAACTGAATAGGAGGAGAACTCTGGATATGACAGCAAGCCAAAATATGGGTGTCAAAATAGCCCACTCAGAAATGAACACCAGGAAATAGTGCCAGGGTGTTGGCCGTTAAAGAATCAAACTGGGCAGGAAGGCCAGGACAAGTGATGTAAAGCAAACCATTCCAATCTCAAGCAGTCTGTACCTCAGTTTCCCCACCTGTCAACTCGGTGGGGGTGGGAGGGAGAGAACCCTTAGCTTTCTGACTGACTTGCCAAGACAGAGCTCTTGCCACGGGACCTGGCACAAAGGCATGTGGTAACACTTGGAGAATGTTGTCGCTCCAAGAGCAAATAAGTTAGAAGTGCTGGGGAGGCATCAAGGAGTAATCAAAGGGAAGAGAAACTGTTAAGCAGTGTTCTTCAGGAGTATTTTGACAGCCCTGACACTGCTCACATTAGCAAAATGCCTACCTTTAAAACGAGCGGCTGCACAACGACCCAATCATGTAGAGGCAGGAGTCATTTACAGGGTAGTCAGCCTGGTGTGCGCACCTTTCATTAATGCTTCAGACAACAAATTTGACCTAAATACAAATGAGTTCACACCAGGCATCTCCGAGATGGCAGGGTACTGTGCTATAGGAAGGCCGAAGAAATCTGCTTGTGTTCTTTCTACAGCAAACTCCCGCTAATCAAAGGTAAAAGATTCTCTGCGGCCCTGCTTCCCAGGTACAAAGCACTATTTCTCTGATTAATGACCTGGGAACCTGCAATAACTGCAAAGCCAACATTGTCTGGTTCTAACGGAGTCAGCTACCTTCACCCAGGTGTTAAGCCAATGTCCTCATCCCGGGAGCTGTTTGGTAATTAGAAGAACCAGCAGGTGTCTGCACTTGCTACCGTTCCTGGTAGCTAAGCATATGTGTCAAGTCCCTGTTGGGGGGAGAAAGAGGGTGAAATAAACGATCCTCCTAAGCCATAGCAAGGTCAGCTCCTTCTGCAAAGACGGGACCACCTTTCTGCCTCTGTGTCAGGCACCGTCCTTGCTCCTCGTCAAAACCCTCCGTTTGTCTTGGAGCTGGCTTTGGCACGTCGACTCACATTTAGCGTCACCTCCGTTCAAGAACTTCTGTCCGGCAGCCCTTGCAATGTGCTGTGCTCAGGGCCCTGGTGACCTGATGGTCTGTAATTGGAGTCTCCCCATCTTGGGTCTTAGCACATTCTCTCAGGCCCCATTTTGAGTTTCAAGGGAACGCTCAACTAAGCTGATGAGGTGACTCTGCCTGAGTGCAGTGAATGCCTACCTATTATATTAGCAAAGGGCTAATTCCACATTAACCCTCTTCCCACAGAATACATTCAGAGCTCTGCTGAAAGACTAGCCTAGCTGGGGTAGGGGCGAGCTCAGTAGGACTTGCCAAATTCTTTGTCTTAAATATTTTTCTTACAGTCCAGTGTGGCAGAGTCAGGAAGAGATTCGCTAGATTGGTTTGGAAGTAAGTTAAGTCCCAACATACCCCCAAATACTGCTTGGCTGGTAACAGTTCCCTAGTGGAAGTGTCATTGCTCCCAGAAATTTGAATTCATTTTGTTCTTATACTGGCTTGGTCTAGGAAAATATTTTAGGACACTAAGTGTGACAAAACAGTCACATTGCATTGAGGACTTCTACAAGATAGCAAAATAAATTTGAACCCTAATTCTGCTCTCTCCAGTAGGCCTCTCAAAACAAAACAATGACCACACACACACACACACACACACACACACACACACACACACATGCACACACATCGATATACTTATAACATGAAAGAACTGTATGAAAATCATCAGATGATGGTATTGTCTAACAAATGGTTGTGCTATGCAATATGGATAGAGAGCAGTGACAGGAACAGTCGAATGGACACGTGATCCAGTGTTCTGCATGTATTACTTCAGATGCTCTTTCACATGCTAAGAAGACAAAAACCTCACAGAGATGAGGAAAGGAGCTGAAAGCTGTAGAGAACAGAGGGACAGTCGACTGGTTCATGCTATTAGAAACGTTCAGGCTCCCGCAAGCTGCTAGACAATGCTTCAAAGACAATAAAACAAAACCCTGGCAATCTGGTGAAGTTTGGGCTAAGTGACTTGCGCAATCCCAACCATTCTAGATTCCACAAGTCTACTACCTCAGGGATTGGGAGTCATCACAAAGCACCAGGTTATCTTTGTATGTCGAGATTTGGTTTTTTTTCTGCAGTGAGCAAACACCGTGGTAAGTATAAGTCTACGCAGCAGTGGAAAAAGACATTGGAGATGGCTGAGAGATTAGAATCCTAGTCTGTCTCCTATGATACATAAATTTTAGGCAGCAGATAATTTCCTTAGCTAAATGGCTGTGCCCCCTATGAACTTGCCCATTTAACAAATGCTCTCATCTCAAAGTCTGTATAAATGGCCTTTAGCGTCATTAAAATAAATGCAGGCACACCTACTGGTCAGCAGGTCTGCACCACATGTCAGGGTGAGGGGGAAACAGAGCAGGAGGTTCGAGCGTGGTGTGCTTCCACTGAGGAGAGATGATTAAATTTCTCGCAGCGTAACTTTGAGGTTACAGGGAACCAGGATGTCTTAAGAGACAAAAGGGGGGATGACACGACAATTTAAAGGAGAGTTAATAGTTACAGCTGGGGACAGTTGGGGTGCTACAGTTGCCGGCTTGCACACAGAACACCTTGTTAAATTTTAATTTCAGATCAACCGAAAACATTTCTTTTAGTGCAAACAGACCCGAGACTCACTGGCGATTAGTTTTATGGTGCATGTAGGGCATGACTTACCCCGGAGACTGGAAACATGGCATTGCTTCCCCGGTAGAAAGGAAAATACGGTTATTCCACTTTTTGAACTAAAATGCAGTATTTTTCTCTGCAGCCTGTCTTACTGCATGGCATGCCGTGCACTTGTCTACTGTTCGTCATTCCCCCACCCCCTTCTAGAATATTACAGCAAGGAAAGCTGTCTGTCGTTGAACTCTGTTGTATCCCTGCCATAGCAGCCGTAGATGGCATGAAGGAGATACCTAATAAATATCCCTTGACTGGATGAATAATAGTGAAATAAATGAAGGCAGGAAGTGATTCCTTTTCTCCTCGTGACTGACACTTGTGGTAGACGGTTGGTTGTTATTTGTTGAAATATGAACACAGTGGCATAAACCCTACTGTGGCACAGCACTCACACTACATGGAAACGGGGAAACAGATCAGTAAAACAAACCCAGGCACTGGAGAAATGGCTCGGCAGGGAAGAGCAAGCAGTGACTGCTCTCCCAGAGGACTGGGTTTCAATGCCTAGCACTCATATGACAGGCCACAGTTGTCCATAAGTCCATTCCTGGCCTCAGAAGGTTCTGGAGGAACATGGTTCACAGACATAAAAGCAGGCAGACACTCCTGAAATTAAAATAAAGGAAGAAAATCAAATGAAATATAAACATAATCAGTGAGTAATGTAAATTTAGCACTGCAATGCTAACAAATCCTAGGCCACCTCTGTTAAGCCCCTGGCTCTTCAAGCACTTGCCAGCCACAAGTCTGCAGTGGTGACACCATGGAGGGGACATGTAGGAGCAAGAATTGAGGGGAGCAGAGCCTCTGGTCCGCTGAGCCTCCAGAATATTCTAGTTCTTGGCCCTCGGGACCACCTCTCTTTACAGCCCACATCTCCTCAGAATGTGAACATGGCTGACTTTCTGTGGCATGGATCATTCCAAATTGTTGTCCAGTCTTGTAGGTCTACTGTGGAGACAATAGAGGGACCAAGTTGGGGGAGAGCATGCACTGACCTACGAGGACTAAAATCAGAAGCGTTTTGCCCACCACTTGTGGAAGTCAGGGATTACTGGGAGGTTTTCAAGAGCAATCAAAACTACATGTGGGGCACTGTCCTGCTATGGCCTCAGGAGAAGTCTGCACAAAGCCAGAGCTCGTACAAATAAAGTCAGCTCTGGTGTGTGTCAGCCTGTCTTACATGCTCTCCATCATGAGGGATGTGTGTGTGTGTGTGTGTGTGTGTGTGTGTGTGTGTGTGTGTGTGTCGATCGATGAATGATAATTGACAGGGAGGTTTGAGATAGGAGAATCTCAGCAAAAAGTCAGATGGGCCTTCGACTACATTACCACTGTGGCACCAAGACCCTTATCACTCCGCTGTAATAAAGTAAGCATAGCCCTAAAGCCTTCTGGCTGTACAGGTCACACCAGACTGCTGCAAACAAAGAGAAAACATTGACAGTAAAGATAGCGCTTTCTCTCAGATGGTACATTTGCGCCTCTGGCTTCTTATTTTTCTACTTTTTCATGCCATCTCATGACTTTTGAGGTTTTCCAATTCCATGATCAGTCACTGTCTTTGTGTACTTGTGATGTGCAGACTTAACACTCTTAGGAAAAGAAAGAAAAGGGGAAAGGGATGCAGAGAAAGGGCAAGACAGGGAGGTTAAGCAAACAGGGGAAATGTGTAAGATATAATTGATTCGATGTCAGCTGTTAGAAGAAAGAAGAAAGAAATGAAAACCTTTTTAAAATTTAGAAATCTTGCCATGTGCAACTTGCTAAAAATCTTCATTCCTTCTTTCCTATGAAAATAATGGTTTTATTTGAACACTTGATTTGCATGTGCTCTGCTCTCTCGATGAGGGTAATAAAGTCGAATAAAACATTGTTCAACAAATATCGCCTGCACATCTCCTCTATGTCAGACCTGGAAATGCCACAGCAGATACAGAACCAGGTAAGATACAATCTTTGATGCTGGAGAAGTCGCTCAGTGGCTAAGAATGAGTGCTACTCTTGGGGGCAACTGGGTAGCTCGCAACCACCCGTAACTCTACCTCCAGGGAATCGGACACCACCTTCTGAATCCTGCAAACACTGCACTTATGTCCAAAGGTCCACACACAGTTATACTCACATATACACATCACTTTACAAAATAACAAAAATCAATATGCCTAAATACAACAATTTTACTAGTTCTTTGAAAATGTCACACAGCAAGTTTGACCACATTCATCCCCCAGTCCTTTCCCTAACTCCTCCCCTTCCCGCCCCAACCCACTTACCCCTTTCCAACTTTCCAATACTTTTTAAATAACCCAGTAAGCCCCATTTATGCTACCCCAGTTCTCATGGAGCCAGCCACTGGACTGTAGTCAACCTATCAGAGGCCACAACTTAAAGACAAGTGATTCTCGCTCCTTCAGAAGTCATCAGCTGTCAATAGCTTCTCAACTGGGAATGAGATTCACGAGCCCCTTTTCCCATCCTGTGATACAGTATGAACTGGTTTGATTTTGTACTGGTCTTCTGCAGGTACAGCTGCCGTGATTTCTAGAAGACACGGTTTGCGTCTAGACTTCCATGACTGCTGCCATCTTCCAGACTTTCTGCCACCCTCTCCTCATTCTTATTTCTGAGTCGTGAGCTAATATAGATGTCCTGTTTGTGGCTGAGCACCCTGCCACTGACACTTTCCATAATGATCATCTTGAGTCACTGCATTCCCCACCATTCAGTGAAGAAGCAAAACTAAACGAAACCACAAAACCCTCTAATAAGTTTTATTCTATGGATACAGAGACCTTAAAGTGTAATTTTATGCCATGTCCACTATCGGAATAATAGTAGTAGGCTTACCCCTGTGGCTCAGAGGCTACCCAACTATAGGTCCTTGGCCAGTTTTAAGTAACAGGCAGAGTAGGGTCTTAAATCCAATAAGAAAGTAGTTGGTTTAGTCCCTGGGAGCTCTGGTTGGTTGGTATTGTTCTTCTTGTGGGATTGCACACCCCTTCGGCTCCTTCAATCCTCTCTCTAACTCCTTCATTGGGGATCCCGTTCTCAATTTAATGGTTGGCTGAGAGCATCCGCCTCTGTATTTGTCAGGCTCTGGCAGAGCCTCTCAGGAGACAACTGTATCAGGCTCCTGTCAGGTTGTACTTCTCGGCATCAGAAATAGTGTCTGTGTTTGATGGCTGCGTGTATATGGGCTGGATCCCCAGGTGGGGCAGTCTCCGGATGGCCTTTCCTTCAGTCTCTGCTCCAAACATTGTCTCCGTGTTTCCTCCAGAGTACACATGGACAGACTCATGGCTCCAGCTGTATATGTAGCAGAGAATGGCCTAGTTGGGCATCAATGGGGGGAGAAGCCCTTGGTCCTGCCAAGGCTTGATGCCCTAGTGTAAGGGAATGTCAGGGCAGGGAGGTGGGAAGGGGTAGGTGGGTGAGGGAACACCCTCATAGAAGCAGGGGGAGGGGGAGGGGATGGGGGTTTATGGACAGGAAACCGGAAAAGGGGATAACATTTGAAATTAAATAAAAAATATCCAATTAAAAAAACTAAAGAATAAAGAAAGTAGTTGGCTACTCCTGTGGTATTCATGCCATTGTTCTTCTATGGACTTGTCTTACCACACCAATCATTACTAGTTGTTTACAGGGTTCACAGGGAGAGGAGACTACTGAGGACCCCCTCCACACCCCAGAAACCTACATTACACCATCCAGGACTGGGAAAGTCAGCCATGTACACATACTTTTAAAAATAGAAAATATTTAAATTTATTTAAAATAAATCAATAAAGGATTTGGACCTTGCCGTGCTGGAGTTTCCCACTTGGACAGATATTCATACCCAGACTTTATCTGCTCGTTAAATATGAGGCCAGGGCCATGACTTCTTTTTCTTTCAGCATATATACATGCCAAATTCAGAATGAGTTTGCTACTATTCATGGAATTTCCAATCCAGAACTTCTTTTTTTTTAACCAGGAATTTAGAAGACAATCAGGTATAATTAAAATGTCGCTTGGATTTCTTAACTAAAGCAGACTAACAAGTGAGCTAGCTGGATATAGAAGGGGTTTTTTATAACAATATAACCTATGCTTTCCCGGGCCTCATAAACTCTCCGAGATGGCTGTGTCTTATTCACAGATAACACTGCAAGGAGAAACAATTCTTTGTTTACTGATGCCTTAGAAGGCATTGGAGTGGATATCTAAACAGGAACAATAGGGAGAAGGAAAGGGCCAAGGGTTCTATAACCTACTCAGGACAGCATTTATACCCCTAGCCTTGGACTTCTCCCGTCCTGAACATATAGAGCTGTGACTTCCTTTCTCAGAGCCTCAGTCTTCTGTCTTTCCTGTCTGTTCAGTTATCCATATCAGGGAATGAGCCCAGCAATTTCCTAGACAACCACTCCCGTCCCCATTGGAGGCCTCATGCTTATGAATCTCATAAGCTCTATAAGAAAATACATAATTACTAATTAAGACAAAGTTTGGGGTGTGTGATGACACATATTTAGGTCCTAGTAATCAGGAGGCTGAGGCAGGGGGATCATTGAGTTGGAGACAAGCCTGGGCTACCTAGTGAGGCCTTATCCTAAAAAAGAAAAGAAAATAGTATTGGAAAAAGCGCACAGTGATGAAGCTATTTTCATAGACCCATCCAAACAGAAAAACACAGCCAAAGGTCTGGATGTCAGTCCATTGTCTTACCATCTCCCCCCGGGTTGGATAGTGCAGGGGTACTGAGCTGTAACACATCATAAGGTAATTCTCACACTCAACAGGTCCCGGGGAAGGGACATGCTGTCCTTCTCACTTTAATGACAAGTTGAAGACCGTGAGGTCATTAGGCAGGATTTGAAACCACTCTCCGACTTCTTAACTCAAAAGATTATGCTGCGAGTTTTGTGTGTGAGCTCTGAGGTGTTAAGTCCTTCCATGTTGGTGCAGCCTACAAACCTGATAATGTTTCTAATTACATTATCCAGGCTAGTGATTAAAAAAAAAAAAAAAAAACAATCTTATCCGCTGACAGTGTTAGCCCAGGTGCATAGAGATTAAGCCAATAGTACTATAAAAGCCACTCCTTATCGACGTGAACACCGTGTGAAATGAAATGAAGTAAAATAAAACAAAAATATACAGTGTTCACCGCGTTCCCCTTTGGCACACTGCCCTAAGGACATGGGACTCTTTTATATGATCGTTTCTTCAGAGAAGTTCTGGTGAGCCACGGACTATCCTCGGGTCGAACCCCTGCTCAGGGGCAGTTTTGATTCCTTTATGGTCCCATATCAGAGGCATTCCGTTTCCCTGGCAACATCTTGGCGTTAAACTCAGAGCGAACTGATTTATGAGAGGCCGTTCACATTCAGCATCCTCGTGGCTTCGCTTCCATAGCTGATATTCTTCTGAGACTTTATGTACATAAATAACTTCAACAATATGACTCATAGACCACGTGGTAAATTTCCTCCTCAGTACGTTCCAGTCCTTGGGTTCAACTCCTAGCACCAAAAATTAATTAATTAATTAAGTAAGTAAGTAAAATTAAAAATTCAAAAACATTTCCCACAAGGCTCTGAGTTCAATCACCAGCACTGAAAAAAAAATTGTTTCAGAGAATATTTCACACTGGGACACTGTTAATCACAGTGCATTTAAACCTCACACTGGGAGAACATCTGGTCTCTATCATTTAAGGATCTATATGCATTTACTAGTCTGCCCTGTGATGTGTTCAACAAATGAGCAAACTTTACAGGTTCTTTGGTCACTAATTCTGAATTCATGTATTAAACGCAGTCACGATTAATAAGTATACGCTCCCACTATCCTAGAGAACTAGAGAATTTAAGAATTCTAACTTCATGCTATTGTTCCAGCCAGTTTATGTCCTTGACAACTCCCCTTGACATCTTAAAGGACACTGAATAATAAGCTGTCCTTTAAGTGATGCTTAGTGAAGAAAGTAACAACACTTCAGCAATGGGATATCTTTGCATTGCTTCGTGCTGTGGTACTCATGAAATACTGCTCGTGGCAAGTAATAATAAATATAACCAGAGATACAACGACTGCTAATGCAAAAGTATTTACGCAATGGATCCTATGCCCCGTCTTCCAACAGCGAGAGGAAATAGTCCACGGTGTGAGTGTGACTACACTACACACACCCCTGCGTGAGGAAGAATGGCAAGATGTGCAAAGATTCATTGTAGCAAGTTAGAACTAAGCATCTCCTAGTGCTGTTCCTTGCCCCTTGCTAATCTAGCCTCATTCTAAAGGGAAAAAAATAGATTTATATATTGAAGGAGTTCTAATACAGAAAATTCCAAACATAATGAATTTTGGAAACAAAAAGAATAAGTAATGATCATTTTTATGCAAACTTCCAAACGGCACCTAGCAAATTCCTACCCACCACTTACACCCCAGCCCAATTGCTGCCTCAGTTTCGATACTTTTAGTGCTTGCATACATGTGGGTGGGTGTGTGCACATGTGTGCACACACACGCACAGAACCTAAATGAATATTTTTATACACACTTTACTTGGGCTCCCATTGCACCTGGCCTATCATATATCTCCCTCAGTACCCTTAAGTGGCATATTGGAATTGTTTATAAATATGTCTCCCTTCACGTTCACAAGCCCATTAAGAGTAGAAATTACACCCATATATTATCAACTTTGTATCCCAAATGTCCAACACAATAACTGGCATGAGACAAACCAGCATTTAATGCATGTTTGTTAAATTTCTCAAATAATTAAATTAAATTAGAATTGATGATCGCCTCATTTCTCATCTCTGCCAGAGCAATTGGATGGGATTGATCTGATACTTTTCACACTTGACTTCATTAAGTCAGTCTAATACTTGAATTTTATAGTTCTCAATTATTTCTGAATACTTTACTTGACATTACTTTGACCTAATCATGTATATTTTTATGAACGTGATTACCTCTCATTTGTATGGATGAATGGAGGGAAATGAAGGGAGGGGGAACCTATCATTACATGGCAAGACGAATGCCAGCTACAGCCTCAAAGCATGGGCCAAATCCTGCAGCTTGAATATTCCTAAGTAGGCCATTTAAGCTCACCAAGCCTCAGTTTTCTGATTTGTAAATTGATGATAAAATGCTTTCCTCTAGGTATGGCTGTGGGGATCAGCGATTCTATACAAAGCTCTGACAGGCCACCTGTGCACAGTGTGGGCTCCATAAATCATAGCCACTATAAAGTACTTTCTATGCTATACATCACTTTGTAAATGATAGCTATAACATTACCCCTACACTTGGCCCTTTATATTTAGATATATCATAATAGTAATGGGGGGAGCTAAGAAGATTTTAAAATGGCTATTTTAAAACCCAATTCTAACGATAATTCAAGAAAAAAATACAGAAAAGAAATACAAAGCACACCCAATTGGTTTTGGCTATATTCACATTCACTGGAGATGAACAAAGCTATCCCATAATTGAGTCTTGTCCTCATCTAACTCATTTAACTGCCCAGCTCTTTCTACTTGGGCAGTGCCTATCCTGCTTACACAAGTCTCCTTTGCACCAGCACTTCTCATCCCTCAGTTCCCCACTGCCTTAGTCTAGTGAAATTGCTATAACAAAATACCATAGACTGGATTGCTTACAACTTATAAAAATGCATCTGGCAATTTCTGGAGGGTGAGAAGTCAAAGATCGATGCCTCCAACAGAGTCTGTGTCCGTCAGGACCCACCTTCTTATAAATGCTGCTATGACTGTGTCCTTAATATAACTTCCATGACCCTTTTATAAAGATGATCATCCCGTACTCACGAGGCTTCAGAGCTCAACCACCCCTCCAAAGTCTGATCCCTAAATATGGAGAATTAGATTTTAATATGTGAAATGAGGAAGGAGACAAGGCATCCTCCAACCCTCAGCTGCAATGGTGGCTTCTCTGAGGACAGTTGGGAATGCCAAGAGCTAAATCTAATATCAGTTACCTTGCAGAAATCCATGAGGTGTCCAAAGAGAAGTGAAAACGCAAACTGGAACTGCATTAATAGCCCACAAAACCTGTTCTCCGTTCTAATCTCTGCTTCTTCCCTCGGTCTAATTCATTGTCAGGGAACTGACTGTTTTTTGCGTCCCAGGGTTCTTTCTTCAACTCCAACCCCTCCACTTCCCATACTCCTGCCCACGCTCAGTTTCCATGTGTTCATCCTGGCCACGAATAGAAATTAATTGAATCGCTTGTGTACCTAGTTCTCATCAACATTGGTATGTAGAAGATTAAAGTGGGACGTGCTATCAACGTGGGTGCCACGCAGGTTCTTGTGGGCAAATGATCAGACCTCAGGGACAGTGATGAGCACAGAGGGGTTCCTGCACAGAGAACAAGTTGGTCAAGATAAGGTAATGAAGGGTGTGGAACTGGAAATGATTAAGTGATAGCAGAGTCAATCCAATCAAGTTATATGGATTTTAATATCTTTCACTGGTCTCCCCTCCAATGGCAGTGTGGCATCCAAACCATCAATAAGTACTGAGACTGGTTCCATTTACGCTTATTTGTTCTTCCTTCTGTCAGCTGAGCTAGCTCTAATTAGTTACTTTTAATCAGTGGGGAAGATTATTGTGTAGAATGGCCAGGCCTGCTTCTCAGTTCTGATTCACTGACCTTGGGCAAGTCTCACTGTTCCTCAAAGTCTCTCATCTCATGTATAAGGGGCTGGCCATGTTTGCTCTTCATACCCTCAGTTTCACAAGTGTAAGGTCCCCTTTGTACAAACACCAGTGACAAGCATTCTGAAAACCATCAAGTCCTTGAAGTATTGAATCAGCACTATTTCCTGAGAGCACTGACTCTAAGGTCCCTTATGATCTGAACTTAAACTCTTCCCTATGACTTATCAGGCGAGCCACCATTTTGAACTCCAAATTCTTTTTGTGTAAATGACATAGAATGCCACCTGCCGTGTAATTATGAAAACTTAGTATGGTAATATCACCTTAATACAATAGCTGATGTGCAAAAGTTCTTAAATAATATGGAACTTTATTACCAGCATTCTAGTTATAAACTTTTGGCCTCTGTCCAAAAGCAACTTAAAATTGCAATTACCTCCTGTACCAGAAGATGAGTATGATCTTTTCTTGGGATCTAAAGTACTTTCTGATTTCCATTAGCCTTGTGCTTGTTATCCTGTTAGTCTCGGTGTTATCTGCCTTGCCTGGGCTAAGGGATTCTGTCTTTGACTAGCACCTCATTCATTCACCTCCAGATCAGTTGCATTGCCTCTCAGATGTAGCTTTATTACTCTATTTATCTTCCCTTTCAGCCTTTCAAGCAATTAAATTTTCTCTCTTGTCCACTCCCCTGCCCACCACATCTTCTAAGGTATGGGAAGATGGAGAAGAGGGAATGATGAAAGTCAGAAGGGAAAGAGAGCATAACTGAGGAGGTCCAAGGGCTGGGACTGAGGATGAGACCAAGAGGGAGCTTAAAGGCAAAAGGAAAATTCACCACCTAAGTTTTGCCTGCCTTCCTTGCCAATGAAGGACCGTCTGTGATGAGAGACAGGGATCTAGATGGGACATGAGTGCTTTTCACTGTGCTCACAGCAAAGAGTCTGTCACCACGAAGGCAAAGCTTCAACCGGTCTACTTCCAATTGCTTTGTGAGAAAATGTCAACAAGCATCCATCAGAGGGGCAAGATGAGATCCGCGAAAGACAATATCGGGGTTTGGAAGGGAAAAGTTTCCACAGCTAGTCTCCATGAGATGTTCCCTCAAGACCAGCCAGTGGTTAAGCACACCCCTGTTATGTTGACAATAGTCAGCTAATAGACACAAGTCAGTACTGTTATGGAGACAAGGTGAAAGGGGCAGGGTGAAACTAAAGGAAAGATTGCCAGGCTACAGAGGCACGTTAGCATTACCAAGAAACAAGGAAAGCCACTGAGGGAATTTAAGGTGAGATGTAAAGGATCCCCAGAGTGTTAGTGTGGGAAATAGGTAAGTAGACGCCAGAGTGGGATTGACAAGCCTATTTCAAGAATCTAATCAAGAGATACAAGGTAAAGACTAAGGGGTTTCTCCTGTCCTCCCAACCTGCTTCTAGTCCTTCAAGTGACTTTAGATTTCAAAGAAGCCTTAAGGCTATGAATGATTTCATCCCTGCTACCCACAGATAGTGTTGTTGGTTTTCGTTTGTTTGCTCTATGAAATAAGCGTTTTTACTCTCTCCTCTTTCAGTTTCTCCTTTAAAATAACCCATCTGAGGTAGGTGAGATGGCTCAGTTTGTTAGCATGCACCACAGGTACCTGTCTGAGCGTGAAGGTCTGAGTTGGATCCTCAGTATCTTCGGGCTTGGCAGGCTGACTGCCATCCTAGCACTGTGGAGGTACTGACAGGTGGGCTTCTGGGTCACTACGGCTGCCTAGACTGGCCAAACTGGTGAGGGCTGGGTTCAAGTAAGAGACTCTGCCTCAATACATGAGATGGAAAGCAATGGAGCATAGGACCAGGTATCAGTGCCTTGCTTCACGCACGCGCACGCACGCACGCACACGCACGGGGTGGGGGGGCGGGGAGAGCGCCTTTAAATACAAGTACCTAACCACATCTGACTAAACATTCACAGATAAAAATTATCTCATTTTACCTACAAATGTAAGGGTCCAAGAATCGCTGAAGGAAATAGTACGCAAAAGCAAAGAGCAGTCTCTGGATGGCCCTTCCTTCAGTCTCTGCTCCAGTTTTTGTCCCTGTCTTTCCTTTGGACAGGAAAGTTTCTGGGTTAAAAAAATTTTTGAGATTGGTGTGTGGCCCCATTCTCAACTGGGGGTGGTGCCTATCTACTGGAGGTGGTGGCTCTGAAGGTTCCATCTCCACTTCGCTGCTCATTTCAGCTAGTTATCCCCATTGGGTCCTGGAAACCTCTAGCTTCCCTAGCATCTGGGACCCTCCAGTTCCTCATCCCCGACTTTTACATATTCTCATTCGGTTTCCTGACCCTCTGTACCTTTCTCCTATCCCCTCCAGTACCTGATATTGACCCCCTTTATTTCCTCCCCCTCCTCCCTTCTAAGTACCCCTCCCTCCACTTCCCACCATCATCCAGTTGCCCTCTCAATACAGGAAGGATCCATGACTCCAGGTACATATGTGGCAGAGGATGGCCTTGTCTGACATTAATAGAAGGGAAAGCCCTTGGTTCTGTGGGGGTTTGATGCCCCAGTATAGGGGAATGCTGGAGCATTGGTGTGGGAGAGGGTGTGTGGGTGGGGGAACACCCTCATAGAGGCAAAGGGGGGTGGTGAGGTTTGTGGAGGGGTAACTGGGAAGGGCGAAATCATTTGAGATGTAAAAGAACAGAATGATTAAAAAATAAATAAAAAACAAAGAACATTTATTCTGTAGAAACAACCAACATGCAGGGGGCAACCATTCATAAAAAATGGTGACCTGGAGTGACACTCACAGGCCCATTTCTGCAGGGATACGGGAAATTTCCTGGAAGAGTTAGGTAATCTCTAGCATGGTTGGCTAGGCATGCGGCAGTTACAGTAGTACAAGTTCTGATTAGTTGCTGCATCCCTTTTACCATTTTGGGTCAGGCCTTAGAGAAATTCCAGGAACTATCCTGGAATTAGGATCTCTTTATCTCTTTCAGCCAGATGTCCCAGGAACTGACTCAGCTCCAGGCTCATCCTCCCTCTAGGCCAAATGTCAGGGCAGCTGCTAACTAAGGACCCATTGTCTGTGGCTCTCCCCAGGGAGGAGGCTTGCCTGCTTCTTTGTGAAACTGAAACTTAAGGCCTAACATGGCTGCCTCTTCTAAAATGGAGTGGGTTAGGTCCTCTCACATATCCACCACAACCAAATTTGATATAAAACTATGTACTGAAAGAGCTTAACAACTTGGACTTATACTTGCTCACACACCTGAACCTTCTGCTATCCGTCTTGTTTGGTTTTGATTTGTCTTCCCCTGACCCTTTTCTCACAGACGATTTCTTTCTGGTTTCCATTCATCCTTGGGTATTATCCTTGGTTCAGAGTGCTATGCCTTGAAGTTCATTAGAAAATGAGGTAGAGGTGAATAACCAAGACAATGAGCAGACTTCAAGCCTAGGAGATTTGTGAAAAATGGAAATGTTTCTTTAACCAGAAGACCCCTTGACTTCCAAATGCTCGCTGGAAATAAAGTCAGAAATGGGGTTAATAGGAAGAACCAAATGGTGCAGATTTCTGCTTAAATATTGCCAAGTTGGACCTTTCTATTTATTGCCTGAGAATAGACCAAGCTATTTAAGGATACCATGGACTTTTGATCCTTCAAGATATTTACGCAAAGTTTAGACAGCCCTATGACAGAAGCAGCTCAAACTGGTTGATGCTGAAGGTCCATGGTGAACCTTCCCTGCTAACACCCTAATCATTCATGGCAGTGCTGATGTGTGCGAGGACAAAGCTGGACACTATTTTCAAGACACAGAAGGAAGACAGGAAACCACATCTCTGTGACCATGATGTGTGTGTGTGTGTGTGTGTGTGTGTGTGTGTGTGTGTGTGTGTGTGTGTTGTGTACAGATGCACACCGCACTTCAAAAAACACAGTGTGAGTTTCATTTTAGTTTTTAGTCATTTTTCATTAATCTTAGCCCTTAACCTCTTAACCCTTTCTGTTAGCACAATTGTCATAAGCTATAATATATAATCCTAGCTTCCACTTAGCATAAGACAGTTATATTTAAGTCATCCATGAACTGGTAATAATAAATTGCTATTTTTAAGTATACTTTTCAACAGATTTTGTCTTGAAAAAATCTACATAGACCTAATTGCATTAAAAACCACACATTTTAAGTGATTTAGATAGACGTATTTGGTGTAGCTATTTAAACTTGGCACACCTAGCAATTAAAACAATATTTGGTGATGAAGAGATTCTGGTTACAAGTTTCTTTTCCAGCACCTGGGCAATTTAGCTTTAGAGGAAAAAATCCAAAAAGAAATTGGTCAAGCTGACATGACCCTACTGTTTAATTCAGTCTTCATAGCCTACCTCTTCCTCGTCTCCCCAAACACACAAGAACAACAGTACTAATTATTGCTCTTGGATGCATTAATTCTCCAGTGGTCTCTTTTTTTTTCTTCTATCTATAGACATGGCTTAAGCCACTGATGAAACAGAAGCTGGACAATGGCCCTGCCTCCCTTTCACTCTGGGCATAGCCAGAGTTACCGCCGAACACGTTACAAAGATTCATACATAAATGAGTGTGTTTACGGACACACACACACACACACACACACACACACACACAAAAGTGATATCCTGATTATATTCTTTGTACATTTGGCACAAGCTAGGAAGGGAAGAGAACCATGACTTGAGTAACAGCCTCCATCTAGATTACTGTAAGACGGCTTTGGGCTTTTCCTTGATTAAGGAGGATGTGAGCAGACCTAGCCCTCAGGGCTGATGATAATCCTGTGCACATGACCCTGAGTCTGTCCTGTAAGAAAGCCATAAGAGGAAGGCAGTAAGCTGTGCCTTCCATGACCTCTGCTTCAGTTCTAGCCTCCAGGTTCCTCCCTTGAATTCCTGGCCTGTCTTCCCTTAGTGATGGTGTCTGACCTGAGTAGAAGTTGAAATTGATTCTTTCCTCCTCAACTTGTTTCGTTCATAATGCTTTGTCATAGTAATAGAAACCCAGACTAAGGCAAGCAGTCTTAGGAAACAAAGGGAAAAAGAAATGAGTGCAAGTGTGTTTCACAATCAGTGGTGACATCTTCACTGTGAACCGAAAAGCTTGACTCCGCTATATACACTCGAGGTTTGATACATTTTAATCTATACTCTAATGCAATAAACAAAGTAGCATATATGTACGATAGCACTTGTATAAAATAATTGCTTCCTATAACATACATGTACATATGCTAAGTTCATTAGGGTTTGGGGGGATTGTTTGTTTTGTTTTTGTTTTTTTTTTTTTATTTCTGGGTAACAAAGTAACACAGAATTAGTGACTTAAAAGGACATACATGCATGGTGTCCTATTTCTGTGGCTCAGGACCCAAGCTTATCCTGACTTGGTGTTCTACTCAAAGTTTCACAGGATCATAGAGTGTTAGGAGGTACATTTTCACGTAGTGCCACCGCTAGAGAAAAATCTACCTTGAAACTCATTGAAGTTTCTTGAACAATGACTTTCCTGTGACTCTATACCAGGCTTATTTCTTCAGACCAACCCCTGCTCTCCATAGCACCTGGACTTTCTAGAGGCCACTCAGTGCCTCGCCCCATCATCATCATCGTCACCACCACCACCACCATCCTCCTCTCATCATGACCTTCAAATAGCATGTCTAACTCCAATATGCTGAGCGTTACCTAAGATGCCCCAATCAAATCTAATGATAACAGTGACATCCCACATATCTGTTGAAATCTATTGGTTGGGAGCAACCATAGGTCCCATCCTGACTTATTTGTTTTGGGGAGATTTTGCTAAGGTGTGACTATGAGGATATGGAGATTAGTAAGATTTGGCATCTGTCCACCATGCTGGGGATTGCCTTAAACAATGATGTTACATAAATGAGCAAAATATGAAGGAAGAAAAGTCTACCTTTGTTGAGAAAACAGTCTGTCTGTCTGTGTCTGTCTGTGTGTGAGCATGTGTTTGCATGCATGTGGATTGTGAAGCTGATGTAAGGAGTTGGCCTGAGTCCAGGTTTGAAGACCAACTTGAACAACCTGAATACTCTGTCTCAAAACAAAACAATAAAACCAAAAGAAATACAATTCTGTAGAATCTTTTACATTACCAGTTTATAATTTACCCTTTTTGGGTAATTTTCCTGTTAAATATTATAGACCTAAGCCACACTTTGGAATGATTGCACAGTAGTTAGAACCACTACTCTCTCTTCAAACTCCTGTTGAGAGACTGTTCTGGTTTACTCCAACGACTTGTCTCCTTATGAGCAAGGAAGGCACTAACCTGTTTCAACCTTGCCTCTGCTTCCTTTCAGCTATCAGATCATGGGAGAGTTAACTAAGCTTCAATATTTCATTTTCCATAGCTGACCCAGAGTGATCATTTGTATGATGGTGATCATAGCCGGTGATCATAGCCATCACCTATCACTCCGTCCTTCCGCACATTGTAAGCCATCTCATGAAGTACATCCTGAATTATTTCCATATTGCTCAACCAAGTCAGATGAAAGGGAATGGACCACCTGTAGATGACTGGGAAGAAAGCAACTTGATCAAGGATATATAAAAACATCTCTCTGCTCACCCTGAAAAACTGGCCATCTCTCCGTTTCCCTCTTCTAATCAGGGCCAGTTTTGGTGTAACTGCAACTCAGACTGGTCTCATACGTGATAAAGCCCTACCCAGCCCCCAGAGAGTTCAAGGGGCTTAACCAAGACCTTTATCTCCTTCCTTTTTTCTGTATTAATCAAATCTGCACACCCAGAATCCATACTTTGCCTTTCAAGGAGATGTAGTAACAATATAACTTTAACTAAATGTGTCCACATGACTCAATTTCACACCAATGAGCAGTTGAGGAGCTCCACGGTGCACAGCCATCTGAATAACATCTAAATCATCTTTAGGGATGCTAAATTGAGCCGGTGCCACCCAAAGAAAAGGGCTCTCAACGCATAAAGTTCAGAAGATGATTCTACATCAAGAAACGGCTTTTCTTGTGAAGTCAAAAGACAGCAAAACACCCATGAAAAGTAGAAAGCCAAAAGGGTTTTCTTTAAGATGCAAGCAAAAGGTAAGTATTTTTCTGATGAAGACGGTGGAATTAAGTGCAATCTCTCTCTCTCTGACCTGGACGGGAAGAACAGCTTTACCAAGGAACACAGTGATCTTGGTACCTTGGTACCTATCTACAAACCCCAAGACCTGTGTATAGTGACACCTAGTGGTTGCCCGGACTCAGTTCACAGCCAGAATGACACGTGCCTGTAAAGGTTTTGTAAAGGGGGTTTCTTTCCTCCATATATGCATAGGCTTTGAATTAACCAAATTGTTCATTGGCCTTTACTCCAATGTCACAACGCTATGGCCACAAATCCACTCGATTTTAAATCCTAGGAAATTAATATTTAATATTTGCACAGCCCAGAGAAATCACTTGCGTGGAGAGCAGTAATAATTGTGATGTGTGGAAGAAATGATTTTGTCCAAATCTCGAATCTAAAAGACCTAGCACTAAACCAAAGCACAGTCTGTTTCTCCACAGTTTCAAAGATCCAGGAGCATTCCTCACCACAGAGATCATTCCCGGGAATCTTCTTCTCTGCCTTTAACATTGCCCTAGGGTGGACCTGCCCAGTTGCTTATCTCTGCTCCTGGTTCTTCAGGGGGAAGTTAGAGGGAAGTTATCTACAGTGCACTAAGGAAATTTTTCCTTATCTTATGATCTATGCCTGCCCAGGAACCTTTTAAAACTCCTTTGCGGTGTTTTGGGAGGGGTGTTGGTACTTCCTCTCCCAGGAGGCTGTGCTCTAAGGATTTGGCTTCCTAAGGCCTGACAAGGACTGCTCAGGGAACATGCAAAGTAAGTGAGGACGGAAACCTCTGGAATGTATCAAATTTAAGTCTTCTGTTACATTTCACTTTGGGAATTACGGAAACGAGATATGATAAATATGGTCGTCTTTGGTCAGTGAAACACGCAATGAGGATAGAAGCTGGAAAATTATAGCTGGATTAATAAACGTAATGTGAGAACATAAGATATTTCATAGTCTGGTAGAAACATGGAATTGATTTCCTGACCCTATAAACAAATTGGTCCTGACTTTCAAGGATTCCCCAGACTGTTTTACCTTTGACCTGAAACCACTCCTTTTATTTTATATTTTGGGGGGTTGATATTATTTTTGTCGTGGTTACTACTACCAATACTACTTCTACTACTACTACTGTGCTAAGGACTGAGTTCAGAGCCCTGTTCTGTTAGGCAACTGTGTTGGACCCTGAGTTCAAGTGCCAAATAGGAGTATTTCCTGGAGAGGGCAGATGAAGTCCAGAGTGAACGGATACTGTTGACATAAGCATGAATCCTGGGGATGGTGAGGCCTTCCACCCCTGCACTAATGGACCTTAGCCAGAACCACTATGGGTAAGAAATACTCATTTACCTAACCTGCCTCCTCATTCATGCTGTGTGTCATAAACTTGCCGAGAATCCAGGTTGCTGGTGCATTTCTGCTCAGACACACAGACACAAGCCCACCCAGTACCAGCACTCAGTGTTACTTGTGTCTGTCTTTCTTAATTTCTGGCCGGTCCAGTCAAGTTTCCAGACTCAGGCCTGCTGTGGCAACTTCCCATCACAAAATGGAATGATAGGTCTGATTTACAAAGAGGGTTTGTCTTTGTGGTCTCTATTGGCCTGACCCTTTGACTGGACTTAGGGCAGACCTCTCTGAACTCATTGGCTTATCAGTTATTCAATCACAACCACACTGGGGTTTTTGTTGTTTTCTTTTTGGTATTTTGCCTTTGTTTATTTGTTTGTTTGTTTGTTTGTTTGTTTGTTTGAAACAGGGTCTCTCTGTAGCCCAGGTTAGCCTGGAAATCTCTATGTAGACCAAAATAGTCTTGAACCTGCAAAGATCCACCTGTCTCTGCCTCCTAAGTATTGGAGCTAAAGGCATATTCCATCATGGCTGGCTACATTGAGTTCTTTCTTGATGGACATCAAAATCCTTCAATCCGAAGAGAAAATAAAATTTAGACACCTTTTTGTTGTGATCTCTGAAGTTTTGTGATTTTTTTATTAACACTTTAAAGCAAACTGTATTAAAGTCACAGCCCAGTTTTGTCCTCTAGGGCATGTCTGACCTTGGGACGTGACTCACCTTGCATTAGCTCAGTAAAATTCCCCACTTTAAAATGAGTGCCACGCCTGCATTCTAGCCATATGTCAAAAACAAATGGTTAAGAAAGCATTATAGAGATTCTTTTGATTAAATAACTTGAATGGTTTATAAGATGGGATCATGACCATTATTGATATGGCCTATTTTATCAGTAATCATTTTTGTTTTATGTGAACATATTAATTACACATAATAATATGTTTCACTGTGACATTTTGTACATGTAGTAGAAATATTTCGCTCATATTTATTTCCCCTTGCCCTTCCTTCCCCTGACTTCACTTCTGATTGCTTTCTACCTTCTAACTATCACTTCTACTTTCATAATGAGAGTCGGGCTGTTCTGGGTGACTGGTTGGTTGGTTGGTTGGTTGGTTGGTTTTAGTGATCTGGGTACAAATTCTAATTTCATTCCAGATTATATAAATCCTTTGTCTTTTAATGAACTGGATATATACATGCCCAAATTTTTTTAAATGAAGATTAATTCATTTTCTCATCTTACACGCAGTAGACTTAATAAGCTTTTGGCACAACTTTCTATGCACTATCATAGGGGCACTGAAGCCCAGGACAGGACATCATTTTGGAAACCGATACTGTGGTTTTTTTTTTTTTTTTTTTATAACAGAAGCAAGTCATTTAACCTCAAAACTACTCAATATCTATTAGAAGTTGATTTGAGCAATAACAATACTTGTAAAAATCTCTGATAGACTGACATCAAGCCATGTCTTGATTCAAGGAGGTAAGTTAAAAAGAAATGAAATGCTAAATTCAACAAGCCCAACTTCTCAAGAAGTGTTACTTAGAAGTATAAATCTGTATAAGAAATGTTAAATCATAGGAAATCATGGAATTGTTTTTATCAGAAATGTTTAGAATATATTTATACTCTACTGAGGAGAATCATGAAAGAAAATTATATCAATTACTAGACATTCATAGATATGTGAATACATGGATAGCCGTGATTATGTCTGTGTGTTTGTGAGGTGTGTGTGTGTGTGTGTGTGTGTGTGTGTGTGTGTAGTATGTGTACATTGTGTATGTGCATAAGTTTGTGTGTGTGTTTGTGAGTGTGTGTGTGTGTGTGGTATTTGTGCATTGTTTATGTGTGTGAGTTTGTGTGTGTGATATGTGTGCATTATGTGTGTGCATAAGTTTGTGTGTGTGTGTGTGTGTGTGTGTGTGTGTGTGTGTGTGTGTGTGTTATATTCAAGGTCCCCCAAATAACTTAGAAAACATACAAGTTCAAACAGCTTTCTAACTTTTTGGACCATTAAGGTAATTCTTTCCTCTCGTATCCATGGGTGCTGCAATACAATTTTCCATGTAACAGAAAGAGTGTAATTCTGTCTTCCACCCCGCCCACTTCCATGCTTCTCTGCTCCGACCTGTCTAATTCAAACAGAAAATGTCTTAGTGCTTAGCCGGCGGCTCGTTGAACTGTTGCCTAACTATCTCCTGGCTGTTCCTGGAGAAGACACAGAAGGCAGAGCAGGCTGTTTAGTGGAGCCTGTGGGTGGGCATGTGAACGCACATTAGCTGTGTAAGCGCATGCCTAGTGTTATTCACAGTTCCTGAGATTTTTACCATCGTGAAAATTCACAAATCAGGCTATGTATGGCAGAACATGTCTGTAATTGTAGGCTTGGGAGACGGAGGCAGCGGATGATCACAAATTCAAGAGCGGTATGGACCATACAAGGAGACTGTGTCTCTGAAGATATGAAACGTTGTAGAGATGGCTGGGTGGGTAAAGTGTGGCCTGTGGAAGCATATGGACTTGAGTTCAGATCAACAGCACCTACATAGAAACTGCTGTGACTGTACACATCTGTAGCTTCAAGGACTTACAGGTCAATCTAGAGAAAATGGTAATGGGGTCCCAGGTTCAGTGAAAAGCAAACCACACACATCTCAAATAATTAATATAAAAAGCAAAAGAGGAAAGCACCCCAAAACCCCTGTCCTCTACACACGCCCACAGAATGGGATCGCCCACTCACTTGTGTGCATTTGCATATACTACAAAGACACACACACACACACACACACACACACACACACACACACTGAATAAAAAAAATAAAATCACAAACCATGGAGTCTCAAGATACATTAAATAAACTATATAATGAACAATATATAGACAATTAAACAAAAATATTTGAGAATGTCAATACCTCACCCCCACAGGGGAAGAACAACACAACAGAAAACCATCATAAGGACAGAAAACTTGAGCAGCCTAGCATTATAAACCAATTATGATGCCTACGGAACACTCTAGCCAACAATAGCAAAACATATTGTCTTCTCAGCTACATGGGCATACTCTCCATGATGGATCACCATCATTGAAATCATAAAATAAACATTAGTGTATTTAAAGTAATGCAGCATAGTTTCCAACTGCAATGAAATGGAGTTAGAAATCAACAACAGCAGGAACTTTAGGAAAGACGTGAGCATGGAAATTGAGCAGCAAATTCCAAAATACCAACAGACCAAGAAAATGATAATCTAGATAAAACTAACAAACCTCTAGACAGACACAAGTTACAGAAACGGGATGAGAAGTAGACTGAGTAGTCACAGCAAGAGAAGAGATTAAATCAATCGTTAAATCTTTAGCATCTTCTCGGGAGAAGATGGCCTCATTTAGGAATTATACCAAACTAGCAAGGAAAAAAAAGGAACACTGATCCTCCACATCTCCAAAATCTGGAAAAAGAGAGTGTTTCCAGTTGATTCTATGAGATCAGTGCTGCCTGATTCTAAAACAGATGATGTCAAAACAAGGAAGAAAAGCTACAGGTCAGTATCCCCATGAATATGCATAAAACTTTCTTCAATAAAACTCTAGCAAAGCAGTCTGAAAACATTAACCATGACCCTGTGAGCAAGAGAGATTTACCCCAGGAACTGGAGGTTTATTCACTATCTATCAAGCAACCCTATAATATACTGTGTTAAGAGAACACAAAACAATTCACTCAATAAATGAGGAATAGGTTGGAACCGCAAGGAAATACAGAAAGCTGTGGAAAACCACAGGGAATATTACATTTTCTGCAAACTTCTCTACATATAGAAATAAGACAAATCTATTTATTCTCCCCATTCGTGTTCAATATTCTTATGGAGGTTCTAGCAGGACAATTAGGTAAAAAAAATGGAAATTATAGATATCAACACTGAAAATATGCAAGATCATTTCTACTTTCAAGTGTTGTGATTTTATCCATGGAAAACCCTAATGAATCCACACCAAAAAAAATCTATTTGAATTCATGAATTCAACAGGATGAATAATAAAAGAACAATTGGGAAAAGTCAACTGTATTTTTTTTAATAGTTACACTGTTTTATTTAAGGGATGATATGAGAACAGACTCTGTGCATGTTCAAATACAACTTTTTGTAAATATTGTCTCTTCTCTTTTGTATTTTTTTCATTCACTTATTTACTCACTTTACATCCTAATCTCAGTCTCCCTTCTCCAAGTATCCCCTCATATAGTCCCTCCCCATCCCTTCATCCTCCCATACCCTTCTCCTCCAAGAAGGAGGAGCTCCCTACCCCAGATATCCTTGCAGCCTGACACATCAAGTCACTGCAGGACTCGATGAATCCTCTCCACTGAGGCCAGAGAAGGCACACCAGTTAGGGGAATGCGATTTGCCTTGACTGCACTGATGCAGGAGATGAGTTCCTGAATAGAACACCCATAGCTCAGGTACGAAGATCATGACAGTGAGAACCTTCTGTAAGGCAAAGGACACTGTCAATAGGACAAAATGGCAGGCTACAGAATGGGAAAAGATCTCCATCAACCCTACATCTGACAAAGGGCTAATATCATATACGTGTGTGTGTGTGTGTGTGTGTGTGTGTGTGTGTGTGTGTGTGTGTGATCAAGAAGTCAGACACCAACAAACCAAATAACCCAATTAAAAAACTGGGTACAGAGCTGAACAGAATTCTCAACAGAGGAATCTCTAATGGCTGCGAAACACTTAAAGAAATGCCCAAAGTCCTTAGTTATCAGGGAAATGCAAATCAAAACAACTATGAGGGCCCAGCTTACACCCATCAGAATGGCTAAGGTTAAAAACTCGAGCAACAAGCATATACTGATGAGGATATAGAGATATGGAACACTCCTCCATTGCTGGTGGGAGTGCAAACTTATACAACTACTCTGGAAATCAATGTGGCAGTTTCTCCGGAAATTGGAACTGGTTCAACTGTATTTTTAAACCCCAACAATGATGAATGTCAGGATGAGATTTAGAAAACATCTAGGTGTCATAGCCCATGCCAGTAATCCCAGAACTCAGGAGACTGGGGCAGAAAGGCTGCCCTGAGTTTCAAGCCATTGTCAACTACACAGTCAAACTACGCAGTAGTTTCCGATCAGCCTCATCTACAGCATGTGATCTTGTTATAAAACTGAATTTATATCAAACAATTCCAGTGACAAGAATATCGAGATGAATAAAATACCATTGAGCTAAATCTAATAAAATAGCCTGATAAAATTTTGATTCTGAAAATCGTTTAAAATTGTCATAAGAAACAAAGACTGAATCAATGGAAAGACATCCATGATCATAGATTGATATACTTCATATTGTTAAGATGGAAATTCTCTCCACACTCTTCTACAACCGGGCACGTCCAATCTTTTGACATCATGGTTCACATTGTCATCTATAAAGGTCATGCTTGATCCAGGGACCAAAAACAAATGCATAGATCTCGTTATGTTTTAAATGAGTTTGTGTTTTTCTGATGAGCCATATTTTGCAGCGATCCTAGTTCTAAGCAAACCACCAGCAGAAGTCCCACCTGACTTTATTGTAGAAATTGACAAGCTGACCCCAAAAACATAGATGGAAATGCGAAAGACAAAATGTCCAAAGGTTCAAAACAATAAGGACTTAGTTGGGGGGGGGGGTTGCAAAGAGTCTAAACTTCCTGATGGACTCAATTTTCCTGAGTTTAAAACATTATAATGGTGTAGAAATGAAGACTACCGTACTGACTGGCATAAAAGTATCCCAGCATCCCTGGAACAGACCTGAATGTCCAGAAGGAAACCCTATATTTATTATTTGGAGTCAGTTGAGAGTAGGAAATCCATTATGATAGAAAATAAATTAGTGGCTGTCAGAGAGATGGAGGACATGATTGCTAATTGTTATGTGAATTTTTTCCTAAGGGATGAAATACTGTTGACGGCCACACAACTTTATGAATAGAATAAAATCAACGAGCGGCACACAATCTTTGAAACTAACTGGGTGAGCATTCTAAATCGCATTCATGTTATTGGGTATTTATCAAATGTTACTTTAATTAAGCACGCATCTATAATCCAAGCCCTTTTGACTCAAAGGCAAGAGGATCAAGAGTTTAAGACCACCCTGGGCTACACAAAGCATTCAAAGACCAAGCTAGGCTAGATGAGCTGCTATCTCAAGGGTGAAGAAGGAAATAATGAAGTTTGCCATGTTAAATCAGTATGGAGATTTCTCAGGAAATTATAAGAAGTTAGTAAATGACTCACCTATACCACTTTTATGCATATACATAGAAATATCTACATTCCATTTTTTACTGCTGCACCCTTTATAATAGTAAAGATATGGAGTCAGCCTCGGTGAATAGAAAAAGGAAATGTTTTATGTGTGCTAATGTAAATTATTTACCCTTGGAGAATGCAATTATGTAATCTGTAGGAAAATAGATCGACCTGAAAATCATTACATTATGTGAAATTAGCCAGTCTCACAAGGACTGCATCCTCTGTTTATTTCATATACAGGATCTGTTTGAGGAAGCGATGCAGGTAAAAGGAGAACCTCCTAAGAACGGAAGGGGGAGAGACAAAGCATGGAAGGACAATGTAATCGAAGTGCATTACGTGCATGTGTAGAGATGCCATAATGATAACCATTGCTCCAAGAATCGATGTCAATAAACTCTTATTATATATTTATTTCTGTAACATATATGTTCTTCCCATGCAGATTATACGATTGAGTGCATAAATTATAAACTATTGACCTTCGACCAATAAGATATTTGCCCCAGAGAGATCAATAAACCCTGGTGAATACACTGATCTCCCTAATGTTTCAAGATTTCCAACACTTAACGCTTCCCCAGAAGCCTTCAAGATGGCTTGAGTAGCCTCCAAAATCACAGATCTGTCTTCACCCACTCAGCTTCTTTGAGATTCACAAATTCGCTTGCCAAATAATTAGAACCAAGAGCTTGTTTGTGTCGGTTCTGATTTTATTCTCTTCCTTGTCTGACAAGCTAGCTTGCTGGGGTGTGTCTCATCAGCTTAGCCTTTCAGTTCTAGGTGGTTGTGCCCAGCTTCCAAGTCTCCCAGGTCCCTCCCACCAGTCCGGCCTCCGTCCTTCCCTGCCCTCCTCTTTCCGTCTCATCTGTCCTTTGACTCCTGCTGTCCACATTTACAACTCTATCCAGTTTATTCCTCTTTATTTTTCTGACCTAGCATCAAGCCAATGGTCACCTCCACCTTCTGTTTTGACCTCACTGATCTGCTAATTCTTCCATTCATTCGTTTTTATTCATTATTTCCATGAATACATATCAGGTATCTAGAATATGCCGAGTGCCGCTCGGAGTTGCTCTGCAGCCTTGATTTCTTCCCATGTTTATTCATTGGTGTGGAAATGGAGTGTTTGTTTACTTGTGTGACTAAAGGAATTTATGAGGCATAAGTAATGATGTTAGAAGAATCTGGTATTTTCTACGTGTTAATATCTAGTGATAAGCCAGCAGACTCACTGATTAATAATTTCCATATTTGAGGGATCTCAGAAAATGAATCAACCCCTTTGCATCCAGCGAAGGCATCAGTATTCTAATCAATTCCAGTTTCAAATCCATCTTCCAATTTAAGCAAGCTGCCATCTGTTGCCCAGGTTGTATTGGTTATAGCCCTGGTGTGACTCTCACCTTCCCAGTTTAAGTCACCAAAGAGGGAATGGAAACGTTGTTGAGCATTAACATCTTGCTGTATGTGCATTCACACTGGGTGGTTAGTGGCAGCCCTCCAGAAGATGGGGTCTCGAATCTGGACTCCTCCTCAGTCTGTCACATTAACAAGCACACGATAACTTAATCAATTCAAGAATTTAATTATCTGCGCCTATATTTTTTCTTTTAAAGGGCGCAACAAAATGCTCCATTCCCACTGTAAGAGAACCCAGAAAACTGCTGGGAGTCTTGATAAGGTCAAAGTCAGTTGTCCCAGATAGCCCGAACTGTTTCCCATGTGACTGCCTGCAGGGAGGGGCAGAAACCCCAGCTTCCAAGCTACAGAGCAGCTTCCAATAGAGTTTCTGAGTAATGCTTGCTTGGACCCTTTCTTTTGCATCTCTTCCAACAACTCCTAGTGTTCGATCTGTTACCTATAGAGAAGAGGAACCAACCAAACCGAAAACCAAAATCATCATTATCGTCATCATCTTTGTTATCATCTTCATCATCATCTCTATTGGTCTTCGTGGACCGCTGTCTATTTTCGAGGGCTGCCTCTCAACCCATCTTGAATCAGTCAGAAACTATGCTTGTCTACTCCAGGTGACCTCGCTCCAGTCTGGTAACCTGCATGTCCACACATGAAGGGTCATAAAGTTTGTAAAGCCTGTAGCCAGCAGAGCTCGTTCTAGAGCGTTTAGAATCTCATTATTCATAGTTCGTGGACGAACATCTGCATGCCTTGGGTACTTGTGGTACTGACAGCTATTAGACCCTCCTCTAGACCTGGAGGGATCAGAGGGCTCAGTGGTTGTGTTTTTAAGCTCCCTCTGTGTGACTCAGGAAAAGACTGAGAAGCCTGGCATGTTTCTTAGCTAGCACCATTCTTTTTTTTTTTTTTTTTTTTATTAACTTGAGTATTTCTTATATACATTTCGAGTGTTATTCCCTTTCCCGGTTTCCGGGCAAACATCCCCCTCCCCCCTCCCCTTCCTTATGGGTGTTCCCCTCCCAACCCTCCCCCCATTGCCGCCCTCCCCCCATAGACTAGTTCACTGGGGGTTCAGTCTTAGCAGGACCCAGGGCTTCCCCTTCCACTGGTGCTCTTACTAGGATATTCATTGCTACCTATGGGGTCAGAGTCCAGGGTCAGTCCATGTATAGTCTTTAGGTAGTGGCTTAGTCCCTGGAAGCTCTGGTTGCTTGGCATTGTTGTACATATGGGGTCTCGAGCCCCTTCAAGCTCTTCCAGTTCTTTCTCTGATTCCTTCAATGGGGACCTATTCTCAGTTCAGTGGTTAGCTAGCACCATTCTTAACGCCCCGACTGCTTACCCAGCATGCCTCTTTCCCATACCCAGCCACTCGTTGCTTCTTATTGTCTTGTCCGTGTAGCGTTTTTTTTTTTTTTTTTACCTCAGGTTAGTTCCTGATTCCAACTTCTGTATCAGCAGCTCTGGACCAGACTCCCTAACTGCAGACTCTTTCCTGACTTTCGTGGTTCTGGCATAGAATCAGCACATGAACATCGCAAGAGCACAATACGCATCAGTCTATCCTTTGAGACTTTTCTCTGTCTCCCCCGATTGTCTCCTTTGCCGCTCAGCTTCCACAACAGCCGTCACTTATTTCTCTAAGGAAGAAAAGCAATACTCCCTTCTGCCTGGAATCTATAGATTTCTAGTTTTCTTTAGAGTGTCTGAAGTCATTAGTCTTTTGAGGAAGTCCATGTCTCTCTTGAGTAACTCCACAGTCTGGTTTGTTCCAACTATAATAGAACAGAGTTTTTTTTTCTTTTTTAGCAAATGACATGGGATGGTGTGTGGTTGTATCTTTTGAAGAATGTGGAAATTTTAATTTTAAAAGACATCACAAAGCTTAATTTTTACTACAATATAGATCTCAGCATATGTGGAAAGATACATGCTAAATAATTTAGAATGCTACTAAATGGAAGCTGCCTAAAGAAACATCCATGTTACCTAAAAGCAAACATATTTCCTTTTTATTCAGTTTTTTATTTTAAACTTCCTGTATTTATCAATTTTTCTCTGATAGGCTCTTGCTAAGTATCCTCGGCTGGCTTTGAACTCTCAATCCTTCAGTGCAGGAGCTGTCTGGGATTAAAGAGTTGACTCACAACACCTGGCTTGGATATATTTTCGAATGCAATTCACGTCAGCCAGACAATAACCTTACAGGTTATATACGATGGTGGTGGATTCATCATGGTCCGGGCAACTAGTGTCTCTTTAGGTAAAACAGCTCACAGCCACTTTTGAGGACCTTGGTGTAGAGTGAGAAGTCTGCCCATCACCCAGTTAGCCGTCTTACTGTATCAACACATTCAACACAATTCAGCCAAGCAAACCTTCAAATAACCCATAGCTTCTTTTTTTTTTTTAATTTCGTGGAGCAGTTTCTGTGGCAACAATGAAAATCAAAAGGTGGCAGTCCCCAGTGGTCAGGGACAATCGTGCATCCCATGACAAATGAAGCAATCCCTTAAAGAATTGGCTTGATCCGAGACTATGTTTAACATCTTACTGGATTTGCCACGTACCGAAAGAGGGCTGTTTATAATTATCTCATCTGAGAGCCTAATTCAGTTTTACATGTAAACACGAAGTACTTTTGCTGTTTTAATATTTCTGAGTTTCTCGGGAATGTAACTACAAAGGGAATAGGTTGATCTTTTCCAAGTTCAGAATGTCACCAAGGGTTCTTAGAAAGTGGCTCTTTACCCACACAAGAAAAATCACACACACTAAATCTCAATGTAGATCTATCTAGTATATATAATATATATTAGATAAATTCATCTGTATTAAATATATGCATACCTGATATCTAATATACATTTAATAATATATACATAATACATTTCATACACACACATATATATATGTATATATATATTTCTCATTCAAAGCAATGATATTCTTATTCCCAAACCACTAGTACAGCACTCCTATATCAATCTGCATGTTTAGCTGTTAAATTCACAAAGGATATTATACATAGGTATGTCTTCTTCCCTGTAACTGCTAAGATAATCACATCTAAGCACTAAAATATTTCAAAACACATAGTATCTTGTGTCATTTTCTAAGCCAATCATGGTAGCACGTGCCTACAATTCCAGTACTTAAAAGAACCATGGGTTGAAGGACAGCCTTCAATATGTACTGAGTTCAATGTCAGCTCGGGTTACAAGAAACCTTATCTCAAAAATAGATAATTATTTTTGCTTTATTTCTCCTTGTAGTTTAGGGAATTATATTAATTTTTAAATTAGATGTGTATGTATGTGTCCATTATATTTTATAATACATAAGGTCTTAAAGAAGACCTTACAAATTATTTGTTATTAAAAAAGAGAGCTAGGGTCTGGCAGTTACATTTTTTCTTCAAATTGCTACTTCCGGAAAAAAAAAAACATCTGCTTTGGTACCAATTCATAGCCTTTCTAATTTTGGAGTTGAAATTAAGTCAAAAGCATTATTTATCAACCTCTGTCCCACCTGAGCACTGGGGATTCAGCCCGGGACCTGGTGCACACTGGGTAAACATCTATCACAGACTATATCTCCAGTCCAATTCGTATTTGAGGTTAAAGCGCAAGTGTCCTAAAGACATATGTACAGGATTTTTTAAAGTTGTTTACAATCTGACCAGATAGTAAATGCCATTGTGACATTTAATTACATCTCTTAGAAATTTTCAATTGTCTCTTTTTAATCAATTTTTTGCTGAATTTTCTTAATTCTTTTCTTAGTGAACTTTGGTCAACCCATATACCATTGAAACAACATCTCTTCACATCTAATGATGTGGTTTTCCATCTGCCTTCCCTGTCATTGTCCTGTCCACACCCCTGACCTTGTCACTCCCACTGAGTGTAGTCTCAGCTTCAGAGACTGTGCTTTCCCTCCAATCTTTCTGTTCTTACAGCTCATCTACTCCAGCCTTTCTCTTGCAGCAAAGATCCATTGAGACCTCCAGCACATTGGCTTTACCCCTTGCACACTGCGTCTGACTTTCCCAAAGCCTTGCCTATCCACTTACCTCTCTGCCATACTCCCGTCTCCAGACTTATACTCAGACCCACACTGGCGACTCGCCCACCAGGAATAATGTCATAGTCGACAGACTCCCTTGTTCTTGTTGGCATTTCAGCTGAAAGTCTCACACTGAGCATGGAGTCCCATGCCTGCCATCCCACATCTCCGTAGGCAGGAGCAGAAGAATCAGAGGTTTGCAGCCAGTTGGGATGCATGGCGAGCTCAAAACTATCCTGAGCTAATTACTGAGACCTTGTCACCAAATAGATGAATGAATGAATGAATGAATGAATGAATGAATGAATGACTCAAACAGACTTTTCTAACTTATCATCACTCTGCCTCCTAAAGCAGTCAGGTTTGTCTGGGGCTCCCATTACATCACTCGCTTTGGTTTGACGTGCACCGACAAGATTTTTCCACTTGCTGTCTGTGCTCTCGTCATTTCCATGTCCGAGTGCTGCAAAAGTGGAGACCTTGCTTGACCACAAGTTCACTGCTCAGTAAACATCTGAAAAGGCAGAATGGGAGGGAAGAAAGGCAAAGAAAGGAGAGGCGGGAAGGGAGGGAGAGGGAGAGACTGGAGAAACAGGGAGAACATATATAAGTAACAGTGAATGTTTTTCCACATTTTAAATGTTTTCGTGGTGTGTGTGTATGTGTGTGTGTGTGTGTGTGTGTATTTGTCTGTGTGTGTCAAGTGTGTCAAGTCTGTGTGAGTCTGTGTGTGTCTATGTGTGTCATGTATCTGTGTGTATGTGTGTCTGTGTATTTGTCTATGTGTGTCTGTGTGTCTGTGTGTCTGTGTGTGTCTATGTGTGTCATGTGTCTGTGTGTATGTGTGTCTGTGTATTTGTCTATGTGTGTCTGTGTGTCTGTGTGAGTCTATGTGTTTCATGTATCTGCGTGTGTGTCTGTGTGTCTCTGTCTCTCTGTCTCTGTGTGTGTGTGATGTATTTGTGTATGTGTCTCTCTGTGTCTCTGTGTGTCTGTCTGTGTATTTGTCTGTGCATGTCTGTGTGTATGTGTGTCTGTGTGAGTCTGTGTGTGTCTATGTGTGTCATGTATCTGTGTGTGTGTCTGTGTGTCTCTGCCTCTGTCTCTCTGTCTCTGTGTGTGATGTTTTTGTGTATGTGTCTCTGTGTATCTCTGTGTCTCTGTCTGTCTCTCTCATCTGTGTGTGTGTCTGTATGTCCATTTGTGTATTTGTCTGTGTGTGCATCTCTGTGTGTCTTTTATGTGTGTTTGTGTGAATCTGCCTGTGTCTGTCTCTGTCTGTCTGTCTCTGTCTGTGCGTGCGTGCGTGCGTGCATGGGTGCATATGTGTGTGTGTGTGTGTGTGTTTGATCTATGTTTACAGATGCATATGAAGGTTGAAGAACAACATTGTCAAGTAGCTTCTTTCCTCACCCTCTCACATGGGTGTTGGAATCAGCCTTGGTCTCCAAGCTCTCATGTGGAAAATGCTAACCCATCTTTCTGGTCCCTCCCCTACATTTAAAAGCAATTAGTGAGGACAATGAGAAAAACTTCTCTCTCCTTCTCTTCATCCTTCCCTTCCTTCCACTCTTCCTGTCTTTCTTATTCCCTCTCCTGTTCTTCCTTCTGCCTCTCTGCCTCCCACACTCTCTCCTTATAAAGAACTTTGACTTGGGTTACCATCTTCCGTGATCCTTGTGAATGACCTTGAACGTAGAGGATCCTTTTCAAGCATGTGTGTGCACAGTAGGGTCCGTTGGTTCATACTGACCATTTTGCTGAATTGCTGATGATTCTCAGTACCAGGGGCCACCTTCCCCCCATAGTCAATAGGAAGCAGAGCATTCTATACCTGCCGTGTTGGCAAGTGCCCGGCCTATTAGGTCTCAGAGAAATGGGTAGATGGCTGGTGATGCCAAGAACTTCTGCGAATCAGGCAAAGTATTCATTGATTGTTCCATCTTTTCTTTCCTCTCTTTCGCTATCCTTTACAAACGTCAGTCCCCTGTCATTTCATGAAAGCTCATAATTACTTAGATTGAAGGGAATGAATGCACTCAGCCAGAGATGGGTGGGCAGCCAGCAAGTTTCTCAAGGATCTTTGAAGAAAAGGACTCTTTACATGAACAGATCTGAAAGGCAAATTGAATATGCGGTGTTCAATATTCATGTTCTCATCTCTCTTTACACGTATATGGTTATATATCCCACAGAACAGTAAGATTATAGAAAATATTGGTTGCTGATCTGATCTGTGGCCTCTGATTCTTCTGTGATGAATATATGTATTACCCATGTTCACAAAAGCAGTAAGGGCATTATTTTCCAAACAAAACAAAGGCCAAATATTGATCTTAGAATAAAACCCTGCAGCCATTTTTTTAAATATTCATTATTGCCAAACTGGGGTTTGCATGATATTTGGCATCCTAACAGAATTATAAAATTAATCAACATCATCAATAACCTATACACTCATGTGAATGTCTATACTTGCGTGCACATGGTCGGGTGTGTTGCATTTTGGGTCTTTATTCCAATCCCGACTCATCACTTCAGGTCAATTTGTCTCATTTCCCTGGCACCCTCACTAGTGTGACATTTCCAATTCTATCTGCAGATTTAATTAACGTGCTGCCCGTTCCCTCTTCTGCAGCACGGACAGCTAGAGACATGAGGCTGGACGCGAGCAGTGATGATGGCTGCACCACCTCGATACCTCCCACAGCCTGACGCTGTGCTCTGCTTTACCTGGTTCTCAAGCCGGGCTGATTGAAACTGATTTTGCAAGTAAAATTCACTCAGACATGGCATCAAGTGATTTATGAAGTCCACACAGCCGGGCAGTGTCCCATTAATCACAGACACTACAATAATCTATTTGTGGGCAGCAGTCCTCATAAATCGGAATAAAATAAATTCCACGAGTGCGTCTCGAGCTTTTGCAACCGAGCACATTGTATTCTTCGAAGCTCCGTCCAGACGATGCCACGTTAGCAGCAGTCTTGAAGGTTTCTGAGCTTGGTCAAGTGAGTCAAAATAGGCACTCGCTTTCCAATGTTTGCCCGAGCCAAAGAAACCATCGCTTCGTTCATCCACCACCAAGTAAGAGAATTTCTTTAGGGCTGAGCTCTCAAATTTTTGATGAAAACTGGTGTAAATAAACAGACTAATTAAGGTGCAACAATAAAGGTAGTGGAGGTGGTTTTATAAATATTCAGTCCATAATTATGTCATCAGATGAAATGTTTTGCATCTCTTAAGTGTCTTCACCACTTGCTTTTATAAATCCTCCTTGGAGGCTGATCTGTGTTCCATATAACAGAAAGAAGCCCTCGGGCATGGAAGGCTCACTTCACTGGTGGATGTATTTCACTTCCTAAAAGCCGTCTAAAATTAGAACGGACTGTGTCCATAAAGGCTATGGGTGTTCCATTAAGTAACAGCAATTCCCGCCCTGACTCAAAATGTAGATGGAGCAATTTAGCTTGTGCTAATGACAAAGAGAAGACTTATTGTAAAGATCCGACAGTGTAAAAATAAGAATAAAAAAATCACATGGAATCTTAATACACAAAGATATTAACTCTTCATGTATCAATGGACACAATATTGGGGGGGCGTTGACCAATATAAGATTTTTTGGGTGAACCCCAAATTTTCCAGAATTGTATTCATATTTTCGTTTTTGTACTGAGATACAGACATTGAGGGATAGAGAGAAAATGAGACAAGCTTTTCCATCCTGGCCTGAGCAGAAGCAGTCTGGTGGGCCAGTGACACCCAGAAAGTAAGAGGCTTTTGGAACCTCAGAGGTTGCTGACTATTGCTCCGTGCCTGTCATCAGGCCACAAAATGAATATATTGAAATGCACTGCAAAAGATATGAATATCGGGCTGGAGAGATGGCTCAGTGGTTAAGAGCACTGACTGCTCTTCCAGAGGTCCTGAGTTCAATTCCCAGCAACCACATGGTGGCTCACAACCATCTGTAATGGGATCCGATGCCCTCTTCTGTTCTGTCTGAAGACAGCTACAGTGTACTTTTATATAATAAATAAATAAATTTTTTAAGACTTTTTTTAAAAGATTTATTTATTCATTTATTATATATAAGTACACTGTAGCTGTCTTCAGACATACCAGAATAGGGCATCAGATCTTGTTACAGATGGTTGTGAGCCACCATGTGGTTGCTGGGAATTGAACTCATGACCTTTGGAAGAGCAGCCGAGTGCTCTTAACCGCTGAGCCATCTCTCCAGCCCAATAAATAAATAATTTTTTTAAAAATGATATGAATATCGTTTGGACTACCATGAGAAGAAGAGAAAGAAGGTCGGGAGGCCCATGAACATTCAAAGAAGCCAAAAAAAAATGGCCTAAAGGCTAAGCTCTGCCTTAAACAGCGCCATGTGGAGAAAATACAACTGAAAAAGACCATTAAGATGCATGAAAAGAGAAACACCAAGCACAAGGATGACGGATGACGAGAAGACTCCACAGGAAGCAGTTCTTGCCTACCCGCTGGACAGAGAGGGGCAGTGGAGAGCAAAAGTATTTTCCAACGTGATTAAGCAGAAACGGAAAGAAAAGGCAGGAAAATGGGAGATCCCTCTATCCAAAGAGGTCACGCCCAAGGAGAAACAGAAGTATTGAACGTTATTTGAACAGGGCAAAGAAAAAAGACATGGAAGAGAATGGTTACAAAAGTCTGCTTTGTTGGTGATGGTTTTACAAGAAAACCACCTAAATATGAAAGGTTCATTAGGCCAATGGGTCTACCTCTCAAAAAAGCCCATGTCTCAGTCCCCAGCTCCGAACAAAAAAGAACCAAAAAAAAAAAAAAAAAAAAAAAAAAGCCCATGTCACACACCCTGAGCTGAAAGCTCCCTTTTGCCTGCCTATACTCAGTGTGAAAAAGAATCCATCATCCCCATTTTAGATAACCCTGGGTATGATCACCAAAGGGACAGTTATTGAAGTAAATGTGAGTGAGCTGGGCCTCGGGACACAAGGAGACAAAGTGATTCGGGGAAAGTGTGCCCAAGTTACCAACAACCCTGAAAACCACGGGTGCATAAATGCAGTCTTGCTGGTTTGACAGTGACGTCACACAAGTCATTCCACTCACCACCAAGACTACACAGTCAGGAAAACACCATCACTGTGATCTTTCTGAACTACCAAGCAGCCTTACCCCATGGGGAATCATCAAGAAGTATTTATTAAATTGTAAAGGGAAATAAAACACTTCCCAGTTTGAAAAAAGAAAGAAAGAAAAAAGAAAAGATGAGATGAGTTACTGTGAACACCATATTATGGCCTTTCCTTTTGAAATCATTCTTCACATCCCAATCACAATTTCCTCTCCCTTCTCTCCTCCTGGTCCCTCCCCTCCCCCATCATGCACTCCTCATCTTCTCTATAGACAAGAGCAGGTCTTCCACAGATATTGACCATGCTATAAGAATAGGCACCTCCCCTCATAGTGAGACTGGACCACGCAATCCAATATGAGGCAGAGTCCCAAAAGCAGGCAAAGGAGTCCGAGACGCCCCGACTTCCATTGTTAGGAATTCCGGAAGAAGACTAAGCTACGAACTGTAGCATATGTTTCCCATAGCCTAGGTCATCCCCATGCATCATTACTTGATTTCTTAAAAAATCAGAGATGTGTTGTAGATGTCTTTCTAAATGCGGTAAGTATCAAACATTGTATTTCATTACCTTTAATTTTTCATCTAATAGGTTTTATTTAATCAACTATTTGCTACTGAGCAGTTAGTAAGCTTTTCACCTATGAACAATGTATCATGCTTACTGGGCATCTCCACTTTTGTCCTTATTACTTTCTTAGAAAAACCGTTCTTAGAATAAGAAACTGCCTTGGAACAAGAATTGGATTTTTTTTTCTTAGAATAAACTCTTTCGAAATGTGACATCTGGTTCAGGGGGGTATGTCCAGATAATATTTTATATGTATTCCCAAACAAGTTTCTAAGAAAAAAATGCATTGACTGGTACAGCTACAAAGAGTTCCTGACAATATTCCTTGCCAGTGCTACGTATTATGAATGCTGTTTCCCAGCCTTTGAAATCTCATGTGAACCTCACAGACGAGAAGTGGCTTACTTTGTTTATACATTTAATATTTGATGGCGTACTTTCCCATAAGCTAATTGTGCTTTAGAATCAAAACCATGCTACATATTAACTTTCCTTCTACATTTATAGTCAGTGTGGTGGTTTGAGTAGGGATGGGCCCTACAGTCTAATATATTTGAGGACTTGGTCATTGGGATTGGATCTACTTGACAGGGATAAGGAGGCGTGGCCTTGTTGGAGAAAGTGTGTCACAGGGGTGGGCTTTGGAGTTTCAAATGCTAGAGCCCGGCCCGGTGTCTCTCTCTTTCTGCTGCCTGATGATCTGGATGTAAAATTCTTTTTTTTTCCCCAACGCCATGTTTGCTTGTGTGCCATCATCTTTTCTGACATGACAATAATGGACTAAACCTCTGAACTGTAAGCCGGCCCCAATTAAATGAGTTCCTTTGTAAGAGTTGCTGTGCTCATGGCGTCTCTTAACAGTAATAGAACTTGGACTAAGTCAGTTTCAAAAATTGAGAAATGTCAACATTCTTGGGACACTGGTTAAATTTTTCCAAAGTGGCAATGTCTCTATTGAACACATTTTTCTGATTCTTCCATATTTGTTTAAATCAAGCATTAGAAATTTTTAGGTTGAATCATGAACTACACTCTTGAATCAGATAGCTGACCTTCAAATCCTGATGTCCCTACTTATAATCTATGATATGACTGAAGATGTGGTACTTAACTGCTCTCTGCTTGTTTCACTGTCTGGAAAATGGGGATTATACACCCCAATACCTAGAGCTGCTGGGACGCAAAACAAAAGGATCACATAAAGTATTTAGAATACACTTGGGAACAATGTAATAACACAAAAAATATTACCACTAATTGCAATAATGCTGGATTCCTGAAATGCTCAAATACAGGCCACCGTGTTTATTTTAAGGAATTTTAAATGTATTTTATGCATCTATTTGCAGATAAGCTACCCTAGTCACATGCTTTGGCTCTGCATGAGTTAAGTTCTTATTGTTATGAAGAGACACCATGACCAGCAATGCTTATAAGGGACAACATTAATTGGGGCTGGCTTACAGTTTAAAAGATTCAGTCCATTATCATCATGGAGAGAAGCATGGCAGTGTCCAGGTAGACACAGTGCTGTGGAAGGAGCTGAGAGGTCTGCATCTTGATCCAACTTCAGCCAGGAGATTGACTTTTCCATGCTCTGGGTGGAGCTTCAAAGTCTACCCCCATAGTGACACACTTCTTCCAAGGAGGCCACACCTCTTAATGGTACCACTTCCTATAGGCCAAGCACGTTCAAACAACCACAGACTCCTTGGATTTTATTTTAAGAACTGTATTTCTGTTTTTAGTTAGCATACAAAGCCATTGGCTTCAGCATTACCATTCATGGGATTACACTTTACTCGTCTTGCCTCTCTTCCCCACCACACTCTCCACAGCCACTCCACTTGCTAACCCTCTGCACCCCATCCCTTACATTTTTAACTTTAAAACAGGAAGAAAAAATATCTAAGTTCAGAATGAAAAAGACGCCAATGTTACCAACTTTTAGAATATTGAAGGAACAAAAAGATGTATGAATCTTCTCACAGGTATGGTCAGTAATACACACACACACACACACACACACACACACACACACACACACACACACATCTGTTCCGCCTTGACTATGCAGAAATTAGACAGCTAAGACGAAATACAAGGATAGGTTAACTGAGATGACAGGAAAGACCTGGGGGTCTTAAGTCACTGTGAATTCTTGGTTCTGAATATGTGACGGCCACGTCCCCCCTCAGCAAGCAAGGCCAGGCAGGCACCTTTGCAACTAGCAGTGAAGTTCTATAGCGAAATAACACAAGGAGGTCAGACAATTGCATCTGACTCTGGTGCACAGCCTATGTACTTTAGAATATTTCTATGATCTCTCTGAGCCTCATTTCCTGTTCTGTAAAATGTGTCCGATCATAACTTATGATGAGATTTCTACAAGAATTAAAGGACAGGAGATATAGAAAATATTTGAGTATACATAGCTCTACTTGCACAGTCAATGGCTGTAGGAAGCAGAAGGCTTCCTAGAATGTGTTAAGATAAGGGCTGGTGAGAGGGCTCAGCTGGTAAAGGTACTTGCTGTCAAGCCTGGAGTCACAAGTTCGATCCCCAGGAGCCTGTGGTGGTCAGAGAGAACTGATAATTGCAATCTGACCTCCACAGACATCCTATCCCAACTAACAGACACACAAAAGAAAAAAGTATAATAAATTAAGATAGATGATAGATAGATAGATAGATAGATAGATAGATAGATAGATAGATAGATAATAGACAGACAGACAGATAGACAGGTGAGAGATAGATGATAGGTAGGTAGACAGACAGATGAGAGATAGATGATAGGTAGGTAGACAGACAGACAGACAGATTCTTCTCTTTTCTTCTGCCAGCATGCATTATACTTCTGACTCTCTTGACACCTTTTCTCACAAGACATTCACAATAAAGTGCCTCCTGGCTAAAACGCAAAAGCAAAATTGTCCTATTCCCCAGTGAATCCAAATGAAAACTGGAAACAAAATCAAGGATAACTTCGAAAGGAGAAAAATGGATCCGGATTGGTGAGGATAAGCCACAACGACGAGCCTGGGGGTTTATGCTGCATCATGATCATCCGTCCTACCAGATGTAGCCCAACAGTCCTAACATCTGGAGACATAGGCGGTCATGTTTCAACCGGGGGCCTGGTTTGCTATTATCTGTTCCACATGAGCTAGTTGGTTTACTCAGTAATAACCTGTAGAACCGTGAAAAAAGATAAACACATTGTTTTTAAAGATGTTTAAGGAACAATCAGCCATGGCACTGATTAATCCGTACAGATGTCTGACCAACAGAGCCAATGTGAGGGCTCCCAATGAATAGAAAAGCACCCTTCCCCCCCCCTACACACACACTATAAAGACATGTGTCTCTTAGCACTGATTGGTGCACATAGTTTCTTAGGAACAAGAAAGACATTTTTGATACAGGCCCAAGAGTTTGGACTTGAAGAAAAAAGCAAAGAGTCAACTGAGGTCCTTGTAGGCTGCTACACAGAGTCTGAGAATGAAGGGGAAAGGGGAGAAAGTTATGCATCATAGATGCTTGGCACCAGAGGACAGCGCCTTCTGCCATGATGGCAGTATATGGAGTATATGTCATGTTCATCAAATCTGGGCACCAAAGGCCCAGGTAACAGATCCAAACATCAGATATCATCATCTCATCGGCAGCAATGGGAATCCAGGTATCTAGGTCAAAGGAATTAGAGGGGACCTGGGAAGGAAATAATTAAAATGAGGCAATGGGAAGTAGCAGACCCTTTGCATTGTCTTTTGGGAAGTGGAGCTGGAAACTAAGGGAATGCTAGAAGCAGAAAACCTGTTCTTTGTTATAAGGCACAGAAAGACGGAGTCAGTTGATTTAAAGGTGTATGGAACTCTTAGAGTTTGGCTCATGTAAAGTGGTCAGACCCCTCCCCCAGACACAATTTCCTCGTGTGTAAAGTGAAGGCTTTTGGACTTGGTGGTATCAGAAGGGCTGCCTAGCACTGTAACTGTAATTTCCCTCCTCGTTTCTATAAGAAATCTCAGAGCAAAGAGCCTTGGGTATAGCAGCCCTTTTTTTCTGGAGTACAAAATGTTTGTGCTTACCTTACAAAATTATCCTTAAAGCATTCATCTGTTGGCTTGTGGTTCTAGTGAAAAGCCTGCAGATTTTTTCCCCCCAGGTTTCAACTGTGCAGCAAAGTAACGTAAACAACAAAGCAGGAAATAGAAGACAGACTTAACCCATTAGACTCAAGGATCCTAGCCTACTCCGGAACTGCTAAGTCTGCTATGGCAGGCACCACAGCTCGCTGCTACTTGGTAAGTCTCCCACAGGTTCGTTTGTTTCGTCTCATTGTTCTCCACTACTCCTCTGCCACGGTGCCCATTTTGCTACCTTGCCATCGTGTAACATGCCACCATGCATCAGCTACAGCATTGCCTAATACAACACCGAGAAGGGAAATAGCGTTCAGTAATGCCACGGCTGCAAAGTGCATCCTACTTGAGGGGTTATTAAAATAATTCAAAACGATGTTTTAGGGTCCACGAAATAAGATACCTGTAGAAAATAAGAACGAAAGAGGTTGCTTGTGTCTAAAACGCCCCAACAGGTCTCTTACAGGAGCCTGATGGTTGAATTGCTGGGATTCCACTATTGGGTCCAGCTGCACCAGCCTTAAGTTTTAACATACACTACTGAGTAGCTGGTCACCTCACTTACTTTTCCTTATACTGCAAAAGTACATGTTTTCTCCCTCTCTCCCTCCCTCCTCCCTCCCATGTGCTCTGCCTTGTTCTCTTTCAAAATCATGATGTTATGTGTGTGTGTTTTGTGTGTGTGTGTGTGTGTGTGTGTGTGTGTGTGTGTGTGTGTGCGCGCGCGCGCTTGTCAGGCCTGATCATTTGATACTGGATAGTACCAGTTATCTCTGGGGATAATTACTCTCTCCCTGGAGAAGGCTATTCCTCCTGCTCTCAGTGTCCCTTGGTTGCCTGTGGCTCTCTGCCTAGTGCTGAGGCTTCTTGAGCTTCTATGGCCCACATCTGTGCTAGGATGTCTATGGGGCTCATATTGTCAGGCCATGTTTAGGCAATCATGTTAGTGAGATTGCAAGGGCAGAGACGAAGTCTGGTAGCACATTCCCTGTTCCTCGGACTCACATCCTTCCCACCCCCATCTTTTGCAATGGCTCCAAGGCCTTGGGTACCAGGGCTATGTTGTAGACATATCAGCTAGACCTGGGCTGAATTTTGATCAGTTGTGCTTTCCTGTAATGGTTTCTTTCGGTTGCAAAGAGAAGCTTCCTTGAAGAGGGATGGGAACCACGCTTACTTGTGGGTATTAGGACAAGCATTTAGAATGTAGTTAAGGATTGCGCCAGTTTAGCGAAGGGGTAGTTGTAGATTCTCCTCCGACGTCCGTGATGTTGCTATCCCTGAGTAGCTGGCTAGGTTTCCAGTGTCAGGGATGATTCTCTCTGGTTGAACAGGCTTTAGCTCAATTAGAGAGCTGTTGGCTGCCACCAAGGTATGGATGCCATGACTGCATCCTTAGGGTTGTAGCGCTATGCTGGCAGTTGTGGCTTACAGGCGTCATAGCCAGGTAGAACTGTTGGTTGCTTCTCTCCTTAGGAATTCCGGTGACTTCCGGTACCTCATAAAGGCTAGTCCTCAGGGAAGGGATTTTCAGATCCCATCCTGCTCAGGTCCTCTGGGTTCTGTGTCCAAAGTGCATGGTGTCTTCGGCAGGAAGGACTTCCTTTCCACTTCTAGTCAACAATCAAGGGCAATGGCCTCTAATTTCTCAGTCTCTTCAACAGCCTGGAATGAAACCATGAAAGAATCCTTGTGCCTAATTTGGGAGTACTGTCAGATTGTATGGTTCTTAGAGGAAGCATTGTCAGACTATATGAGCAGTTTTCAGATAAACTATATATGCATACTGACACAGCAACTCACGTGCATTACAGGTATCTTAGGTAGATTGAATGACTTCCGGTTTTTATCGCAGAAATTCTTACCGTAGTCTATCCTCCTCCCTCCTTCTGCATTGATCTCATTACTCCCTAATTCGAGCCCTCCCATTTTTTCCATTTCCTGCTTCAGATTGCTTGTACTTTATTATCCCCCTTTCCGTGTCTCTCGCTGTGGATGTTGCTGCAATTCCTATGGGGTCACCCTCCCTGTCAGCTCCTTCAGTCCTCGCCCTAACTCTTCCGTAAGGGTCCCTGACCTCAGTCCAGTGGAAGTATGTGCATCTGTCTCGGCCAGCTGCTGGTAGAGCCTCTCAGAGGACAGGCTCCTGTCTGCAAGCACATCATAGCATCAGTGATAGTGTCAGGGTTTGGTGTCTGCACATGGGATGGATCCCCAGGTGGGACGGTCTCTGGACAGCCTTTCCTTCCATCTCTGCTCCATTTTTGTCCCTGTGTTTCCTTCAGAAGGGAACAATTCTGGGTCAAAGAATTTGAAGACGCATGGGTGGCCCCATCCCTCCACCGGGTGCTGTTTATATACTGGAGGCTGTCTCTCACGTTCCATATACCCATTGTTAGGCACTGTTTGCCTAAGGTCATCCCCACTGAGTCCTGGGAGCCATTCCATTCATTCTCCTGACCTTCTGGGCTTCTCCCCTGCCCACCCCCAGACCTGATCCTGGCCTCTTTTCCCTCCCCCTTCCCTCTCCCACCCATTTTCCTCCCTCCCCCTCTGCCTTCCACGATTATTTTGTTCCCCTGAGTGGGATTGAAGCATCCTTACATGGGCCTTACGTCTTGTTAAACGTCATACAGTCCACGAGTTGTATCATGGGTATTCTGTACATTTTGGCTAATGTCCACTTATTAGTTAATATAGGCCATGTATATCCTTTTGGGTCTGAGATACCTCACCAAGGATAATTTTTTCTAGTTCCACCCTTTTGCCTGCAAATTTCATGATGTCTTCATTTTAATAGCTGTATAGTATTCCATTGTGTAAGTGAATCACATTTTCTGTATCAATTCTTCAGTTGAGAGATGTCTGGGTTGTTTCCAGCTTCTGGCTATTACAATTAATGTTACTATGAACATAGAGGAGCATATGTTCAATTAATTTTAATTAATTAATTATACTTATTTTATTTATTTATTTAGTATTAACCTTGTTCTATATATGACAACTTCATGCATATATAGTACATTTTAATTACTGTTACTCCCACTCTTCCTTACCTCCCTGCCACCTTTATTACCACCTCCTCTCTGTAGGTCCTTTTCCTGAATTCATGTCTCTTTGATTGGTTTTTGTGAAGCACGCTGACTTTAACCAGAGTTGTCTGCATGACCTTAGATTTGAAACTATCCATTGGAACACAACTGAAGACAATACGTGCCCCTTTCCCAGAATCCATCATAGTTCAGCATGAAGGGCCAGGTGAGCCCATCACAGTCTATGATCGCCCACTGACAGCTCACTCTTGTGCAGGCCCATTGCCACCAGTCACTGCTGCTATAGACCATGACAGCATGGGCTGCATCATGCCCAGGAGATAGCATTTCACAGATCTTCTCCCCATCACCCCACTTTCCTATTTTTTCAGCTTTCTTTTTTTCCTACAATGTCCTGACGCATTAGAGGGGATGGTACGAATGCCCTGCTTTGGTCCGAGCACTTGGGAGTGACTTATCCTTGCATTCACTATCATTCTTTGCACCGATAATTATCTTTGTTTAAGACTGAAAGAAGCATTTGTCTATGGGTATAGACATGGATATTTAGAAGGCTGCTTAGTGCTGTGTTGATTTATCTAAATAACAATAGCATGTCCTTCTACCCTCAGAGTCTAAAACCTCCTAAGCCAAGGGCTTTGAACCAGATTTACTGCACCAGGTGTGGATGATCTTTCATGGAGTAGACCTCGAAATGAATCAGAGAGAGCTTGGTTCCTCTCATAACAGTTGTACCACCGCTGCATCAGCACACGCACTTAGCCTGACAGGTTGGTGTTGCAGTTCTTAGGGGTCTCAGCTGGGTCAGGTCGCTGATGCCTTTTCTCCTCTGGCAGCCAGCACTGAATTTATTTTCGCAGCCAGAGTAGCGGTTAGAAAAGAGAATTCAACGTCTACCTTCAAAGACTCTCTTTTCTCTAATTATAAACCCCAGCTGGTGAGAAGAGTCAGAAAGGTGACATTATAAAGGGAAACACAGGGATAATCCTCTCATGGGCCAGAGGCACTCCTCGATGCTAGAACAATAGAAAATCCAGAGATTTTAAAGGAACAAGCATTCAGTGAATAGTAGATAATAGTATGCTTTTAATAAAAACTTGCATTATTTAAAAAAATAAAGCCGCTATCATTAGGGACTGACGAGAGAGCTCAGTCCCTAAGACTGCTTGCTGCTCTTTGAGAGAACTTGGGTTTGGTTCTCAGCACCCATATCAGGTAGCTCACAACGGCTCCAGCTCAGGGGATTCACCGCCCTCTGCTGGCTTCCACAAGCACCTGGACACATATGGGACCTATGCACACATACGTACACACAAACATGGGATAAAATTAAATCTTCTTTGTTGAGCATCTATTACATGTTCTTATCCTCTAGATATTAATTTATCTAGTGACTAATGAGAAATGAAATCCAGGTTAAATAACTTACCCCAATTCACAAAGAAATTGTCCTCAGAGTCAGAATTGGATCTCAGGTCAATCTGAAGTCGATGATTGTGTACCTTGTGGCACAGGGCATCATCATTATCGTCGTCATCGTCGTCACCACCACCACCACCACCACCACCATCACCACAGTCACCAACTGTCCTGATTTAATCAATTACTCATTTAGAGAAAAATGAATAGTCCTCTTTTTTTTAAACACCTGCATTGGCATCTGTGGTTAGTTCTGCCTGGCAAAATCTTAATGGGAAACATGACGTTACCCTTGGCAATAAACAGCTGATGATAGAAATATTTTGGAATCTATTTCCTGTATTTCCTTTCTTCATAGTTTCATGCTCACAAGCTCAAGCTTGCTTTCCCCTCCTTGCCAATTTCATAGCACTGACTCTTCACCTAGTCGTAGTAAACTTACAATGAGCTTTTACCTAATGATTTTCGTCTTGTTTATCAAATCTAACATGAACTTGAACAGGTTCATGAAGCATGCCGAAAACAGACCGTAAGGTAACCGAAGTACATTAAGCTATCAAGGATAAATAATAACAGAGAATGTGGGTATGATAAACTCAGAGCTCAACATCGGGGCATTAAAATATGCTTTACGTTCAAGTGATAACACGGAAGAAGGGGTTTCTTTAGAGTTGACAGTCAATCACTAGATCTTGATGAAATGAAATTACTAGTGAACCAGGTGTCAAAGAGGGGAAGCATATAGCACTATTACAAAACAGGCTCAGAGATGAAGGGGTGTACTCTGGAGGACCCGTATAACAAAGAAAGATGGGAGTTTGAAGGGGCCATTCTCCTCTGAGCACACAGGTTCTTGGTTATCCCAATGACGCCTGGGCAATGAGAGCTTGGGAGCATGGAAAGCAAGCTCCGGAAACAAGTTACTTACTGTATAGCATCAGAGAGATGCCCTGACACTTAAGCGCAAAGTGTTGATGTCACTTGATTTAATCTCTACTAATCAGAACCAACGAACAGTTACAGTCCTCTTGGAATATTGTAATAGTGGAAATACTTTAACTGTAAATATTAGTAACTTTAGCATTGGATTCCCTTACATATCCAACGAACAAGTGTAAACTAGTTATAAGTACTTATAAAAATTGCATTTTTTTTCCTAATGACACATAGCAAAAGGCAAGGCATGAGGAAAGGATGATCGCAGCTGAAATAGCGACTGAAATATTATGGTTTGGAAGGCAACTAGTGGAACAAAAGAGCTTAAGATTCCAGTGACTCACCACAGTAGAGACTGACTCCTCACTCAGTGTAGAATCCACTGAGGTTCAGGGAAGCATGTATGTGAGTATGTGTGTGTAGCTGGAAAGCCCACGTCATTGTCATGCAAGATGGAGAATTCATCCATCTGATGGATTTAGGATCGGCTAGTGCTTCAGAGTTCTCTGTGGAAAGTCTTAAGAACATCCAACAGGAAGCAAGTACAACAACCTGTGCCACGGTCGAGAGGTGTGTGGCCTTTGATGTAAGATATGTCAGAGCTTAAGTCGCTTCCATTCACGTTTTAATGTGAGAAAGTAGGAGAACACTGGTTAGTTATGTGTTCAGAATGAAGACAAGCAACAGAAAGATATTGTCGAATATTACCGTCTCCTGCCAGAAAAGCAGTAAGGAATCCTCATCATCAATGACAAAGTAATCATACAATATGAACACTATGATCAACCAACTATCGACATTCTAAAGGACATTATTATACTGAATTCACATTCAAATGAGTAATATTTCCTCGTCACCAACCACTTGGCAAAGCTGTGTACCTTCTTTTGGACTCTTTTGTTGCTTTCTCTAGAACAAGTTTTGCTTGTTTCCAGCACTTCCAATAGTGACAAACTTTCCTTTAAGGATGAACTTGACAGTGATTATAAAAAGTTAGAGACCCTGGATGGAAGAAGGAAGGGGGAAGGCAGAATCAGGTATTGGGGGAAGGCGAGACAGGAGAGAAGCCCAGAGGACTGGGAGAATGAAAGGAAATATGCAGCTACCGGGAAATATGCAGTTACCAGGGGAGAGGGAAAGGCGGGGTGAACCTCTAGAAAGTCCCAGAGACCTAGGATGTGAAAGGCTTCCAGGGCTCAGTGGGGATGACCTTAGCCGAAATGCCCAACAGTGGGAAGATAGAACCTGAATGGACCGCCTTCAGCAGACTGACATGGCCCCCAGTGGAGGGATGGTGTCAGCAAACTACCTTCAAAATTTTTGACCCAGAATTGTTCCCTTCTAAAAGAAATGCAGGGGCAAAAATGGTGCAGAGAGTAAAGGAAAGTCCATCTAGTGAATGGCCCAACTTGGGATCCATCCCATATTCAGGCACCAAACCCTGACACTATTACTGATGCCATGTTGTGCTTGCAGACAGGAGCCTAGCATGGCTGTCCTCTGAGAGGCTCTACCAGCAGCTGGCTGAGACAGAGGCAAAAGGGAGGAGGGAAGGGGTGAAGAACTCTTGGAGGGGAGACTGGGAAGGGGAGCAACATTTGGAATGTAAATAAATAAAACGAGTGAAAAGTTAGAGCCATGTGATGACAGCTATCTGCTTCAGTATAGCATAAATACATGGAAGGAACAATGGGGCTTGTCTCCCCAGAGACTATGTACGGCAACTCCCAAACAAACACTGGAAGACTGTTGAGCAAATAGAGTCATTGTTAAGATCTGACTGTGTTTCTTAAGAGAGATATCATACAGAGCTGCTGAATGGCTGCCATTTAGATGTATGGATTTTCAGAGTATTGAAACTGCATTAGGAAAGGGGACGGGTAGAGAATACAGAAGGCTGTGCTGTGTTGCAGTGCAGGAAGTAGAATTTCTCTTCCTCACAATAGAATGTAGCTGAAACCTCTGCTCTCTATCATCTCCTCTCCTCTCCTTTCTTCTTCTTCTTCTTCTTGTTCTTCTTCTTCTTGTTCTTCTTCTTCTTGTTCTTGTTCTTCTTCTTCTTCTTCTTCCTCTTGTTCTTCTTCTTGTTCTTCTTCTTGTTGTTCTTCTTCTTCTTGTTCTTCTTCTTGTTCTTGTTCTTCTTCTTGTTGTTCTTCTTCTTGTTCTTGTTCTTCTTGTTCTTCTTGTTCTTGTTCTTCTTGTTCTTCTTCTTGTTCTTCTTCTTCTTGTTCTTCTTCTTCTTGTTCTTCTTCTTGTTCTTCTTGTTCTTCTTCTTCTTGTTCTTCTTCTTCTTGTTCTTCTTCTTGTTCTTCTTGTTCTTGTTCTTCTTGTTCTTGTTCTTCTTCTTCTTGTTCTTCTTCTTGTTCTTCTTCTTGTTCTTCTTCTTGTTCTTGTTCTTGTTCTTCTTCTTCTTCTTCTCCCTCTCCCCCTCCCCCTCCCTCTCCCTCCCCCCATCTCTCTGTCCTTCTTTCTTCATACCTATTCTTGATACTTAGCCCAAACTAGCCTTAAGCTTACGGTCTTCCTGCTGCAGGCTTCCCAGTGCTGGGACCACAGGTGTGTGCTATCTAGCCTGACTTGTACATTTGCTTCTTGTAGCTATCAAGGAGAATGGCTGTGAGTCTATATTATTTTAACTAGTCTAATCGTTTGTGGGGAGGGATTGCAATAATTTATTTACTTTAATTAATCCAGTTTTCAAAAGCATTCCTTAACAGACAATTGTAATTGACTACATACGATTCCCTCTTAGAAACCATGTAACATGCAATCGGTTCTGTTATATGAGTTAGTAATTGGTTAAAACTGAACTATTTGGTGGGACATGAATGAAATCTCATAAAACTGAAAAATAGAATTTAATATAATAATGAATTGAAAACATTAAACTTACTTAAAATTAAAGTTGAAAGCGATGAAAAGTCTGTAAGATTCTTTACAAGCAAAGAGAAGTTTTAAATGCATAGGCCTCACACTAAGAAGGTGTAAATTTTCACAGATTGAAGGGATGTGTGTGGATGGAATTTTTCTGGAAAGCCATATGCCAATGCGTGTCAAAATGGGATAAATTTTGACCCACAGATAATTCCACTTTGGAAGTTGACCAAAGAGAGTAATCAGACAAATATTTGATAATGTGATGGTGACCATACCTTTATTTGTGACAGTGAAAATGTATGTCAAGTGAACAAAACCCTAAAGGTGTGTTGAGACACCATCAGTGAGGCAGGAGACCACTCAATGACACTTTCTTCAGCGATAAAAGGGCGCAGTTACAGATTCTCAAGACCAGTGTGAGCAATAAACCAATTATGAAGTAGGGTGTATATCTTATTTGATATTTCACATCTTATACAGACGTGTAAAAATGCCAGTGTTGTTTCTTTTTCTTACTTTCTGCTTCTGTTCCTCCCCCTCTCCGCTCTCCCTCCCTGTCCCCTTGTCTATCTCTCTTTCTCCACTCTTCTCTTTCTGTTTCTCCCCTTGTCTTTTGCTCTTCTCTTTCCCCACCTAGGATGAGATATGTTTACCCATAGCCCACTGTCCTAGAAAGCCCTGAGCAAGGTGGGTTGGTGAGCTCCAAGGTACTCATTTTTGTTTCTTTGTTACACACACACACATACACACACACACACACACACACACACACACACACACTCACACGTATGTTCTCTGTGTAACATCCCTTGCTGTCCCTGTCCTGGAATTTACTCTGTAGATCAGGCTGACCTCAAACTCACAGAGATCTGCCTGCCTCTGCATCCCAAGTGCTGGGATCAAAGGCGTGTGCCGTACCACCACTGCCCATCTTTGCCTGGCCACACTCCCTGGCTTCAGAGTCACTCTTAAAGTCTGTTTCCAAATGCCATCTCCTAGTCAGAGGTTCCTCAGATTCGCTCAGACAGTCTTAGACTCTCTCACTGGAGAACGCTCACCCACCTTGCCTCCAGAGGTTTCCCAGAGAATACAACTCACCCTTATGGAGAACACAAAGCAAAGCCTTCTCGTGTCAGTCAGCAAATGGAGGCACTGAAGGTGGCACCAAAAGGAAGACAGAGGGAAGACAAAGAGAGCAGTGGCGGGGGGGGGGGGGGAGCCTCTGATTCCATCCGCCTCCATGTTACAACCACCGTCTCTCTTGGACCAGTGTCACTTTTGGAACTGTCTACTCTGGTTTCTCCGCTTCTGAGAAAGCCATTCGCCATGCCTTATCAAGTTCAGGAAACCATTAAATAGACAGGCCTTTCAGGCAGAACAGGTATGTAGTCCAAACCTGATATCCGTAAACACAGCCTTCCAAGCCGAGCATTTCCTACCTGTAAAATAAAGACAATTTTAGCCACCCCCCCCCAATGGAATGTGAGATCCAGCTTTAGACTGCTAGAGGATTTTGTAGACTAACAGAAAACAACCTCTATGAAGTGTTGAACACACTGGCTTTAAAAAAATGCTAGCCATGGAGTTGGAGAGATGGCTCTGTGGCTAAGGACACTGGCTGCTCTTCCAGAGGATTTAAGCAGGCAAGAGATGGACAGACATATGTGTAGGTAAAACACCCAGGCACATAAAATAAAAAGTGTGAGCTACTAGGTTTCCCATAATCATTAATTACTGACATTTAAATACGTTCAAGATGTGAAGCTGCCATGAAAATCTGAAACCCAACAGTTGTGGAGAATGCCTAAAGCAGACCTAACAGGAGATCCCAGGAAGAGCAAAAGAAGCAAATGAAACGCAGACAGGTGTTCTGTAGTTACGTAAGATAAAAATTAGACAGGAGGGAGTCCCACTTGGGAGATAGTTAGGTCCTGAGTGACTGTTGTGTGGTGGACATAGAGCATATGTGTCAAGCACCAATGCCTCAGACCCATGGGAGTGGCTTCCCCATATGAGGCTCAGAGGGATGTCAAAGGCTCCGGCTGGCTCCCTGTGTGTAGAAAGTATCCCACATTAGCTTCTCCCCACCCCTCATGCTTGCAGCCCAAGCTTCCAAGAAGCTACAGTTTTTCCACCAGAGAGCCCAGTCTACCTGGTCCCAGCTTTCGTACGTGTCTGAGTGTCTGTCTTTCCTTCTCCAGCCCTGTCAGGTCAGTCCCTAGATGATGAGTCACCGTCTCGGGCTGAAAACTTGGAAATGCACTCAACGAGATTCTCCCAGTAAAAGCAACCTTGGAGAATGTGCGTTTCCTGATACAGCACTCTGTAAAGTTGGCGTTCTCGTCTCCACTCTACAGAGGAGAGAACGGCTTTGGAATGCGCAGACACTGGTTTAAACTTGAACAAAGAAAGAGCGAGGATCTGGCGGAACCTTAAAAAGAGACCGTGTTCAGTGCACAGGTCTTGCTACCCAGTGAGTGCCTTGGAAGCAGCTGTTGTTCAATGGCACTGCGGATGAGACAAGAACCTCTCCCTTAAACCTGACGTACTGGATGGTGACAGCATGGCTCAGGCATTAGATCAAGAGCGGAAAAGTAGGTGACTAGGCCCTCAATCTAGGAGTTTAATCTCTATCTCTGAAATTATCTGATCGTAGACTTAGCGAGTATCCTTATATGGTTAGGCTAGCTAGGGCTTAGAAAGACAGAAGAATTGGGACAAAAGGAATTCCTGTTGTTGTCACCATGGTTTCCTGCGATATGGATACAACATTTTTTCTTAAATAAAACAAAGAAGTTTTGTCCCTTGTATTTCAATAATGCATGCATCTCACTCAAAAGCAAACGTCTTACTTTTTTTTTCTTTTCACTTCAGAGACACATCAACAGCATGAACATCCCAAAGAATGTGACTCCAGTAAGAAAGCTAGGGACAGGCTGCATCAGGCTCCTGAGTCTCCCACACTCTCTCTGTCTAGAGCACTCACTGTCCCACCTGCTGCTGGGCCCCAACTGGGCACTTTGATTTTCCCAAGGCGTCCCCGCTCTCATCCAACCTGCCCAGTGGCCAATAGAGGGCGGACTGTCTCTTCCCTCCAAAAGGCCATCAGAAAGTCTCCCTACTTTTGCTTCTAGGCTGCCCTCCCTCCACTCCCTCGGATTGGGAGTTACTTTCCAGACCCTCGCCTTGCCTTTCGCCTTTCACCTTTCCTGTGTGCTTTGTTTAGAGATGTCTGCTAAAACTCAGCTGGGTCAGAGAAAACGTCCAAGTGTCTTTTTGCGTGTAACTCTCCCTTTCAACTCACGCTTGTTCTCAGTATGGATCCCTCCAATTGGCTGACAGAGTTTGGAGCTCCTTAATAATTGTGTTATAAGGTGATCAACACTACAACCAGACACACTCAAAATATTGTAGAAAAGGGAATATGTTCAGGGAGAGAACCAGTAAACCACATTCCACGTAAGCTCTGGTTCTTACATTTTTAAGTGTCTTTCAGGGCCCGTGTCACCTTTCCCAGCCTACTTTCTAACTCAGTGCTCAGTGGTCATCATGCTTAGCTGAACTACCTACCCTCTTTCTTAAAGATGACAGAATCTCTTACCAATTAACATTGCCTCAGCTCATGGACACCTCCTCTCTTGCTGGATTCCTGGGAAGAAACGTTTTAACTTAGCTCCTAGCTCACATACGGGTCTTGGCTAATTAGGTAGAGCCATGGATTCTCACTTGCACTAATTACTGTATTCAAGATTCCTATTTACTTCAACGACTTGATTCTATGACAAATGACTACATTCCAGTCTATATTTTCTAAGCCTGTTAAACCTTTCTCTTCCTTATATCTATTTATTTGTCTACCTATAAAGTCTCAAGAAGGATAGGTAGAGGCCTCCATATTGTTGCTCGTCTATTCCAAGATCTGTGGCGTTTCCCAATTCTTAATGTATTGCCGTAAAAGGAAAGAATGGGCTCTTTAGACAAGGGTGAGGTCACTCTCCCGAGACGCAGTCTCTCTGCACTTTTGCCTCCCCTCTCTTTCCTGACCTTGACTTTTTCCCAAGTCTAACAACGTTATCTGCTGATGTTTTTAATGAAGTCTTTATTCCTGCATTTGAACAGAAGTTCAGATAACCTCTGCAGGGGTGGAAGAGATGTTTTAACGAGGTCCAGTGATGACAGCTTGTTGGCAAATTCCACGGTGAAGTTCTGGTTCCTCGTTGGGCACCAAGACACTAACGTTTATTATGTGTTCTAATATTTGGTTTTGCTAAAGGAAAACCTAGCAAGTTGTAAATGACTTCACCTTGTACTTTTACAGGGCTACAGGGTATGAGGACCTTTTAGAGAGGACCATGGAAAATGTGCCACAAATGCCTGGAGAATAGTCACCTCAATGACAGCTTTTAAGCCCCAAGAAAATGGGGTGTTCTCCCCCTTTGCAGTGTTGACGTTTCCCTATGCTACCCCCATCTTCAACAACCAGTCTAATTAATGAAACATTTCCTCTCTTCAGTATAAATGTCTTTAGTTTTCTGATGCCATTGGTAGGGGAATGGCACACTGGTGACTTTGGCTTTTTCTGTTGATGATAAACCAAAATATTCAGCAGAAGTACACATCTGTCTGACACGGGCAAGATCCCAAAGGCACCTTTGTGTCCTTTCTCCTCACGCTGGTGCCATTCACTTTTGTTCATTAGTCATGATGCCCCTGATCTAACTGGCTGCCACCTATCTGCAGCAAGACCATGTCAGGCAGCCAAGCCCACATCACACCTGCCCCAACACTAGGCTGGTATTCACATATGATCCTAGTCACTTTTTTATTTTTTGGCTGTTATTGTGTAAGGGGGCACGGAGGAAACAAGGAAAGGACCACTGGTTCTCTCCTGATGAGCGATCAGAGCTGTCACTGGGAGAATCTCCTCTGAAATCTACTAAAGAGAAATCCTCCACACGTGTACAGTTCCTCTTCAGTTGTTTCTTGGCTTATAACAAAGAATATTTTACTACCCGCCTTCCTTATTAATACATTCGTGATAAATGTTTTAGAGAAGAATAATGGGAGGAGGGAAAGCACCCTCCTCTTTAGCTCGCGAGCCTGAAAAAAAAAATAAATAAAACTGTCAGGTGGCATGTAAGGGTGCCTAGGCGCTTCCAGCCTAGCGTCATGTCAAGACTTGTAATCCACTATTGAGCCTTTACTCCAGAGAGGATTAAGCTCTGTTACTTTCCAGTCACCCCTCCCATGATACAGCACCTCCACACAGACATACAGAAGGTGGATCGTTAAAATTCAATTCAAGCTGCAGCCCTTCCCAACATTGTCCCGGCTCAGAATGTTTACCTAGACCATTTAAAGCACTCAATCCCACCAGCAGTTTCGCTGGAGAAGTCTCCAGGTTCCCAAGACTCCATTACATAATATCTTTTACAAAGTCTATTCCCAGCTCCAGTGGAAGATGGATTCTCGTCCAGTTTGCGGAAATTCCACGCGTTCGCTTCCCTTTCCTGGGCTTCGATCCGGCCAGTGCCCAGCCTAGGCTGCAGCAACAGCTCTCGCTAGGATCCCCGCCACTCTCTCAACTCAAAACTACCACCCCGAGGTGCAGCCGTCCCGCCCCCGGTGCTCCAAAGCTAGCCCTGGTGGCCCGGTGTCGGCGGGGGATCGCGTCGCTACGACTGTCTCGGATCCCCGGCCGCAGCGCGCTCGCGGGGCTGGGGCCCGAGCCCGGATGATCGGCAGCAGGGCCGGCTTGGTATGCTGGGCTGCGGAGGAAGGAGAGGGGGAGGAGGAGGAGGCGTGGAGGGAGGAAGGGCCGGGGCAGCCCCGGAGGGAGGCGAGGGGGAGGGGAGGGGGCTGGCCGGCCCGAGGGTGGGGGGGCAGCCAATGAGCAGCGCGCGGCGCGGGGAGGGCGGGGGGGGGGGGGATGAGGTAGGATGGGGGAGGGCGCAGCCGGAGCAGCGGAGGCTCCAGCCATAAACAAGCGCCCGGAGGAGCGGCGCGGGAGAGAGCCGAGCCGGGCGCAAGGAACGGACGCCACGGACCTTCTGCTGAGCCACCGCGCCCACTCGGCGGCTCGGGAGGCGGGGACCGGCCCGGAGGCTGCGCTGCCGTCGTCTTTCCCCGGCGATCAGGAGCAGCGCGGAGGACCAGAAGGAGCCACCAGCCCTGCTTCGGAGCGGTGCGCAGCCACCGCCGCCGCCAGAAGTTTGGGTTGAACCGGAGCTGCCGCGAGGAAACTTTTTTTCCTCTTTTTCCCCTCCCGCCCGGGAGGAAAAGGAGGAGGAGGGGAAGCCACCCGCCACTGCTGCCGCTGGCGCCAACGCTCGTGGGCTCCGGGTCGGCGCGGCCCGCAGGGGCGGCGGGGGCCTCGCCCCGAGAGGGGAGGAGCGCCCCGGGGGCCCCTAGTGGGGCACGAGGACCGCGGGCTGCGGGTGCGGCGGCGGCGCGTGTGCCCCGCGCAGGGGAGGGCGCCCGCCCCGCTCCCGGCCCGGCTGCGAGGAGGAGGCGGCGGCACAGGAGGATGTACTTGGTGGCGGGGGGCAGGGGGCTGGCCGGCTGCGGGCACCTCTCGGTCTCGCTGCTGGGGCTGCTGCTGCTGCTGGCGCGCTCAGGCACCCGGGCGCTGGTCTGCCTGCCCTGTGACGAGTCCAAGTGCGAGGAGCCTCGGAGCTGCCCGGGAAGCATCGTGCAGGGCGTCTGCGGCTGCTGCTACATGTGCGCCCGCCAGAGGAACGAGAGCTGCGGTGGAGCCTATGGGCTCCATGGAGCCTGCGACCGGGGGCTGCGCTGTGTCATCCGCCCCCCGCTCAATGGCGACTCCATCACCGAGTATGAAGTGGGCGTCTGCGAAGGTAAGGCTGCCCTGATGCGCTCCCCCTCCCACCTGGCCGGCACGGAACAAAGTTTGCTTGAGACTTTTCCCAGAGGAGAGGGGGATCCCGGGGAAGAGGGATCGTCGCTGTCCCCGGGAGGGTGCCCTAGATGCCTGCTCAGGGACAGGCGAGGTTGGGCTGCGTGGGTGAGCTCCTCTGAACCCGCATAGACACACACACACACACACACACACACACACACACACACACACACACACAGGTGCGGTGATTCGGGCTTACGCTGGGTGGCTCTTTCTCGCCCCAATCAGGGGTGCCCTGTGCGGGGAAACACTGCGGAGTCTGGCACGCGCGAGACCCTCGGGGAGTCCGCCCCTGCCGCCCTGCCCGCATAGCGCAGTGTGGCACCGAGGGCGTACGCAGTCCGCGCTGCCGGCTTCTGATAGCGGAGTAGACCTGTGCTCTAGCCTGCACTCCCTATATGACTCTTGTTTTTTCTTTGCGCTCTTCCTTCACCTCCTTTTCCTCCTTCGCGTAATAAATCAGTTTCAGCTCGGGAATATGTCAGTCCAGGCGAAGTTACACATGGTGATTACTCATTTATTTGCCTATTGGAAACGGTCAAAGGCTTACTCTTCTGGGTGGCTAAAGGGAGTGGGGTGGGGAGCTGCACCTGGGTTGAAAAGTTATGGTTCACTACAAGAGGTTTCCTTTCAAGGGCCAATATCCGCGGGTTTCTAGAGCTAGGGCTGATGTCTTTTTGTTTGTTTGACAGTAGATTCTGCACTGTTTGCTTCACTGTGGTGCATCGTGCACCGCGGTGTGTGTAGATGTACTGAGGGTGGGGGCTTTGATAGTGGAGCCTCCCTGTTTCGGAAGCACTGTTGGGCCGAGTGGGCCTCCATCTATCTGCACATGGCTCTACTTCTGCCTCAAGGTGCCCGATTACGTTTAAGGTCTAGAGAGAAATAGTGAGTTCTTTTATTTTGACAATGGGCTGGATTGTCTGTTAAAAGTGGGTCCCTGCCTACTTAGAGATCAAACATTGGGCCCTCGATGCTGCTCCCGGTATCTTGCCAGGGATCAGGTCTCACTTGCAAGAAAGGACAACTGCACTCTGCCTTTACTGCTGTCAGTCAGCCCCTGGGACACGGGTTTATCGTGAAGCATCCTCTCGTGTGTGTGTGTGTGTGTGTGTGTGTGTGTGTGTGTCCACGCGCGCGCGATTATTTATTGAGCTGAGAGCTGGAAAGGACAAAGGTGGGTGTATTAAATGACTCCAGTGCTGTGGTAACTCTTTAAACACACATGCATGTATTTTTACCTGTGGTTTTAAGGTTTTGGACAGTTGTGGGAAATCAGGGAGGCCTTCCTGGTTTGGAAGCTAGGGGGCAGTAATGAGTGCAGGGCCCTGCTCCTTTAGGATAGTGCCCGCAAGACCCCACATTTCCCTGACACAAAAAGACCCCTCCTGGTTTCCTCAACGCAGGGAAAATGGTCATCAGACAGACTGACAGAATTTCACGTGTTTTTGAGTTTAGGCCTTCTGAATAACTTAGGCTAAAATGTGTTCCTGTGAATCCTGCTATGTGGTGTACATAACTTGACCAGCCTCCTACAGATCTTTAAGAACTAGGAGGCCGTGGTTAAAGGCAATGGAGACTGTGGGGCAGCAGGAAGGGCTTTGGGAGGCTCTGAGGAGGGTGACCCTTGTTTGTTTTTTCACGTGTTTCTGGTGAAGGGGATGCTTGGGGGAACATTTGTAGCAATCAAGTGTTTTGGCAGCAACGCCCCGTGTCACGGCGCTACATGCTTTTGGCAGTTTGTTAAGGAGCCTGTCATTCTTCTGAAATGATGCATCCCTCACGCCTGCCTTTCTCCTGGTAACACCAGGTGCCCAAAGCATTGGCCTTGAAAATGCTTGGAAGTGTTTCTTGACATGAGTGTATTTCAATTAGTGCTCTCTGGAAACACATTTCAGTGAGCAGGCCTGTTTTCAGCTGGATGCTATGGGCACATCCCGCTACCCCCTCCCTCCCTCCCTCTCTCCCTCCCTCCCTCCCTCCCTCCCTCCCTCCTCCCTCTCTCCTTCCTTCCTTGACTTTTCCTTCCTCTCTCCCTTCTTCCTTCACTAAAAGCAGCAGTGAAATAGATCTTAAAGCCTCGAAACTAAGGTAAAAGGACAGCATTTTCTGGCACGATGTAATGCTTACCTTTGGAGAGGTCTTCAACTGTCTAAAATTTCAGATATTTTCACATTAATATAAAACGCGTGGACCCCTTTTCAGCATTAGAGGAGTCTTCAGGAGTCACTGATTGTCTAGAAGCTGCCCCCCAGTTTTTCTTTTTCCTTCTCCAGGAACTTTGCATAAAATTTCTCAATGGCCAGTACTTCCCTCGGTTTCCATTTTGATTCAGAAATTCGTGTGTATTGTTATCATAACACACGAATAGAAGTGGATCTATTTTATTCATGTAGAAAAATCTCTTGTGCTGCATTTTTTGCACTGAAATGACCCCTACTGGTTGTATCTGTTAATGAAAAGTCTTTTGAAAGCTTTTTTAGTTGGCTACCCTGAGAAAACATATTTCACGGTGTAAAATAGGACCAATCCACCTGCTTTTGAAGACACGACTTAAGTACGAACGTATGTTACTGTTTGCCAACTTGCAGAAATGTTTGTCCTTCCCATACTGACTTTTTTGGGGGCAAGGGAGTGGTGTTTTAAGTTCACTGAATGAGTTGGGCCAGCAACCCAAATGGGCCCCTTTTCTTCAGGATTTTATGGCACAGTGACCCCTAAAAATACAGGAACCATCCTAGTCATAAGAAGAACCCCGAAGAAGAAAAATTAATTTCCAAAGGAATGGGATTGTGAATCAAGTGGCATGTTCACTAGGATCTCTTCTCTGCGTTGAGACCATTATTTAAAAAAAAAAAAAAAAAAAAAAACACAAAAAAACCCAAAAAACCCAAGTTAGCGCCTGCCTATAGGATCGAAAATGGAGCCGGTTACCCAGAGTTTTTTCTCCTCTCTCAGTCTTAAAAAGGGCCAGGAGGCACTGGCCCTCCAGAGGCAGCAATTCCCTTTCCTGTTTCCATGCATCTAGCGAGCCTTCCTGTTGGCCGTTTGCAGAATCTTAGCTGGACTGTTTTCTTGGACAGGCGTCTGTCTCCAGGGAAATCACCTACCATTCCAAAAGACCAAGTTTGGCTTCTAAACCTGGGAGGGAGTCTGGATGGGAGATCTCTTTAAGGGATCTGAGTTTTAAAACTAATGAAGTGAGATTGTGTAGAAAGAATGTTTTGATTGGACAGCGAGGACTACATTTGGAACTGTGGGAGAGAGGCCTTATGCTTCAGGCTTCACTTGGGGTGGGCAAGGTGAAGAGGCACCGCCAGCCTTTTGTCTTAGGACAGTGCTGTGTTAGACGCAGGTGTCCATGACAGCAGAAGGGCACCAACTTTTTCCGATGCTTTGACTCTGTGGCCTCAGTCTTTATAGAACTGAAATTTCAGTCTTCAAAACTATTGCCTATTAAAAAACTCTTTGTCAACTCAGTTTTCCCCGTTGCTTTTGCTTCCCTTCCACCGTGGTTTACAGGGCAGCAAGGAGAACTTAAGACTGAGTGGTGGGAACTTATAGCAGAGAGCAAGGTTTGGTGTTCTAAAGCACCCCTGTGAAGTTACAGTTTCTTTATTTGTCTTCTGGGATAGTCAGTAGCAGAAGATACCTACTTGGGGAGAGAGGGAGGTGGGAGGTGAGCCCAGAGAGCAGTGCCCAGGACCAGGTAGAGATATCAAAACATTTGGCAGGGCATGGGGTACATGAAAGCTGCCCTTTTTACTCTGTGGGAGAACCTGAAGTTGAGAGTCTATGGATTTTCACAAATTAAATAAAGGAGAGGTGGGGCAGAGCGAATACTTCTGTACTGAAGTTAGGGAAACATTTCAAACCCAGGCTTCCAGACCGCTTCCAGAGCAATGAATGGGTTTCATTCTCTCCCACAGAAGTCTTTAGGTAAGGTCCACGCTTTGATACCAGAGAGAAAGGTGAGCAGAGGGCGCCTAAAAGATGTTAGCAGGCTATGGGAAGACAAACTTAATTCAAGTAAACAAGGAAGTAATTAATTCCTCCTCAGAGTAAATATTGACAAAACACACAGGACCGACTATTCACTGCACACACACAAATGGCAGGGCAAAATGACCTTCACTTGGGCTGTGTGGCTTACAGAATTCTCTGCTGATGAGGACTCCTGTCACATAAAACACTTGGCAAAGGACAGATGAGCTGTGGACTGGAGGGGAGAAAGGCAAAAGCAGCAGGCACCAGGGCATGCACTGCTGGTGACGTGGGTCAGGGTAGAGACTAGGAAGCTCTGTGAGCAGAATGTTGGGAGTACAGTTGTAAGCAGAACTTATAAGCTCACTTATAAAACATTTTTACTGCTTGTATGGGCATGCGTGTGTGTGTGTGTGTGTGTGTGTGTGTGTGTGAGTGTGTGTGTGTGAATGTGTGTGTATGAGTATGTGGGTGAGTGTGGATGCGTATGAGAAAATGAGAGCGGACATGCATGCATGTGTGTGTGTATGTATGTGTGTGAGTGTGTATGAGCATGCATGTGTGTGTGAGTGTGAATGAGAAAGTGAGAGCATGTATGAGTGTGTATGAGAGTGTGTGTGAGGAAGTGTGTATGAGAATGAATGTGTATGAATGTGAATGAGTGTGAGTGTGTGAGAAAGTGTATATGCGAGAGAGTGTATATGAATGTGGGTATGTGTGTGTGAGACTGAGTGTGTGTGTGTGTGAATGTGAGTGTATGTGAGCGAGTGTGTGTGAGTGTATATGTGAGTGAGAGACAGTGTGTGTGAATGAGTATGTGTGAGCAAATGTGTGTGAGAGTGTGAGTATGAAAGTGTGTGTGTATGTGAGTGTGAGACTGTGAATGTGTGTGTGAGTGAGCAAATGTGTATGAGAGTGTGAAGGTGTGTGAGAGATAGTGTTTGTGTTTGTGAGTGTGTGAATGTGAGAGTTTGTATGAATGTGTGTGAATGTGTGAAAGACAGTGTTTGTGTGTGTGAATATGAGTGTGTGTATGTACACGAGTGTGTGTGGGTGTGTGCATGTGAGTGTGTGTGAGATAGTGTTTGTGTGTGAATGTGAGCGTGTGTCCATGTGAGAGTGTGTGTGTGTCTGAGTGAGAGAGAATGTTTGTGTGAGGGTGCATGTGTGTTCAGTGTGCCCTTGTGTGTGCTTGTGGATGTCAGAGGGCATTTGGAAGTCGGTTTTCGTCTACCCTATGGGTGCTGAGGATTGAACTCAGGTTGGCAGGCTTGGTAGCAACTCTTTCTCCTGCTGAGCCATCCATTCCGCCCCAGGCAGGTTCATTTATGAAGAAAAGTGAACAATCCCCAGACTCCGGATAACATTGTATCCATGTTTCGGAGCTGTTGGGAGATTCCGTACAGGTTTCTGTTCTCCAGGGCTTGGTTCCTATCCAGCCGTCTGCATGAGGGGTCTGGGGCTACAGAGTGCAGGCTTTATGAAACTGGAAGATTTAGATAAAATGGTGACCCCAGAAAGTGGGTGGACTAAAGGATAAGGAATGAGAAAAAGGGAAAAAAAGCCTTGAATTCATCTTAGCACAACTATATCACCCTTTGAAGAATGATCCAAAACACATTCCAGAGATTAATTGTGAAATTCCTGAAAAATGTGGGTGTGTTTAACTCAGGAAATGGTGCCAGCAGGAGAGATGACAGGGAAGCTTTCAACTGTAAAGGAGGCAGGGTGGGGGGTGGGGGGAGTGGAAGGTGAATATTTCTGGCAAAGCCAGTGCCTTGTTACACTTGTTACACCTTGTTCCAGATGGTGCATTTCATATAAGGAGTTTGGAGACATCTCAGTGTGGGCCATTTAATTATTTGAGGAAGGCACGACACGGATGCCTGTCATCTTACAGGTCTACTTCTCCAAGGCGGCGTTTTCAAGGATCAGGTTTTGCCTAGAAATGCATCACTCATCCATCTATTTTTCTGTTCTCTGTCCTGTATACAAGGCTGTCTACAGGGGTAGAAGGAAGCTAGGGGGTGTGGGGAGTCATTCAGAGCTAGTCTTCATTCCGTAAACCTGTAAACCCGTTCCCAGGCTGTGGGTCGTGACCCCTTTGGGGGGGTTGCATATCAGATATCCTGCCTGCATACCAGATTTTTACATTACGATTCCTAACAGTAGCAAAATGACAGGAGGTAGTATTGGAAATCATTGTACGGTTGGTGGCATCACCACAACATGAGGAACTGTATTAAAGGGTGGTAGCATTAGGAAGGTTGAGAAGCACTGCTGTATACCCTTTTAGTCAAGATAAATAGGACAGATACGGGTTGGACCCATGTAAGTTCCATGCAAAGATGATATGTATCTGTATTCTTACTTGCTTGGGCACATGGGTAAGATTTGTGACTGTAAGAATCAGGTTCTGAGGCTTGGAGGAGCTCATGTTTGGTGGGGAAGAGGGAGCCTGCTGATTCTCTTTAGAGCCCTTACAGTAAGGTGTCTGAGTGTTTCCCAACTTTTGAGCAGGAACCTGCATTCTCCAAGCTTTGCTAGCCCCAGTTCAGAATGGCAGGGTTCCTTTTGTGGTTTTTCTCTCTGTTCTGGCTTGCTCTGAGTGGTACCAGAGTGTGGGCAGGGAGCTGGGAGGTATCTCCCTCTTCAACTTCTCTCATCCTCTTGCTTCTCTTGGCTACCTGGCCTGGTCAGAATTGAATCCTTTGTCCTGAGGTAGACTCTTCTCCACTGATGGACAGAGACGCGTGCTAGACTGCATCTGTTTAAAGTTGCTCTTGGGTGAGCACAGAACTCTATTCTGTTTTCCTTTGTTAGCTTCAAAGTGAACGCATTTCAAGTCCTTATCGCCCTCCTCCAACCCCATTTTATTCTGGAGCCTCGGAATGTCCATGCTTTCGTGGATGAACGTGAAGGGTGGGAATGTGGTTTCCTTGTCTGACTAGTAAGGTTAATCATTGGGTTGTGATAAGAACGACCTTAATCCCCGAGAAACACCAGGGATGGTAATAGCTGACATCTGACAGGGCTGCTTGCCTAATGCAAGTGTGACAATCTGACCTGGGTTCATTTCCTTGCTTCACTTAACCTTTCTGCTCCACGACCCTTTAGGGAGTTAGAAGGTGGGTCTCTCAGAAAGGTAGCCAGTTATTAGTGATGTCATGCTGTCACCTCCAGCTGTTCCCCAACAGCACAGAAGTAGCCAGTTAAACTTGAGGCTTGTTACATAGAACATATCTAATAATTACTGCACAGGCTGTATCTTCAGACCTGAAGTTCGTTGGGATGCATTGTCAGAATTGTTTACTGAGCTCCTTTGTCTCTCTCTGTGGGGTAGTCTTTCATCTGGGGAGGTTGGGGGTCCTAAACTCATTTTAACCAGTAATGTGCATTTTCTTTTAGGTTATCTTTTGGAAGATTTTACTGGTAGCTCCTTAGATGTGTGTGTTTTGGGGGACGGGGATGTCATATTGATGGTCAGCACAGGATTGAGTTTGTCTTGAGATAAGGAGACAGCATGTATTGGCACAATTCTACACACACACATACCACACACACACACACACACACACACACACACACCACACACACACCACATACACACACCACACACATATACCACACACACAACATACACACACACACCCCACCACCTTCAGAACTCCAGGCCCACCTGCTGCTGTACCTGGTACAAACCTCAAAGCCAGAGGTTTAAACCCTCTATTCCTTTCTAGTTTAACCACTTACTCTGGGTCAGCTTATTTCCCCATTAAGTTAGGTAGCACCAACTAACCAGCGAAACATCTGCCCGCAAATTATTTAATGGGCATCTGCTGTGGGTCTGGTTTCTGTGTTATAAAATTCCGATACCTTTCTTTTTTTTTTTATAAAAACTTGGCTTCTGAAAGTTTAATGGCCCACAGTCACCTGGGAGCCTATTAAAAGTGCAGGTTTGGCCACTAGGATTATAGTTTAGCGGAAGAGCACATGTCTAGCATGTGCGAGGCGCTGACCCCTGCACCTAAACAAACAGAGCAGACTCTGACCGAGTATGCTTGCAGTGAAGCCTGGTGGCTGTCACTCACTTACGGGTGATGCCAGCATGGTTAGTCTCGGGTCGTTCCCAGTATCAGTTTCAGCTTTTGTAACAGGAAGTTGATGTAGAAGGGTATCTAAAACCTGTCACGTGCTGTGACAGTCGTATTAGTAAATAAGAGAGGCCCTTGACTCCATAAAGGTAATGGTTTACTGGTGACCAGGGATGGCTGGTTGATTCATTGTCTGCAGGTACCACACAGTGAGACCTGAGATGGGGAGTCCTGAGCATGCCGGGAGCAGGTGAGAGGGGCCGCTAACTTTACCTCAGACCACCAGGAATGGAGGGTTCAGCCCCCCCCCCCCGGGAGTGTCTTCTCTTTCCTCCTTTAGCCATTCCTGTTTTCCAACCAAATGGGTCTTGAGCCTAGATAAAACCAACATTCACATCTTGACTCAGATGATTTTGTTAACAGCACAGGGCACAGGCCAATCTTGGATAGTTTTTCTCAAGTGTCAGGCGCTTTCCACAAATAATTATAGTGAAGATTAGCAACAACAAATACATATATATATATATATACATATATATATATATACACATATACACACAATATATACATATATATACATATACTTACACACACATATATACATATATAAAATGATATATAGATTATGGGTATTGTGTACTTAAATACTAATAGTGTCCTCGGTAGATTTTTTTAATGACTAATATTAATTCTAACTTGCGTTCTTTTTTATTTCCATCTTTGTTAGCTTTCTCTGTATATAAATTTAGAAGTCAGCTTTGTGCGTGCACTAACACCTCCTCCACACATACTCTTTTTTGACGGGAGGCTCAGGATGATAATTCTGGTCTCGGATGTTTGTTCCGGAGAGGATGACTCCATAGTTCAGAGAACAAGGTGTTCCTTGGTTTGACCTCGGGTAACCCTAATTCCCAGGCCCTGTGGAGTTTGGTGGAATTGTGAACATTCGCTTGGGTTCATCTGAAAGGTGACAAGAGCTTATCTTGTTGCTGATCTCCATCTTGCATGGGGTATCCTTTCGAGGAGAGTGAGAACCTCAGTGTGACCATGGATCGGCCTACTGTGGTCTCTGGAGACGACTGTGTTGCTCCAGAGGAAGGGACAAACCAATGAAAATCTCTGACTTTCTCTTTGGTTCCCAGTGTAGATGTGGTCCCACTGTATGGTAATTCCTAACTGTGAGCCCTTCCTTCGTTCCTAGAAACGAGTATCGTTTTTGTTCAGAAAACATTAGCACAGAGTTCCCAAGACAGGTACCTCATAATGGCTACTGTGGGACAGGGAGAAAGAAACCTGATGAAGATGACCAGTAATTAGGGCCAGTAATTAGGTTACAGCTGATTCTTCTGGACAGCCAACCCTTCCCACCCAGCAGACACTCAGACACTCTTGTTAGTTCCTCTCCTTGGGATGCCCTCTGTCTTGTTATCAGGAATGTTGTCATTCAAACATGTAATCAAAATGAGAAAAAAAAAAACCCTACACAACATAGTTTCAGAGTTTCTTTTATGTCAGCGTTAATCAAACCCAAGCATAACATCCTAATTTGAAACATTCGCAGAACACTTGTCTTAAGAGTATGTAAGAAGAGAAACTAAAAGGCCGCAGAGATGACTCAGTGGTTAAGAGCACTGGCCGCTCTTCCAGAGGACCTGGGTTTGATTTCCAGCACCCACACGGGTGACTCACAAATATATATATATATATAAACACCCATACATATAAAACTTTTAAAAATAACATAAATAAATTTAGGAATGACTATATTTTAAGACTGTCATACTTTATTTCTAACTTCTGAGGGTTTGACATACCTACTGTACAAGTTTGAGCTATGTCTTTAGAACCTGGTATCCCAAGGTCTGGGGGGTTTTTGTTTTTGTTTCTGTTTTGCTTTTAGCTGTGAGCTGTAAATAGAGACCGGTGTCTGTCTTGTTTAGCGTTTCGAAACAACAATCATAAACATCTCAGATTCAAAACAGAAAGGAATTTCTGGCCGGGCAGGATGAAACCTGAGCTGGCAGAGCCCCGCTTACTGGAGGGAACTTGCTTAGCTTCACCTCCAGCTTAACTTAGAAAAAGGGCTCTCAGCGGCGATCAGACCAGAAGCATCTGGATGCTGAAGGATTGTGACACCTCTCTCTAGATTCCAGAGAGAGCCAAATCTGCCTGGAGGATGTTCCACCCGAACCAGACATCAGCAAGAAATATTTAGACACCCCCCCTTCAACCTCATTTCATGTCAAGAATCTCACACACGACGGCTGTGGGCTCTGTCCCCCAGAGTGAGTGTTTACAGTTCTGCAGAGCTAAAAGGAGGTCTCTCCTTACCTGCTCTTGTTGGAGCCTTGGCACTCGGTTACTGTTGTTGTTGTATGAACCAAGTGTGGTAAAGGTGTGGGTTTCCAACCATCTCTCTGGGAGTCAAAGTAGAGGGATCTTTAAATGAGGAAGAGTGGGATTGCTGTGTGCGGTTAGGAACCCAAGTTTGTGTATTTTCAGAAAAATTTTAGGGAAATCATTACCACTACCTCATGCCTTGAAAACAAAAGGCCAAGTGACTCTATATTTTAATCAAAGTGAGGGTCGGTTTGCTTATATCCTGGCTTGTTTCCGAAAGGCTTCGAGGCTTTCCACAGAGGTGACTATCGTCGGAGTCTTTCTTACACCTGAGAGCTGGTGTTGAAGGAGAAGAAGAAATAGTCATGGATTCTGGTCTGTCTTCATCATCCTCACAGCTCGGTGGCTTACAACTCTGTAACTAGGCTTTGTTCTGTCTTCATTTGCCAAATTAGGCAGTTACCTACCTGAATGCAGGAAGACTAAATCGGGGATCCTGAGGTTGTTCTCTGGTCCTAAGTTTGAGCTTTTAGGACCCACAAGCGCTGGCCAAGGATCAGGTATAACCTTGTGCTTACACAGGGAGGCAGGAAGAATGGTGGCCATCCACTTGATGGTCAGCCAGGTGCTGGGAACTGTAAGGCTCAGCAGGAAAACAAGAAGTCTGCTCCGCTTGTGTTTATTGGGATGGGCAGGTGACAGCAAAAAGCATCATTATAGGGACATTCGTGACATCTATTAAATACCTGCAGTCTGTCACTGTTAACTGTGTTCTGATCTACACCCAAGTCTAAACTGGCCCGCTGCTTTCATTCTTTCTCAGTTTCTCATTTGCTTTGTTAATTATTACAGTTACCCTGGGCCCAAGGGAGGTAGGTGACACACTGCAGAGGGAGACGCTCGCTCGGGCAAAGACAGGTCAAAACTCGCCCCATCCACATGCTGTGCCTCCAGTACTGGGGAGAGCTGAGTAATTGCCGCTCTTCCTAATAACTGCAGGCAGCAGCCAGATTCTCCGCATTCTTCCACCTTCGCTGCTGTTTTCGCTTGCCAGGGAGTTTCCTTAAGGAACAGAGACTGAATTTAAAGGAACATAACAGAGAGTGCGCAAAAAAAACCAGGGGGAGGTGGGCCACATGTGCGGGGAGCTCCCTGCTACCTCACCTTAGAAGGATGAAATGATACCGCATAGACCGAGCTCCCAGCTGCCTTGGCGACTGACTGAGCTTTTTGAGTCTCTCCATGGGTAGCACAACATACCTTCACTCTCAACTGGTTTTCAACATACCTTCACTCTCAACTGGTTTTCAAAGCCTCGGGCCCACTCTGAAGCTTAGAGAGTTGCATCTCGGAGTCTCTAGAAACTCCCATTTTCCTTTGTGTATTACATCAAAGGCTTGATAGTATGAGTCCTTGGCCCCGAAACTTGGTGACCATATTGTTCTAAAGATGGCGAAGGCTTCAGCACTGCCTCCAGCAGGTTTATGACACTGGTTCATTCCAGTCAGAATTTATTCATTGTTAAGTCTGCCGAATGTCGTACATACTCCCAAACAATGGCTCACAGCGTGAAAAGAACTCAGCGCACAATTATGACTTGGTTTCAGTTTCCCAAGGCACCAATTGCTACCTATAAGAACTTATTTTTTTTTTTTTAGTGTTCTATAATATTTTGCTTCTTAGCTCCAAATAATTCTTGCCCCCAATTTATAAAGCTGTTAAAGGTTCACTAGTGACTGAATGGGTATTTTAACTGGGTGGGTATTTTATATTGTACCAACACTTGCTCTTTTCTTGTTTTAGACGATGGTATCAAAAGTTGAATCCTGTTCCAGACCCTACCTTGTCTCTTCTTGTCTAGCCTGCTAGATAATTAGTAGCCAGTAACCATGAAAGTAGCCATTGAGGTGTGGGTGGTGTTAATTTACCAACTTAAGCTTTTGCCTAAGAGAAGCTTTCCTGGATTCTTCTGTGGTGTATAAATAGGTCCTCATTTGGGTTTCTTCCTGCTTGATTGGGACATCTAGCTGATGTCCTTGCTCCGAAGGCCTGGCTTTTAGAACTATGAATAGTGTGTGTGTGTGTGTGTGTGTGTGTGTGTGTGTGTGTGTGTGTGTTTGTGTGAGTCTGTGTATGTCTCTGTGTGTGTGTCTGTGTGTGTGAGTCTGTGTGTGTCTGTGTTTGTGTGTGTGTTTGTATCTGTGTGTCTGTGTGTGTGTCTGTGTATCTGTGTCTGTCTATGTGTGTCTGTGTGTGTGTGTGAGTCTGTGTGTGTGCCTGTGTGTGTGTCTTGTGTGTGTGTTGTGTGTGTGTTGTGTGTGTTGTGTGTGTCTGTCTGTGTGTGTTTATGTCTCTGTGTGTGTCTGTGTGTCTCTGTCTGTCTGTCTGTCTGTCTGTCTGTCTCTCTCTCTCTCTCTCTCTCTCTCTGTAGGACAATGAGTGCCTGCTGGGAGGCTCAGTGGATACTCACCCTGCCCCTTCTTCACACTGCCCACCCTTGTAGTTGACCCTCCTTCTCTAGCAGTCCTTTGGCAAAACCTTAAGCCAGCTGGACTGCAGGTGCCTTGGAAGACTTTGGGAAAATACTTCCCTGTTCCTTGGCCCTTACCTCCATATTCTTCCCAGCATGGCCTCCAGGTATCAGTAAGCTGTCTGTTCCCAGAAGTCAGCGCCCAGCATCCCATCTGCGGTGAGGACTTCTTCCAGTAAACCACCTCTGCACTAATCCCTAAAGGTTTCTGTGAAAATGTTCACGGGGTCCCAGAACTCCAGATCTGTTTGGTGCTGTGGCATATAATAATAGCACAAGTCAAAAAGCTATAAGAGCGTGTAAAGCAAGAATCTTTCTGATTAGTCTAAAAGGAAATTCCTGGGACAGAATGTTTCTGGGGTGTCAGCAGACCCTGAATGGTGCTTTTCCAGAAGCATCCTTGAGAGAGAGAGAGGAGCTATCATGGTTCCTTCTTTCAGTTTAACTCTGGGACTTAGAAGTAGGGCGTGTGCCCCTGTACATGCTGCCAATAACTTAGGTCACAGCATGAAGAATACTCTATGTTGTTACTGCTGGCTTGTTGGGAACAGCTCTGGGTTAGCATTTTGCCTCTCTGTAGACCATCAACCTGAAGGAACCACCTGCTGAAGGTTGTACCTGCTTTATTGGGGATGTATACTACTGGTTGACATTGGACGTCTTACTCAGTCACTCTCTGTCTGATTCTTTGAAACCGAGTCTTCAGCTGAGCTGAAAGCTCACTAATTTGATCGGAATAGCTCACCAGTGAGCTTCAAGAATTCGTCTGTCTCCACCCCCACCCACACGCCTTGACCCCCAAGGACTGAGGTTGTAGATGACACATGTCCAGGACTGTGGGAGATTTGAACTCAGATTCTTATGATTGTGTGACAGCCAGTCTAGCGACTGAACCATCTCCCAGGCCTTGTTTTATTTATTATATTTGAACACAGAATGGTTTTAATTGAAGCGCTTTTGCTTTTGAACTGTCCGTTTAATTGAAATATTGATGAGGAACCAAGTAGAGGTTAGGACTATTATTACTGACATTTATTTCTTGGTGGATTGAGACAAGTTTTATCTTTAAGAGCAATGAGGCTTCATAAGCAGGCTGTCACTATTAAACACAGTTGCTTTGACTTTATAAAGGAATTTTTGGACATGCGAGCCAAAAGAAAACACGGAAATTTAGGGTGAGAAACGGCAGACATCTGTAGGGAAATAAACAAACTATGAGAAGCCAAAGGTGGTTGGTGGGGGTTTTTTTGTTTGTTTGTTTTTTTGTTTTTTGTTTTTTTTTTTTTTTTTTTTTTTGCTGGAAAGAGATCATAATTTTTTTTCAAAGACTAAACTGGGAAAAGGTGAGCCTTTAGCAGCCAAGTTTATTGATTCTCTGTTCAAAAAATTATATTAGACCCTTAGAAAGACAGGAAAAAGGAAAGAGTCTGCCAACAGAGGGCTGGAAAACTTGAGGGAGATAAAGTATTTACAAGTTTTAATAACATAAAACGCGTCCAAGAGCAATACATAATTGCAGCTGCATTTGGCAATGAAAATAACCCGTGGATTATATTTTTTAAATTGTCTGTGAATATGTAAGCTCATGCCCTTGGGTAAAAAATACTTGGGTGATAATGTTTCTTGAGAGAATGGAAAAATAGAAGGTATTAGGAAGTTAAAAAAAAAAGGAGTGGTGCACCATAAGAGAAGAAGAGGCAACATTTTTTGTTAGGAGGGGTGTATTTTATATGAAGACTCATTACGATTGCTTCTAATCTTGGTGTAATAAGCAGTTTAACTTCCCATACCAGCCGTGGTAATTTGCCTGTTTCAGGGAAAGCCCACAGGTAAGGGAAAGTTAGGGCACCGAGTTAAAAGATCCGAGCGTCCTGCTCCTGAAGTTTCAGGTTTTCCAACCTGCTTTCAACCCTGGGCAGAGACCCTTGGAAAAACCACAAAACTAGGAAATGTGCTCAATACATTTGTCTCGATCCTTTGCCACCAGATCTAGCAGCAGGGCCAGGAACTGGAAACTGGGTGTGGTGTCACTTTTCAGAGAGTCCCTAAAGCTGCCTGCCCGGCCTTTCAGATGTGCTCTCATCTCTTGGGCCCTCAGCTTTTCTTTGTGAAGCCTTCCTGCCCTGCCCAGGAAAAAGTAATACCACCCCCTCCTCCTGGGTGCCCATAAATAGCCCTTTTCCCTTCCCTTCTTTAGGCCTTTGATAGTGTGTTAGAGTTCACATTTCTGCCTTCCTCCCTGCCTGGTTGTGATGTACTCGAGTGCCAGGATTGTGTGTTATTCTGGCGCTTGGCACACAGGAAGAACTCAATGAGTATTTGTTGACTAAATCTAGACTCAAGGTCATCCAAGATATTAGACAGAACTTTTCCGTCTCTACCGTTCCATTTGTATTGTGGAAACTGAAACAAGAGACACTTAACTTACCTGCTCCCAGGGCCCCCGTGAGAGAGAAATCCTGTCATTGCAGAAGGACACACAGGTGGGTTTTAGCCTGTCCACCTCAGCAGGTCTTAATGGTTTTGGGAGCATTTGCATAATGAGTTGAATTCAGCTGTATTTATTTTAGCAAGTATTTTTAAAGCATTTTTAAAATTGATTCATTATGACTTTTTTTTTCTAGTTTTTCACCAAAATGTTCCCTTTTGTGAACATTTTGAACAGGCCCCTTCACCTACGTGCAAGAACGATCCTTATAAGGATACTTATAAGTGCTTGCTGATGGCCAGAGATCTGGCACACTAAACAAGTGTGGCCATCAGTCGCTGATAAACTACTGAGAAATGATTATGAACAACTTTGTGGACACAAGTCAGATGGCCGCAGGAGCACTGTCAGTAAAAGAGTTCTGGAGTCTTAGCAAATCCAAAATGGTACCTTATGTGAGCCATTCAGCTAATTGGGAGGGAGTTGCTATCAACTGAGATGCCCCGGATGTTGGGTCTTTATGAAGTGCATGAACAGCAGGAGGGTGGTCCTGCCTGACTGGATAGTGACAGCACAGCCTCTCACAGGCTTCAGCAGGACATCCACAGGAATTCCATAGAAGGAGTTTGGGGAAGCTCAATCCCATTTGGATTTGCACCAAACCCTGTAATTTTAGGGACTGAGGGATTCCTGATGATTAGTGGCAGGAGCCTGAACTTGTTGTATTTAGTGGCAGGAGTTGGTTGATCGTCAATGCTAGTCATGAACTTTTTGTTTGTTTGTTTTCCTAAAGGTCTTAAAGTGATTTACAAATTAAGACAGAGTGACATTAGACACTTAAGGGCACAAATTAGACTAAGCCTCTCAGCTGCTGAGGACTAAGATTTGAACAAGATAAAGTACAGGGGGTCAAGTCACAGACACATATAACCTTACCCTGGCTGCGGGAGTGTGATCCAGCCAGTGCTGGGGCCAAACCCAGGGAGAGCCTTGTGTTCCAGTCACTCTAACACTGAGCTAGATTCATACCCTTCCCGTGTAGATAAATCACTGAAGTAAACGTGCCTTGGGAACCCATTTCCTTAGAGCGTGTTGATTGCTTTTGCTGTCTCTGCTACAGTGTTCTGTCATTCTCACACTGGAGATGCTCATCCCAGACAGACCCACCTCAAGTTGTTGCTAATGCTTATACTATAGTTAGTGGCTTTCCCAGTCACCCATGTCAGGTCCTATTATCTATCACCTGTTGTTGTTATGAAAGGCTTTTGGAACAGGAAAGAGGGCACGTTGGAACAGTTGGCTAAGTTACTTGGGTCGGCCACAGTCCATAGTTGGAACACACACACACACACACACACACACACACACACGGATACTTCTAAGTAATGTAACTTGGCCATCCTCTTATCTGACAACTCTGTAGTAAGCGCTGGAGGTTTAAATGAGAATCAGCCTCTAGGCTTCAGGGACAAGTTTCTCCCTCTTTGCGTCACTCTCTTTTAAAAGACCTTTAGTAGCAGGAGGAGCTTTTGATTTGATGGCAGAAGGTGCCCCTCTGGGGTGTGTGTTCTTAAGCCTGTGATTACATAGTCAAGAGTAAGGCAGGGACCCTGAACCAAGCGTGCGTGCTGCTGCTGGTGCTGCAAAACACACTTACCCTTGTGTTTCAGCAAAATCAATGAATGGAGGCTGAGGACCGACCGGGAAGCATACTTGAAGAGGGTGTGCCCACCAGACTGCAAGCCAAAGCAAACAAGTCCTTGTAACCGAGAAAGACTTCTGGGAGGAGAGAACTGGAGAAGTGACTCTGAAGTCTAACCAGAAAGTACTGCTGAGCCACATGCAGAGCTAGACCCCCTGAGTCCTGAAAAGAACACCTCCAAGCTATTAGGAGGGGACGGTTGTTTGAGCTGGCTTTTGACAAGCCTATCACATCTACATTTGAACCCGGAGATAGCACTCGAGAGAGAGAAGAGTGGTGCTTGGGACAGCGAAGGCAAACTAGGGTGATATTGGGCCCAGGGAGAGCAACAGGAGGATACCAGTGACCTAGGACAGAGTCTTACAGAGTGATCAGTGGCCTGGCACAGTGGTAGTTGGCATTGTCCATGAGTCTGCACCTGTGGGAACGGGCATTCTCTGCCATTCTTTATGGGGGGAGTGGGTCACTCCGGTGGACAACGGTGCATATGTTGTAGATTTCGTTATGCGTGCATGTTCATAGACAAGCATCCCTATGTGCGGTGTGCACGTGCACAGGAAGAAGGCTCCTCACAGGGTCCTGTGCTTGCCCTGACAAATGGCTTCTTCTTGTCTAGACTTGGTGATTATTGAAGGTTGTCCTACTGTCTCTGGTCATCCTCGGTGTGTGGCGATTAATGCATGTACATTGTTTCTATGCATGAAGCTGCACCTGTCTTGTATCTTCTGAAGTTACTGGGCTTCTCATGAGGTTTATGGTTGCTAATGCCCTGACCAGGGTGTCAACGACGGTAGCCCATTCAAAAGCATTGATAAATTCCTTAAAACCGTGTGTGATCCAAGATTCTTGGTGATAGGCTTCATCTGTTGAGTCTTTCATGCAAAAAGAAACCTAAAGCTCATAAATGGTCCCTTTCTATCTAAAGTCCTTCTTCGTAGTTCCCAGGTTTGAACATCTTATTTCCCATCATTAGCTGTGTGTACTGGGGCCAAATATCGGGCCTGCTGCTATGGCTTTAAAAGAAACTATTATAAAGGTAGCATGATGGGAACGCTATCCAAAATACTTAAGAAAACACACCACACACACACACACACACACACACACACACACACACACACACAGAGGCTGGAGAGATGGCTCAGCGGTTAAGAGCACTGACTGCTCTTCCAGAGGTCCTGAGTTCAATTCCCAGCAACCACATGGTGGCTCACAACCATCTGTAATGGGATCTGATGCCCTCTTCTGGTGTGTCTGAAGACAGCTACAGTGTACTACTTATATACGTAAAATAAATAATTCTTAAGAAAACAGAGAGAGAGAGAGAGAGAGAGAGAGAGAGAGAGAGAGAGAGAGAGAACACGAACCAGCTTTAGGTTTCTATATTTTTTAAAAAAATTTTTTTATTAGATATATTTCTTTACTTACATTTCAAATGGTATTCCCTTTCCCGGTTTCCTGTCCATAAGCCTGCATCCCCACCCCTTCCCCCATATGGGTGTCCCCTCCCATCCACCGCCCCCCTCCAACATTCCCCTGCACTGGAGGGTCTTCCACTGGTGCCCCAACATCTCGTCTCCTTTTATATATTGAGTTTTTATTCTTAAACTATGCACTGTGTATCCCGTTTCTTTCCGGTTAACGGGTGCTCGTTCCTGTTTTGTTACATGGTCTCACTGTTCTATTTAATTTACGCCCAGTGGTTGCATAGCACTGACTGCAGACTTCGTTTCTTTGCCCACTTTACTTTCTGGGCTGTATAGGGAAAGCAAGAGCAAGTCACTCCAAGTGAGGTCGGTCAGAAAGTTTTCCCGGGTGCCGAGGCTCTGCAAACGGATGACTACAGTGGTCTCATCTCCCCTGCTAAGGATTAGCCACTTAGCACTTAGGATCTGCCCTTTGTGTCTCTACTCGGGGCATAATTTAGCTCTTGATGGCTGTCTGTTCTGTACCAACTGGGCTCAGTGACTCTAAGGGCAAGTCGTAGAGCTAACTAATGATCGTAGGCTTTGTGCAACTCGTCTACCCACTGAGAGAGACGTTGAGTTCATTGCCTTTTGGTGGGGAGGGTGTAGTGTGACAGCATTAATAGAATTACACATGCTTCCGTAGTATGGATAATCCATGTAAATAACTCAGTCCTAAACAGGGACTAAATATATCTACTTCACATTGGATTTTCAACATTTGTATTCTACATATAGCATATATTCTGGTTACTGTGGACTACTACACAGAAACCTAGACGTTACCCAGGCAGAAAGGAGGTCCATGGTCAGGATTGGTTGTTGAAATCCTATCAGGGAAACATTTTTTTCTATGGTTACTGATTTTCTACTTGTTTCTACAGTTCTGACGCTTGCTTCCTTCTCAGTTTATGGCGTGTGTTTCAGTATTTCGATCTTTTTTCGATATTTGAATCCTGATTCAACCATTTGTAGAGATAGTCTACAGAATCATATAGATCAGTTTTCATATAGATGTTTTGTTACTTTTTAAGTTCCTTTAGATTTGAGGAATACAAAACACTCTGGTTGTGCCTATATTGTATATTTCTGTAAACTGTGTCTGATGTATGCCAATCGAGATATTCTATAAACCAGAAACACTGCCTGGCTACTTGTTATTTAGAGAGGGTACCTATCTAGACTTCTTTAAGACCATAGTATACAACTAAGTTAGTCTGTCTGTCTGTCCATCTGTCTCTCTCTGTCTCTCTCTCTGTTCCTCTCTCTCTCTCTCTCTCTCTCTCTCTCTCTCTCTCTCTCTCTCTGTGTGTGTGTGTGTGTGTGTGTGTGTGTGTATCAAACTAGTACTAAAGAGATACTTTTTTGACCAAAATACTGACGTAAAGGAGCATAACTTTTTACTTCGTCTTTAACACCACCATCAGAGTGTGTATGCTGAAGTTGTGTTGCCCAGATGAAGAGATGTGAGGAGATTGCCCACAACTCAGAAAAGGCTTGAGGAGGAGGCGACCTGGGACTTTCCTAAGGTGTAGGTCAGGATGGGGCCTGTGTTATTGAAATCCGTTTATAAAACCATCTTCAGATGAGACACAATAGATCGGCTCCAGCACTGTGGTTAATCTTTAATCAGCCGCACTTTATTATCTACCCAGACGACAAGTGCTCCATCCCTCGAGCTGGTAAATGTTCGAATCTATTTATAACAATCTCGGTTGGTTCGGTCCTTATTGTATGGTAGACAGCGAGGCTTCTGCAGCAGTGTAAGGTGCATATGGGGGTGAGTGTTTAAACAGTAGGTGAACGATACTATGATGTCTGTCACTGGGCTACGTTTCCTTGCTTACAGAACCCTGGCTTTCGGCCAACTCAGATGAGCAGGGAGGCGGAGTTGGGTTTTGAGAGCCCTGGGTTTATTTCTGGCTGTCGGGATGAGCGACTGTTGGAGAAGGCATAAATATAGTTTGAGGTTCTGGCCAGATGTCGATGGTGGATGGAATTGTTTACCGGTGCATGTTTACAGCTGCTTGCGCTTTACCGCCTTGAGAGTTGGTTCTTCGAACAGTGACCCTAAAGTCTATGGGGCTGTCTTCAAAGTCTCCACCAGTGTGCCAGCCGTGGCCATTCCTGCCCTTTCTTTCTGCATTCAGATATCAATGTTCAACTTCTTAACCTGCTGGTGAGAGTTCAAAAAATTAGGCATCAAATGTTGGACAGAGGGAGGGAAAGAAGTTCCATATATTCCACAGGCACACTCCTTTGATGGACAGAGAGGTGTGGGGAAGTTGTAGCCCTGTAACCTGTTCTTCATCATGTCTGGCACATGGCTAGGGCAGCAGGTGACTAACCCTGGCTGGCTTTAGCGTGTCTGTCAGTTGGTCACTGACTTGCCCTGCACAGGCTCTGAATTCTTTCCCTTGCCTCTGCCCACATGAAAATGCTGTCCTTGGTTGATCCTCACTTCCCAGCCCTGTGCACATGTACTTGGGTCTGTGCTAGCCAGTGACCATAGCTGTCCTCATTCTCGGGGGCTCCTTTCCCTACCCTGTAGCACTACTGGTCTAGTGTCCCTTGCTGCAAGTTCCTCAGACAGTGTGTCAGGGTTCTCTCGGGACACAGTACCTACAATGTACCATCAGCACGGTCTCTGTTGTCCAGGGAGTTTTAGGGGTATAGTTTCAAGAAAGCCTAACTGGAGAAAATTACTTACTTCCTCAGGAAAAATCTAGATGACAAGATTCCTTAGAGAGAAACCATATTTTATTAATAGAGGCAAAATTGCGTCTGGGTGGGAGTTCGGGCTCTGAGGTAAGTTCACCGCTCAGCCCCGGTGACTTGTATGCTACAAGACCGTGTTCTCCTGGCCGAGCCGCTCGATGTCTGTCTGTGCTTTCCATCCGGAAATGGTGGTGTCTTCTCACTGGGGTGGTTATGAACAACAATTAATGTGGAAAGTAACTGGAGTAGTATATTGTATTTAATGCACACACAGTAAATAGCGGTTGCCATTTTAGCTTTGTACCTTAGCACAGAAACAGTGGCTTTTACATACCAGTGCTTGTTAAAATGGTCACAAGCGTTAGGTGGTGTATTCAGACTGTAGGGAAGTGGTTTTCTTTCCTCTTACTAACTATAAATAAAGGTGTTGGGCAAGACGGCGTAGGCATGAGGACATTTACTCCCTGATTGGGAGTTCCAAATCCTGTTTTAATCAGCGTGCCTGTGATTTGATCAGATCTACCATACCCAGTCTGTCAGAAGTTTTGTTAATATTTACTGGCTCCTAAGGTAATTTAGGGAAGATGAAAGGGCTTAATCAGGGGACTTATTTCCAGTAAACACTGTTATTGGTACATTCCAAGCTCCCAAAATAGGCAGTGGATATAATAAGAAAGCTCTGTTCTTTCTTTATGAGCTCACTGTGTCCTTACTCACCGCTGCCTTTCAGGTGGGCATCCCGGTAGGGAAGACAGATACTTTGTAACGAAGTTGCTTACCAGGCCCCTAGGTAGCCCCTCAGTGCCTAGTATGGGGGCATGTAAGTAGCAATTGCTTATTGATTGATGAGTCAGTAGTTGCTAGGTACTCTTCTTCAATCCAATAGCACAAATGCTCAGAAAGGGTGGCTGTTGATTTTCCTCATAGATAAGCGCCACCTTGGGTATTGAATCAAAGGGTGCCTCTCAGAGTTCTTGCTCATGCCAGAGGAATAAATGGTCTCCAAATGGCCCAGGTGAGATGGTGGGGTGGGGTAGGATGCCATCAGTTATCTGTGATTTGTCTAGACCATACTCCTGAGGAGAGTCATTGAACCTCCCCCAAGATGAGGTGAGTCCTTGGTTCTTCTTGGTTTCTGTTTTCTGTTTTCCCCAAAGTAAAGAAAACAAGCTTAAAAAAATTTTTTTTGCTACAATGTTTCATGTGATAAAGACATGTGATAAAGACAGTGGGCTGGAAGACAAGAACTTTGCTTCCTTGAGCTGGCAGTCACCGTTTTTTAAAAGGCAATCCTAGCTAGACAGTGTGTAAGGACTATGCATGAAAGTCCTGTGTCTGTCTTGTTTTCCTAAGTGTTTCTTCACCTTCAAAAAGTATTTAGATTTAAACAGATGCTTTACGGAGCAGGAGTGCAGAAGCAGTCCTTTTTGGTGTTGGGATTTGTAGAGCTTTAAACAAATGTGTCCGTTTACTCCTGCAAACAAAGCAGCCTGTTCTGTTTTTAAAAACACCATTTCTACTGCTCATTGTCATTTTAATAACGTTTTTCCCCACTCTCTTTCTCAGTGTATTCCAGGATTTTTTTTTAAGCCATTAAATCTTCCCCTGGTACTCAACTTATATACAAAAAAATAAATTTATTTTAACATAAGTGACTTACAGGGTGATTCTTGATTATTTCACCCTGGTTTGAAGGGTTCCTCATTTTGTAGGAAGAATGGGAGGGCACGTGGTCGCTTTCTCTACCCCATACTGAAGCAGTCCATTTAAAGTCAGATCTTCATAAAAGGAAGAGCTGTCACAGGCACACTTTATGGGCCGTCTAATTGCTTCCGCTGTAGTTCCACACTGCTTACGTGAAAAGCCAAGGTGCTTTAATTTCATCGCTGACAGGAATGCAGTCTGCCAACAATACCGGGAGAGCGGCTCATGGCAGTTCTGTGCAGTTCTTTTGTGAACAGAACCCTTCCATTTTCTCCTGGAAGGTAGTGCTGTGTACAGGAGAGGGAGGGAGGGAGAGAGAAAGGGAGTGAACCAAATTCTAGTTAAGTACCCATGATCCGTCACATACAAAGCAGATTGTATGTGTTTGGACCTTAATAAGTAGGAGAGCTTTATTGCAACCCTTGCTTGATAAGAAATAAGTGGGTGATAGGTGGTTAATTGGTCAGGATTATTTTTTCCTCTTTTTAAAACAAAAACAATTGCTTAGCGTGAGATGGTATTTCTTTTTGTAGAATTATATTAACTCTTACACACTTGCTTAGTCTGTCTTCAGCTTCACCCATAGGCATTTATTTAAAGCAATGGTTGGCTTTAAAGAAATCGGGAAGGAAACATTTATTTAGCAACGTAGCTTATAGATTTGGACCCTTCAGGGATTTCCGCCACTTAGTCTTGAGACAGAATTTGTCCAGAATGGTTACTGTGGCTTTGACTAACATTAGAAGGCTACCTTAAATAGGTTCCTTTAGAGCTGAAGGGTCTCGCAACCCCATGAGAACAACAATACCAACCAACCAGAGCTCCCAGGGACTAAACCACCATCCAGAGAATACACATGGACAGACCCATGGCTGCAGCTGCACGTGTAGCAGAGGATGGCCTTGTTGGGCACCAATGGGAGAAGTCCTTGGTCCTGCCAAGGCTCAGGTTGTCAGTTCCTATCCTTCTGTGGCCGTCTGACCTAGGGCAGTCACGATAGACTGTGTATCCTGGAGCCAAATTCCAGAAGCCTTAGGCATCCAGTAGTCCTGATGAGCCCAGGGCTTTGTAGGCTTGAGTTCAGGCCTGAGAGTGATACAGAGAAAAACTGGATCAGATTCTGGGAGATCTGGGCCAGAGTGGCAGAGAAGTTCAGTGTTGGGAGCTTCGTGGTTGTGCTCAGTGGGTTGGGGAGTTTGGATGTTACCTGGGAGGGCTCTTCACTAGTCAGAAACACATCAGACTCTCAGAGGATCTGGACCCAGGGAAACTATTCATTTACCAGAATATGGAGATGATTCTTTAGAAAAGCCTCCCTCAGCTAGCCCTGCACAGGACAGTTAGATCTGAGACTGAACCGGTTATCCAATGCTCTTACAATTTAAAAAGAAAAGTTCTGCCAGGTCCCTAGTGCTGGCTTCATAGTTCTACCTCATCTGCAGAGGCTGAGAACTGTTCTTGTCCATAGGAGTTCTTGGGACCCCTGATGCCTGTCTTGCCCCTACGGTACTATCCGGAACATAGTCCCAGTGGGTTGAATTGACCCCTGGTGAACTTTTAACTCCAGTCTCCCTGCCCCGCCTCCACCCCCCACGAAGGAATCTGGAGCCCTCCTGGTGGCCTGTGAAGCCACTGGAATGTAGCACTCTGACCCCTGGCAGTTAGGCGTCCTGGTTGGACCTGGACTGGGAAACAGGAAGGAGTTGGGGGGGGGTGAGTAGCTTGCCCCATGGCCTTGGGGTGGGATGGAGGGAAAGGAAACACAGGGTGGTATTAACTGACCCCCCCAAAGTAGCTAGGAGCGTGTACCCAGAGGGTTGACAGGTAAGAACAGGTGTGTTTTTCTTCCTGCTAAGTGGAGGTTGAACCCTCTGCAAAGCTGGCTTCAGGCAGGGAAGCTGCCACAGAAGGTGGGGTATTGAGGAAGGGATTTGGGGTAAAGAGAAGGATGCGCAGGAAGTTGTAGATGATGAAAAAGATGGATGGAAACCGGGAACGTCCACTTTGATTTCTCACTTCAGAAATCAAATGTATCAGAAGGAAGGAAAGACCTCCCCACTTCTCCCCAGAGGAAACTGCGTCTCATGTTTAACCTTAGAACAGAGCATACCCTATTTGACAAATGGCGTGTTAGGTTAGTCATGGGAACGGAAGAACATTGAGCTAATTGTGGCTTACCCTTTTCTCCTTTCTCTTATCGATGGACCTCACTGGGGCCAGTCACCTCTCTGGGGAAAGGTTTTCAGGACAAGCCAAAGGTTGATGTTGCTTGCCCCAGTTTCTTGCCCCTTTGCAGGACGTACAGCTTACATCTTCGTTTCCTCCCAGTTGAATTCTTCGGTGAAGAATTCATGTAAACCCTTCTCTAGTCGTGAGCTAATTATGCTGTTTCCAAACTGCGGTACGATTTGCCGGGCAAGGCAAGCCAGCATTTTCGTTAGAGATGCTTAAAATTAAATCCCCTGCTTTTGTGAAAGGCGTAGAAATTATAGCATCACCTGTTTGTGAAACACCTGTTTCTCTTGAGGAGAAACATCCTCTTGCCCCTGGACTTGAAGGAATTGGGTTTCCTCTGCAGCAGGAGGCCCCTGTGCTTAGGAAATTAACTCTTCCTAAGCCTGCAAGATGTTCCGAATGGTAACCGATGCCTACGGTTATTCTGTGTCTGTGTGAGGCAAGGGTGCAGTCTCCCGTTCCTCTCTCACATGGCTCTGGGTCAAGTGGTCCACAATGTTCCTGACTAGAAATGTCTTGGTTATTAGGTTCAGAGTTTACTCCCTGGATATGTAAGCAAGGCCCATATCGCAGGCTTTCCTCAACCTGGCTGGTACCAGAAAGGAGGCAGATACGAGAATGACAGACCCTCACAGTGCTGCGAGGTGCGAGTCTCTAGTCTGCCCGGGAGCATAGCAGTTTGCCACAAGTTTGGACGTTCAACACAAGTACTAAAGAATGTTTTAAAGAATATTAAAGTGTCTGTGTATACTGCACAGATGCCCGCTGCTGTGTCTTCTAGTTTTGGTGAAAACTAGTGATCTCAGAGCTACTTAACCAGGGTGCGTGTTTGACTCTTAATAGACTTTGGAAAGTCTGCCGGTTTAGCTTGTATCGAAAATGCATTCATTCTTGAATATTCTTACTGTAGTTCGCAAAAAATTTCAACCTTCGGGTGGGAGTTAGAGCGTATGTAGTTCCACAAGTTGTGAGCCTTGCGATTTGAATAATTCCCTTGTGGTTTTCTTCACACTCTGAAGACCGACTATAAATAGAACACCGTTGCCGAATTACGACTTTGGAGCATCCACCTACCTAACTGCAGATGGGAATACGTTCTGCGGGAGCATGTGGGAGAAGAATTGGGTAATTCACAGTTTTTGTTTATGTTTCATTCGAAGCAGACTAGTTATTCTCTGTGAGTGCGTGCTTATGCATGCATGGGTTCTAATTAGAAATACAGAAATGTATGAACCTCATTCTTTGACACTGCTATGGTTTAAAATACCTGGAAATTACCATCCTGTCCCCAGAAGGCCTAATTACTGTAAGGTTTGTTTATTTATTTTGCATCTCATGATATTAAATATGAATGTGGTCGTAATGAATAGAACACTGGAGACACACAGGAAGCCGTATTTTTTTTTATTTTTTTGGTTTTTCGAAACAGGGTTTCTCTGTGTAGCCCTGGCTATCCTGGAACTCTCTCTGTAGACCAGGCTGGCCTCGAACTTGGAGATCTGTCTGCCTCTGTCTCCTGAGTGCTGGGCTTGAAGACATGCACCACCACACCTGACTTCATAGGAAGATTTTTAAAGGCGGTGCCTTCTTTTCGAGGTAGCAGCTATGGTACCTGTGTCTCCTAGCCGGACATGCCGTTCTCTTATTTCCTTCAGCAGGTTGATTATACAGCCTGGCTGTGTGGCGTAGTCATCAGCCGCACATGAAACCAGGGTAGAAGTGAAGAAGCTTGAGTCCAGCTGGCCGCAAAGCAGCTGCTGGAATGCTTTAGAGTAAGGGAAGGCTGTGGAGGGAGACGCTACGTGGGGGTGTGTGGAGAAAGGTGTTGTAGAAACTTTGAGGTGGATTAAGCTCGATTGAATAGTTGTAGCAGTGAAGGGGAAGAGAAAGTCTCCCTAAGAAGAGGAAGTGGTACCCACAGAAACACCTAGAAATGAAAATAGACCTGTACCCAGGGGATTGACTCATTCAGTAAATACTACTGGAGGACCTACTTGTGCTGAATTCTATTACAGTCATGTAAGATACATAAGTGAGGACAGGCAAGAGTCCCTACCAACCCAAAGCTCTGAAGTAAAGAAAGAAACAGCAAGCTAAAAAAAAGCAGGGAGGTGGACAGGGACTGCGGTGGTGCTGGCTGACTCACAGTTTTAAATAGTTAAGGGAAGTCCTGCACAAAGTCTCCTCAGACCTGAGGAAGAAGGGTGTGGGATGTGCACCCCCCTAAAGGGTGCTTCAACTGCCTGGGGCACAAGTGTCTGCTCAAGAATCCGTTTCATCGAGCCATGGTCTACATTTGCATCTTGCTGAAGAATCCAGGGCAGATTTGAAGGACAGGATTCCTTAAAGTCAGCGTGTCAGACAGATCTCACATTGTCAAGTTTTCCTAACCAGCCATGGCTGTTAACTCTAGCTCTTGTTTTTAATACAACACTACTGTTCTCATAAACATTGTTCTCAGGAACGTTAAAAAAAAAACAAATATCATGGGGACTGGAGAGATGGCTCAGAGGTTAAGAGCACTGACTGCTCTTCCAGAGGTCCTGAGTTCAATTCCCAGCAACCACATGGCGGCTCACAACCATCTGTAATGGGATCTGATGCACTCGTCTGCTGTGTCTGAAGACAGACATATATAAAATATATAAGTCTTTAAAAAATATATCTTATGCTGAAGCAAGTTAACATTAGGAAATTATAATGTTGTGCATAAAAATATTGTTATCATTGGCTGTTTCTTGCAAATTGCTTCATGTTGGGACCAAATAGCAAGATTCTTGCAGTAGTAGGTTGACATGTGTGAGATCAGATGTAGACATACCTTACTGTACACACACACACACACACACACACACACACACACACACACACTGTGATGTTGAGAGATGCGTTCACGGACCTATGCGTGCTGCCAGGTGTCCTACTACTGAGCTGTCTTCTCCAGCCCCAAAGGTTTAGATTTTTAAGTAAGATATTTAGGAAAGATACTTCTTTGAAGAACAGTCTTAGTGTTGGAGGTAAGAATCAACCAGAAATATAATTTGTCGGGATATCAGTCTTTGATAACTACCTTCCACTTGGTGGATCCCGAGGAATGCAGATGCTAGTAAGGTGAAGTTCACAGCAGCCTTAGGTTGATTTGTGAAGACATTTCTTACACAACAGATGCTCACTGAATCCACAAAGTTATTATCCCGAAAGGATTCCTTAATGCTACTTATAGATCATTACACCTTTTAAAAAGTCATTATCTGCCCTTCAGGAGCCTCGCTCTAGATGAAAGCATTGTTTGCTCTCACAAAGAAACCCTTGTTTCTTAGAGGGTAGAAGAGTTGAGATCACGCTCCTATGCTTAGATTTTTCCATCCTTCTGGTGGTTGCAGAGGAATGCCCAGGAGTTGTTTGTCTTGGCTACAAGGTGTGTCTGCTTGTTCCCAATGTTAATGGACCCTCGGCAGTGGGCCTCAAGGTCATGCTCCCTGTAGACAGGCTTCACCAAAGTGAAAGTCAGTGGCATTCCTGCCCCGCCGCGTTGTTGTCAAGACCTCGAGTCTTCAGCATCCAGTGAACTTGAAATTTTGCTCAGCTGGTGCTTTCCGGTATTCTTTTGTCTTCACCTTTCCTGTGCAATACAGTCTGTGTGGAATTCAGACCTAGGCGGCTGGGTTCTCACCTCAGCCAATTGAGTTTGTCCTGGTGAGGCACCTAGGTGAGGCAGCAGCACAGCAGTTACTCAGGTAGTACTGACTGTTACCAGGGGTTGAAATGTGCTTCCCTAATGTGCTGACTGTTCAGCTTCTGGAATGAAAACCTTAAATTCTCCGAAGGGCTTATTTTCAGAGTATCCTATTTTTTGTTGTTGTTGTTGCTGCTGATGTTCTTGCTTAAGGATCCGGTTACATACTTCACTGTAGGTCTTCACACTCTTCACCACAGGTCTTCACACTCTTCACCACAGGTCTTCACACTTTTCACCACAGGTCTTTCATACTTTTCACAACAGGTCGCTTCACACTTTTCACCACAGGTCACTTCACACTTTTCACCACAGGTCTTCACACTTTTCACCATAGGTGTTCACACTTTTCACTGTAGGCGCTCACACTTCTCACTCTGGGCGCTTACATTTTTTACTGTAGGTCTTCACACTTTCCACACAGGTCTTCACACTTTTCACCACAGGTCACTTCACACTTTCCATCACAGGTCTTCACACCTCTCATTGTAGGCACTCACACTCCTCACTGTAGGTGCTCACATTTTTTTACTGTAGGTGTTCACACTCTTCACTGTAGGCGCTCACACTTCTCACTCTGGGCGCTCACATTTTTTACTGTAGGTCTTCACACTTTTCACACAGGTCTTCACACTTTCCATCACAGGTCTTCACACCTCTCATTGTAGGCGCTCACACTCCTCACTGTAGGCACTCACATTTTTTTACTGTAGGTGTTCACACTCTTGGATGAGTGCATCTCTCATGCCTTGTCTTCTGGTTTGCTCTTGGTTATTTGACTAACAGCTGCGAGGCCGCGGCATACATTAATATTTATAAAATAGTTCTGTGCATTATTCATGCGCCCAAGTGCCTTTCTGGCAAAAAGCATTAACTTGTGTCATATTATCTAATGCCATGATATGCAGAAGTGGCAGAAAGAAAACTAAGAGTTTATTACTTGTTATTTGTTCTCTAAAATGGTAGAGGCATAGTGTATCTATTCACTTGTTCAAAATGTCATTAATATTGATACATAGAAGCATTGATTCATACAGTGTTGAGATGAAAAGACTGGAATCTATATCAATATTTTCAAAGTAAAAAACCTGAAATCCAAAATTGCTTCTTGGCCATAGGTGGCTTTCTTCATCTTGCGCCAGATTTACTTTCTAGAAATAATCGGATCCTCAAATATTCACATTGCTTAGCTCTCATTCAAGTCCTTCTGTCTTCTGTCCCGATCCCTTTCGGAGAGTGATGAATCTTACAAAGTCGCTATTTGCTGGGTCCTCAGATAGCTCAGTAAGGAAGGAGCAGTGTCACAAAACCCACCGTGGTAGTTGGATGAGCACGGCTCCCATAGGCTCCATGGTGATGCTGTTTGGAAAGCTTTAGGAGATGCAGCCTTGGTGCAGGAAGCTCATCACTAAGGATGGGCTTGGAGAGTTCCTAGGAGCTTTCTGTGAAGAGTAAGCAGAGCTGTGCAAAGCTGCGAAGTCCCGCAGCAGCACGGGTAACAGGAATGGACACCACTCCACTCAGTGTCTGTCACTGGTGCAAGGGAAGACAGGAAGCTGATGTTGTGCACTGGGCTTAGTCTAAATGGCTTTGTGCTCCATGCCAAGGACTTGAATGGCCAGATGTTAGACTTTTTTTTTTATAGATCATTGTTTGTAACTAGTGAGTTCTTAAGAAGCTTGGGGCTGTTCTCTTAATGCCTCTCAATGGGTGTTATTTATACAAAAGTACCTCTTTAGGAAGATCAAACACTGGGACATGTGAGAGACAGCTGAGGAAGGCTTTTAGGGAACCTTGATGAAGAGATGAAACAAAGTACCAGATCCCTCCCTAAGAGAGTCCCCCCCCATAACCAAGACTCAGGACTTTCAGGCAGCAGAGCATTTGCTGATGGACAGCCACGGAGTTAGATGTTTCATTGGGCGTTCGAGCACAGTGATGGTTACATCACTAGTTCCCCTCACTCAGTGCGTACTTGGAAACCGAGCATTCAAAGCTCAGCTAGTCTCTTAGTAGGAAACCACTTCACGTTTAAATGATGACTTTCAGAGCTATATAGTTCCGTGGCACTATCCTCAATAAAATTTTAGTATTGCGCCATTTCATGGGTGTTGGCAAACCTTTAAAGAAACTTGAGAGTAAAGTCTAAAGGGGCCTCATGAATTATCCATTCCACTCCCCTTTCTGTCATTAAAATCTTGGCGCCTAGAGAGCTACGTGCCCAAGAGTCCTTCGAGAACCAGCGTCAGAACTGAGGTCGCGGTCACCTGGCCAGGGCTTCCTTTTACTCACTTCATCTTAACTTCTCTTTGTCTGTATGCAGTTTAAGGTAGTTCCTAGTGTAGACAGAGTTGTAAAGTGGTTTGTAGTTTGTTGGTTAGCACCAGGCTTTTCTGCCCTCTCTTCTTTTGTTGTTTAGTTAAGTCCTTGCTTCTAGAATCCAAGTTCTCCTTAGCCTCCTTACTATTCTTCACCAGCATTCTGCCGTCAGAAAGGACATTATTTCCCCTATATTTCCTGTACTATCTCCACATAACTTGCTATGACTTTGATGCGAGTGATGATCCTATAGAAATCCTTCGCCTGACCTCGCAAGGCATGGGCGCCTGGCTCGGATTGGCACACATAATAGATACCAGTATCTTCGTGGAGCGGATGTGATTGAAACAAAGAAAGGACATGTCCGTGTACATGTGTGGCCCTCTCCTGGCTCTCCTGTGAGCGGCACTGCAGAAGCATCTGTCGAGAAGTGCAGAGGTAGAACCTCACACTTACCAATCAACATACAACGAGTGGTGAGGTTAACCGCATTGCTCATTCCCACCGTTCGTCACCGAGATCCAGTAGGAGTCAGTGTTCTTGCTCGTTACACGTTTAGAGGTTTATGTCCCTTTCCCGCGTGAGCGGACATTCACGTGGATATTTTAGTATTGCCATTGTTCTAGAGACTTTGGTTTTGTCCACTCCGGTGTTTAGACACACACTATACACAGTTCCATTTCGTGCCAAGATCTGAAAAGGAAAATTTCACTAGCAGGAGTCCTTTCTGCTCATAACTATAAACAGGACCTTCCTGCTTTGCCCTGATTGCAGCCCAAGAAAGGGAGAGGGAAGCACAGGCTTCTGGAGCATACATAGGCTTTAAGCCTGGAGCAGAGAGAGCAAACGCTCACTGCATTAGGGTTCCTCCTGGAGCAGAACGGAATACCTGATAACAGCCAGCTGGGGGCTGGGGCTGCACAGAGCAGCATTTGGACCTTACAGGAGTTTCTAGGCTGGTGTGGAAGGAGATACCAGCATTAGCTATTTGCATCTCACCGTAGCCACAGGGATATGTGAACAGCTGAAGAATTAATTTGATCTATATTCCCCAAAGCCTCTCCTCTGCCAACAGAATTCCATTACAGTGAGCTTCTGATTGTGTATTGTGAGTTGGTTTCTTGCTTTCCAGTGTCTGCTCTAGCATATTTCTGGCAAGTGGACTGCTACATAATGGAGTGCAGCTATCTCTTAGCTTGGGCTGAACTCCATTAACCTGGACAGGGGCAAGGCAGAGAAAGAGAAGCTCGGAGAGTGCAGGTGTCTTCTGCCTTCAGGAATGTGATTTCAGAGTAACTCGGCCCTCTATCCAGCAACTGTTGTCAGAGCTGACATGTTCTATTATTTCCGGAAGGAAGAGTAGTTTGATGAGCAGAGAAGTTGAATCCCACATCAGTCAGGTCCAGAGGAGGGTTCTATTTCCTTTTAGACTTGATCTTGAAGGGCCTCCCAGATACCTTCTCTGAGGCTCACCACATCTCTCTGCCCAGTGCTTCCTCTCTGCTCTCAGGATGGAAAAGCTCTGTATTTAAAATCTTGCACATCAAATGTGGAGGAAGGCCAGTTCAGGCAACCTCCAGAATATCATGAGAGACTATGGAACCGAAAGGCAGTCCAGGATGTTCAAATAAAATAAAGAAGCCACTTACATTCTGCAAAATTGCTTGCTGTCCTAAAACTACAAGAGCTGTCAAGTAAACAGGGTTAGGAGAGGTCACTTAAAACCTATAAAGCCATGTATACATGGCCAATAAATGTAAGCTGTATGAGCTGGGGGGTAAAGGTATCAACACAGGTGTAATCTACCATGGCTCTGGCACCTGGTCATTTATGATGGAGACCAGTTTTGTCAGAATTAAACAAAACTTAGAAGAGTCATTTCTTGCTCTGTTTCTGTATGTATTTTTTTTTAATATATGGCAAAGTTTCTTCAGCTTTTTTTACTTTTGCTGGCAATCTATCTAGGTGGCTTAATGTAGCAGAAATTTTAGCTGTAGGGGAATCCCATCTTTTTTTTTTTTGTACTAAGTGAAGGGATAAAAACAAGATTACCTGCACAGCATCCTCATCTATTCTTGATACTTTTAGTGTGATTGTTTGAAAACAAAAAGAGATCCTAAGTAACTGCTTCTGGTTTTTTCTGTAACTTTAATATCCTAGAAGAGATCTCATATAAACGACTTTTGTTTTTTAACGTGGACATTTGTTACTTACAAATCACATATTAGCATAAATGCATTGAAGAATTAGTATTAGGTAATTAATATTAAAATACGTGTTAGTTGCTTCTCTGTTACTGTGATATAATACCGGAAACTAAGCATTTTACAGAAGAGTTTCTTTGGGCTTATGGTTTCCCAGGGGAGAGTTCAAAGCTAGCTTGGAGATCATGCATTCAGTTGCAAACATGAAGTAGAAAGAATTGGAAAGGGGGCAAGCTTTTAAACTCTCAAAGCCTGAAGCCAGCCACACACTTCCTCCATTAAGGCCACGCCTCTCCATAACCTTCCTAAACAGTGCCAAGCAACCAGGAACCAAGTATTCTAATATAAGAGCCTATAGGGAACACTTTTCTTTCAGACTTCCACAGGGAGCATTTTTCTGGTTCAGTGATTATCTTTAGAGATAGACCTTGTTCAGTGCTGTTAAGTAGTCTTGGGTGTCCTTGCTGTGATGGCTGTACACTAGCTAGGCAAGACCATGTTTCAGAACAGCAGTTCTTAAGCCATGGGCTGTGGACTTGTAAGATCACAGCTCTCTCAATAGTAATACTAAATTTGCATTTCTCTTCCCCCCCCCACCCTCCCGCCGTGTATCCATTTGACAACAGTAGAGCAAAAGAAACAATGCCAAGAGAAACAATTGGCATCTTGGTTTAAACCGAGGCTAAGCACTGGCTTCTAGTGAGTCTTCCTTTTCTCCTCCTTGTATTGTGGTGCTGAGTAAATAATGCAACAGTTAAACAAGATTAAAGCATAACAAAAAGCCCAAAACCCTCCCTCTAAGGAGACCCTTAGCTCTGTAACTGAATGTAAGGTTATTAATTGAATTAGGTCAGCTCCTTGTCTCACTAGTTCTGAGGGATGAAATGAGATTGCCCGAGAAGCAATTCTGTTGCACACTGAAATGTATCTGTCTGGAGGAAGAACCATGAGTGGAGATGTCTTGTTGGCAGTGGGATAGGCTGGTGTAATTGGACACACATGGAAACGCAGCAGTTTGAACTTGTCCGCACATTGGATTTCTCTTACATTCAGGAGAAATGATTAACATCCCCGTTTGTTATTTCGTAGATAGAAGCTTTAAAATTTGCAATATATTTTACACTGTATCATATATACCTCTCCTGTAATATATAATGCATACCTATTGACCCTTTTGTCTAGTAGACTACAGTTTATCACGGGTAGAATTCCCAGTAGTTGTGTAGATAAGGGGCAGCACCCCTGATTCTGACTCTGGTTTTGTTCTAACCAGCCTAAAATGAAGCTGGCAAAAATCAGACGCTTCGTTGTACGGTACCTGCAAAAAGAACTCACCAAACACTGTGCGGCTCTGTAGAAAGACCACCCCGATCCTGCTGCCTGAGCTCTCTGAACTGCAAGGTTTTCTGAGCACTGACATAGCACAAAGTCTATCCAGACATTTTATTTTGTTTTAAAAATAAACCTGTGAAATATGAGACATTTTAGGTTTCAAGGATTAGGATAAGGAAGATTCAATCTGCACTGGATTCTGATTGTCTCAGATTTCATTAGCTTTGTGGGCTAATCAAATTCCATTAAATTTTGCCTCCAATCCCTGTTGATTTCTCTGTTAAATTGTTTTAAAGTATAATGTTCCGTAATAGAAAACCATAAAAGCATTTGTCTTAGAGGCATGCTGTTCCCCGTCCTATAAAGCGGCCGTTGCCAAGGGAACTACTTGCCAAAAAGAAAAAAAAATGAGTATTGATTAGGTGGGGCCAGAGAATTGAAAGATTTTCTTTCAATAATGTCGAAATATACCTACAAGGTGATGTTGGCTTCAGAGTGCCATTTCTGACTGATGGAGAGGGTGCTGGCGACATCCCAAGGGGGCAGCAGCCTTGACTGTGGAAGTGTAGGTGTGACCAGGACCATAGCTAAGACAAGGAGCAGGGCAGAGCCAGGGAGATCATGAAGGGGCTGTTCTTGCCTCTTAGCTCTGATTCAGCATTCAGGGCAAATGGTCTCCCTCTGTTAAGACAGGGCAAAGCATCTGGTAGTCACTCAGCTTGGCTCTGAAAATGGGCTTCTTGGAAGGATGATAATGCCACCAGGTGTTAAGTGGACGTTGTCTGAGAGATGAACTGAGAAGGAGATTAATGGCATATGATTCCTAGTCAGAAATTACCAGTGTCCAAAGCATTTCTTTAAAATATGTGACTCACCCAGTGCTTTTGTAACAATCTATAAAATAAGCTGTGCTTTACAGGTTTTTTTTGTTTTAATATAGATCATCTTAAAACAGTTTTTCTTGCAACATCTTGTGTGGGTTTTATAACAGGCTATTTTGTTGTCATTGTTGTTATATCCACGTACCCATATATACCTGTACTAGGTGTTGAACTTAGAGGAATTGATAGTTGTGCTCCTGCCAGTTGGGTCTCTGGCCTATTGGAGAAGTGTAACTTAGGTAAAACCTTGATGTCTGTGCAAGTGCTTGCAGGTAGATGGTGGAACAGCTCAGTCTCCCGGGCATTTGGAGAAGACATCTCAAAAGAGGTCACATTGACCTGAATTGCCTCCAAGAATGAATAAAAGTGATGTTGAAGCAAAGGCAAACCTGTGTTGTAGATAGAGACACAAAGCAATGGGAACAGTTACAGGCTCGCAGCGAGAGCCTCAGTGCACACGTAGGATACGGGTGGGAGAGGGGTCACCAAAGGAGGGCTCTGCCGATACCATAAAGAACCTTATATTCAATGGCAAAGTTTGGACTCTGCTCTCTGGCCAAGAGGACCACTGAATAGTCTTGGCTTTTGCAGAAAGATAGCTATAGTAAATACAGGGGGATGAGGTTGCCGGATAAGGGAAAGGTGATAGGGAGAGAGTAGAGGACTCCGTGGTACACCACTCTCCCCGCCCCATGATGGTGAGCAAATCAATTTGGAAATGCTGCACATACTTTAAAAAAAATCAATAACAGCGATCTCCTTTCACTAAAAAAGAAAAGAAAGTCAGGAGGTGGTGGTGCACACCTTTAATCCAAAAACCCTGGGGTCAGATCTCTGTGTTTGAGGCCTACAGAATGAGCCTGGACAGCCAGGGCTACACAGAGAAACCTGTCTCAAAAAATCAGAGAGAAAGAGAAAGAGGGGGCAGGCAGGAGGGAGGGAGGGAAAAGGAAGAAAAGAAGTAAAGGAGGAGGAAGGAGAGGAGGAAGAGGAAAAAGAGGAGGGGGAGGAGGGAGAGGAAGAGGAGGAAAACATGGATAAAATGTTTTATAAATTACTTACAAGTTTTGAAATTTATAGGATTAATCTCTGCATTGCAAATTCCAATATGCATTCACAGGAAGTCATTTGCAAGTTCCTCAGAACTGTACCAAGACTGTCCCAATATCATCACACATCACACATTAACACAGCAGCAGCCACACACACGTGAGACATCACTGAGGTGGGACCCCATGTCATAACAGAGGGCAGATAACGCTTTTTGAGCTTGAGTTGCACAGAGTACTTTCTGGCTTTCAGGGTATGTGAGGGATTTTGGTTGCCATGCAATGTGCCTTTGTGTGTGTGAGTATTATTTGCGGTTTTTGGGTTTTTTTTTTTTTTTTTTTTTTGGTTCTTTTTTTTCAGAGCTGGGGATCGAACCCAAGGCCTTGCGCTTCCTAGGCAAGCGCTCTACCACTGAGCTAAATCCCCAACCCCTTATTTGCGTGTTAAATATAGGCTCAGTACAAGAACAGATTAAAAAGTAGATCGCGCGGGTGTCTGCTTAAACTTTATAAACAGATCATCAAAGCTGAGGCATTGATGATGTAGGTAAGCCTACTGTAAAATCAAAACAGATATCTTTTTCTCTTCTACCGTCTCAAAGAATCACCCTGAGGTTTTTTGGGTTGTGATTTTTTTTCTCTTAAGAGTTCTTGGCAAGCAAATTATTTCCATATGGGAAAAAAAGGAGAATAATCTTGTGTTGTGTGTGATCGAGGGATGGCATCAGTAATAAGTGTTAGCTTTGCAGAGACCATAGCCGTGTGTTTGCATGGTCTTCTATGGGAACATACCTCCCCACCATGTTGTGAATTCCTGTCAGGGTCTCACAGTGGCTGGGCAACACTAGCCTAGAGTTGCACACCACAGCCGGAAAACGCTGTCTTAAGGTGATATTTCCTCTTCAGTGTGAGCACAGGTGTAAAGTGTTCTTAAATGCAGGCACTTTGAAGTTTCCTCTGTAGATACCGTTATCTGAAACATGTTTGCCGTCCAGCACTCAGTCCCAGTTTGGGTGTGATAGGGTCTTTTAAAGATAACACGAAGAGAGGGAGACTCGTGTCGTGTCCCGGAGTCTGTGCAGAAAAGTACGTGGGTTTCTGTAAGAGGTATTTGAACTAGGAGGGACATAATGGAGCCTAACTAGTGTTTCTTGTGTCTGTTGCATTTTTCTGAACTGGCTTCAGGGGGTGGGGGAGGGAGCTGGTTTTAAAGATTTTAATTCTCATTATTTTTAACTGTGTTCTTCTATGGTATGTACATGAGTGTGCAGGTTCTGATGGAGGTCAGAACGTGGCATCCCATCTCCCATAGATGGAGTTACAGGGGATTGTGTCACCGTGTGGGTGCCGGAAATGGTGCTCTAAACGGTGAAACACCTCTCCTGCCCCCAGGTTGGCTTTAGAACCGAATTTATTACCATTCTTCCCTTCCCAGGTCAGGCACCTGAGTTGGTCTCACCTTCAGAATGTCATGGCCTCTCCATCTCACTAGCTTGTAGCCCTTTGTAGCTGAGGTGGTGGCCCTCATCTTTGTTGTAGGTGGTGCTGGGTGCCAGCAGGGGTTTCCAAAATCTGTTGGCGATGCCACCCTTCACTGCATCGCTCCCCTCCCTCACGGGGGTATACGATGCTTGGTGTCCATTAGCCTCCTTGCCGTATTGTGCAAGACAGTAAGGAAAAGGTGGCCTAACTTTTCTTTTGAGATTGATGAAGGTAATTAGCTCCTGTATACTCTTAGTGAACATGGAGTGGTTAAAGAAGCTTTATTTAAAACTTAAAAAGTGCTTGTGCATGCGTGTGTGTGTGTGTGTGTGTGTGTGTGTGTGTGTGTGTGTGTGTCTGCGAGCGGGATTGTACATGCCTTTGCATATGGAAGTCAGAGAACAACCTCGGGTGTCATTCCTTAGACACCAGGCCACTCCTAATTTTTTTTTTATTCAGAGAAAGGGGCCGTAGAACTGGCCAGTTCACTAGGCTGACTGTCCAGCAGCTTCAGGGATTCCTGTCACCGCCCCAGCACTCGGATTGTAAACGCACACCAGCACACTTCCACGGGCCCTCCCATGTGTGCAGCATACACTTTATCGACCAAGCTATCTCCCACCCCTGCTCCCCCAGCTAAGCGTTTTATAGGACTCATAGCTGGTGTGTGGCACACAGGAGTCGTGGATTTCCACCACAAATGTGACTCTTTTAATTTCTTCATGTGTGGCTGCCTTTCAGGCTTCCCAGTGACTAGGGAGGTGGGGTGCACCCATGTGTACAATGTCTGCCCTGAACTGCCTTTCACCGGTGAAGGCCTCACCTTTGGGTGCTGAGCGTGACTTCCCGGGTGTGTGTTTGATCTCAAGGCCTTTGAAGGAAGTGATGAGAGAAACCTTTCTCTGGGTCGTTGTTTTGCAGACGAGGACTGGGACGACGACCAGCTGCTCGGTTTTGAGCCCTGCAATGAGAACCTCATCTCGGGCTGCAATATCATCAACGGGAGATGCGAATGCAGTACCATCCGAACCTGCAACAACCCCTTTGAGTTCCCAAGGAAGGACATGTGCCTTTCGGCCTTAAAGAGGATCGAAGGTAAGCACTCCGTGCTGTTGCTGCTGCCGTGGCTGCCCGGCTGCTGTTGTTTGCTCTCTGTAAGGCTCAGCCTTGTGCCACGGAGCAGTGATAGCATTTGAGCCTCCGAAGACAAGGACAGACAACCTTAGAGAGTCCTGCCGGAGAAGCGCGTGCGGTGTGTCAGGTGCTGAAGCGTGTGTTTCCCAGAAGTGTGGGAGGGTGCGCAGTCATCCTGCGAGCAGGGTACCTTGTGCCAGCTGGCCTAGGTCACCTCTGCATAATGGATGGTCTCCTGAGCGGTGTGCTTGGGCAGCATCTGTTGTCACTGGGTCCATTCTGCTTGATTGACCCCAGCGCGGTGCTCTGCTAATTAGAAAGATGGCTCATCTGGCGGAGGGGAAGAATTCGATCGAGGAAAGAAGTGTGTGCCTTCACATTGAAGGCTAAGGGTGATTTTTGCCAGGAACCAGAACCAGGCAGGTGGGAATGGATAGTGAGACCCTTCACCTCTGGAGAGAAGTCAGAAATTACGTTAAAGTAACAAGAAAATTACACTAACAGGGTCCAGAAATTTTGTCTGTTCGTGCGTATAACCTAAAAAAAGCAGTTGATAACTTGAAAATATATTTGTAAACATAGAAATCCCAGTGGAGGAAGGCCGAGCTTAGTGCTGGAGCTCTGAACAAGAAGTAAGAGGAGGGAAGCTGGATGAACTCGGCCCCACCAGGACTGAGTTTTCCCTCAGCCCCAGGTTCTTCCTGGTGGGGAGGGGGATGACAGAAAAGGAGTGTGAACAGGAGACAGTCTTCAACTCACCCTTCTCCTTTAGAATGCCGTCTTTCTGAGAGTCACAAAACATGCAGTTTGGAATAGCAAGGATTTTCTGTGTCCAAAGTCAAGCCCCTGGGGCAGTTGAGCAGGACCGAAGTTGCTGGAATGTATTAGTTTTTACAGTGTATTAGATTTATTAAGCTGTTCTAAATAATAAGGCATTTAAAATAATCTATAAAATAGTGCTGCTCTTTTGCACTTACCAGAACTATTTAACCATTGAGGGACTAGAGTAGAAAATAATAAAAATAAAATAATAAAAATTCTTCTGTGGTATAGGTGACTGAACCCAGGCAGAGACTCATGCATACTAGGCAAGGGATTTACTGATGATGTGCGTGCGTGCGTGCGTGCGTGTGTGCGTGCGTGCGTGCGTGCGTGCGTATTTGTATACTCATTCTTCTCTCGTACATCCCATCACAGTCACAGTTTCCCCTCCCTCCACGCCTCCCAGTTACCCACATACATACCTCCTCTCTACACCAGATCTATTCCTTCTCTGTTTTCCTTCAAAAATATCAACGGAACACAGCATAACAAGTTATCATAAGACTAGACACGAGGGCTGGAGAGATGGCTCAGCCGTTAAAGGCTAGGCTCACAATCAAAATATAAGACTAGACACGAATCCTCATCAAGGCTGGCCAAGGCAACCAGTAGGAGGAAAAGGGTCCCCAATGCAGACCAAAGAGTCAGAGACACACCTCTCCCACTGTTAGGAGTCCCAGAAGTACACCAAGCTATACAACCATAACTTATGTGCAGAGGGCTTAGCTTAGACCTTACGGGTCCATGATTCAGTCATTGTGAGCCCCCATGAGCCCTGCTTAGTTGAGTCTGTGGGCTGATGTCTCTCCCCAGCCTGACCAACATTTTAGAACTGCAGAGAAGTGTAAATAACACTCCTTCTAGTCCTTTTAAATTTGTACATGGTTGATTCGAGCTTCCACATATAGGTAAGTTACAAGGTTAACCATCGTGTTAACCTAGGGTTACAGATGATTTAGTTACATACTCTTTAGATAGTTTTATCCGTATTTTAAAAATCAGATTATATGAAATAAAGTGACAGACTAGGTCCACCACATCTTGCCATTCTTATTATACTTGGGAAACCGCTTATTCAGTCTCCCAGTGCTCTGCAGTGACTGTCCCTCAACCACTGCAGTCACTCACCTAATGCCGTGCTCCTGAGCACGGTCTCTCCACAGCCGTCCAGGTTGCTTGAAATGTAACGGTTTGATTAAGAAAGCTGTGTCAGCAGACCTGCTGTCTGGTCACGTACAATTAGGACAGCTTCATTCCTAACGAATTAGGCATTTGTTCGTGACCTTCCTGTTGACTTTCAAAGAGTGATTCTCCATTCTCCAGTGGCTGTTTGTGACATTTCTTGTCTCTTACAATGAGATCATTCCACAGTAATTACTGTATCTAGTTAAATTCCTTTAAAAAAAAAAAAAAAAAAAAAAAAACCTTGTTTTGTCAGAAGACCTTTATGTAATCCAAAGGTAGGATTCATTGAGGCCTTTAAGGGTTAAATGCTTTGTTTTTCAAATAAGGCATTCTGTAGTTTTTGAGATCATTTCAGGGTTGGGGGATTTCTCTTTTCAGAGGTGTAATTTTTTTTTTAATTCTTCTTGTTAAGCGTATGAATCTAAAGATGGTCTTTGGCTTACCATCTTTAGATTAATTAATTCTTTAATACTGTAAGAAGTTTGAATACATAGTTGGAATCTTCCAGTCAAGTAAGATTCACCTAGAACTGTATCTTAAGATATGATGGCGGTAACCCCTGTTTGAATAATAGGATTTAGAACTGAAAACAACCTGAGCTAAAACACACAATTTTGAACCGAGAGTTTTCCTGACTTACATGTGAGACACTAGGGAAACTGTCCAGGCAGGTAGCCGAGAGGACTGGAGGGCGCTTTGGTACTGTGCAGTGAACATTTTGAAAAGGAGGCAGACCCATGGGGCTTTCCGAAGCCGTCCCTGAGCTTAGCTACAAGTGCTTAGAAGTAACATTATGTGATCTGTACTGTCTTCTCTGATTGAAGAAAGGTGCAGTCACAGTGTGCGATATTTTATATCACTGTCTCATACTGAGTGGGCAAATCAACTTGTGAAAGGAGGCTTAGTGGGGGAGATGGGAATTGCGTCTACCTCTGAGAAATCCGTCGAGGAGTTCTACAGAAACGGGAATGTATAAGCAATGGGCAGAAAAGATGGTATCCATCGGAGAGCCTGGAATTGTTGGCGAATATGGATGGATATGCTTAGAGGATGATGGCCGAGATTGATTATAGAGTCTGATACTAAGGATATCCACAGCCGTCATTTGCTAAGTATGGGATCCAAGGAGAGCAGCCTCCGTGGAAGATTGGTTGGGATCTACTTCCGAAGTTTGTTCTGCTATATTTGAGGTGTCCATGGAGAAGCGATGGCCCAGGAGGTGTGTAATGGGCCTGGAGGGGAGGGGAGATCCGAAGTGGAGATAAGGGCGATGAGTCGCAGTCCAAGGAGAAGGTGGCGTCCTCCTTGCCTTTGGGGTACGTGATATGATTGCATGAAACGTTTTTTCAGGAAGACTGGCGTGACAGGGAGGAGCGTCGTATAGGAGAAAGGATGGTTAGCACACCAGCATGACGTGAAGTGCAAGGAAGGCAGTGTCAGTAGGGGTGAGGCCTCAGGCATGGCCGCTCTCAGCTAAGTGACAAATTCACGCATAGTTGTTGGCGCCAGAATGGCAAGACGTAATAGATCATTTTAACAGGCTGTGTAGTAATTGATTGATCAGCTCTGTTATTTTGTTTTGCTGTCCCTAAGGCTTGTAGGACTGTTCGAATGAGAGCTGGTCATCCGTAGAAGGGGATCTGGTTCAGAGCAGAAATCCCGAGATAAGGAAGTGACTGGAAAAGGAGGTGATAACAAGATTATAATCATAGACTATTAGGATCCAGGAGAGCCCTCCCTCCACCAGTGCACACATCTGAACCTTCAGGCACTGTTCTCTTTACTGCTTGGTGCTCATGCCTTCCTCTCTGGACCTACTCAGTCAGGAGGTGCTGGGTGTGCATGGGCCAATGCACCCCTGGGCTCTCCAACCCACTCTGCTCTACCGTTAGCTGAAGGACTTCTGTGTGGCTGTCGGGATGCAGGCGTGTAAACCACGTCATGCCAGGAAAGGTTTAATTTCATTTTTAAACAAAAGATGTGTTATAGCTAGCCTAAGACAAGCTCCGTTTATACAGTTTTCTATCTGTATTTATTTTCCTGCCACGACGGCTTAAAACAAACGGAACTGTGATTTTTATGTTGTGTGGCTCTGTTCTCTGAAGCCAGACGGACTTTAACACAGAGACAGACACCTTCTATTCTTATGGGGTCGTTTGTTTTGCTTTGCTTTATTTTGCTTTTCCTTTTAGATATTAAGGACCCCAGAGCATTGACTTTTAACTAAATTTATTATTTCAGTTCTATCTGAGGGAATGATATTGTTTCTTTCTAACCCATTTTTAGTTTAGGTGTTTTTTTTTTCTTTTTCTTTTTAATGCTCTCTTATCACATTTTCCCTCCGCAGGGTCAGGGGCCGAGGCTAGATTTTATTTCTGATGGTTATCTTTCTCTTGGTCTCTTGAGTCCAGTATAGACTGAGCTCTGTGGCCTCCTCAGGACTCCTGGTTCTTGTTACAATTTGTAATGTTTGTCACTAAACAAAAAGTCCACTAGTATTTTGAAAGCAACATTGTACTGTGTGCTTTCATAGACCTTTCTCCAAAAAAAAAAAATTGCTTTTAATGTGTATATGAGTTAGAAGTAGGGGTACTCACAGAAAGCACACACAGAAAAAGTGTGGTAACATGCTTCATGCTCATGTGAGGCACTGCACAGAAGTCAATCCTGGTCCGCTTGCCTTTAGAGCTGACGGAGAGAGATGCTTCCAGCCTCAGTAAGAAGGCTGCTGTCCTGTCACATAAGTACAGAGAAGGCAGAACTGCAGATCTTTTCCCTTGCAGGTTTCTCCTGGGCAAGTCCCATTGGGAGGGCCTGGTGTCTCCTAGTTTCCTCCGGACTCTTGACTCACCAGAAATTACCTACAGCAGGGGACTGTGCAAGACCAGGAAGCCCCAGCAGAAAGGGCTCCTGCTGGCTTTCCCGACAATGAGTAGGAGGACCATACAGTGTTTATGAGGATCTGCTTCCCTCCCCAGAGGAATAGATTCATTATACTGGTCCAACAGAACACTGTGTCTTCAGTCACTAGAACAAGCTTGAACCACCTCTTCCATTGCTCCTCAAAATAAAGCATAGGTTTCCGATCGCTTTCGCTTTAAATTATCAACGCACGGTGGTCTCACCATGTAGTTCAAGATTTCTTCCAAGCAAGTGTTAAAAGAAATTAAAAGGCAGTGGGGGCATTTTACCTGTTGTTTGTTCATGGGTTGCAAGATGGCTCCGTGGGTAAGGATGCTCGCTGCTGCCAAGCTTGGGGGCCTGAGTTTGATCCTTGTGTGGTGGAAGGAGAGGACGGACTCCTGCAAGCTGTCTCCACACACGCATGCGCATACAATGAGAGAAACCTGGAAAAGTCTTACTATCACTACTGCTATTGATATTAGCATTGTGGCACCACACATTCAAGGATAAAATAAATTCTGAAATTAGTTTCTGGTGAAATCCCCTACCTGTGATAGAGGATTTGCATAACCTTTGCATCACCTACCTGTCTCACCCTAAGGTACGAGAGATACGTCTAAAACCTCACGTCCTTGGATTATACCGATGTCCTATGTGGCATTAAATATCAGTGCCCTCAAATGTTGCCTAATGTAATATTGACTGTAATGGGAGCGATGACATCGGGATGCTTAGCTCACAGGTCGTGGAAATAGTTGTACATAACTTGGATATTCGGGAACTCCGTTTTGCAGACTCCAGCTTACAAGGTTCTTCTAGCAACTCAGGAGTCTGTTATTCCATTGAAGAGAGGATAGGCGCGGGCTGTGCATAATACATCTACCGAGGTTTATGATACCTACGGGACCCTCGTGGCCTCTTCAAACTGCTGCAAATATATTCATTGATGATGCAACGTATATGCTTAATTCTCTCCCTTCTCCTGCCCCCCCAAAGGATAAGCTCAACCCCTGTTCATGTAGAGGCTCAAGCAAGCTGCTTTTGGGGGGAGAACCCCGCCTTCTCAACTTTAGGACTTTAGTATTGGCAGATTTCTAATGATTAAATGAGATCCTGCGTTAAAATTTGCTCAGTATAGATTCCGTTTTTTCTTCAGTGAGTTAGACCTAAAAGCCATGCCAGGCTATGCTTATGTTTGCACTGCTTTATCTCATAGACACTGTCTTAAATTTTAATTTTAAGTGAATCCGATTAATATTGCTTATCAACTTTGGAACTGCTAGCTCTTCTCGTGGCCAAGTGAAAAAAACACATTATCCTCACCTTCCAGATGGCGCAAGGACCTCATTACTCACAGGGTCCCCGATGGTTTTCCCTCTGTCTGCTCAGATGCCACTTACAAATACTTATTCTGCTCATGAAAGACAGTAAGGCCTCTGTGCAACTTTAAATCTGTATCGCTGCCTCGTTTTTTATAGAGACAATCATGAATTGGTAATACAGCGAGCCGTTCTCTACAAAAACTTTCCTATAAAGGGCTTGCAAATAAAACATCACACAGCAGAATCAATGAGACTGCTAGTCTACAGATCAGAGAACTTCTACATCGTCATTCTGTTTTCTCATTTGGGGAAAATAAATGCCTGTGCATATATACGAAGAAGGGTGTGTGTGTGTGTGTGTGTGTGTGTGTGTGTGTGTGTGTGTGTGTGTGTAAAGAGACAGGGTTAATTACTTTAACCCTTATTTCATGATAAGGGGAAGTAAAATAGAATCAAAGTAAAATTTTGAAACAGTAGACTTTTAGCTTAGGTTAAGTCAACCTTTTTAAACACATATTATAGATATAAATTTCTAGAGGAATTATTGTTAAACACATGTTTGAGATCATTGCCAATTCGATGGTCTGATAAGCGGCACAGGAAAAACAGAAAGGGCTTCCAGAAGGCGGAAACCAGTGTCAAGTATCTGGGAAATAAAAACAGGAAACTCAAGGAACTTGGCCTCAGACCAGTTGGAGGGAGCAGTTGCTTGAAAGACCTTTCATTTTATCTGTATTTTAGCTGCGGGACATTATACAGTGACCTACCTTTCTGGGGGTTGTGGGTTCTCGTGCCCTTCAAGGAGATAGGAGGACGTCCTAACTAAAGATTTTATATCCGTTGCTAAGGGACGCATGGGTAGGTAGGTAAAGAGGCAAAGTTTATTCTGCTGCACTGGGAATGAATACAGGAAGGAGTTAGTGTCAAGTGAAACATTCATGTAGACATTAGAGCGTGTTTCCCAAACACATTCCATAGGCAAGGACTCTGTTGAGGTCCCGTACCATTCATTGATTCTTCTTTTTCTGTCTTACCCTTTCTAAGAACACACATAACTCTACAACTCACACACCGTGCATTTTAAGAATACATCAATTAATGTTGCTAAATGGACAAAATGCATCCTGGCCTCAAGCTGGGGAAGTGGTGCTCTTTCAGAACCAGGTTTAAACGTTCTGTTTTGTTTCTACCTCCAGGGAGTGTTTACCAGATGCTGATCCAATCCCTGGCTTCAGCAGGTTGAAGTTTTTCTCCCCGGAGTACGTTTGAGCGGCCCCTCCTGTGTTTGTGGTTTCTGTCTTGGCTGGAGGTGACCTCTCTCTTTTCCCTGGGGCTCAGCCTGTGCTCCACCACACAGAGCTGCTGAGTGGCTGCCTGGCCCAGCTGTGTCCAGCTGAACCCTAGCCTGCACCAAAAGGTTTTCCTGATAAGAGCAAAGGCTATGGAATCCCAGCCCTTTGAGTGGCCACAAGGACATCTGGGTGACAAGAGCACTTGCTTAGATCCCCAGAGGGGAGTGGGAGCTGGCTCTGCAGTGCCTGGGATTCTCCAGTCCCCGCAGAGCTGACCACCTGCCCTGAGCTGGGTCATCTCCATCAATCGGAGGGTGTGGACCACCACAGGTTTCCTAAGCCACTCACATGTGGACCCCAGGCCATTGAAACCTCATTAATAGGTGTCATTCCTATCCCCAAACCATTATCTGGTCCTATGGACCCTTCATCCAAGCTGGGCGCTTACATTTATTCTTTTTTACTTGAGAGAAAAGGAGGGAAAGTCTTATGAAAGGAAGCTCAACCATTAATTAGCTTGTGAGCACAGTGGCTTTAACAAGAATCAGCCAGAAGCTGATTGTTTAAGTATCCTTAACCACCTGTCAGGGTAGGTAAGGATTCCTTGGTGGACTTATTTTATGCTTTTCCAGACTTGCAGTACTACATGTTTACTGGTATCTTGGTAAAGAGATCACCTGAGAGAAAGAGTTTCTGTAAAGATAGGTCTCCTCTCCTCTCCTCTCCTCTCCTCTCCTCTCCTCTCCTCTCCTCTCCTCTCCTCTCCTCTCCTCTCCCCTCCCCTCTCCTCCCCTCCCCTCCCCTCCCCATCTCTGTCTCTCTCTCCCTCCCTCCCTCCCTCTCTCTTTCTTCCTTTCCTCTTCCCTCCTTCCTTCCTTCCTTCTTTTTTTATTTTTTCATTAGTAGCTTTTTTAGGAATGAAAATGGAAAAACCTTTGTGAATGGAAGAGAGCAGTGTGGAATGCATACAACTCCACACAGATGTACCTCCCAGGGAAAAGCTAGTTTCTTCCGCTCGCAGCTGAAAGTCACCAGGACCAACCTTCTGTGGAGTGCGAGGGTCACTTTGTTCGTCCTTTTCTGGAACAGCCGTCCCATTACTTTCTTTACAGATGTGGGTTCACTGCAGAACTCCAGCCTCCCGTTTCTCTCTTTATACACTTTCTTACACTCTAGGAAGGTGTTCGCCCAGGAAGTGACGTAACACAGGACAGCCACATGCAAGCGGAATTACGCCGAGAGTGGGAGCTCAGATATATAGACATTCATGAACAACAACAAAATAAATCCACTGAACTGAGTTTTAATTAGCTGAAAAGCCCGTCCGAGACTCATAGACACACCGTTTACTTCTAGAACCGATGCCTCTGTCCTCTGTGAAATGTGGGACTTTTCTTAAGAAAGTCATTTCAGGGTCCATTCACATTCAACCTTTGGTTTTAAAAAGTGTAGAAATGTTCCACTAATAAAATTAGATGCACCACCACCACCCCACCCCCGCCCCCCGGTACATATTGATCTCCTCTGAGTATGCCATAGCCTGGGCACTCGGATAATTTCTTTGGGTACAGGGTTCCTCTTGGAATGGTCTATAAGCACTAAGGCAAGAAGAGAGGGCTCCCACGAGTTGCCATGCTGTTGGAGTCCTGGACATTGTCTTTTATTCTGCACCTTCCTGCTTTTGATTTGTGACCTCTGTTGCTCAGTGTGCTTTTGCATCAGGAGGAAGTGACCGCAGTAAGTGGTGACTGTAAGGCTGGTGAGGGAACGGGATTCACACAAGATGAATTAATGTTTGTGTGGTTTTTCAGGGCTGGAATGTTCCTCTGAATCAAGGATGTGTTCTTTGTTTCTGGCTGACACCTTCCCAGTTTTCCAGAGGGTAGGGAAACCTTTTATTCTTTTCTCTGTCGCTGGAAGTCTTTTTTTTTTTTTTTTAAATTTCCCGAAAAGCAAGTACAGTGTTTTCTGCTTATCAGTGGCCTTTCTTTTTCCTGTTCCAATAACAAGAGAACAATACAGGAATTTAATGTTTAAAGACTGATACCGCTTTCTCCTAATGTATCCATATATTGGCCTCAAGATAAAGATTCGGGTTTTATGACATGGAGGAAAGCTGTTTGCTGGTAATATGAACCAAGAGCTTTCTTTATCTCTGTCCTTCTTTCCCTTCCTTTCCCTTTCGTCCAGCTCGGAGAATGAAATGTGTTAATCCTGCTGCAAAAAGTACAGACAATTAAAAAAACAATTTCGTAAGGACACTGGTTGAGCCTGCCAGAAGGGCCTGAAAAGGTACCTTAGAAGACCTCCCGGTCTCATTATGTATTTATTTTATTTTATATTAAAGATTGTTGTTTACTGTTCATGAGCTTTTAAAATACCAACAGTGTGTGTCCAATAGTAGATGGGAAAGGCTACTACTGAGTCTGTTGGTGCAGTTTGTAGTGTGTATGGCCTTTCAGATGATTCCTGCAGGGGTAGGGGTGTGTGTTTGTGTGTGTGCATGTGTGTGTGTGTGTGTGTGCGTGTGTGTGCGCGTGTGTGCGTGTTGACCTACACCTTGTTGGCCATTACTTTGACCTCAAGGGGGCCCTACACCATTCTCTGGTGTGTGAAAGAGAACCTTCGTTTCTCAATCGTGTGTGATCCAGGGTTTGGTAGCCAGTCAGGTTTTTAAACTGCCTAAATACTTCCCACTCGACATTGCAGTGATGTGTATCTCTCTTAGTACCCGTTGGCACTCTGCTTGCCAATCAGACTGGAATCTTCTGAATGCTTTCCTGTGGAGAGCCAGCTTGTCTCTGTCCCATCAGGAGTGTTGCAAATGAAATCGTGCTGTGGTCTTGTTATATATCTTAGTCTGATGTGGAACTCAGAATTGTTATCTACCTGTTCCTTTATGTCTCTCTGCCTGGACCCATGTCTGCTAAATATCCCTGGTTTGTTTGTTTGTTTTATTTTTTAACTTTATCAAGGGTTAAGCATGTATGTAATCACATGTGTACGTGTGTGTGTGTGTGTGTGTGTGTGTGTGTGTGTGTACATGTGTACGTGTGCATCGACATATGTGCTGTTAAATATAACAAAGCTGATGATGGTGTTATAGTCCCTGGTTACAAGTTTCCTGAAAGCTTTGCTCCTCTTTGATGGTCACGGCTTCCCTGCTAACCTCTGGCACCACAGACATTCCAGCCGTTCTTTTTAAGAGCCGGTGTGATTTTTACACGCTTTGTAAACATCTGCGGGAGAAAGAACAAGCTATAACTCTTCAAATAAATATTATTCAACCCCTTCCACTTTCATTTCCCTTATCACTGGGACAACCACACCCAAGTTTGCTCTTAAACTATGTTGTCTATCAGCTTCCCACATGCCAACAAAGCAAAGGAAACACAGTAGATAAAGTTGAATAGTGTCTTCCTTCTGTTGACATTTCTAGAGCAACAACTCAGAAGGTTTGTCTCCTCTGAATAGACAAGAAGTGTCACGGGTCAGGATCAGACAGCATACCCGTTGGTAACCGTGATGACTCCCAGCAGAATTATTTAGAGCATTCTAGAACTCTGGTAAACGGAAGAGGAGTGACTATTAACTTAAAGACTGCTTGCTTCATTTTTCCTTATATGGAAGGAGGTGGGGGGATGAGGGCATAGATAGGTAAAGCTACTTCAGCTCTCCCTGAGTCTGTGGTTGTCAGCCTCTGGGTCACGACCCCTTTGTGGGGGGTCGAATGACCCTTTCACAGAAATCTCCTAAGACCATCAGAAAACGTCGATCTTTATATGACAATTCACAGCAGTATCAGAATTAGTTATGAAGAAGTAATGAACCTGTTGGAGGTCCCCTATGGTGTTATAGTCCCTGAAGGTTTTGCTTCTTGTTGATGGTTGTGGACAGCCTATGGTTAGGGGTCACCACAAGATGAGGAACTGTATTCAAGGTCCACACCATTAGGAAGATTGAGAACCACTGCTCTAAGTGAACGTTGGCCTTAGAGAAGCTTCTGTATCTGGCCATTCTTACGGTGGGAGCACTTTGCTGTATTTTGGGGCACTGCAGTCTTCACCTCATCTGAAAGCTGGGTTACTACTCAGTTCAGAGGGATTTTAAAACCCTGAGCTGACTTTGATGCTTCGTGCTTTTGTACTGTCCCTTCTCCAGTAATTGTCCCAGCAAGATCTTTTTTTTTTTTTTTTTGGCCATTCCCCTCCTCCAGAGTTCCTTCTGTTTCAGATTTGTTCCCGAAAACCTCAGTACAAATCTTATCAGCAAATGGCATGACCCACTCCGTGACCACTTGTTTATGATAACGGTTACCTTGTGGTATTTCCTATGCCGGAGGCACTGATTTGCACTACCCAGAAGCACGTCCCATCTCCTCACTCGTCTTAGGTGAAGCGGCTCCTTCAAAGAGCAAGACGGTCAATACAGCTCTCAATGCTCACCATCATCTGAAGCCTCAAAAAGTAAGAGCATGTCCCCGAGGTGTTATAAATCACAACGCCTAGACACATGGAGGCATAAGAAGTCAGTAACTGTGAAATGGGCACAAGGAATGACGTCCTTCACCCACTGGCACTTTAAAGGGACTTGGGCTATCGGTTTAAAAAAAAAAAAACACTAGGAATTTAAATAAGCCGTGCTTGGAAGTAATGTCGGGATTTTCCTTAAATGCTGCTGAATAAACTCTCGTGTGTTAAATGTCATGAAATGAGTGTCGCCAGCATACCTAATAAGAAGAGAGTATGACAAAAAAAAAATCTACTTAAGGCTTTAAGATCCCAAGGCTCTTTAATGGGCTCTGACCTTCAGCTAAAGGACAGAGTCACCGAGTGGAGGAAATGCCTTAAATTCTAGCATCTGCGTTTGTCTCTGGATCCTTTTGGCACAGTTACAACAGCAGGGCTTTTCTTTCCTTTTTTTAAATTTTTTTCCACACAGTACAGTCAGCACAGGTTTTTCAAACAAGTTGGAAAGGACAGGACGTTCACGGGGCCAAAAGCAACGTCCCTGCCCTGTGCTGGGTGGCAGGGTCTGACTGAATGGCTTTGCTGTTTCAAGGAAGTCTAGAACCGAAAAGCCAACAAACAGGAGCCCACACAAATACAAACTTCAGACAAAATTAGATACCTAGGGGTGGGTGGGTGGGTGTGTGTGTGTGTGTGTGTGTGTGTGTGTGTGTGTGTGTGTGTGTGTGTTGTGTGTGTGTGTGTGTAAATACACCTAAGTGTAGCCAGTGCGTGATAGAGTGAATGCTGTCTTATGTGTCGACCTGTTGAATCTTTGTCAGGTGTGACTGGGTTATTCCATTTCATGTGGTTTTTGGATACTCCCTTGGATTTCCAGCTGTTTGAAGATTATTTCTTCAAGGGTTTTTTTTTTTTTCTCCCTGTAGCTGAGAAAATAAGTTGGTTTCCATTGAAGTCCTTGTAAAGTGTGTGTATTCAGACAGTATTCCTTTCAACTCCCTTAGTATTTCAGCCAGTCTGTCCTTTATCCTTAGTAAAAGGTCACTTAAGCTTTTGAGTCAGACCACTGAGACCTGATCTCTTTCCATTAGTAAAGATTTCAAAACGGATAATTGCAAGCATACGCATACGATCGTGACGTCCTATGATGTCTCAGCTTCCGCACCTAGTGGATTCGCGTGTGCGACATTTCCTTCCGACTTTGGATAGCATAACACAGTGCCTCTGACCCAGATGGGTTTCGGAGGACCTTCCTTTGGTAGAGCATCTTCACCCTCTTGCTGTCCGTGTTGCTTCATCACCAGTTGATGTTGTTCTGACATGGAGGACTTAGGGGAAGTGATGTGCATGTGAGTGCTTAGCAGCAAAAGTAAAATTAAAAGCAAGGTTCTTAAAAGTAGCCTTGAAAGTTGTTTTCCAAAGGTAGCTGATTCAGAAATGATCCCCAGGGTTCTGAGACTGAGACACTGCCGTCTCTGCAGAGATGGTTTTTAAGCTGGACTAAAAGGAGAAAGGTGTTCCCTGTGCCATGGGCCTGGAGAAGGGGATGGAGTGAGAGAGTCACCGCATCCACGTTGGGCAGCTCGCACGCGCCTGTAACTCCAGCTCCGAGGTCTCAGGTACCCGTGCTTAAGTACACATACATGCCCACCCATAGACACACACACACACACACACACACACACACACACACACACACACAAATAATCAAAAGTAAATCTTAGAAAGCAAAACAAACAAGCAAAAATATCTGAACCAGCCATGGTGGTGCACATCTTTAATTCCAGTGCTCAGGAGGGGAAAGCAAGGGGATTTCTGTGAGTTTGAGGCCAGCCTGGTTCAAATAGCAAGATCTAGGCCAACCAAGACTGCATAGTGAGACCCTGTCTCAATTAAGCAAAACAAAGCCAAAGTTAAAAATTAATAATAATTATATTAAACAATAAATAAATAACGAGCCTGGAGAGACAAATTCTAATCAGGGGGAGCACCTGTAAGTGATCTTATTGTGGGACAAAATTGCCGGACCTGGGAGCCGTAAGTGGGTGGCAGGAGAGGTTAGCAAGGACTCTGTTCCACAGACTATAAAGTAGTAGGTTTTGACTTTACCCACATGCACTAGGAGTCTGTAACACTGCTTTAAGCTTCTGGCGGTGATAGTAGGAAGTGCTGTTTATCAGAAGATCAACTCTGGCCACTCCGGAAAAACAAAAAAAACAAAAAAACAAAAAAACAAATGGATTTTACCTGCGTTCTGCAGGGTTATTGGGAGAATTCCTCTCAATACTGAAGGAGGATTCTGTTGGCCAGACCAGGGTGTTGATGGAGGAGACAGAGAGAAGGGTGGAGATCCTCGCCCCTGGAAGTACTCTGCTGAAGTCCTGGGGGTCAGGATGGAGATGGATTTGGAAACGATGTCCAGCTTCTCACCTTGAGTGGTTGGTACCCTTTCCTAGATGAGGAGAGAGGGCAAACGCTGAGTCAGAGCAAGCCTTGGGGATCTGCTGAAGTGTGTCAAGGGAGAGAAGTTTTTGCAGCCCTTTCTTCCAGTGAGGTGAGGGTGGTATTTGGAAGATGAGACTATCCACAGCTCTGAAAGGAATGGGGAATTCAAGCTCACTGATTCCAGATCCCAGATTCTGCTGGTCTGTCCTATTCTCCACCTCTTCCTTGAGCCCAGGTCCCCTCCCTGATCTGTGAAGAGTGGTTGTTAGTTCTTCCCTAGGGACGTCAGCAAAATTCATATCCCAATTTGCTTGGCTTCTCTCTTAAAATTATTCACAGAATCTTTAAGTTTTCGACCAGGAGCATCTACTGTTCCGGGCATGATTATGTGAGCATTGGAATCCCTGGAGAGCCAGGGCCCCGCTGAGGCGGATACAAGTGATTTGTGTTGTAGCTCATGCATATTCCACACCATGCAGAGGCCCTCCATTCTGGTCCTCCAGTCCCTAGGTGAGGGTACAGCCTCGAATGGGCTGGAACTTTGTTGTGCGTTCAATGTCCCGCCATCCCCTGCTGTATTTTACTCTCCTTTCTTTCACCCTACAAGCAGAGGCGGTGCCTGGCACGTAGAAAAATTGCTAGATAATGTATGGGGGTGGGGGAATGGGTGGGAACTAAGTTCTGAAGGAGAACTCATGATGAGATGAAAACATGAATTGGACTTCGTGTGGTAGCTGTCATGGAGGATGAGGAAAAAGACACTGTGTAGCATGAGGAATGAAAGGTTATTCCAATCAAGACCAGTAAGGAGGTCTGCAGATGGGTTGTCGGAGAGCATTCTGAACCTTAAAATCCGCTCATGTTTTAGAAGAAGCCCAAGGTCATGACCGTGAGCACTAATCACCCTTGAGCCCATAAGCAGAAACATGGTGTCTGGGGATTCCCAGTTGGTAGGAAATGAGACACTAACTTCCATCAATAACCTTGTGTTTGTATCCTGAAAAGAAAAGGAATAGCAGGTTCGTTCGTTCTCTCTCTCTCTCTCTCTCTCTCTCTCTCTCTCTCTCTCTCCTCCTCCTCCTCTTCCCTCCCTTCTTCCTTTCTCCCTCCCTCCTTCCTTCCCTCTCTCCTTCCTTCCTTCCTTCCTTCCTCCCTTCCTTCCTTCCTTCCTTTTTTCTTCCTCTCTCTGTATTTGGGTTTAGTTTTGCCTTGTTTTATCTAAGCTCAACGTTTTGGCTCTGGTAAAAAAAATTTTTTTTTCATATTGCTGCTGCCAGCTTTTTTTCTTTTTTCTAAGATACAGAAGGAAAATAATATCTGCTGTTTGTAGTCGAAAGAAACCCTGGCATGAATTCCTCCAGAAACTTAAGAGGGAAGTTATTAGCCACATCCAGACAGTAGCAAACTGGCTCAGACCCTCCCTCCCATGAGCATTCCTGATTAATGGGGGAATCTGTTCTCCAGTCGAAAAGCTTCCCTCTCCAGCCCAGGCTGTCCTGGCTGCAGACATGACCAGCTGCGCAGCTGCAGACACAGCCAGGGCTGTACTTGGGATGCTCTGCCGCCGAGTGGTGGAGAGGACAGGAGCTGGGCGTGAGGAGCATCCTGGATGGTGTAGATGTGTCACCTGGTAACCTAGGCTCAGCAGCCTCCCATCGGAGACCCTCAACAGTGGTGCGTGCCGTGCTCAGGGGCCTGTGTGGGCTGTGCTGTGACATCCTTTCCTTCTTGCATTTCTGACTTTTATCCAGATCACTTTAGCTTCTGTGTCGTCAAGAGGTCGGCTTGCTCTAAGCCTCTCTTGATATCTGCTCCACTTCCCCAGCTTTCCTCACTTCTAATGGCCTCTGCCGGCTTTCCCTTCGACTACCCTCACCCCTGTCCACTGAAACGGCCTGTTGGCCTCTCCGCAGCAATAATAACCCACTTCAGTTATTATCATTTTGGCCAACTTCAAACATTGCCCAGTTTAACAGTGCTAGTGGAGTTTGTGGCAGCATCGACGGCCTGAAGATGAAACCAATATCATAAGACATGATGCATCCCTATTTTCTGGTAAGTTTCCCCTCCTTGCATTGGTTCAGAGGCCTCTTCTCTCAGTGTCTGGGAGTCTTGTAGGAGTCTCCATGCTGAAGGACTGTCTAGTGCATCCGTGAGACCCTAAAGACAAGGCACAGATCTGCGAGAAACAGTGATAGGTAAAGCCTTAGCCAAAGGATTTTAATGCGGCGAAAGAGTCAGCAGTAAGAGACATGATCCCAATTTGAGGTGCGCCTGGCGTTCTCGAGGAGCCTGGCTTCCGAGCCGTTAACTAGAAGAGGTCAGTGGAATGAAATAAGCGTTCGTTGTGTTAATTTGGAAAAGCCCACCAGAGTGCTGGGGGAGGAGTCTCATTCTGATTGAGGAAATGATGAAGACGACCTTTCAGAGGAGGTAGCAGTTTATTTGACCCTAAGGGGGACAGGATTTTAAAGATGGCCTAGGACTGCACCATCCAGAACATGGAGACAGTGATAGTCTCTAGAGGAAAGCCCTAGAGGGATCAGGGGCACAGAGAAAAGCCTTGAGAACAGCAAGCTTTAAGTGCTCTGAAGAAGTCTGTAGTGAAGGGAATCAGCTGTGGGGAGAAATTGTTCCCTGGAGGCAAACAGCTCCCCAGGAAGAGTGCAGTCTCGCTTGTAAATGTTGGATGTGCGCATGCCCACAGGCAGAGGACTTAGTGCAGAAGAGGATCCACGCTGGCCCACGCTCCCTCTCCCTGCTCTCTCTGTTGTTGGTATGCGCGCTCTTGTTCTGTCATGTCCAGCATGCCTCTTCCGACGGTTGTGCAGTGTGAAGGTGGGGTACACCTGCTAAGCCAGACATGAGGTAAAGCTGCCTTCTGTCAGCAGGCAATCACAGCTACAGATCTCTATACCTTTGGACTCTATAGGAGGCGGAGAACAGAGGCATGCCCAGTTCTGTTTTCCTTAGGTCTCGGGCCTGAGGTCTCCCTGGATTGATGGAAGGCTGGTTGCTCAACTTGAGGGAGCCATGTCTTCCTTAACTAAAATAAGGACGTGACTCTGCCTCTACATTCCCACTGCTCCAGATCCAAGCCCCATCCTTCCATTTTCTAAATTTTCCTCTGTGGCTACCTCCACTCCCCTCCTTCATCTGCCTTAATTATTGGCCGGATTTAGCAACGCTACATCTGTGAGAAGTGTAGGTGCCCACTGCTAACTTCACACAAGCACGTGTGAAGACGTTTTCTGAAGCTAAATATTATACAGGCTTCCTGTGTAAAAAGACAACAGCATTCTTGGAGTTAAAAACCGAAGCTCCGGTTGTAAGAAAGCATCTTTACTATTAGAACAGCAGGAGATTTGGTTGGGCAAGGACTGGTTGGTTCTGCAAGGCATTAAACCGCATACTTTAATCAATTTCTTTCATAACTTTGTCTTTTTAGTTTACCTTCCTCTATGGTTTTGGACAGTTGGGATTTATGTCACGTTTTACTGGGATTTTAACCAGTACTGGACTGGTTAGTTTTTGTCAACTTGACACAAGCTAGAGTCCTCTGAGAAGAGGGGAATTTAATTGAGAAGAATAGCGCCATCTAACTGGCCCCCAGGCATGTCTGTGGGGGTGTCTCTTGATTAATGATTGATGTGGGCGGGCCCAGCCCTCTGCAGGCAGGCCCCAGGAAGTATAAAGAAGGGGGGCTGAGCCTAAGCCTGACAGCAAGCCTTCCTCTGGGGTCTCCGCCTCAGCTTCTGCCTGACTTCCCCTCAGGATGAAACTGTAAACTGTATGAAAGGAACCCTTTCCTCCCCCAAGTGGACTTTAGCCACACTGTTTATGTCAGAGACAGAACCCAACTACGACAAGTATAAGCGATAGTTCCATTGACATCCCAGAATAGATAGTTTGGTGTGGGCGACTTGTTAGGGCTAAGCCCGGGCCAGTGTTTACATGTGCATGTTCTCGGTGCTGTGGCCAGTTCTTGGTACACAGACCATGTTTGCCACGTTGAATATAAATGAACTTAATTTAATAAGGGTTTCGTGCCACAAGGACTTGCTCTTTAACATTGCTTTCCTTGTTCTAAAATTTATGCCGAGCACGACGTTTAATGTTGTTCTATTTTTTCTGGAGCCGATCATTTGAAAACGAAGCACGCATTAATAAGTAAAGGGAATTTTGAGCTATGGTGAGTGATGTGGCTGCTGTGTGCACATGCCTGCAATACCTGGGGTGTGGTTATGTGCGTTAGTTAGGTGAATTCAGCGCTGGGATTAAGACGCAAGAGAAAGACTAGGGAGACAGCTTAATTGGTAACGTGCTTAAGGTGAAAATGTGGCCACCTGACTGAGTTCAGCCCCCCACCTCCAGGATTTATATAGAAAGCATGATGCTGCTGGTGGCTGACAGAGACCCAGGGGACCCGTGGGGCTCATTGTCCAGTCAACCTGATTTAATGAGTGTACCCTAAGTCAATGAGAGACCTTGTCTCAAAAAGCAACTCAGGGTTGGCCTCCGGCTTCTTCAAGCACATATGCACATGTGAGCACACAACACATGCATACATACACACACACACACAGAGAGAGAGAGAGAGAGAGAGAGAGAGAGGGGGGGGGGGGCATGGCATAACATACCCAAAAACGTAAGATCATTTTTTAAAAAGTAGTTGATAATTTAATTTTAGTACCAAATTAGTAGCATTAAAGCCCAGTTGTTTTATCTTCCTGTTGACCCTGTATGATGCAAATCTCACTCAATTCTCTGCTGTGTTTCAATGTTCCATCCCTTCTGGTCTCACTTCCTGATTCCCTGACTATCTCCTACCTGTTTGAGCCAGATGCACATGTATTTATTATCTCTCTGATTTCCTGACTTCTTCCTACCATCCTTTATCCTCTCTCCTAGAGCTTTCCGTGGTTGAACTGTCCTTGCCCGCTAGCAAACCTTACTACCTTTGTTTGTTTAAAACAAATCGTCCCCTGGAGGGGTAACTCTGTGATAGATGACTCAGTTGGCATTCGAGAGGCTCTGGGTTAGATGCGAAGCGCTGTGCACACATTTTGAAAATGAGTAAGTAAAAACAAGTGTCATCTCCAAGGTCGCAAAGGTTAGAGTAATAACTGACATCTGTAGCATACTTACCGTGTGCCAGAAGTCAGCAGGCACTTTATGTGGATTTAATAGGGGAACACTGTGTAGTAAATTCAAGGGGCGAAGGAACTTCCCATGGAAGGGTTTACATCCAGGGCAAGGTAGAGCCCCCAATGCCAGCCTTGGACCCCAGTAACCTCGCTCTGGGCCCCATGCTCCTGACCAGGTCTGTTCCTCTGTTGCTTCAGCAGTTCTGACCATTCACACTGTAATGATTGCAGGTCCAGTGCTGATAGTCAGGGACTGAAAGAATACAAAGACCTCTTGCAGTACCAGATAAGGAATGCCCTGGGAGAGACACGATTTTGTGGGAATTTCCAAGTACGTGCACGTCTGATGCCCAGCTGTTTGCTGAGAGTCGGACAGCACTACCCTGTGCTCACTGGTTCTATGTCAACTTGACACAAATTTGAGTCGTTTCTGAAGAGAGAACCTCAGTTTAAAATATGCTGCCACTAGACTGGTCCATGGGCAAGCCTGTGGAACATTTGCTGTGGGATGACCCAGTTCAATAGGGGCAGAGTCACCCCTGGCTGGTACTCCTGTGTGCTATATGAGGATAGCAGGGTAAGCAAGCCATGAGAAACGATTCTTCCAAGCAGCATTCCTCCAGGGCCTCTGCATCAGTTGCTACCCTGACTTCCCTGAATGCTGGACTACAAGTTGTGAGCATGTATAGATCCATGCATTCCTAAGTTGCTTTCTGGTCACAGCAACAGAAACCCTAAGACACCTCTATGGTGCTCAGAAGTCATACCTGGAAATGACTGAGTGGATGGCAATATGTTTTCTGACTTGCGTCCCTCCTGCCTGTGTTGTTCCCCCTCCCCCCAACCCCCACCTCCACCATGGAGGTCCCTCGGGATCTGGAAGCCTATGAGGCCTAGCGTCCAAAGTTGAGACTGCTAAGTGATCTGCTAAGAGGACTCGTTATTGGTGTAGCATTATAAAAGCTACTGTGGTCTTACCATCTTCTGATCCTCGGGACCACATAGCATCTGTTAAAGTAAAGCCAAAATCATAATCACTCATTTAATGGCAATCCTTACTTACGTTCTTAACCCTAGAAAACCAACACTGAGCTATAGTCCAAAGAATTAAAAAAAGAGAGAGAGATAAATGTAAATATCTGTGGCTAAATCGTGGTTTGTTTTTCCTAATTAATTTTCCTTTTGGGAAAAAATACGCATTTAAGTGGCTCTGTGAAGAAGTATTTGGACATCAGCGAAAAGTTTAATGATCAGTGCTGCTTGTTATTTGCTCTGGCTAAGAGCTATTCAGAAATTAACCCTCACAGGCAAACATGTTTCTTGGGTTTTTCAAAAGGTGGGGGTTTTTTTGTTTTGTTTTCTTGTTTTTGTGTTTGTTCCCCCCCCCCTTTGGTGAGTTGGTTTGCGTAGTCTTGCAATGACTCGAAGTATATCGCATTTTTAATTTTCATATTAAGGTCTGGTTTTTTTTTCTTTCCTCCTGTGAATCAACCAGAAGGCACCAATATTCCAAGTAGGATTGCAGGGAAAGGGAAGTAATGGCTGGCAGAAGCAATGTATAACAGATATAAAATATGGTCACGTTGAGATCCTCAGGCAGCATCGGCTCTCTGCCACTGTAGCAAAATAACCTGAGAGCATCAGCTTACAGAGAGAAAAGGTTTGACTCAGAGGTCTGAGGTTTCCAGTTTGTGACTGTGTCGGCACAGCCTACCAGGACGCCTGCATGGTGAAGTACTCAGGGCGGGGAAGCTAAGATTAGAGGAAGGACCAGAGTCATGGAATCCCATTGAGAGACATTAACCTGGTATGTAAGAACACTCCATGAAACCCCACCTTTCAAAGGCTGCACTGACTCAGGGCACCACTGTGGAGACCAGTCTTGAGGGGACATGGACGGTCTAGCTGTCAGAGACTACTAACTACCATGAGGCTGCCCTGGATGGAAAGATTACGTCCTGCACGCAATTCTCCCTCCCTCCCTCCCTCCATCCCTCCCTCTGTCTTCCCCTTTTTTCTGTTTTTAATCGTCAGCAATGGTCTACTGTATTTGTAGCACTTTTCTTTTGAATGTCTTTGAAAGCTGGGTTTTTATTTGGAGAAATAGCCAGAAGGCTTATGGACTCATACTTGCTTAATAACATAGGTAAGCACTTTGGGGAATTGTATTTCTGCTGAGACGTAAGTTCAAACTGTTAGGCACCAAGAGTGATGTTTATTGTACATCTCGTGAGCTAGTATAAAAGGAAATGTCAGAGGGGCAATAGAGGGAAGCATTGCTGCCCCCCACCCAAGGCAACTGGGGACCGGTGTGGTCTGAATGCAGAAATTCTAGGGTGCTTCTTAGGGGCTTTGCCCCTTTAGTTTGGTGGTATAGGTTGCGCATTACGTGTAGTTAATATTATTGGTTCGGAAATAACTTTAGAACACTTTACTCTCTCTCAGCCTTTAATGTGGATGTTACTGGAGTGTGCCGGGGCAAGGGCGGTATATGCCGTTCCATTTTAAAGTTCCTAGTAATAGAAGCTGGAAAGGAAAACGATGTTCCCTGTGTAATTGAAGTTTTAAATGCTGATTGTCGATGCCCACACCGACACGGCACCGAGAACTGAGAGTAAGCCTGCGGGATTAAAAAACACACGCGTGCGAGTTATTCCTGCTAAGAAAGAATGCCCCCTCTGTGGCTTTATTTTTTGAATATATACTCCAAGTTGACCAGGTAGAAAAAAATCTGGGAAGCACAGTGGGAAACCCTGGCTCAAGACTTCGGTAACAAAAGACCAAACATGTGCCCCAAATTTACTGGGGAGAAATCCAGGAAGACCAGCCTAAATCCCAAAAACAAAAGGCTGGGAAGACAAAAGACAGAAACGAATTGACCATCGCCCAGGTGTGTCACTACTGGGCCAGGCTGTTCCTTTGTTAGGAACAAAAGGCTTCCACATGCATCAGCAGGGCTCAACAGAGGTCAAACCCTGCAAGGGACCCAGAAGGGTCTGACGAGGGGGGTGGAACACTGCAGGGAACCCAGGAGGCTATGACAAGTCCCCCTATTTTATTATTTTCTTTAATCAAGCAAGTCCCCCTATATCATTTTTTTTTCTTTTTTCTTTTTTTTCTTTTTTCTTTTTTTCGGAGCTGGGGACCGAACCCAGGGTCTTGCGGTTGCTAGGCAAGTGCTCTACCGCTAAGCTAAATCCCCAACCCCCCCCATATCATTTTTTAAGCAGCGCCTGTCTTAGGACACTTTGGGTCCTCAGACCTATTTCCCGTCTCTGGAAAATAATGCCAGTCTCAGAATTTCCTGTCTTAGGCGAGGCCTGGTCCCAAGAGTTGCCCGTCCTTAGCTAACTGCTTCTCGTGAACACTGACAGCTGACCACAGTCATCAGTATCCAAGACGGCTGGGTCTAGGTAGGTGTGTGGTCTGAGCTTTCCTGTCAGCCGCTGACAGTGTTGAGCGTGAGCTTACCTTGCTACTTAGTCTTCAGATGCACAGTCATTTAGATGCTTAATCGCCATTTTGAGGAGGGGGCATCGTGGGAGCAGGGCATGATTGTAGGAGGTGCGTACGATGCAGGCGTTATGTTTTGTGAGTGATAAGATTCCTGAGATGATATTTTTTTGGTAGGGCTGTATGGTAGAAGTCAGCGTCATAGCTGGGCGTTGGTGGCATGCACCTTTAATCCCAGTGCTCGGGAGGCAGAGGCAGATGGATCTCTGTGAGTTCTCTCAGCCAGTCTGAGTGAGTTCCAGGACAGCCAGGGCTACGTAGAGAAACCCTGTATCAGGAAAAAATGGAGGCAGTGGAGAACAGAGAAAGAAAGAAGGAAAAAAGAAAGGCAGCTTCAGCTTCACAAATTAGGGACCCGAGTTTCGTGGTGCCCACTGTGCTTCTGTGATGCGCTCAGAGACCTCATGCCATCCTTTGGAAGTGGGTCTTCGTTACAGGGCGTGCTACTGCTGAAACAGGTTAGGTTCTGACGCCGACGTTTGTTATCTAACGACAGCCCTGTTGTCATGTCTCCCCAGTCTCCTTAAAAAAGTAAATCTAAAAACTGGAGATGGAGATACTCTCCCTCTTAGAGGTGAGCCTCTAAGCAGGTAGGAATAGATGTGGTGGAAACAAGACGCAGGGTGTGTGGGGAAGAAGAGAATTGCTTTCATTCTGGAGTCTTCTCATACTCTGTGAGAGCCTCTTGTTTAAGTCAGGCTTGTAGATACCTTAGAATTCACTTCAGTGCACTGTCATTGCTTCTGAAATGACAGCTGACTTCAGGCAGATCGTTTGCAGAACTAGTTTTTGGACACTTCATTGTATTTGAGGTAAATGGTGGCATACTAGAAACCATAAGCACACCGTTGTTCTTATGCCACACGGTCTCATTAGATTTCTGATAGTGTATTCTTTTAACAATTTAAAATAACCAGGCTAAACCGGAAACCCCATGGAAAGTCCGTTGATTATATTTGAGACACACCCTCTCTTTTGCTGGTTAAGCCTTCTGTCAATTTTATAACATTCCTTTGTTGGCACAGTCAATATGGTTGCAGTGCAATGCTGTAGTAATGTTCAATTCATTGTGTGCAGACGTTTCTAGAGAGTTCTAAAATGTACCCAGCTCTAGTGTTAATACATACTTAGCTGTAATACTAAAAAGACCCAGCTATAGTGTGATCAAGTACCCAGCTGTAGTACTATCAAGTACCCAGCTGTAGTACTAACAAGTACAGCTGTAGTACTAACAAGACCCAGCTGTAATACTAACAAGACCCAGCTGTAGTGCTAACAAGTACACAGCTGTAGTACTATCAAGTACCCAGCTGTAGTACTAACAAGTACCCAGCTGTAGTGCTAACAAGTACTCAGCTGTGCTTGCAATCATGCAGTTGTTTATGAGCCCAGACTTAGCAAGATTGTTGTGTAGCTAGGACAGGAGGTCTTGTGTTTTTTAGTGCTTTAGAATGATGTTGTCTAATTAGTGCAGTAAATTATGTGAATCCCATCCCCGAATTTTGATTATTTAGACTTTATATTGTTGATGTGGTTCTGTGATTCTAAAATGATTTTTAACTTTTTCTAAGTATTTGGAAGTGAACGGTCAGTGATAATTGCAATCAGCAATGGTTCCTTGCATGCCGGGTGTTAGTATAAGAAACTTCTCGTGGGTCAGGAAGATGGCCCAGTGGTTTGGGAGATGGCCCAGTGGTTTAATAGACCTAAGTTCAGTTTCCCCAGAACCCACACAAAGCTGGGCATGGTGCCATGCATCTGCGATCCCAGAGCTCCTACAGTGAGATGTGAGGTGGAGAACAGAGAATCCCGAGGAGCCCTCACAGCAGCTCTCCTGGCATCCATGGCAGTGAACAAGAGACCCTTGCTTATAAAAGGTGGAAGGCAAGGACCCACACCTATGTTGTCCTCGGAAATGACACACATGTGTTTCCCCAAACATTGTGTACAAATGAGAGGGAGGAAGGGAGAGAGGAGAGAGGGAGAGGGAGAAGAAGAGGGAGAGGGAGAGAGAGAGAGAGAGAGAGAGAGAGAGAGAGCGCACAATGGAGTGACGGATGGACGCAGAACGAGGATGAGACCTTTTCAGTGCTCAGCCCAATCAGACACTCAATTATTTGTGGAAAGGAAGAGCCAAGCCAGAGGATAGACTAATGGAAGCTGGGAAGGAGGAGAGAGGGAGGGTTCTAAGGGCTGTAACAGTTGATTTGCTCCCTGCTATGCTCTATGGCCTACAGTCTAGAGGTAAAATATCACAGAAACACAGATCTTATAAGACTCAGCTCCCAGCTTCGTGGAAATACATCACTTTAGTCATGGGTTTTCACGGTGTAACTCTTAATAATGATGTGGTGTGTATGTTTTAAAATAGATGGGTCGCAGAGTCCATGGGAAGGGGCTAGAAGTAATGGTATAGACAGAAACGAAGAGAGATTTTGCAGGGGAAATGACTTTTGCTTGGTGAAGACCAGCAAGCCCTTGAGGTTAGGGACTGTATGTTCCACTTTGTATCTCCCAATCCCTCGGAGCGCAGATAGAATGTCTCCAATGCTTCATAAATGGTAGGAGGGTTGATAGTCTGGCCAGCAGGGTGAGTGGGGGAAGGTCAGCGATGAGCATACCTAAGCCTGGAACTGTGGCCTCTGGCCTCAAAAAAATGTCACCTAGGGAATGTATGAAACCGAGAGACCATAACTGTTAGAGAAACTCATTCAGTAAGTGTCAGGAGTGTAGCTCTGGGCATTTTTCATAAAAGCTATTGAATTAGGAACGCTTTGAAAGGCAAATGTTTGATTTATCCATTACTTTAAACTCACTTGAACAACTCGATCAGTTATACATGTAATTTCTGGCAGGCCAGTCTTAGATTTGTTATTCGTAACAAGTCGTGACCGCAGGTTAATCTAAGCTTTTTTTTTTTTTAATACGAAAGACCATTTTTTAATAATTTTATTTCTTTACAATGGGATTATTAAGGATTCAGTGCCCTTGGCATTACTAATTGATAATCTACCTCTAACTCAAAAGGAGGCTTATGGTGGCGAGATGATAAGTTTGCCATCATTCTCTGGATCAAGACAGGGTGGAAGGAGAGAACCAACTCCCTCAAGTTGTCCTGTAACCCCGACAAGCCCCTGGCATGTACCCACACACCCATATAAATAAATGTGTAATAATTTTTAAAGACGACTTACTAGCGATACAGTATTATAGCCAACGTTCCCCCCTGACGAGGTGGGGCCTTCCGGTTGCATTCCTAATTGGGGAGTGGGTATGGTAGTTAGGCAGTAGGTTATGACAGAAGACGAACAACTGTGGTTCATTCAAAATTTATTGCACAGAGAACAGCACAGTGGACCCTCGCTGTTCATTGATTTAGCACTCACAGATTCAGTTATTCATGATACAGTGACCCAGGAGATCCATCGAGTATAGTAATTTGTAATGTGAATCAGATGTGCTCTGAAGCAGCTGTGCAGGAGAGGAGCATTTACCCAGCAACAAGCCAACAGCCCAGTTGTTTTTAGCTCATTATCACACACGTAGGAAGTCAAGAACTGGTCAAAGGTTTTTCTTGATGAAATAGACAGCGCTGAGAGCTGATGTTGTGGGTGAAGAGGAATAACGGGATCCCAGAGAGTGATCCGGTTTGGGGTTTTTTGGTTTTTTTTTTTTTTTGTTTTTGTTTATTCTGAAAACTGAAATCTGGGACTAATTAAAATACTGCTCTGCCTGCGTTTGGCAGTAGCTTGAGTCACTGAAATGCATGTACAGCAAACCAGGAAGGGCAGTTTCTGGAAATGCCTGCAGAACACGCTGGCCAGAATCGAATCCTACTCTCTGGGGCAGTTTTAGTCTGTGGTGTGGTGTAGCAATTAGCCCGCTCATAAAGTAACGATGGGACTTCCCCTGTTTGGAAATCTTGAGTCTCTTACAATGTCACTGCCTATTCAAGGGGGCCCAGCAATCATGTGAACTGGTTTTGAATTCAGCCATTAGACTTGAGGGCCATTTGACAGATCTTAAATCTCTCATAAGCTTTTGAGGCCAGATAAAAATCTCATTCTCTGTATATGCCGAAAATCATGTGTATCAAACATTATACATGCTTTCCAAGACAAGTGTCTGGCCGATGGGATTCTCTTACCCGCTAAAGGAGGAAGCTTCTTGCACAGAGAAACCTGAAAAATCGCCTTCTCTAAGCAGAACCAGGAGTCAGAGGAATGGTAGTGTAAATCCTGGAACTCTTGATGCTGGAGAGTGAGTCAGGGAAAAAAGGTAGCTTCTAAGTCTGTTATTAAAAACCACTTAGAGTAGAAATTTACACGTCACTGCGCTATTAAGCTCTGAGCATCCCCAAAGAAACCCTCTGAGATCTCCTCCCTTGCCTGGATGCCTCCTGAGGCTTCCTATTCATCCTCTGCCTTTCTCCTCCCTGCTCCTCCTCCTCCTCTATCTCCCTCACCATTTCTCCTCCTCATCCATTCCACTTCTCTCCAAAGCCTCTCTCCATAGCACTTTCCCTCTTCAAGGCAGATTTTTCTGTTCAGTTACTATAGAGACAGAAGATAAACAGAGTTGACATCAAACCCAAATTTTAAAATATAATATTCCCGAGAATGAGAGCAGCTGTAAATGAAGGAAATAATAGTAACAGGAAAAAGGAAGAACAGACAGAGCAGACGAGGGGGTAGGACATAGAAGAGGAAGGCTGGCCTTGTCTCCTTCATTTACTGGGTCACAGATCTGTGTATAGCTATTTGCTTGTGGTGTGATACGATATATGATACGGTTTGCATATCATAAGCATTTGCTTACTGTCAGGTTAGCATTTCAGCCCTCTCCAGGAGATGAGCACAGGCTGACCTCAAAATCCAGGAACAGAACAAGAAGAGAGCAGCGTTGCCTAACTACGAGGAGCTAGCACAGCAGGCTGGGCGCCCTTCACACAGCAAGCCAAGACCTCAGGAGCAGATTCCTGGCTTTTGAACCATCCTTCTACCACCTTGAATTCTGAAGAAACCCAGCTAGTCATAAACTTGACTCTGCCCAGGCTCTCTGTGCTGAAGGGCTAAGGGAAGGTACCAGAGCTCTACATGCTCTGGGAATCGGGTAGCTGCAGTGACAGTTCTGTGGAGGCCACAGACGTTCTACCTTGGACTTGAGTCTCAAGACAGATCATCCCACCTCATCAGGCCTGCCTGTCTTTGCATCCCTAACCTTTTTTTTTCCAGAAGCCTCATAGAATGAGGCTTTGCTGAGTGGTCAGCCTGACAGTTGGCCAGTGGACAACAACAACCGACCCTGGCCATGTCTAGACCTTTCTTCAGCCACACCCCCTTTTTAAAGTGCCATTTTGCTTGTGGCTCAGTTTGTGTGTTTGTCTGGCTTGATGACAATGGGGCTTTAACCATCATGTTTAAACTAGATTCTAAGTGGTCCTAAGTATTAGATGAGAGATTTGAGTAACTGTTGAGGAAGATACTAGCTACCGCCTGAAGGCCAGGGATAATAATGGATGACTGGGTCGTGGTAGGAATCAGGGCAGGATTCCCTTTGGGACTTGACTCCGGACCATTAGCTGAGTGACCTTTTGGTACGTCATTGCCTTTTCTAAGCCACTGTTTTCTTCATAAATATCTAAAATTTTCTGACAAAGAATAGTTTAATTTTGGCAATGAATTCCTGAGGATAAAACCCTCCCCACATCTTTATTTGCAAACATATTAATTCCTCCATTCTCCTGTAACTAAATCTTCATATTTCCAGCACACCTCTTTTTCATACTTTAATCATGGGATTACATTGGTTTGCCAAACCCTGACTTATAGAGTATTGCAAAAGAAATCTAAGCCCACTGATAGCAAGATTTCCCTGTTCACCATCATTTTTGTGAAAATACCCAATTTACTGTGGTATCTTCCACGGTAGTTGGTTATCAAGGATTTTAAAGTCAGGGAGAGGAAATGAATCTTCCAAGTACCTTTAAAAAATGAGTGTTTCTTGAGTAATTCTTCAAAACGCTCTGTTTGCTTTTGCTCTTACAAGTTCAAGATAAGTCTGGTGTAGTGGTTTGTACACTTTAATCCCAGTCCTAGAGAGGCAGAGGCAAGCAGATCTCTGTGAGTTCAAGGCCAGCCTTGTCTCTATAGTGAGTTCCAGGACAGCCAGGGCTACACAGAGAAACCATGTCTCAAGCAAAACAAGGACAAGATACATGTGCTGTCCAAATGGTACATTTCTGTTGGGGCATGTGGCCCGAAGATCTGCTTGATTCTACTGGGATCTATGGGTCTGTTCTCATTTTCTTACAGAATAAAGACGACTCACACTCTCTTCCAAGTGGGTGAGGACATGGCCAAAGTGCATCTATAAAGGGTAGAGGAAGTACTTATGTAGCAACTTTTCTAACTTTGTGTTTCCACCCTCGCTACAGTTTAGAATACTGTGTAGACCAGGGCTGCACAGAGTGTGGTCAAGAATCAAAAAGATAAAAGGTTAGGTTCCTAGCAGTTCATGAAACTAGCTTCTCATGGTGTTTGAAGTTAATTTCCAGTGTCAAAGTCCTGGGAATGTAATACAAATCCCTACCTGCTGAAGTGTGAATCTGTAAGCCTTAGTTCATTATAGATTACATTGCGTTTTAAGTTCATTCTGTTTAGATTTGTGTGCATGCGTGTGTGTGTGTGTGTGTGTGTGTGTCTGTGTGTGTATCTGTGTCTGTGTGTGTGTCTGTGTGTATATCTGTGTCTTGTGTGTGTGTCTGTGTGTATGTGTGTGTGTCTGTGTGTGTATCTGTGTCTGTGTGTGTGTCTGTGTGTATGTGTGTGCGTGTGTCTGTGTGTATCTGTGTATGTGTATGTGTGTATGTGTGTGTGTCTGTGTGTCTGTGTGTCTGTGTGTGTCTGTGTGTGTATCTGTGTCTGTGTGTGTCTGTGTGTATATCTGTGTCTTGTGTGTGTGTCTGTGTGTATGTGTGTGTGTCTGTGTATATCTGTGTATGTGTGTGTGTGTGTGTGTGTGTGTGTGTGTGTGTTGGGGAGGTGTCCTTTGACACATTCGAGGGTCACTGGAGCTGAGTACAACATTCACTGTAGGAGCAGCCTCCCACTAGAAAGCCCGTATGTCATCGTGTGTTTTTCTCTAGGGATGATGACACAGAAAAGCATGGTGTGGTGTCCCACTTTGAAGAGTGTGAGATGAGATGGACCTCTGTGCAGTCCACGAAGCATGTCCTTTAATACCTAGAACCAGGTACCCCCATCTGTTAGAGAGGCAGGTAGGCAGGCGGACAAGACAAAGGGAGCATTTTTCCTAAGAGAGAGGAAGAATAGCATGTATAAGGCTAAAGTCTTCTGGCAGATGCGTCCAAGCGCAGTACCTCTATAGCCTCAAGGGAGCCTGCAAGTCTGCTGGTCACAGTCCTCCTCCAGCCTCTTTGCAGACCAGCCCCATCGGTTCCTCTGGGCTGAGATTCCGCAGTCTCTCCTTCGGAATGCCTTCTGACATATGTGGAATCTCTCCTGACACTTCTGGAATCAGGGTGAGAACCAGTAAGTGCTAGAAAACCAGCACAGAGAGAATTTCATCCCACTTACCCTGATGAGAGCCTTTAGATCAGACAGAGATTTACTCGAATGGAAGGACCAAGCAAGGAAGACTTAAAATAGACCAGGATGCTTGGGCTCTTCCCGATGGACTCTGGGTACCGCACCTTCTCTGTTTAGTACCAGGAGTGTTCAGACTTAACATTCTTCAGACATGTTGGGTCAGATGGATGTACAAGCCGTGATTCTTTAATCACTGGTATGTTTTAAAGGGAAACGGATATTTAAAAACCATGTTAACTGTGATCATTTAGAGGGCTATCCCCCGACTCAGGCCCTCCCCCTACTCTGAAAGACAGCTTTGAGCCAGGAGCCCAGCCCTTTAATGGCTACAAAAAGAAGGGGAAAAAGTATAACTTCCATGTAAGGGCTACCTTGAATATAAGTGCCTATTTAATAAATTATTTTTGAAGTGCATTTTCCATTTTGGTAGTTTGAAGTTTAGAGTACTATAATTATCATTTCTGGGGGAAAAAATACACATCTCTGTATTTTTGTTTTTGCTACAGGTCAAGTTGTAGCTCAGGGTGGAAAGTCAACACATCGCTTTGCTCAGCTGCAGCCCACATACTTGTAGTCCCCGGTGCCCTCTTGGCAGTCGCTGTGGACCAGCGTTTATGCTGTGGGTACACAAAGAACACAAAGACGCCATAGAAATATGGGGCCGGCTAGGGGCTTGCCCCAAGTGCCAGTCTGATTAGAAAGTGTGTGCTGGAGCTGAAGAAACAGCCAGAAGGGTGGAAAAGCCTCAGAGAAAGAGTCATGGAGCAGAGGAGAGGCTGTGTCAAGAGACCAAGATCACCCTGAGCCGGTATATAAATGCTGCCAGCCTTTCTTGTTATTAGGAACACTTGGTGTCTCCCGATGCCCGCTCATCAGTTTAACGTCTTTGTAAGTAGGGCCCATCAGCGTACCTAGAATGCTCAGTGGACTACCTGTATGGGGCACTTCTTTCTCCATAGATGGAGTTAATTACAAATTAGTCCATTTAAAAGGAATGGATAAAACAGTAGAAGTATTTAGCTAGCTAAGATGACCAAAACATTCTGTGCCACGTAGGGACAGTTCGGTCTATGTTTCCTAATCAACCTTAACCTTGTCAACGACCATGCCTGTCTTCCGAGGTGTATCCTATTAGGCAATAGATTTAAAACAACTAAGGAGAAGGCACAAGGCCTCTACAGCAGTGGTTCTCAACCTTCCCAATGCTGGAACCATTTAAAGACAGCTCCTCGTGCGGTGGTGACCCCCAGCCGTAGAATTACTTGTGTTGCTATTTCATAACTAGCTCTGCCAGCATTATGAGTCATGATGTTAATGTCTGTTTTCCAAAGGACTTAGGCAATCCCTGGGAAAGGGTCATTCAACTCCCAAAGGGGTCATGACCCGTAGGTTGAGAACCCATGCTGCAGGCCGAGTGTGGAGGTACTCTGATCTAAATAAATATGAAATAATGCATATTCTTCCACTCTTCACGTCAGTCGTATAGAATAAGATTTCTCGTCTTAACACAGGAGTGTTTTGAGGCTCTACAATGGTGCACTTTTATATAGGGTAGCAGAGGTGTTTCTATGTAAGTGTGTGCGCACGGTCGCGTCAAGCCGCCGACTGCTGAGCACTGAGATGTGCCAGGCACAAGGTTTCTTGCAGCCTCCATTACCTTGCTGATAACAACTCTAAGGAAACCCCAACCCAGAAATATTTGCGAAAGCCAAGATTTGAACCCAGTCCTCACTTCTTAAGCTTTGGTGGCTATACTGACTCCTATACCAAAAAAAAAAGGGGGGGGGGTTAAAAGGAACTAAAAATAATCTGCGTTCAGTGTCAAATGGTTCAAACAAACAGATTATATTCCATGAGGTGGAAGTTAAAAAGAGAAAGAGAAGAGGAGGCAGGGGGAAAAATGGCCAAAATATTTTTCCAAACATCTATTTATAAGTTTAGCCACATGGCTGCTTCTAGCATGTGAGAACTACCAGTTGAACAGTTAAACAGCCTGCTGTTCTTTATTTTCTGCTGCTGTCGTCAGTGGAGACAGAATAGCAACAGCGCGTTTCTCGTCACCCCCCTACCTACCTGTCCCTTAGCCCTGTGGTTTGATTCCTCCTTGATTTTGTTTGTTTGTTTGTTTGTTTGTTTAAAAGATATCACGGGATGCAACTCTGGAGGTCTCGGGTCACCGTAAAATATTCTTTAAAGAACTTCCCAAGGAGTTTTAAAAGTTCATATATCACCTCTGAGACCAAGGAACGTCTCGATAGTATCACTGATTAAGACCTTCAATTTGATGTTCTCCCCCCTCCCCTGTGTGTGTGTGTCTGCCTGCCTGTCTGCCTGCCTTGTCTGCCTGTCTGCCTGTCTGCCTGTGTATTTTCACATTTTTCTGTCTTAACACATCCTGTCACTCTGAAAGACTGTGGTTGGCTGCCCCCTTTCATTCAGCAAGCATGGATTGGTCTTCTTGAATGAGCAGAGGCCAAGCACTTTGGGACCTGATTGGTTAGGAGACGCTCCTGGGAGCTGGCTGGATAGAGTGTGCTCATGGAAAACACACACAAGTCCCGGGCCCTTCCTTCTCGCATATTTAAGATCTGTCATCTGGCAGTACTTCATCAAATCGGTGTCATCATTGTAAGAAAGAGCTAAGTTACAGCATCCAGTCCCCGAGGACTTGAAATGTGGAAGGCAACCAGAGTCACAAAATGCTGCCACAGAAATCAAGACTTTTCTTTGTGTTCTGTAATGGACGTAGCCTCCTGGTAGAAGCCATCCTGAAAGCCCCTTGTCTCCAATGTTTACACCTCCAAGACATTTTCAAGCTGTTAGGATGAGTGTTTTTAAGATGCTGCTAAACTGTGAGTTTAGTTCTTTGACTTTCCTCTGTAGTCATCTGCCCTACTATCTGATATTACAATTCCCTTGCGGGGGAGAGGTGGGGCTAGCATATGACAAACATGGATGAGGTATTTACAGAAGGTGACTTTATTAGGTAAAATTAATCATTTTTAAACCAACCTTTGGCTCTCCTTACCTTTTATTCAAATCTATCTTTAGGCCTTATCTTACTGCCACAGTTATCTAAAGACAGATTGTAACATTTTGGAATTCATTATGGCATATGAATATGCAACTGTAATTGTTTGAATGGCAAATCTCTCTGGCAGTAAATTGAATATATTTTCTTGGTATGAATTAACAGATGATGCAACGAAGTCTCTCTGGTCTCAGAATCCTACCGCCACATGTAAATTGGGCTTGAAGTTGAGTAGAATGCACACAATTCACATTCGAGGTCTGCCTCTCTTCGCTGTTACCCCCCAAGCCTACCGCCCACAATCAAAATCTGATCTCGGCTAACTCTGATCTCTTCAAAGAAGATTCCAGAGAAGGCTGTTTGGGTCGTATTTTCTACGAACTCAGACAGCTTTGAATTTCCTGAGATTGCGGAGCATGGGTGGGCACAGGCGTGCTTGCAGCAACCAAGTCCACACATTTTCCTTGCCTTGGGTCTTTTGAAAATTTTGAATTACTGGAGTAAAACACGTGTCCACCGAGCCTTCGGATTTTGGTTCCCAGGCAATTCTGAGAGGAGGCAAAGGGGCAAGTGACTATTCTAGTGAATCCCTCGTCGAGTTTGTCAGACCCAGATCCCTTGGCCCTATTCCCAGAGTTTCTCATTCTTTATATCAGATGTGGATCTTAGAATTTTCGTGCCAGAAAATTAGCCCTAAATTCAGTGAAAAGTGCCACCCAGGGTTAGCCCGTCTTAAACATTACCATGTCCTGCTGCAGAAGTACAGAGGGAGGCTCAGGTCAGTGCCACGCTCTCAGTTCATGTTGTCTCAGAATCGAGCAAGCCCCACTTCCCCCACGTCCCCCACTTCGTAGCAGTGCTGCGGCTGCTGACCCAGGGACCACACTTGGAGTAACAAATCTGTAGTCTCGAGCAGGTCAGCAACATCGTGGGTTAGGAAAACTGTGTGGTCCAAGGGAACCTAGACATGTATTGACGAGCATGATGCAGGTCAGCGCTCTGAGCTGGCCAATTCCGAAGGGCCGGTTGGCCTTTTGGCACGGTGGTTTGCCTTGAGTGTTTGAAGACTCCCTTGGTCAAACTCTGTATCCATAGTGAATGTACTTGTAAGGATTTTCAGTTTGCCGAAGGAGTAGCAAACCTTCTTAACCTGAATGACACAACAGAATTGCCTGGGAGCTGTTGAAATAAATACACATGCCCCATCTTCTTCCCAGCATTCAGATCTAATTGGTGTGAGCTGCTTCCCAGACAGTGGTGTTTTTTAAACGCTTTGTAAGTGATTTTAATGTGCAGCCGGGGCTTAGAGCCACTGAATTAAAATATTACAGACTGTGGTTGCATAGAAACCTTACTACTTTCCCCTTTGAGTTCTGGCTGAGTTACGTTGTAAGGTGACGCGGGGGGGATTTTATTAGGCAATTGGAAATACTTTAATTTGGCATCTTTAATAAGTGGCCCCAACCTAGGTTCTGCTGCCATTAAAACTGAGCCCTGGAGTCAAAGAAAGACCTGGGAAAGTACAGTGGGTGTTTCTGGAGGAGCCGAAATATGAAGTATTTCTGGGACTGTGTCAACAAAAGCCTAATTTTCCCCCCTCGGGGTTACGATTGTGTAGAACAAGTCTTCACAGCAAAGCCTGCCAAAAAAGGTTCTGATAAAATCATGGAATGTGAATGAAAAGAATTCACCAGTGTGGCTTTTAAAGGAGTCAGCCTCTAAACTGAAAGACATAGGCGTGACACACACGTCGCGTCTGTTCTAGAAGTTTCCGGAACAGACTATCCCTGCGTGCAGGGAAGCGTCGTCCCCAATGCTGTCTCTCTGGCTAAGAGCAGATGAAACAGGACAGCTCATAGTGTGCCCGGCCATGAGACCTCACCGAAGACGGAGCATTCCTTACCACTGCAACATCATGAGTGGGTCCTGCATTTAAACAAACATGTAGCTATGGAAGTCCTACACAGGCCAGATAGGGAGCGTGTGCTTTGGTTTTATAGAGAGAAAATCGTGGACCCAGGCAGCCTAGCTGCTCCTAATGAGTCCTCAGCCATGGGTCTTGGCCTCCCTGGGTTTGCCCTGTCATCCGCAGGGCAGACATGGAAATGTAATCTCTTTTTCACTAAGAAGCACACGGGCGAGTTGGAATGTGTACCAGCAGGCCTTACTTGCTTGCAGGAGGTCCTCAATTAGGAGAGGGATTTTTCTTTTCACGTTTCTCTAGCATGACTATGGCAACTGAATCCTTAATAAGAAATATTGCCCATCAGTGTTTGCATGGTGAGGTTTTGTCGGTATTCTCTACGTGTTAATTGTACCCCTGTTCAGATTTCTTCTTCGTAACTCTGAAGTGTGTCTCCCTCCGTAGAGTCAGCTCTGACTTGCTTTAGAGGTTTCTGGTTTTAATTGCAGTTCCCTGCCGCTGGAAGATTCTTGACTTCTAGGTGTATTTATGTGCCTACTACGTGTATTTTTACGCTCCTCTCAGCTCTCCCCCATGCATTCCTTAGCTGTCCTAGAACTATTGCATAGACCAGGCTAGCCTAAAACTCATTGTGTAGGCCAGGCTGACCTCAGACTTGTGATATCCCCACTCTGTCTGTCTCCTGAGCGCTGGGCTGGAATCAGAAGCATGCGCCACCGCACCCAGATTTCTCCTCCTTTGCCACCCTGACGAACTCTGCTGGATAAGGCGCTACCCTAGTATTATTGACTGCACTTCAAAGCCCTTATCGACACCTGGCACTATGTCTGAATGCCTCTCTCCTCTAGAGCTATAAATCCAAGAAAGCCAGGACTTTGCTCCTTCCCCATTCAAGTCATTCAGTTAATGTTTGTCAACTGAATGAGTGAAAGACGGACACAAAGGACTTTATAGACCAGTCTGCTATCACAGGATATATTGGGTGGCTGAGGGGGAGGAGGGAGGGGGCTATAATAGCCAAGGTCAATATCACAAACTGTTCCCAGTCTGCAGAGTGTAAGGTACACCAGGGTGAGACCGGGGGCAAACCAGTCTCGTAGGCTCTCTGCCTCTTGACATTATTCTCTGTGTTCTTACTGAATTCTGTAGTATCAAATCGATACAAGTCCGGGGTGGATTGAGTTATCCTAGAAGTAACTGGAACTCCCAAAGGTGTGTCAGAGTGATGGGCACCTGTATGGTGGGTTTAATGCCCACAGGCAGAAGGAATCAGGATTGGCGTTGGAGGAGGGCCCAGTGACATTGACTCTGCAGTAGATAGACTCTTTTAAGTTTTCCTAGTCTGCCTCGTGTCGCCTGCTTTGCAGGAACTACTGTGTGGCATTCTGCTGCTACTTAAAGCGACCGTGCCAAGGGATTTTTGAAGTAGAGGAAAGGCTTCACTGTCAGGTGAAGCTCCACAAAATGCGCGGGGATAACAGGAGTCTGGCCGTCTGACTTCACCTCTCTCTTCTAAACTTTCTTTTTCTCCTCTTACCATCTAGTAGCTGTTTGTCTGCCTTTTACTTAAAATCTAGGTTCAAGCAGCAAACTCTAAAATGCATTCGCCCCCTTCGAGTTTCGGTTTTAACTTTCTCTGCTGATCCCCTGTCCTGGCAAAGGTCTAGAAACAGCCGCTGACCTGTCATGGAGGTTTAAGTGATTAGGTTTGAATGACACTTTGCATAATTATTATGACGTAAGTTTATACTAGATAACCCTATCAGTCCTCAAAGGAAGATAGCTAATATGGTGAAGCTAATTTATCTTTCTTTAATTACTTTTGTTTCGGGCCATATTGTCACTTTAGTGTTTCTATATCTGGGGCAATTTTTTTTATAAGATGCCAGTTGCAATGTTACCATGGCAACCAGACATAAAAGCTTGCTAATTAGTGGAAGTCCTATATACAGATTTGTAAAATGCTTTTGGGAAAAAGTATAGAAGGTCGTCTTTTCAAATAGATAAAATGGAAACTTCAAAGTAACGCCTCTCTCATTCATGGGAAATTGGTGATGTGGCTACAGTTTTCTTTTTTTTATAAAAAAAAAAAAAAAAAAAAACCGAACAGGCAAGATGTAGAAGAATAAATAAAGATTTCCAGGAGAACTTGTGTACTTGAAGCAGGCTCAGAGAGAAGGGGCCAGAACAACAGTTGCTGGTGCCATGGTAACGCTCTGAGTGGAGTGTGTGCTGGGTGCTGTGCACACAAGGATACTTAGATAATCTGTTGAAAGAGGGAAATAAAGCCACTATTAACAGTTTTAAGATGAGGACATACCTGTAGATTTTTAGGAATCTCAGTTCTTTGAAAGCATCATTTTACTGTATAACAACTCAGTATAGGACTTGAGACTTCCCCCTTCCAGTCGTCACAGAGCACAGCTTTGAAGAGAGAGGGTAAACAGGAGAGCTTGTGGGAAGTCACTAGCTGGTGGGAGAGCTTGCAGAAATCAGACCAGAGGTATGAGACACAGGTGAGCTAAAGTCTGCATTCAACAGAGCATATGTTATTTTCTAACATTCGAGTTTTTAAAATTGCCCACAAGACTGCATCCATACACATATGTGTGCAAAGAAAAAAAAAACACCATGAAACCTCAAGAAATTAACAAAACAAAACATTGTACAGCATGCATTACAAGTGACAAATCAGTAGATTCAAACAGGAGAGCTTCCCCTCCCCCCCGATTAGCGCCCCAGAACTCTTACAACCCTTACCTGAAAGACTTCAAAGAGGAAATCAATGTTGAATTATAGATTGTCTCAAAACAGTCCAGATTGAGAAGCATGCAAAGAAATTTTAAGACACAAGGTAGTTTTTGGCTACGATGTTAAAGTCATATTTTTATGCATGTATAAGGAAACAAGAGAGGAATGTAAGTGAGTTTAGTGTTTGATGTTTGGATTCTTCCAGAAAACTGACAAGGTTGAAATGGATTCTCTCCCTTCTGCTAAAATACAGCTTAGTAAATATGATCCCAGCAGAGCCAGGACACTTGAAGACTACTTAAGAAATCAGCCCCCTTTCCCTTCAAGGTAGTCTTATGGGAGAGTTACATGTAAACATCAAAGAATAGTTAACTCTCTGCTTAGAAGAGTGTTTTTGCAGCAGTCGGGCTCATTGGCATACATCTTGAATCCCAAGATTTGAAAAGTAGAGGTAAGCAATTTTCTGAGTTCGAGGCCAGCCTGTTCTCCATAGTGAGTTCCAGGCCAGCTGGGGTTACATAGTGAGGCCCCATCTCTAAACGAAAATAAAACCTCTTTTGCAGCAGGAGAAGATCTGGGGTACAAACATCCTCATGGAAAGAGCCCATGGAACCGTAGCCAAGACGGACTGGGCCAGAACTCGCAAGACAAGGGGGTGAGGGAGGAAGAGTGGGTACAGTGGCGATGGAGTGGCAACTACTACTCAAGCTTTTAAGTTTAAAAGTATTAAGGCACAGTCAGCAGAACCATTTAAAACAGTGTTCTCTTAGAGCAGTGTTCTCAGGATGTTTTAGCATCTACTAACTGTGTTCGTTAAGGGAAAAACATGATTCCCTTGAGAAAAGTTGAAAACAGTGTTCGGTAAGACTAAGCCCTCGTTCTCAACATTCTCGGACACTTCCGAGTTTTAAAATCCTGATTCACTTGTGTTCACTTACCGTTAGCACAGTCTATGTAGCTTGCCCTGTCCTAAGGGTGTTGCAAAAAGTACGGTGTCTCTCCAGACTCAAAGTGCAGAACGCACTTCAGGAAGTGACAGTGCAGAGTGTCAAAGGGCATCAAGAATTGAGTAGCCAACTAGCAACAGCGATGAGATTGCAATTTGATGGAAGACGTTGAAGGGTATGTTTCGAGTCTTAACCGTATATACCAACCTTCAGAGAGTACAAATAGAATAGAATGTAGGGGTTGGAAGAGTAATTACGTACCTTACAGGAAGCTCTAGGCTGGATTGAAGAATCTCATAAAACTAAGCCTGGTGGTTCATAACATAATCCTAACACTTGGGAAGAAGAAATAAGATCAGAAGTTCAAGGTCAGCCTCAGCTACATAGAACACTTAGGGCAAACTGAGCTACCTAAGAAACAAACCTGTGTCAAAGAAATAAATAAGACAGTTATAACAAATAAGCAACCACAGTAATTCAGTGCTATGTGCAGGCAGAATTAGGACTCTTCTTTATTATAACTCAGTGTGTGCGTTTCCCAGGTAAGCAGTCTGCTGGGTGTACTTTACAAAGACCGAGCTGATCCCCGTCACCAAGATGGGCCTTCTCTTTCTCAGCACCTTGAGGATCCCAAGGCTGACCGAGGGAGGGTGTCTCAACACGGGCCTCCTCGCTGACTCACAGTCTCCTCACTAGATAGTTCCTAGGGATTATATTATGAAAGTGCATGGCTAGGTGGTTTGAGAGTAGAGCTAACCCCCGTGTGGCCCAGACATGTGATTTTTGTAGGCTCTGAGGTTCCCAGGATCAAGTCACGAAGGAAAACAGTACTGGGTAAGAGAGAGTTCAGCTTATGAGGGTTTAACAGAAACCACAATTCTAGTCAAGAAAGAAGTTAAGCCCAGATAAATCAACTCAGGAGGGAAGAGGGGTAAGGCCAAAGTTGCACACCTCCAACAGCAAGCATTCCTAGTGCAGGAGTCACATCATGACAAAGGTTCACACACCAGGCAGACCAGAGCCAACCCAGCCCAGCCCATTCACTGGCTGTATGTGTGATTTTGGACAGGTAGCTTGACCTGCCTGAACCTTGATATCATGACCTATAAAATGGGGCAAATAATAAGGCCGAGACTTCTTAAGAGTGATGTCGCATGTGTGTGTGTGTGTGTGTGTGTGTGTGTGTGTGTGTGTGTGTGTGTTATTGAATGCCTATTGCTCTTAGGTCAGATGCTGTTCCTCTTTCTGCCAAGCTTTAAGCTTATTGGCTGTTGGTTCGACAGCAGCAAGAGAGGGCAAGGCTTGCACGTGACTATTGCCCCTACCTGAAGCATAGGTGTGGTAAAGTAGCATTCTGTCTAACAGAGAAAGGAGGGAGCAGCCATCAGTTAAGCGACAGAAAGCAAGTCACATGACCTTCACAACAATGCCATCTTCGTGTCCAACCCAGGGTTCCCACTGTATAAACCACGCATGGCTTTGATTTCTCTCCAGATACCTTCTCCACCTCTTCTCGCATCCCTTCACTCCCCGAATGTTGCTCAGTTCCAAAGCCTTGCTGTTGCAGGAGGGGACCTATTCCATAGTCAAGACTCTGTTGCTTTTCTTGGAGAGTTCTTCTGGGTATCTCTGTGGCTGACATCTCCTTCCACCATTGGTCTGTTCCTTGTAACTGCCACTCCTCCTAAGCAGTCTTCGTCCCTCTTCTGCCTCCTGCGTTGTTCCTATTGATAATATCGATGGTTTTTTTCTATCACCTTTGACTACGTTGTAGACCACACGAGGGCAAGAATTGATCTCAGTTTCTCCCTCCCCATCCCCTGTATGTCCTAACCGCTAAATCGATTGGTGCTCGGTCAATATTTCTGAGTGAAATTTCTGGACCTGTGAGTGTGGGTGATCTCTTGAGTGTTTGAGTTCTAGTTAGACAAGGAGTAGTTAGTAACAAGGAAAATGGTCAGCTAAGTGGAAGACGGGGCGGGGGGGGGGCGGAGCCAGGAAGGAGATCACTTTCCTGTAATCCCAGCACTTGGGAAGCAGAGGCGGAAGGAGCAGGAGTTCCAGGCCTGCTACAGGAGACCTTTGAGAGGGGAGGGGTGAGGCAGGCAGGCATGAGGAGTTAGAAAGAAGGAGGCTGGCTTTGGGAAAGGCAGTTACATTGGTGGTATCCAGCGCTGTGTGCAGTGTAAGGTGGGGTACCTGCATTCTTGTTTTATCGCTGATTGGGGTCTTCTGTCCCAATTTTTTGTTGTTGTTGTTGTTGATGTTGATGATGTTGATGTTGTTTTTTAAATCTGTAATATTAAGGCACATCTTGCCTCTCATCCTGCTCTGTCTCTGGGTCTTAGTTCAGCCAAGCCAGTTCGAGGTTATGGAAGTGTATGCTCCAGTACCATCTTCCCAACACCCCGACCTCGTTCAAAGGTCACAGCCTGAAGTAGTGCGGTTCTAGATCATCTCAGTCTTTTCCTCGAGGCCCTCATGCTAGTATAGGTCTCTTAAAAGTTGAGATCAAGAAAATGGCCGGAGGACTGAGACTTGGCTGGCTAGGGCTCTGCTACACAACCTTTAACTTGTCAGGTTTCCCGCCTCTGAAACTGAGGTGCCTCCATAGGTCAGCAGGTAACGCTGAAAGGAAAGTGAGGTGCGTCCAGTGAGCCTCTGCTGAAACGCGCCATGTAGGAAAATCACAGGGGAATTTGGTTCATCGTCCATCTCGTTCAGCCTAGCACACATCGTAGAACCGCACATCTTATTCGGTTCGGCTGGTCAAAAGTCACGTGGAGATGGAGTTCTTCATGCTCATGAATGTCTGTGTTGTCTTCAATCCCTGGGGTAGCCAGGTTTTATTTATGTCTCTGTTTTGGTTTTTAACATGCATCACTATCCAAAAGAAGAAAAAAGAAACCTTAAGACTCTTGGGTTCCCCGTTAGTCCAGATCTGAGTCCGAGCCACATGAGGTCTTCCCTTGGGCTTTGTAGTAGATGTTGGCTCTTCCCCATGAGTGAGCGAGGGAACTTCAGGCCTGTATTTTGGTGTCCCGGGCAGATAGATCCTGGGAGAGATTCCCATGGTCGGCTATGCTTAGCCCGAAGATTTTCATCAGAATTCTTTCGCTGCCCTCCTCTTTGGGTAGTAAAATAGACTTGGGACGATCTGTTCTTCCCACAGAGGTGCCCCACACTGCCCTGGGCATGAGCTAAATTCTTTCTCTCCCATTTAGAAGAGAAGCCAGATTGCACCAAGGCCCGCTGTGAAGTGCAGTTCTCTCCACGTTGCCCTGAAGATTCCATTCTGATTGAGGGCTATGCTCCCCCCGGGGAGTGTTGTCCTTTACCCAGCCGCTGCGTGTGTGACCCTGCGGGCTGTCTGCGCAAAGTCTGCCAGCCGGGATACCTGAACATTCTAGTGTCCAAAGCCTCAGGGAAGCCGGGAGAGTGCTGTGACCTCTATGAGTGTAAACCAGGTATGCACCAGCTGGCGGAGCAGCCTCACCCCTGCACAGCAGAGGGCAACAGCCTCGTCCCTGCTCAGCTCTCCTGGGCCTCTCCACTCCCACCAAGATGAGCGTTCTTACCTTGCTGCTTTGGGTAATTTCTCACTTCAGACTCTCATCGAGAGAGCCAGAGGGTTAATTCCCTGGTGCACAAGCCCCATCGGAGAGGCGAATGCCCTTCTCTCTTTCTTCTTTATTTTCTTCAAATCCGTTCGATGGAGCTGTTGTGGAAAGAGTACGGTCCTATGGTTACCTGCCTCAGTCCCTGAGAGACGATCAGAGGCCTCGTTTGCAGATGCGTCTGTCACTTGGAAGTCTTACGTTTCGGAGCACTTCATACCCGAGACGGAATTCCTTTTGGATAAATATGTACACCCGTATGGCAGATGTTTTATAAGGAAACAGCCCCCATTTTCTTCCTTGGCAGTCCCTCCCCGTCCGCCTTGGCTTCGAAGCATGCCCTGTGTCGTTTGACTCTTTGCTCACCTTCTTTGGCAGCATTGGAATTCTTGTCATGTCGCAGCTGTTTCTTGCTTTATAGTTTATCTAACAGCCTTGCCCTTGTGCCAGCGTCTCTAACGTAGTCTGTGACTAGGTCTAGATTCTAGTGATCTCTTCTTTGCAAGTTTCTAATGATTGGTCATTTTTAAAATGTTTTTCCTTCCTTACTTTTTAAAAAATTTTAGTTTTACTGTTAGGCAAATGCTTCAGGCAGAGCAATCCCTCGTCTGCCTCTTGATCTGCTCTATCAGAAACACTTCTTGCTGTCCATCACCATCCCAATAACTACATGGTCTCTCTCTCTCTGTTCTCATCCTAACTCCGGTCCTCTGTTTGAGACACACCACGGCTGTGGAGCATTGAGAAAGGAGAACTTTAGATGGGCCCTGGGTTTCCGGGAAAGCAAGGAATCATCGGACATTTGTCAAGAGTCTTGGTAGTTCATTTGGGGATTTGGAATACAAGTAGATGTGGCAATGAACGGTGTTTCTCTCTTTGCCCCTTTCAGTTTTCAGCGTGGACTGCAGCACCGTGGAGTGCCCCCCTGTCCAGCAGGCCGTGTGCCCCCTGGACAGCTACGAAACGCAAGTGCGGCTCACAGCGGATGGCTGCTGTACCCTGCCAGCAAGGTTGGTTCGGCACCCGTTCAAGCCTCCTTTCTGTCCTCCTTCTTTGCTAGCACCTTTCTGGGTTCAGTTTCTCAGGCCTGCCTGCAGCTTGTTTTCCCTTGGGAAACTCAATCCTTGCCCGCTTCTCTGGAGAAACCACTGGACTGTTACCCCTTGCTATTTACATATGTCCCACGTACCTCACATCAAAGTCAGGCGTCACCAGGTTAAGCCATTAATCTTAAGCATTAAGGCCGTTCAGCATCTAAGAGGCTAGGGAGTAGGTAGGGAAGCAGTACCCTCTCTGTATGTAGATAAGGAAGCAAGGGAAGGAGGTCTGTGATAGTGAGGTACACCATTTGATCCTTTGTAGAGGATCTTGTGGGTGTTTAAGCCAAGTGCCCAGTCTGATGAAACATGGCTGGCTTCAAAGAGCTCATCAGAAGGGGACTCTGGTCACCGGGAGCCATGCTTCTCCTCAGGCCCATTCCTAACTGAGGCAAAGAGGTATCTGAATTCTTGAATGGCAAGAGAAGCGGGTTGGGGGAGGAAGAGTGGGTACAGTGGCGATGGAGTGGCAACTACTGCTCAAGCTTCTAAGTTTGAAAGTGTTAAGGCACAGTCAGCAGAACAATTTAAAACAATGTTCTAAGAGCAGTGTTCTCGGGATGTTTTGGCATCTTCTAACTCTCGAGTATCAGACACATTCCCCTCTGGCTCGTGAGAGATGAGCTGCTCTCATTTAACCTTAGCAGAAGGAAATCCGGTGAGTGCTGTAGAAAGTGTTTTCTCTAGAGCGTGAGGGCCCTGGGTTCTGCTGGTGATGGCCTTCGACCTTCAGAGTAGTAAAACGATGGTAGCCAACAGTGCTTTGCTTTCAGAGAAACTGGGTTTGCAGTCTGCTTCCCGTTCCCCAGGATACCAGGCCCTCTTCTTTGTCATCACTGCCCCCCCCCATTTTGTCCCCTTCACGCCATCCTTGTAACAAAGTCATTTCATTTCTTACCATCTTCGTTCTACACCTGGCACCAGGGGCTGAAACCCTTCCTCATTTAGCTCTGTCTACACCCTTGTCTCCACTCTAGTCCCAGTGCCACACATTTGCCATTTGGCATTTGATCTGCTGCACAAGTAGGTGTGGTTGTGGAAACAGTTTGATAAACTATGAATATTCATAACCATTAGTTTAGGTAAACACGTGTTTTGTTGGGGTTCTGTGCTGTGACCACCTCCTTGTGATCGATTTTGGCTCATGAGCTCAGAGGATTCAGTCCATTGTGGGGGGACGGTGTGGCAGGGTGTGGCAGGGTGTGACTGACTATGATTCAGGCAGAGAGCAGAGGAGAAAGATTGCCTGTATAGGGGAACTCTGTAATCTTCTCAAATGTGTTCCATTGGCCACAACCCAATTCGTTAGCACCATCCACAGTCAAGGGAAGGCTCCCCCTACTTAATCCACTCTGGAAGCGACCTCTCAGATACACCCAGAGATGTGCCTTACCAGATAACTTTGACCAACTGTTCTCAACCTGTGGGTCTCGACCCCTTTGGGGAAATCACACACCACCTATCCTGCATATCAGATATTTATATTACGATTCATGGCAGTAGCAAAATTACAGTTATGAAGTAGCAATGAAATCAGTTTATGGTTAGGGGTCACCATAACATGGGAGGATTGTATTAAAGTGGCTTAGCATTAGGAAGGTTGAGGACCACTAGACAAGACACTTAGCAGTCCCTTGAGGATGATGAGGGGAACAATAGTTAAGTTTCCTGTTGCAGTAATCAGACTAGATACCTAGAGTTTCTTCCCATAGTCTCCTTTTCTTTTTGCCTCTGGTAAAGTACATTGGGTCATTAGTGTCCTACGGAGCCTTTCTCTGCAGAAACCTAGGACTCTCTCCGACGTGCCCTTTATACTATATCACGAAGGAGACAACAAAGGGTTTGGTGAAGACCGAGTTTTGACACACTAGCAACCTCCCCATGACAGCGGCATGCCACATTTATGCAAAACTGCAGCGTGCCAAGGGATGAACACCTGTGCACACATGGATAAGGCCAGTCACCAGCAAAAACAATGGAGCAATACCGGTAGTGACAGATGCCCCTGCGAGGTCTCCATGACACAAGGAAGATGGTACCTTGTGTCAGAGAACCTAATCGATCCAAGCTCAGCCAGCCTGTCCTTGAGAGAAGAAGGCAAGGGACAACTTTGAGCTCTGTTTTACACTTGTGATTTAGCACCTCCTGTGTGTTGGGGGATCTGAGGGACATTTTTCTCAGTCTCCCTTGCTGGGGGAAATGTATTGCAACTGTAGGAAGAACCGGAATCTCAGCTGAAGAAGAAAACCTCACAGTTAATCGGGCTCAGCAGCGAGGCCTGCTGCCTTTTGAGGCCCACCAGGGCTCCTGGTGCTGGTTTGGATTTCTCCCCATCCGGATGGCTTCCTGCCAGCTGTGCTTAGAGGAGATGCCACATTGGAGCAGGGGTTGCACTAGGTTGCCTCCTGCTTCCGCCCCAAGCTTCCGGGAGGCTGGTCAACAGAAACCTTAGGATGGCGGTGACCATATTAATGTAGTTTTGACTTGGGCATTCAACTGAGGTGCGTTCCAGGGTGGAACACGCCTGGATGGGACCAAGGAAGCGCGGAGAGGGAAGTCATTCAGAGTCCCGCTGTAAATTATTTGCAGAGGGGGGCCACGTTCTCACAGCTCTTGCTTTCCTGTGGGTTAGATAGGCAGTGACCCATGCCTGTCCCCCTCGATGCTACACACTCACCCTTTGTTCCGGCCCAATCAGTGCCCTCCCCATGCGTTTCGTGCTCAGGGTCTCTGCCTCTACAGCTGCTCCTTCCCGTCTAGTGTTTCCCTCCTCCATTACCTGGGCTGCACCTGCCTTCTCTGAGGAGTCCGTTTCCGTCCTTCTAGAGTGTTTTTCACCATCAGCCCCTACAGATGTCTCAGGGTACACCCTTCTGCTCCCTTGTAATTCCTCGTTTATCTGCTGCTTATCATAACGCTTGTTTATAATACATTGACATCATGAGGGTTTTTTTTTTTATTTTGTCCCCGCTGTTCCCTGTGCATCACAAAATGTGAGTACTTGTACGCCCTAGTGTACAGATGTATTGTGGCCGACCTGTGTTTGTTGATGGATGGAAGAATGAATGAATGAGTGAATGAATGAATGAATGAATGAGCCCAGGTCCAGCCTAAGTGACTAAAATGTTGAGGAAGAAAGAACACTTGTAGCTTCTTTACCCTCTTCCTGTTAGTCATCATACTACTGCTGTGGGTCTCACATTGAAAAGCCTTGCAGGCTCTCCCAGACCTCTTCTCAGTACAGAGACTCTGCCTCAGTACTATAGAAACCTGGCCCCTCCTAGCCCTGCCCTCCCCCAGCACAGCAGGAGTCACCTTTATCTCCCCACTCTACCTTTTCTGGTATCACTCATCCCGCAGGATTCCAATTAAATTCCACTTCATCCGCAAGCTCTTCATCTTGGAACTAATAACTCTCCCGCCCCCCTGGGAATTCAGACATATCCTGTCCCGTGCTGTCAATTAATCACACATTTCCTTGCACTATTATTTAATTGTTGCGTGCACACAACTTCACTAGCTGAAGGATATATATTTCTTAGAGGCCAGCGATTTTGTCAGCTCCCCCCCCCCACTCCCATGCATCCCCATGCATGCATTTCTATTGTAAATACAGAATATATCTGATCAGGCTGGGGCTTGACCCTGTCCAGTTTAGCTTAGTCTATGAAGTGGGGGGGTCTCTCTTATTAAAGAAGTTTACAGGTCATACTGGGTCAAGAGAGTGAAAAACCCAAGCAAACATATAAAAACAGAAATAAAGAGAAGACTGCCTAATTTATAGTAACATTTTAAGAGACACTGTATACCTTTCTTCTTATGAGAAAGCCCTGTTTGGGGCACAGCGGAAGCCAGCATAACACATGTAAAGTCCTGTATACGATCTTAACATGTGAGTCATTTGACTTGTTTCTCTGGCTTGTAAAGACCATTGCTAAGAACTTAGAGCAGATCCAGTTGTTACAGAATTCAGGAGGGAGAGCCCTCCAAGACAGAGGAGGGTAGGTATCTGAAAACCCAGCTGTAAAAATTTACTTTCCACTGAGAATATTTACTTTTTCCACGGGTTTGCTGTACTTTCATACTTTGGGAAAGGGGTTCGGGACCCCTCCATGTTGAAGTATGAATCCCTCCTATTCCTAGTTTGAGCCACCCAGGCTCCCAAGTACCTGTTTCTGGGCGAGCTCTCGCTCAGCCTGTGAGTTTCCTGTTAAGCCGTGTGCTCACGCGCCACCCGTCCATGGTTGTTCACTCATCAAACACGAGCGAGTTCTTACAGGGGCCAGATCTGCTCTCCAGACGTTCCTGTCGTGCCTGGATAACGCCTTCTGCTGCTGCCTCTCATGGGTTCTGGTTTCCCTTCCTGCCCCTGGCCTCTGTAAAGTGAGTTGTTCTTTCCTTTCTTGCAGCATCTCTGCTGCTTCTTCGTGGCCCAGAGTCTATTTGGGGGCTCTTTGTTTCCGTTCTGAGGTGAATCCTGAGGGTGATAAGCATCTATCACCCTTCCCTGTGACCATCGTCGCTACCTAGCAACCCAGGGCAGAGTTGCAGGGGTACTAAATGTTATCTAGGCCTTTCCTCTTGGTGCCAGCTAAGGCCGACATCATACTTCCCTAGAGAAGATAGAAAAAGATAAGGGTTAGCAACCCAGGACTTTAATCGGGGTCTGAACAGCACTGCACAGTAACAGGAGGAGGAGTGGGAGTCCCCATAAGGTTGCGACCTTTGTGTTTATAATGTCTGCACGTGAGTTCATGATGTGTGTGCATGTACACATGCTGTCATGCATAAGGGACATGGGAAAGCTGTCCTTAGACAGCACGGGGACAACAGTGACAGATACAGCTTAACTGTGTCACACACCTTGCTCATTCTGCCCTCCCTCCGGCACCCCATGTTCATCCACAGCTGTGGAAGTGGAAACCGAGAGGATCTGGGGCTAAGTCAAATCACAACCATTCCTCAGCATCTGGGGTAGAACAGGTCTGCCTTCAGCTCGGGATCTTCCACATCCCTGGGCTTTCTCCCGTGTAAGGAGCCATCCCCGAGAGCAGGACAAAAGCACTGGTTTGGGTGCTGCAGTTCTCTGAGGCCATTTGAGCTAAATACCATTTGTGTCCTGGAACCACTGGGAAGTCTCCAAGGCAAAATTTGTGTCCCAAACTTCCCCAAGATTTGCCAGTAAGAAGTGTTATAGTGAGTGTCTCTAGACCCTGCCACTGCCCTATTTCATTTGTTGAATAAGCTCTTATCTGAAAAGTAGGTGCTACCTTTTGAAGGAAAAAGTTTCAGGGAATTTCTGACCATTTTTAACACCACAGTATACATTTAGTAAAAATAGGTGCCCCTTAGAGATGCTTTCCTGGTTGAAGAAAGTTGCCGAAATCCTGCAGATTGAGTGACCCTGTTCCAAAAACTTGGTGTTCCTTTGGCCCTGGGAATCTGGGTCTCCTGGAACTCAGTCAGCTTTATAGTTAAGCTCCCAAGGTATTCAGCCATTTCCCTTCCCTCCTGAAGGTCTCGGTGCAGGCACATGTTAAGAGCATATCTGGGTGAGCACCACCTCAGTTTTACCCATCATAAGTGACTATAATTCAGACCTTCTCTACTTCAGAAATACTAGGTGTTTCTTCGCTCACACAACAGAAATGTCACTGGCGTTGTTGGAAAGGGGCTGCCAAAACATCTTATTCGTGAGACCAGATTGGTGTTTAAAACCAAAAGCCAACTCGAAAGGATGGAACATAGAAATTCATTGTTAATCTTGCCTAGGAGAATCGGGTCTGCCTGCCAGCTGCATCTGGAGGGTGGGAGACGCCTGAGATACACAGCTGCGAGTCCACACTCTCCTCTCACTAAGCCTAAATAGTAGCCCAGCTGGGCCGCCTGTACAGACAGCAGCCACATCTCTGTTCTTGTTTGCTTGCTTGTTTCCCTACTCAAGTTTGTTTCCCTACTCAAACAGCTGCCTTGAGTATGTATGCCTCATTTTGTAGCGTTTTCACTTTGCCTCTGTCATTATTCACCGGGTTTGAGGATACAAACTCACAGGGCAAACATTACATTGTTACAATTGGGGGGGGGGACAGTGGTACCATTACATATCACTGGAGGCCAGCTGAATGATGTAGAACAGTCCATGCCATTCGGTACTTTGTGAACGTTTATTGAGAGGGTGAGTGCATTTAATATAGTATGGGTCGTCACTCATTCTAAATTTAATGAGAGTTGTCTTGAACTCCTAGGTTCTGAAACATTATGTTATCAATTTCTGCCTACAAATATGTTTTCCTTAAAAGTTATAGAGGAAAAAAATGCAAGCCAGTTATTTTGAGTTCGAAATAAATTAAGTCATTGTTTATGATATCCAGAAGCTTAAAATAGACTTTGTTCTGGGTTGTGTGTGCTGTGAAAGCCAGGTTCCCAAGCTCCCTTTTGGCTCCTGCCTCTCTCTTGACCAAAGGGCCTGACTCTCTTCCAGAACCAAAATCCAGAGCATTTATACCTCTTATTTTTGTTTTTATTTTTAACTCAAAATTTGTTAAGTTCATTTTTTTCCAGCTCTTAAGATAATTTTAAAAAAAAACCTTAGACTACCTGGATGGAAATGTTAATATGCGCCCCCCACCCGTCCACCTATAAAAACATTCTTAGAATATATTTAGTACGTGAAGGGTCCAAGTGGGTGAGGCTGAATCTTGTAGCTCGATCCAGTTGGCGAGTTCTACACCGTGCTTCCACAGGGTACAGAACACCACGCTCCCTGCCTAGAGCAGCTACAGAACCTGCCTGGGTGAGCCACCAGGGTGGGCTGTCCTCTGTGGACCAAGTCACTATCAACCGCCATACCTTCCCCAGTGCAGCTAGCCATTCAGGAGACCAGCCCTTCCCTTCGCGATTGTCATCTGCGAGCAGATGTGTGCCTGAGACACATTGGTAACTGAAGTATATTCAGTACCATGAAGTGGGTACTAGAGTCAAGGCCCACCTCCGCCTGAACTGAGCAAGCTCTTTGCCTTATCTTGGTCTTCCTTATCTGAGCCAGAAGGGAAGACAGGCAAGGGTTGCATGATCTGAAAAGGAGCTTTCCCCTCTGGACTTCCCCAGATCTTCTCAGTGGAACGAAGCCTAAGATGTTAGTGTTAGGAACTTCTTAGGAGGAAACAAAACAAAACAAAAAAAAAAAAAAAAAAAAAAACAAAAAAAAAGGAGGAGGAGGAGGAAAACCTAGAAATTCCAGGATTCGTGAAGATAATGGAACGATAAAAGGAGTCACCTGGTGATAGAAAAGGGAGACAGGAAGCTGTAGAAGAAAGATGGCTACTGTTTTAATCATCGGATTTTCTCAGAAAGGGCGAAATGAGGCACACAAAGTGCTAAGCAGGCCTCCCCAAGCCTTAACTGCTTGGATTATGGAAACTGTGGGGTAAGCAGGCAACGTAGACGATTGTGTGCTTGGTAGACGGCCGGGTGATTATTGCTAGCTACGTTTTCTTTTTACATCGATGAGTAGGTAGTTCCCAAGGAGAAGGGGTAGAGACTGTCTGGCCAAAGCAAAGGCTGCTTCTACAAATAAGGATTTACTCTATTCAGTTGCTGTTAGACAATGGAATGTGGATTTCTCCGTCTGTCAGCTGCCTTGGTATGTGTGCTGTGGGAAGGACTTGAATGTGTGCGGGGCGGGGAGGGGCAAGGGGCTTCCTGGTGCCTTACATGCTCCCCTCTGTGGCCCACATGAGCCCATACGTGGCTGTTCACGGATGCTGCCCCTGGATCCAGGTGCTCACTGTTTCCCTTCTGGGAAGATTCATTTTTCCCGAGTTTTCGACCGTTTGTCTTTCTTCTCTGCCACCCTTCATTCAGCTCTGTGTTCTCAATGCCTCTGTATTCCACACTTAGTTGCAAGTGTGTGTGTGCGTGCAAACACACACACACACACAATTATATTTTGAGAGAGGTTACCAATTTTGTAATTAGACCATATTCCTTAAAATAAAAAGTCCCAGATAAAGGGTTATGTTTTTTCCCCGTAAGTCTCAGTTTTACTTTTCTCCTCTACAACACTGACTCTGATATCCAAGCTAGTTTCCCAATCACATCCTGTTCTGTCAGACCAGCTCCAAACTTCAGGAAGGGAAATCACATGAAGGCAAAGACCATAATCTACATACACAGCCCCAAGCTGCCTCAGTTCAGAAATATAGGGTGCCCCTACCCTGCAATCCCAGTTTCTCCTCACTTGCATGAAAAAATTGTATTTTGCTAGTGCTCTGTTGTGTGACGATAATAGGATTCTAGCAGATTGCTAGCACGCTGTGCTTGGGAGTCGGTACAGACATTTGGGAGAGGGGCATTCTGGAGTTCCAGAACTCGCAGCCTGAAATGGAGTCATCCCAGATGAGGCCAGCAGAATGGAATCCTTGGCAGGGTTCCCCTTCCCCTCAGAAGCATGTAAGTTAATAAAAATTAATCTGACCACATAGCTGCAGTGAGTGAAAACAAGGTGCACCGATTCGAAAAAATGCTCAAATCTGTTAAAACAGTTGAGCAAGGACTCACGGAGGGAAGACGGAGAACGCTGGGCTCACCGTGGAGTAAGGTGCTGGCTAAAATGAAAGACCTCCACGATTTCCAAATTTCACCAGCAATGGGAGCAAGAAAGCTCTGGACCTCAAGGGTCAGCTGATATAGGCACACACCATCAGTAACCCTCCTTCTAAGAGAAACGCCCAGTTACAGACTTGTTTTCCACCAAGTAAGGAAAACTAGGTTACAGAAAAATAAAAAACCCCGTCCACCAGGTGTGTGCTTCCTTTACAGCGAGACCAAGAAACCAGAGGACTCAAAAAGACAGACAGACAGACAGACAAACACACACACACACACACACACACACACACACACACACACGAAAAATGGTGTAGGGTACCCACTTCTCATTGACCTGGTTTCCAGTGTTGCTTCACTTCCTACTGCAAATGAAGTAGATTTCCTCACTCCTCTGCTCAACTATATCTGAGAAATGGGCTCTGAGAAAGTACTGCTGGTGCTTAGCCTTCTGTCTGCTAACCTGTGGCTCCTGGGGTAGCCAGTTGAGCTTTCCATTGTCCCTCTACACCTACACCACTCTTATCTCAGGAGACCCACCTGTTAAGTCTTTGAAGTGTTTAGCAGAGCCTCAGGGTGGGTGTGGCTGATCAGGGGCTATCAACCCAGCACACCCACTCTCCCCAGATAGACACATTAAAGCTGACCTTCCTGCAGGGCAGTGAGGGGCTCCTTTTTAGTGCTCGAAGTTCAGAGATCTCCTCTTTCACCTCTTTGAAACAGGGGTACGTACCCCCGATTATCGGGGTCATATTTGTTGGGGACGATGCGGCCTTTAAAAGTTGTGCTGGGTAATTAAGTTGCTTTTCTCGTGCCAACTCAAGCTAAGCAGTAGAAATTGTCCCTGAATATGCAGTTCCAAGAAGACTTTATCAAATTAAGTGCCTTGTAATGAATTATCATGTCCATCTGTTCTAGTCTCCCATCTCAACAAAGATGGATCTGTTTTGTTTTTTTTTTTTTAAAGATCAGTCTGTTAGTAGACTTTTTAAAAAAAATTTAGTTCTTCTTTGGGGTATGGAGTGTTGTTCCCTTTAATTTAAACAATTCCTCCAGATGCTTTTTGAGGATAAATTATGCAATATGTAAAAATGCACATTAACATGTGCATTTAAAGCATTCCTGACTCTTGACATGCTGGGGCAGTAGCGTTCCCTTTGTTTTTAAACACATGCAAAAAAAAAAATGGCTGCAAATATGTTTGAAGCCCGTCTTTCTCAACTCAGAAAAGAACATTTATTCTATTGCCCTCTGTCATAGTAATTTTTGGCCCAAAAGAGCAAATCAACTCATGGATAAAAAGCCAGAGTCTATATTAAACTCTGATGTTTTCTGAAACAAAATAATTGCAAGAATTCCATGTTATTATTGGACCTATCCCCAGATTGACAAAAATATGCTTTCCTAGAAGTTAGAGCCCTTACCCATTAGAAATGCACGCTCTCTCCAGTAGAATGCTTGGTTTGTCAGTCATGTACTTCAGTTGTGTGAGCCCTCGGCCTTTCTGTAACAGGGCTCTGGGCCTTGCGTGGTCCTCCATGTATTGGACCCAGTACCTAGTCTTTATTTTGCATTTGTGTTCGTTCTGAAAACAAACAAGACTGTATCACCCATTGGCTTATGATTGTTTTGAATGGTCCAGACCTCAGAACTGAGGAAAAGCAAGGGGATCCTTTTAAGCCTTTGGTGAAGCTCAAGTGCAGAGTCCACAGCATAGATAATATTAAACTTGAGGACTTTCTCCATCCGTCCTCATTGGCACCCACCACCACCACCACCACCACCGTCATTGTCATCATCATCTTTCTCATCCTCATCCTCATCCTCATCCTCATCCTCATCCTCATCCAGAAAGCTGAAGAACTGCTGCGAACCATTCTGCAGAACAGAAAGCTTCAGGGACATCTTTGAGCAAACGTCAGATGCTACACCTGGAATTTCATAGAACATATGCTACCTACTTTTCACCTGACCCATTAGACAGAAGTGACAGCTGTACATAACTGCGCTTGACACTTTGTAGAGGTTCAAGGTTGTGTTTCCCTGGTAAACATTGAAGAGCTTAACTGGAACCCCAGTGGAAACAACTGCTTTCTCTTGGCCTTAGTTAGCCGGTTGTTGAGTGGATCCTGCAGACAACAGCCTTCTAATTATCCTTGATGGATTTGGAGGAGTGTTGCGATCAGCCTAAGTTGTTAGTTACATTTTTCCCTTCCTGTCCTTGGCAGACGTGTTCTGGAGCCTTCATGGATGCCTGGAATTTCACATGAGACTAAATAAATGGTATCTATAATCTATTTTTCCAATGCATATAGACCCATAATAAAAGTACAAGAAGATACTCATAACAAAAAAAACACAGCCATTAGAGTAACATTACTGTCATAAAAATTATTCGTGCTGGTCATGGTGGCTTAGGCCTCTAATCCCAGCACTTGGAGAGGGAAGCAAAAGAATTACCATGAACTTGAGGCCAGTTTGGGTTTGTAGAGTACGAGTCTGTCTGAGATTCTCAGACACATGTACGTACACAATGTTATTTATAGCCTAGAATTGCTTGTTCCGAGAACTTTGCATTTGAAAGGGGGTAACTGAAGGCATAAATGGAGCAGGATGGATTAGTCTAACCTGTGCACCCTTGGAGGGACAGGACCTACCTTGTGTATGGCTGTCTCTCACTGCTGTCTAACGTGTTTGAATAATAAGTTTAACTACATTCTGTGGATAATCTGGGGCAAGCCCCGGCTTCCAAACCCTACAATTTTGACTCATTCAGGAAACAAATATACAGAATGTTCGTCGTGTACCTGGAAGGGGTAAATTGTCCATGATGTCAAGGAACCTTTGATTTAGGCAAAGGCAGGCATGAGTTAAATCGCCGTGATTTTAAGTGTCACACGTCTTAGAGGCCGAAATGTGCAAAATAATGAAAAGCTTATGGGGCAAGGAGATGCAAATTCTGTTTGGAAAGCAGACTTGACTTCTGAGCTGAGTCTTTCAGAATGAGTCAGAGTTCATCGGATGGAGAAAGACGAAAGGGCATTCTAGGCTACTAGAGTCACTGATTTCCCCCCCCCTTTCAATTTTTAAACGTGTCTTGCAGCTGAAAATATTTGTATTAATCTCATCTATCTTGATGACTCAAGAGAGATGGAATGGACCCCTCCCCTCCAGATAGCCACCCCATAGCAAGACTACGTCGCTTGCTTAAGATTTCCCTTCCTTTCCTCTTAAAAGAAACGACGCTTCTTAGAATAGATCCCATGTTAGCCTGCCTTAGCCTGCCTCTCCACCGTACCAACTACCAATTTCTTGATAGCATTGCCCTGTCCTTGTCTTACCATGCTATGCCTGTGGTAGCCTGAATCCTTTGCTCCAAAACTGGCACAGTAGATTGCTCCTTGCTTTCGTGGGATCCTCCACACCTAGAACGTCTTCCTTCCGTGCCCACGCAACTCAATCTGTGACTTCTTACAGCGCCCCCCCCCCACCTGCCACACATCATCGGCCATTCGCCACCGTGCCTCCAGCACATCGTCAAGTAGGTGGGTCCGTGGGGATACATGGAGGTCTGCTTCCCACAAGGGGTCCCAGATGGACTGGCTTCTTCGAGGAACGTGCTCTTCCCAGCAGCTTTTGGCACAGGGGACGTCACTAGGTGCAGTCACAGTCTGCAGGTGGCATCCCTGGGACTCACTTCACCCCATGCCATGTTTCTTTTCCTGAGATTACTCCCTTCGGCATGTTTATAGTAACTGCCAGCATCACTAAACTGGCGTGCTTTGCCGAAAAGACAGGCTGCTTGTGAACAAGTGATTGTCTCTGCACAGGGTGAGAGTGGTGCCTCTTGGGACAAGCCTTCCAGAGCTGTCTGCTCTGTTCCTGGGACTTGACTGGCTTCCAGGCTTGCGGTCCATGGTCGATCTGACTGTGAAGTACCATTGTGAGACCAGATGCAGGACGAGGGGAAAGAGTCAGGAAATGTAAAGATATTAGATCAGCCTTGGGTTGGGGGATCATTTAAAGACAGCCCACTGCCAGGATGGGGCCCAGACTTGGGAGGATCTCGTAAGATCTTGAAGTGGACAGTATCACAGCCTGAGTGCGTAGAGCTGGGAAGGTGGCCTGTTGTCATCTGTAAGTGGGGTCTGAGACTTCAAAGACTTTGCTGATTGGAGTGAGGATCTAAGTGGGACAGGGACGGGAGCCAGACCCTGGATCTTGAAGGACTGTGTGAAGTCCAAATGTTGAAATTGTATCATCTACTCATCCTAAAACCTCCTAAATTATATAAAAGGGATGGCAGGTGTTGAGTACTTTCATGTTCCCACCACTGAGCTAGACATTTCTCGTGTGTCAGTTCATTTAATCCACACAGCGGTCATATGACATATGGAAACCTTAGCCACCTCGATTTCCATGCGGGTCCGTTGAGATTACATAACTTGCCCAGGCTCCCAAGGTCGCCTTGTTCCTCAGTAGCCACAACTCAGAGGCGACACTGTCTTGTGTCAGTGTCTGTTCTAGAAGCCTCTGTGTCTTGGGTAGGAATTGGAGCCACAGAAAGGCATGGGAGGGAGCAGTGGTTAGAGACTGCTGACTTCCCTCCCAGGTGAGCGTGGGGTTCCCAATCTCGCTGTGGACAGAAGGATGCCTTTAAAAGGGAGCCAGGTGTGGGGTAAAAAGATGTGCATGGTGTGTTTTATTTTTGTTGAAGCCCAGATTGGCTCCTGGGCTTGAATTGAAAGGAAGGTTAGCATAGGAGATGAGCCCCCCTGGCGTCAGATCAGTACTTTGGCAGAGGTGTGTTCCCCAGAGGACAAGAGCCTATATAGTCAGCCACTTAACGCTAATGACAAGGATAAGAGGCCTGGAGTTGACTGTCCACGGGCATCCAACGAGATGTCTAAAGTCATCTGCTTCTGCACCAGTCTGTGCCGGATGACTCTGGATGCCTGAAGCCATTTGTGCAGCCCCAGCAGTGCAAGTCAGGCTTCGGTTTTCAAGCAGAAGACTTGTCCAGATGTCCTCAGCCAGTGCTTGTTCTCGTGTTCCGGGGCAGGTAGGTGTTCGACAGCTCAACAGCCTACGCCCCTTTATGCTCTTATATCTAGGGCTTCCCTAACCGAAGGCTTCCCGAGCATCCCCAGTGTCTGACCAGCCTCACGTCTGCTGCGTGTGTATTCTCAGTAAATAGACAAGCTGTTTAGACATTTGTAAACAAGCCTGTGCTCCAGGGCACCTGTTTCTAATGCAATTGGTGGTGGTGGGCTCTGAAATGAGAACACCTTACATTGCTGTATTAAGACTTGTTCACAAAGCCAGAGAAATGATTCGGCTCGTGAGAACGCTTGCTGTTCTTGCAAAGGGTCCAGGTGGTAGCACCGAGGGTCCTAACACCCACGTGTTAGCTCAAAACCGTGTGTAACTCCACTTCCAGAGGATGCGAGGCCTCTGCTGACATCAGTGAACTCCTGCTTGCATGTGTTAGGTGCACAGACATACACTAGGACACACACACACATTAAAGAAAATAATGTTTCATAAAAATCTTACATTCATGCCCATCCCTCCTTTCAAGCTGTGATGTGCTACCTTCTCTTCTGTCTTCCTTACCTTGACTGGTCCTCTGGGCATCCCTCCTCCCTTACTGCCAGCCAATAACAAGCTGTACTAGTGACTTCCCTCACACCTAAGGAAGTGGAGGAGAGGACCCTCAGTGTCTGACATCTGAACTGGACAAGGTGGTCGGGAATGCCTGTGGTGTCCCCGCCCTAATGTTTTCAACAAGTGCCAAGGAATACTCAGCTCTTGATGGACCTCTGGTCTGGCTGCTGCCAAGATCGCAGCCTCTCCAAGCCTGGGCCAGCATTTTGTTAGCCAGTCACATCAGACAGGTAATTTATAGAAATCACCATTGCTCTGTCCTAGGATAACCGTGCCCCCTTAAAGCCCGTATTTTTCCTACTGTGCGTGCCTCTTTTTCAGCTTCACCCCTTCTGCTTCCTAGGGTCCTGGCATCTTTGAGAAGGAAGTCGAAATTGCCTCTCGAGAAAGGCAGGAAGAGAGAGACCACGATGACTGTCCTAGTTTCTTAATTGTCTTGGGTTTATATCTTTCCTGCGAGAGAACACAGCCACCTCGTTCTTCCTCCCAGCAGAACAAGAAAAGTATAAAAACAGCCACAGGAAAACTAAGTTACTTTCCTCCTGTCTCTGAGGTCAAAGTCATAAGAAATGTGCAGTCACCTGTTAGGGTGGGAGCAGCTCCCTGTACCGGGCAAGGACCACTGGCCGGCAGCAGTGAGAGATCCTCTGTGGCTGGCTGTGACTGATGTTAAAGATGGAGGGAGCTCATAGGGGGATTAGCTGGAGGAGGGTGAAGTAGGGTCAGTAGTCCTCCAGGGAGTGGTAAATCTCCTAGGGAGAGACAGGAGGGAAGTCCAAGCCTAAGGATCTCCCATAGGGAGCTATACTATTTTCCAAAGTGGTAGTTGGCCCGTTCGGTGTCAAGCCTCCCTCTTTGGGATGTTTTATTTGCGGTCCTGTTTTAAATGTACACATTCCTGGAAAGAGGTAAGGATGCAGAGCCGTAGACCGATAAAGCATCAAATTTCATTAAGGATGAAGCAGCTTTTTATAGAGCGGGATTCAGTTTTATGCGCCATCATTTCCGTTCTTGACAAGCCATTTCATTAACAGCCTCTGCGGCCTTCGTGCTGCAGTTAAGCAAAGTATTCAGATGCTTCCCCTGACCGAGGGAACCATCCCTGCCTTTGGTCACAGGCAGGGACGCCTCTCCTGCTTGCAAGGCTCGGGCACTCTCTTCTGATGTGGAATGAAGCCAACATTTGGCGGACTCTTTTGTAGAATACTGCCCGATGTGGACGTGTTTTTCCTGTAGGATGTGGGCAGAGATATCTGCGCTGGGAAAGGTGGGACTCCAGCGGCAGTTTCTTAGTGTCTTGCTTTGGGGAGATGTTATAGCGGAAGGATGTTAGAACAATATTTGATGCTGGTGTGCCAGTGCCCACCACAAGGCACGTTTCTGAGGCACTCCTGTGCTTTGCAGAGAGACATGTGAGGGTGGAAGAAAACCCCCTCTTCCCCCAGCTGCAATGGTAACATCCCCCTTGTTTAGTGTCCTGTAAAGTTCCTCTCTTCATTCTGGTAAGCAGACAGACAAGCATTGGCTTTTTTGCAGTATAGTTTTTCAAAACAGGCCTCAGACCTGCCCCATGATACCAGAACCCCAGCATTTAGCACGCTGTTTCTTCTCCTGAAACATAGAAAAAAAATACATGTAAGTACGCAGCCATCACACTCCAAGAAGAGCAGAAATTGTGGAGAAGTTGAGGTCGGGGAACATACTGACCCAGGTCTGAAGGTTGGGACTGACGGACAGCAAGAAAGAGAAGCAAGCAGACGCTGGTGTGCTGTGCTTTGGGAACTGGGTGTCTGTCAACGAGTCACAACAGAAAAGGTCAGGAGGCAGCACAGAAGGGGTCGTAAGAGTGGCAGCAGACTCATGGGATTTCAAAGTTAGAGGAATGCTTCTTCTGAGCATGGACCTTATTCTCTTGGTCACCAAACCAACCTCCTGAGAGGTGGAGTGGGTTGCTGATGGCCTCACATGGTTCAGGTGGGTGACAAGGGAGTAAGTCCCTCCCTTCTTCCTCATTCCTGAGAGATGCCATTCAGGGCCGAAGGAGCCTTTGTAAGTGATGGAGAGGGCACACTAACAGCTCCGTCCCTGCCATGAACACGTTAAGGACAGCTGGTGCTTGGTATTCCTCACGTGAGAAGGAAAAGTAATGCGTTGTGACCCAGCCCTGCACACAGAGGCACAGGGTCCCAGGTGATGGTATGCCTGGAGCATGTGTGGAGGCAGTTCCTCCTCTGACCGGCCTCAACTCCAATACCCCAGAGCCTGCGTTGCAGGCAGATTCCATTGCCTTGCTTTCACACTGGGGCCTAAAAACCCTGCACCTCTGAGCTCCCCATTCCCAGTGCATAAAACAATACAGGGCCAGGAAGATGGCACAGCAGATAGAGGTGCCTGCCACTGGTCTAGTGACGGGCATTCAGATCGCCAGAACCCGCATGAATACACACACACACACACACAGACACACACACACTGATCTAGTGATGGGCATTCAGATCGCCAGAACCCACATGAATACACGCACACACACACACACACACACACACTGATCTAGTGATGGGCATTCAGATCGCCAGAACACATATGAATACACACACACACACACACACACACTCATGCACACACACACACACACACACAAATTAATGTAAGAATATTCAAACAAATAAACAAACAACAACAACAACAAAACTAATGCATGCCCCAAGCTCTAACTTAACAGCCAGGGCGGGCTCCAGATTTTTGTTGGATTTTGTTGGATCCGTTGTTCATTTTCTTCTTCTGGAAGACAGCCTTTCTTTCACTGGAGTAACTGACAAGAGAATCGATATGATTTTGATTTACTGACATAAGCAGGTACCACCCGAGAGTCAGGTACCCTGTCTGTGTATTGTTAAACGTCAGAGGAGGAAAGTTCAATCTTGACGAGATCCTTTCCAGTATGTGGTCCTAAGGGCTGTGTGTCCCCGGTAGGGACAAAAGGAGAGGCAGGGATTGGTGGGCCTCCGAACCATGTGCTGGGGCTGGCTGTTGCATTCAGTGGATGGTGGATTGCCATTGGTGCTGGAGTGGGAACATTAGAGCATCAGTAGTGTGTGGAAGCCAGAAGAGACTAGAGGCCAAGCGTATGAACACGCAGTAAGCTTCTGGAAGCTTCTTCACCGCCTGGGACGTGAGCCTTCTCAGGAAGTGAGTGCCCTCTAGGGGTTTATTTGATTCCTAAGGGCTCTTCACCATTACACTTAGGCCCTCAAGATACCCACTAAACTGAATCCATTACTCTAGGAAAAGGAGGGTAACCCCTCTTAACCAGGCCCCACCCGACTGCAGCCATGATTACACTGTGCAGAAACGTATTGGCTTGGCGTTTTGATTGATCAGCATCTTAATATCAAGGGTAGCATCGGCTATTACCTCCCCTGCCCCTCTCCCCTTTCCCTTCCACTGACAAATTACCTATATAGAAGACCACTTCTTTGAAATTCAAAAAGAAAAAATCCTTAACTCTCTCATTTTATGATCTCATTTATAGAAACTCGAAAAATTAGGACAGCAAGCAGAGGCATGTCTTAGATTTGTAGTGCCAGGGCTGGAGGAAGGAGAAACAGGGGACAGGCTGCAGTGTTTTTGCTTGGGGTGAAGGAGTAGGTACCCGCCATATTTGCACAACTTTGCAAATAGAAAAAACCAACATGTAGGATTCTGTACTTCAGCAGGGTGGGTGCTGTGTGTGTGACTTTCATCCCACAGAGATGAGGCATGTACTCAAAGTATCCTCAAGTTGCCCCTTCTGGAGGGGACTGGTTGATTTGACCGTCTAGGGTCTCTGCCTGTATTCCCCTGCTGTCTTATCTGATTTGTTTAATATCACCCATCCTTCCTTCGTTTCCAGTTACGTCCCATTTTGTACACTAACTATATACACCAAAGGAGCATGTGACCAAAGCAGAGGGTGAGCAGGGTTCGAAACCAGTGTGCACCGGTGTTCAGAGGAGCTGATGTCTGAAGAACAAACAACTGGGCCCATGGGCCAGACACAGGACACTGGAGGCAGTTGGGGGGCGTGGCAGAAACAGTAAAGCAAGAGTCAGTCAATCAGTCGGCCTGGGGCAGAGAGGGAGCTTAGCAAAGGAAAGTGGAAGGAAGAGGTCTGTGGGCTTCAGGGTGATGAGTGCTACTCTGAGACACTGATAAATGGAAGGAGGTGGGAGTGAGCAGGAACCAAAGCCGTAGGCTGGGTGTGGCCTGGCTGGAGCGAAGGGAGGCAGCACAGGAAACTGGAGAGGGATGAGTGATGACATCAGCCGCTCTAAGCATCTGTCTCATGTTAGTTTCTTAATCCATCTGTTTTCTCTTTTGCCTTGCTTGCTTTTACTCAGGAATGGGGTAGGAGGGAAGGGAAGGTTAAAGAAATGAAAGCAAAGGAGGCGGTGAGGGCCAAGTACAGTCCGGCATGCCTCAGCGCTTCCTCCGAGGGACTCGAAGAAAAGTCTCGCTTCTTCACGAGGAAAGCCCAGAGAGTGGGAATACATACATCTGTATGGCCTGGGCAGACCGGGGCGGGGGGTTATATTAATGGCTACCTGAATGAATGAGGAGGACCTGTGAGCACATGATTCGTGTGGATGGTGTTCAACTGTGTGAATTTACTAGTGGGTCATTTTCAATCTGAAAAAAGAAACGGGGTGGGGGGAGGGGGCAGGCATTTTTGCAAGATCTAAGCCTGACAGGTGTGCAGGATGTTTCAGTTCTGAGTCCAGATGTTTGCCTTTCCTGGGTCCTTCCTCAGTCCATTCATTTTTGTAAAGTGCTAATTTTAGGTTCAGAGAATTCTGTCAGAGGTCAAAGGACGACAAGGTAGGAAGCATGTGCTGGAGTCTGAGGGTGGGTAAGAGGACAGGAGCCAAGAACACCCCAGCTTTCAAACAACCAACCATTTAATCTCAGTAGAGATTTTTCAGAGAAGAAGGACCTTCCTTTTCCAAGTGAGTTACTAAGCTTTTTTGGGGGTAATTTTAGTTCATTTACGTGGTGCTTTTGTGGGTCTCCAAGGCTAATCACAGGGGCCCGTGGACATTGGGAGATGTGGTAGGGCTAGGGCAAGGTCAGTAATGATTTCCGTGTGACTCGACTGCCCACAGTCCAGCAGAGGGTCCAGCCCAGCAGTACACAGAAAGAGTACTAAAGCGTTGGAGAACAACACTGAAGAGGTACCTCTTGGGCACACGTGTGCTCTCTTTGGTGTTTAGGGATGACCGCCTGCAACACATCACCAGGCAGAGTGTGGATCTAGAAGGTGTGGCAGAAACGGCTCTTCTTGTAGGATGCTGTCAGTTTTAACTGCACCTAGATACTAGGCCCCAGGCGTGGCCCCTCCGTATGAAGAATTTAAGTTGTACAGAGTGTCAGTTGCAGTCATGGAAGCCATATGCCCAACTATGATCATAGCAATATGACTGTGTGCTTAAGCACTTGAGCATGAAGAACTGCGGAATTACCATTCTCTATGCTAAAAGGCCAGTTTATTGTACTCAGTTCTAGGAGGTAGTTTTTGCTGCAGGGATACAGAACTCCACACATAAAAGGAGCAGGCATTTGTCTTAAATTGCAGACAGAAATAGGATTACAGTAAAACCTTAATGAGGTTTTCATCCCTGTTCTCCCAGGACTCTCACCATCATTGAAGAACCCAAAGAGAAGTGGAGGGGACAGCGTCTCACTCACACCTCTCCTGTGGCTTTTTCTTTTCATTAATTAATTTATTCACTTTATATCCCAGTCTCTCAAAGCCCCACCCTTTTCCAAGTCCCTCCCCTCACATTCTCCTCTCCCCTACCCTTCCCCTTCACCTCTGAGAAGGAGGAGGTGCCCCCCCCCCCAGCACCATGGCACCTTAGGTCACTGCAGGACTGGGCGCATCCTCTCCCATTGAGGTCAGACAAGGTAGCCCAGTTAGGGAAACAAGACCTACAGAGAGGCAACAGATTCAGGGACAGCCCTTGCTCCAGTTATTGGGGGACCCACATGAAGACCAAGCTGTACATCTGCACATGCGCAGGGGAGTCCCTATCCCCTCTGGGTTCCCTAACTCTTCCACAAGAGTTCCCAAGTTCGGTCTCATGCTTGGCTGTGGGTCTTTGCATCTGTTTCTGTCATCTGCTGGGTGAAGCCTCTCACAGAGTACTTATGCTGGGCTGTGAATGCAGGCTGACAGATACAAACATAGCCTGAGGCTCCGAGGAGAAAGGCAGGGCCGCAGTGTGTCCTACTGATCCTCTGAGGACAGCTCAGCGTGCATGCACACACACACACACACACACACACACACACACACACACACACATACTATACGTAGAAACCCACACATTTCCTTCCTCCATCTCACTCTTCAGGATACCCCTATTCACTCCTTTCAACCTGGCCTCTCACTCCGTCATTCTGTCTACCATTTGACCCATACTCGTTCCCAGTGGCGTCCCAGGACCAGAGGCTAGCGGCTATTTCTCATTGTCTGTGTGCTGGGTCCCGGCTGCCTGAGCGTCTGTCTCAGTAAGACACTTATTCCGTTGCAAGAGAAGCCGCTTTGGTCCCTTCCTTGATTTCTTCACGTAACTCTATTCATCGGCTCCTGGGTTTAGACAGATTTCACAGCAGAATTAAAGTCAGGAGTGACCAGAGATTATTGTTCATGAAATACCTCATTCCTGCATACAGAGATGCATAAACAGGGGTAGCTTAGAACTCAAGAAATAAAAACTCTCCTTCCAAGACAGCTGTCACAAAGTCCATTTACTTAAACCCTACGTCCTCCTGTGTATAAGGAAGACTTCGGTCTTTGGCCCGAAAACGTAAATTAAGGTCACTAGAAAGCCAATAACTTAATTGGGGGGGGGTTGATAAAAACCCTCTAGAAAATGCCTGCCCGTCACTAGAAACAAGGCTGCTGCAGCCTGGGGTTACTGAATGGAGTGAACACTCACTCAGTTGTGAGCATCTCTGACCTGCAGCCTGACCTGTGTGTATGGAGAGGGCCTTACGTCATCAGAAGATGTTACAATGAGTACCCACTTGGTTAACTAAGAAATGAGGTGAAATGTATTTTCCAAACTGGGCAAAGTTAAAGTGGGTTATGACATGAGCTGTGGTTATTTGGAGAGTTACTAGCACAACCCTCTATCGTGCCAAGTAACCAGGTTGTACTGTGTAGACTAGGCGCTTGCCACTTTGTTTGGGGGTCTCCCGACTTCTGTGTTGTTACTTATTCATGGGGTTTTCCTTCCCTTTTCTTTGGTTACAGATGCGAGTGTCTCTCTGGCTTATGTGCTTTTCCCGTTTGTGAGGTGGGATCTACTCCCCGAATAGTCTCTCGTGGAGATGGGACACCTGGAAAGTGCTGTGATGTCTTTGAATGTGTTAATGGTACGTGGGGTTTCTCTTGTTCTCAGAGAGTGTACAATTGAAAGCAGGAGGAGGAGGGAGGGTCAACCTAGCGATTTCTGCCAGTTGAGACAGGGTGCATACTTAGGAACCTGCTGAAGGTCACTCAGAAAGGAGTTTTGCTTAGTCGCTTGCACAGCTATGAAGGATAGGGAGGGAACCACCATACTGTCACAGGGAGCCTCAGAGACTCCGTAGCAAATTATGTGATACGAGCTGTCCAAAGATCAGTTTGGGAATTGCAGGGAAAGGGGGATCATAGAGCCTATTGCATACTTTCTATGTCATCCAATGCCCTGTCCCCATTGCTGACGGAAGATAATCTCATGAGAGCTAGCATGATTTGAAAGGGAAGAGACCTCGTTCTTCCTTGCTCTGTGGTAGAGAACATCTTTGGTCAGCGTTTGGGATCATATTGGCCAGCGTTAGGCCTGGCCTTAGAGAAGATTCCTGCAACAGAATCTGCCTCTTGCCTTCACCCTTCTCAAGACAACTTGGTACGCGGCAACTCGATGCTTATCAAATATAGGTGTTGGGAGAGTAGAAAACGTGAAGCATGCTTCTCTGTAGGAAAAAAACAACAACAAAATAATTGTGTAGACCACAGCCGCTGTCTATGCCTGGATGAAAGTAGGCCCAGAGTAAAGCAAGTATAACAAAATTCATTACACACAGAGAGACTGGCAGTTAGTGCTGCCTATGAGAATCCAGGCTTAGGAAGGTCTTCCTGCTCTCGGGTCCCACCTCCACAACGAGCTCTTGCTAAAGTCGAATCCCGTTTGACTTGTGACCTTGTATTTTCCAGCCACATGGTCATGGGTTGTGTCGCTTTGGTTTGCCCTGAGGAAGCACAGGTAGTGTAGCTTGCTGGTTAAGAGTAACCTCAGACCCAACAAAGTCAGGTAACGATTCCCTGTCTCGCAGCGTGTCTGGGGAAGACTCGCATTTCCACAGGCCTCAGTTCTACGACTCCAGGATGAACCGAGTACTAGTAACTATGCATTGAGTATAAATAGTCTTTATTATTCTGCCCACACTCAACAAACACTACTCAGGGTGTTGGTGGTGGAGGATGGGGACAGTAAAGCTAGAGTAAGCATCCTGATACACTGATTTTATAAATAGAAGCCTGCAAGGGAAGGCGTGGGGGAAGTTCTGTGTGCTTAAATTGCTTTGAAGTGCGTCCCATCAGTCCTGTGACCATCAGTGGTTCTGTCTGGTAAACAGCAGCCAGTGGACAAGCAGACCTTTTCCTCTGGCACTGCTACGGGTGTGACTTATTGCAGGTGATATTCTGCGGACGCTTAGCTTTCACCGTTTTTTGACGAATACCTAACTCGTGCCGTAATTCTTGTACCACTTGAGGCAGGAATCATGGCTCCTCAGCCCAGGGCTTGCAGCATCTCACATGTTCTTCCTTGCACTGCTGTTGTGTGCCCCTCGTTCTGTAAGGAGAACTGCCAGAAGAGGGTAGTCTGTCTCTCTCCCCACATCCCTGTGGACATTGCCTTGTTCTGTGTCTCAGAGGGTCCCCAAGTTTTCCTGACTTAGCAAGTGAGTGATCCGATTGACAACCATCTTCTAACTCTTGAGAAGTGACTGTTAGCCTGCGGGCTGGCAGAGGGGTCACTCCATGGGAGCAACCATTGTTTCACTCTCCTACACTTGGGTCTGATGTCCTTTCGTCTTCTGGAAAGAACGGCCGCAGTGAGGTATTTGCTTCAGTTCTCTGGATAAGGAAGATCTCCCATCCTCTTGCTTTGCTTCTTGATTCTAGAAAGCCAAACACCATGCCCTTCTGTCAGTCAGAACATTGACTTTATCTTCTTCTCCATGACCTGGATATCAGTCTTCATGGCTTGCCCTTACTTATGGATGCTTTTTTATTTTTTTAGAACCCTGACCTTAAGAATAGGGTTGACTATCTGACAGCAAAATGGAGGTCCTGTGTTTCCCGTGGCCGCTTCCTTCTTCTCAGCGTGACTTTGCCGTGTCATCGTTAGGTGCTTCTTGTCTTCCTGTAGATTGTTTTTACGATATTGGCCATTCCGGTGTAGAGGACTGGAGAGTAACTGTAATCCTATAAGGTCTACAGTTCAGTTCTATAGGATATTTTTGAGGACAATCTTATCTTCACCCATATCTTGCTTATTTTTGACAAGTACGTAAATATATACATCCACGTGTATTTGTATGTTTTAGGCTTGCTCTCTCCTCCCCTCCCCCCAGTGTGTGTGTGGTGTGGTGTGGTGTGGTGTGTGTGTGTGTGTGTGTGTGTGTGTGTGTGTGTGTGTGTGTGTAGGAGGGAGGGGTCAGAAAAGGATAAGTAGGTGGAAGGAAGAAAATAGAAGTAACTTGCCTATCCACAAGGACTTGGAGCAGGTCTACCCTGAGAACAGGCTTGATAACACAGTGGTTAAATATTAATTGGAAAAGAAAAGAATAGTCATAGGTTTGTCAGCACAAGTTGAAAGTGAAAGTTTACCAAGTATCCACAAGCATGTGGGCTTGCGGGTATCTGTAGTTTATGTAGTTGCCAGAGTTAGACATCATGCCACCGCTGCCACCCCAAACTTCCCATCATTAAAATGTAAACAGTAGAGTCAGGGACACTGTTCTTATTTGTAGAAGCTATAGGCCTTCTGGACAAAGCCACACACAGTCCCTAGTCGCATTGTTTTCCCTACATGGAAGTTGAGAAGGCAGCACTGAGTGATAAGTCAGATGTTTCAGTCATCTCAGCAGCACAGACACAGAAACCAGTGCGCTGGTGCAGAACTCCCGAGCAAAGGCAAGCTACCACCGAAGTCCAGCGAAAGCAATTTCAGATGTGCACAGCCGCACCTGAGGTGCCCGCATCGCTGTCTTGGGGTCTGAGAAGCCCCCACGTACATCCAAGGAAGAGCCCAGTTGAGGAAAGGGTGGCTGACTGTTAGCATCACCAACCTTGCGTGCAAGGGCAGGGATTTCATAGCAGGACTGGGGCCTGAGTTAACCCAGGGGCTTACACTGCTTTTTATAAAAATACACATTAACATGAAGGTGTAATTTTAAAAATGGTCCCAGACGAACTCTAGGGCTCCCGGTCTTGAATAGATGGGAGAGCTTCCTTCATGAACCTTGTCTGGTCCTGTGTTGGCAGAAGGAGAAGGGAGTGGCTGTACAGGTTGGCTATGAGCTTCTCTGAGGCAGAGCTTCCCCTGAGAGGTAAGGCTTGGGAGGTGACGTCAGAAACCACGGGACCAAGTGGTATGACTAGGTGGTAAACATGGGTGGTAAACAGCCAGCCACCTCCTTCAAGAAACAACTGTATCGGCTCGGCTCCCAGGTGGGTGTTTTATCAGCAGGAGCTGCCTGCTGACCTCACGGCTGCACGCACGTGCCTGTCCGCTCCAAGGGTGTCCTATCTCCCCTGTCGTCTTAGCCATGGCCCGCCTCTCAGTCCCTAGGCTCTGGCTGTTGAGACACCCGGTGCAGCATGGGGAAGTGAGCCGCAGTCAAGCTTACACATCTCAGCCCCCCTCAGAGTGTATGCCAGGCCCACAGATAAATGCAATATTCTGTCTAAATGACAGCATCAGCAACTGACTCTTCCAGGCTGACTTAGCTTTACAGTTCGTTCCTCAAGCAAGTCAGTGAAAGTCGGCTGGGGTATTATGGTATTGGGAACATACTGATAATTTAATACCGAGCGTATTGAACATAGCCACCTTTAGCTTGAAGTCAGTCCACACTCAACAAAGAGTCTTCTACCAGAATAAAAGGAAGAGAGCCTTGCTTTCCCTGGGAATTGCCAAGAGGGGTGGAAGGTAGGGGAGACCAAAGAGGGTCAGTCACTTGTGTGCATAGGGTTAAACAGGGCAGTCTAAGGGGAATAGAGACCAAAACCATCAGAAGGGGGCCAGAGGCAGGTTGACTTGTGTTTTTTGCCTGTCTTTTGTACCATTCAAGACATCCGCCCAACCTGTGATGCTGTATTAAAGAGCAGAGTTGAAATGAACAGTAATAGCTAAGGATCTCGACTGAGTCAAGTCACTCACAGGAAAGATACACCCCAAACCAGCTTCCTCATCACGTGAGATGTTAGCCTACAAACCCAACCTGCAGAAGCCTGTTACTAAGAAAACAGTTACTAAAGACAGCAAGAATCCTGTCTGGATGGTAGTCCAAGCTCGTCATGTCTTCCAGTAAGGAAATAGACAGACAGACAGGCAGACTGACTGACTGACTGACTGACCGACTGACTGACTAACAGACAGACAGACAGACAGACAGACTCTGGTGTGTATTTATCGTGCACTCCCGTTGTTCCCCAGGGACTTAGTAAGCTAGTAATCATGAGGGGCTTTTGTGCAGTTGTGTAAGTATTGTTCCTTTCCTCAGCCTACCCAGGCATAGACCTAAGCATTCAAAAGAAAAGCCTTCATGTCTGCTCTTTTAATTACATCAGTCTAATTGTGTCAGTCAGAGGGACATTCTTGGAGTTGTCCAGTCACCTCCATGTGTCACCCCTTTGGCTCCGTGTTTCCTGTCCATTGACTTCCTACGCAGGTTACCTCAAAGTGGAAGGAGACCAGGGCCAAGTTAGAAGCTGAGCTCAACTAAGAGGCTGAAGAAAAGGGGCAGCAGGAGTTGACCTGGGCAAGACTAGGTGGGGGTAGGGGAGGGGGTTCCTCCATTTTCACATTGGCTCTGAAGTTCTGTGCCTTAATATTTCCCTTTGTCACCTGTCAGTCGGTGTGACTTGGCAGGGAGAGGGAGAGGGTGGAAGAGGAGGTTACAGAATGTAGAGGCATCCATCACCAGACATAGAGCACACAGAGAAAGTCACAAAAGACAGACACCTCAGCACTGAGCGGAACAAGAGCCACCCAGTACTGCTCCTTCTCCACTCTGCCTGTGTCACTCTTTCTAGAGGGGTGTGGCCGACTCTTCCTCATTCTAAGGTTCAAATCCCCCTCACCAGGTGAGGAAGAAATTGATCATTGCTCTTCCAAGGTCACCGGTAGCCTTTGCATTATCCACTTCTTTTAGAGTTCTTACTAACAGCGACTCTGTTCTGCTCATCTGTTTTGTTTTAACACAGAAAGACTTGCCCTAAAGGTAGCTTCCTAGACTGCACTTTTGGAGGCTCTCCAGCTCTCTTAAGCTTGACCCTCCTACCTGCCACCATCCCAGTCTGTGCTTTAGCTGGTTAGCTAAACCGGCCCCATCCTCCTGTCCATCAAGTCTCTTCCATATAAGCATCTACACGCCTCACCATGAAAGCAGGGCGTGCTGTATGGAGATTTGTGGCTTCACCCCTACGGCATAGGTGGTTGACTAACTCAGCTAAATAATTGATATCGGTTGGCTTACTTTATCTTGCAGCCTCGGTGGGCATTCCCTGTACAGTCCTTGCTTCACTCCACAGCCGGCACGTTTGGCTCATGTAACGCAGAAGTGTGAATCAGCCTTTTGTAGCCTCCTTGAGTAGTTCTCATGAGCTATTTGAGGCTTTTGGAATCCCAGTCGACATGACTTTAGAGTCTAGAAAGAGTGCGTTTTCCCATAATCACTCAGGAAGTTGCTCTCGATTGAGAGGTCTATGGTCCTGTCTTCTGCGGTTTTTGAATTTGTAGTCTAGCTATGGCTTGTCCTTCAAGGCCCAGGTCAGCTAAACAGGTAACTACAAGTATATAGAAAAATGTTGAGCTATCATAAAAATTCTGTTTAAAATAGTACTGGTTTTGTTTTTTTTTGGGGGGGGGGCTGGGGAAGAGTATTATACCTAAATATCATTGAGGAAAACCACAAGCTCACATTAGAACCACTCGAGTGATTACGGACGGAATTACTGATCTCAGGGTAAATTTAGAATGCTGAGGAACTGCTCATCAAAGCTGTGACTTTATTTCTTCCCTGCTAATGGGAGACGACCTCTGTCTTTCCGCGCACACCCGCACTCGTTACTACCTGCCTTGTTTTGTTCCGTCGCAGTCTTCTTGGTGGGTGGGAACCTTTTCTTTCGTCTTGTATTCTTCTAATAACTGAGAGCATGAGCCACGCTGCATGTGTGTGTGTCTGCTACTTCTAACTGAGTCCGATTTGGAGAGCCGCCGCCGTCTGGCATGCTTTCCCGTTCTAGTTGGGTTTTTCTACTTGGATCATGGTTTATGTTGCTCAGGTATAAGTGTTTTCCTTATTGTTTAATGGTACCGTCTCCACATCTGGCGATTGTCATCTTTCTTTCCTGACAGAACCCTTGGAAACACAGGCATAGCCTGAGTCTAGTGGACGGTAGTCATCATTTCTCGTGCAATCTTTTGGTGTCAAAGCCAAGAAGCCATTGCTTTATCCGGGATCACAAGCAGTCATTTCTGTCTTTTCTAAGAACGCCGTAACTGTTACTTAGATTTAGGCCGTCACACTCAGATTCATTTTCAGTTGGTTCTGTATATGTGAGACAGGTGTTTCACTTCTGATACAGCTCTAACCTGTGCATTTTATGGGACCTGTCAACTTTAGTGCCTGCGTGATCAGCAAGGTGTATTAAAATATAAAACATAAGTTAGAAGTGTGAATCACCTTTCCGCCACTTCTTTGAATGGTTCGCGGGAGCTAATATGAGGTTTTTGGAATCCTGGTTTGGCATGATTTTGGAGTCAGAAAGAGTGCCCATTCCTATAGCAACTCACTTAATAAGATGTTATTGATTGAGAGGCAGAGAAGATTAGGAAACTGATCGCCACTCTTCATCGTCATTCTTCAACATGTCCAAATGTAGTTGCCTCTCCACCATTTTCTCTCTTCCCCACCTCATCGAATTGTTCTGGCACTATTCTCAAAAACCTGTGTACTGATAGTTCATTTCCAAGTTCTACATTCCAGAAGTGTCGTGTGTGTCTTCACACCACCCCCACCACCACCACCATCACCACCACCACCACCACCACACTGCCTTGGTCACTCCATCACTGAGTCACCTTTGGGAATCAGGAGGTGCGATTCCTCTAACTTTCTTTTCCCCTTAAGGATTATTTCGTAAATTCCCAATCCCTTACGTTTCCATTTGAGTTTGTGACAGCAGAGTCGATTTAAACAAAAGAATGAGGTAGGATTTTGATAAGGATGGTATTGGCTATTAGATTGATTGGTAGAATATTTTCATCTCAACAATACTTCTTTTCGATCTTTATCTAGAACTGTTTAATTTCTTTAAGGGGTGTATGGCTGACTTCAGAGTAGATGCTTTATACTTAATTTTTTTTTTGTAAATACTTTTTCTGATTCTATTGGGAAATGGATTTTTTAAAATTTTATTTTCTCTGAAGTGTATAGGTGTTGTATAGATATCGAATTTTCGTATATTGCAGTTTGTCCCCCATAACCTTGCTGAAGTCATTTATAATATCTGAGAGACTTTGGTGAGTTTTTGAGTTTTTGTATTTAAGATCGTGTCACATACATCTAGAGATAGGATTAGCTTTTCCTTTCCACTCTGAATGCCTTCTGCTTATTTCCCTGACTGTCAGGCTAGAACCTCCATTATAATACTAACCCGATGTGCTAAGAACAGACATCGTTGTCTTTTTCTTGGTTCTAGAGGGAAGCTTCAGTCTCCGACCATTGCTAAGGGTGATATTATCTTTGAGTCCTTGTAGACTGTTGTGTTGACTTCATTCACCCACTGTGACAAAAGCACTTAATAAACCCAGCTTAAAAAGAAAAGGTTTGTTTTGGCTCCTGGTTTCAGGTTCATTATTGTCTGCCCTCCTTACTCTTAGGGCTATGGCAAGACATAGCATCAGGACAAAGGGGCATAGCAGTCAAAGGTCAGTGAGAGAGAAAGGAAGGGTCCAGGGGTAAGGTACACCCTTTCAAGGCATGCCCGAGTTTCTCTAGCAAGAGCTCCACTAGTAGTTGATTCAGCAATGGCCTTAATGGATTAATGGTTTGTGTTGTTACACGCACGTACGTCTCAGTAGCCAGATCTTCAACGCACACTCCTATGGTTGTAGCGGAGTTAAGTGTACGGTGCTATTTACTGAGTTAACAAAGACTCTTCCTGTTCCCCACCAATGCGTGGTTTTCTTATGGAAGAGTTTGGATATCCTCGGGGTGGGTGATGGTTTATTCTACGTCATTTGAGAAGCTGCTGTAGTTGTGAGTTGTGGTCCTTTATTCAGTTGACCCACCCTGTGGAAACAACTGATTTTTGAATAATTAAACGCTCCTTGCCTCACTAAATAAATACCAATTAGTCATGGTATTGGACCCCTTTTATACGTCGTAGGATGTAGTCTGCTAGTAGACTCTTTGAGAGTGTTTGTCTCGTTCACAAGAGATACTCATCCATAGCTTTGTTTTCTGGTGTTGTCTTTTGTCTGATTGGAGTTGCTTTTTAGCAAAAATCCTTGGTCCCATAGTGAATTTCAAATTTCGAACTGTTACTCTTTAGCAGAATATAGCCAAGAGACAGAGTACAGAGTGCAAGCTTTTAGCTGGAGGACTGTGGCTTTTATTCATGCCATTTGCTAGATACGTAGTTTTAAAACCCAATTGCCTAGAATTCTCTTGCCTCTGAACTCATGATAATACGTCCATCATAGGAACTGGAGAGATGGCTCAAGAGTCAAGGGCCCTGCTGCTCTTCCAAAGGACCCAGGTTCAATTCCCACCACCCACATGGCAGCTCACAACTGCCTGTAACCCCAGTTGCAGGGGATCCCACACCCCAACTTAAAGTCAGACATGCAGATGAAACACCAAGGCACATATAGCATTAAGAATAAAGAAAGAGGGGCTGGGGATTTAGCTCAGTGGTAGAGCGCTTACCTAGGAAGCGCAAGGCCCTGGGTTCGGTCCCCAGCTCCGAAAAAAAGAACCAAAAAAAAAAAAAAAGAAAGAATAAAGAAAGCATACATCACGGCTTTGTAATGAGATTAAACAAAGTAATGGATGTTAATGGTCAGGCACTAATAGCTAGAGATTACTAATCCAAGGAGAGCATACAAGAGGAACGGAAAAGCTTGCTGGAAGCCCTGACTAAACCTGTGGAAGCAGGACCAAACCCAGTGTGGAAACAGGGTGGTTATTCAAAGATAGAGAGTTACTGAGCGGAGTAAATACAGTCTTTTATACAAGTGAATGCCGTGGTCCAGCCCATTGGGTTGGAGGAAGTCAGTATAGACCTTGACAAGCTGCGTTTCAGCTCCTTTGTATGAACAGGGTAACTGTGTGTCTTGTTTTCCTGTCACTGTGTGCTAGTCTCTCTATGCGAGTTACATTCAGTTCAGTAAGAAATTTCCATCTCTGACTTCCTGCTGACAGAACTGTCTAAAGGCTGTTCCAAAAGCACACAAAGACGCCACTTTAAAAGTGACCTCAAATGGGCTGCGTTTGGTCATTGTTATTAAATATAACTACATCATTTCCTCTCCTTCCCATTCTTCCTTTTGAATTTCTTCCCATGTATCTCCCTTCCCGCCTTGCTCTCTCTTGGAATCATGGCCTCTTTTTCGAAGAGAAAGACAGAAAGAGAGACAGAGACAGAGAGAAAGCAAGCATGCAGTATAAATGCAGTCTATTCAGTTCATCTGGTGTTGCTCTTCTGTATTTGAATTCAGAGCCGACTGCTTGGCATTGGGTAATCAGGAAGGATTATTTCTCCCCCGCTTAGTGTCTCTTAGTGGTGTTGTGTGTAGTTCTTTGCTTATGGGTGGGTCCCCGTGCGATATGCCCCCTTCCACATGCCTCCCGTGTTTTGACTCCTTGCAGAAACAAAGCCAGCCTGCGTGTTCAACAGTGTGGAGTATTACGATGGAGACATGTTTCGAATGGACAACTGTCGGTTCTGTCGGTGCCAAGGGGGCGTCTCCATCTGCTTCACCGCCCAGTGTGGGGAACTGAACTGCGAAAGATACTATGTGCCTGAGGGGGAGTGTTGCCCCGTGTGTGAAGGTAGGTGAGCTCCCTGGAGGCTGTGCAGTTCAGAGCTTCCGTTTCAAAGCCAGTCTAATTCAGAGGAAGTTTAAAGACGTCCCTTCGTAATGAGTGATCTGCCTTAAATGTTGGTAGTGACCCCTGTAGGGTACTTGGAAATACTTCCCTGAGGAAAGCTCTACTCTGAGCACAGTCCTTGGTGATTTCCCTGGTTGCTTTCTGTTCCTCCCCCACAGCTGTAGTAGTCACTAAATGCAGGGATCACTCTTGTCTGTACCTTGGCATTGGAATTCCTCATCTCCTGTCCTTGGATTGCTCAGCTAGAATTAGTATAGCCAAGACCAACCAGCTCAGAACCAGGACCCTGCTGCCATTTTTCCTTGGAAAAGGGGTGTTAATTGGAGTCAAGTTGCAGATAGGTGGGGCAGCAAGCAGCAGCCTCAGGACCAGGCATGTGTCACATGTTACTTTTAGGGACATGTTGATTCCGTATCCCTCTCTTGTCCAAGGGATATACATATGCCCTCAACAGACTCCTCCCATCTCTGCGAGTCATAAGTAGTGAAATTTCAGACTGGCACCACGATTCTCATCCACTGCAACCCACCCACTTAAGGACCAGGAAACTGACGTTCAGAAAAGCCAAAGATAACTGACCTTGCACGGACGCCAAGAACAGTGGTTCAGGGCCTCTCTCAGGCCCTTTCAGCCTGTGGTGTCATCTGACCACACACTGTGTTCTGATGCGGACTGTCTCTTGAACCGTTGTCCTGATCGGCTCACAGATCTTTAGTCCAAAGTCTACCCGCCTTGCTCTCAGGAAGGACAAGGGCACAGCGGCCAGTTCAGTTCTCTACTTTTTTTGTTCTTAAAGTCCTTTTGATGTTTGTGCTGTATTTATCCTACAGCTGATGTCCCGAAGTCCCTAAAGTAGGACATCTCCATTCCTAACACCGAGAACAGTCGTTCTTAGTAATGAGTCCTCTCCTTGCTCGGGAAATATTTTAGCCAAGACAGGAGAAAAGTAGTTCATGTTTTATATGTCACCGAGGATTTCAAAAAGAAAAAGAAGGAAGGAAGGAAGGAAGGAAGGAAGGAAGGAAGGAAGGAAGGAAAGAAAGAAAGAAAGAAAGAAAGAAAGAAAGTCACCTCAGACTTTTAACTTTCCCAGTTGATTGTTCTCTAACCAACCACAGTTCGCAGGAGTCAGAAACTACATCACAGTTGGCGCTTTAAAAACAGATACGAGCCTCTAACGTGCTGCCGGCACAGTCATCTGATTACCTCTCACTTCCCAGAACTCAGAGCCAAGCTCAAAGCAGAATGGTGTATGCGTTGTAATATTTTATTTTGAAGGAATTGAGAAAGCCCTGACTCCCTGAGGGCTATAGACCCCCTCCATCTAATTCGGGCATAAATGCCCTTCACCTCATTAGAAGAAACACTAACCTCGGAACTTGGGCTCTCGGTCCTTACTTGCTCACGTCAGCTTTCACGTATTTTTAGTAAAGAGAATGGAGTAATTTTTCTATGGTTCTCCGTACAGGGATACTTAGGGATATTTTTGCATCCACTATTTATGTTCTTGTCAATCATTTCAGAAGACTTCTTTTTATGGTAGTCTTGTCTGCTGCTTAGCTGCCCAAATTATGGCCAAGAAAATGTTGTATAAGTTCAGTCCTCCTCCCAGGGACCCCGGGGACCCGTGAGATGTCCAGACCAGCCTTGCCACGCACAAGGCTGTATTGAGGACCCTCTGTTGTCCTTCCCAGTGTCCTTATGGACCTGAAGACACCGTCAGTAAGCTCACTTAGTTCCAGAAGTAACAGCATCATTCCAAGTTCATTGGACGGGCTCTTTCTCCCTACCAGATGGTGACATCACGGTGTAAACTATTTCATTTAGCAGCTCAGAAGACTTTCTCAGAGCCTCAAGTGGGCCCGTGTTTTCTAAGTACCAGACCTTGTCTCCGTCCCCGCCTTTTGCCCACCTTAGGAGTAACTGCAGCTGCATACCTGTTTCTAGGTCACATTGTATCAGGATGAGAAGGTAGAAGTCCATGGTGACTGCTGCCTTTGGATATCATCCCAGGGACACCTTCATGATAGTCCTGGGCTGTTTGCAGATGCGGTGGTGTTGGGGAATGGAGACTGGAGGAAACTGTCTCAGGTGCAGACAGAGGTCAGACTCGGAAGGCTTCGTCTCACTCTGGACTCGTGTTTTGCTACAGATCCCATCTATCCTTTCAACAACCCCGCCGGCTGCTACGCCAACGGCCAGATCCGCGCCCACGGGGACCGGTGGCGGGAAGACGACTGCACCTTCTGCCAGTGTATCAATGGAGAACCCCACTGCGTGGCCACCGCCTGCGGGCAGAGCTGCATGCACCCCGTGAAAGTGCCTGGGGAGTGTTGCCCCGTGTGTGAAGGTAAGCACTGTACTTCTAACAAGTGTCTGGCAAACGTCCTCCTGTTGGGAGACGCTTCGGCCAGTACCGAAGTTTCTCTCCTCATTTCCCATTATTTCCTCAGGCATAATGTCTGCTTCCTGCTGTTACCAGACAAATTTGTTATGTGGCCCAGACTCGTCATTAGGGGGACGTGTGGCAGATTCAAAATGAGACTAGCATGGGCTTTACTTTATTTCTGCACTCCGTGCTTCTCTGAGCACAGCACACAGTACGAGGATGCTTACATGTTGACTCAGTTCACTGCAAGCCTACTTAATACCCAAAGGTCAAGGCGAGGAAATAAAACCAGGAGTTAGAGCCGTAACTCAGGCACCCCGTGCTCAACTTATGAGATACCACGTAGCCGAAGAATGCTGGCAGTCAGGAGACAATCGTGCCTCATTCCCAGCACCCTTCTTCTGCCTGCCTTTAAGGCTGACATGAGCGTGGCTTCTGGGTCCTCTAATTCTTTGCCTCATGACCCGGTTTCCCCACATTTACTGTCTCTTCCTGCTCAGGACAAAGCAGCTGAGACGTGCTGGACTCATTTCTCTGAGGCAGCTGCTGTCCAGTTCACTTCCTGAACTTCGAGAAGGTCCTTCACATGCCTACCTTACTCGGCAATGCCAGTCTCCCTATGAAACGACTGTTTATGCTGACACAGGCAACAGAGGAGCCGTGCTTAAGAAACATTTTTGCGTAGTAAAACAAAAGATACAAGTCGAAATGTAGGTTGAGGGTGGATCCATGAAGAATGTGTACATGTGGTTAAGAAATGGGTGAACTTTCTTCTAGGAAATGATCTAATGAAGGTCTTTTTAGTGTGAACTCTGTGTGTGTGTATGTATGTATGTGTGTGTGTGTGTTGCCATCTACTGAAGGAGGAAGCCCCCTCAGTGTACACACTGATCTGTGGGCACAGCAGTGTCTTTAGGAGTCGTTTGAATGCTGTGGTCATTGGACAGAATAGTGGAACTAGGTTTTCCCTTAAGCCCATGGCATAAAGTATCAAGAAATCCTTTGATAGCATCTAAATTTTAGTCAATTAAACTTCAGTTTAGTGCATGGAGTCATTAGCCTCAGAAGGATTAGATTTACTTAAAACCTTAAAAATTATGTTTTAAAAATTATGTTTAAAAAAAAATGGAAGCTGGAGGACTCTTGAACTGTGGACATCACCAGCCCCGTCACTGTTACTCTACACAGAGTTCAGCTGCCAACCTCCCCACCCCCGAAAGACTGTATAGCCTCCAGGTAACAGATTTTTGTGGAGCTCACCTCCCAGTCACACACGGCGTTTTAGAGCTACAAAGGGGAGCATGTGGAAAAGAAGCATTGTTCCACAGTGCACCTTGACAAGACGGGGCTAAGGTAGAAGTGTCTGACCCTAAGAACTAAGGAAAGTCTGTTGTCCACCTGGAATATTTAGATCCCAGAGTATGGGTGATAAAGTAGGCGAAACAAAAAAAAACATAGTCGCATAGCCTGGTTTTCAAAACACAAAACCCAGCCTTTCTTGCATCAAGTATGGTGGCCTGAATTCAAAATGAAACTCATTTATTGTTTGTTACTGGGAGTAGAGAGAGTGTTCCAATACAAGTAAGTGAATCAAGCCACCAGAATGTGTGTGCAGTTCATTTAGTCTTAGCTCGTAGAGGCAGCCACTGTTAACTAGGCCACTTCCTGTTTGGATTTTGCGCTATCTGCAGAGCTCCGACCTAATTCTTGACACCTTAAGAGAAGAGTGACATGTGAGTGAACCATTAATACGGAAGCTTAGTGGAGAACCTCTTGCAGCCTAGACAAGACAAAGGCAAGACGCTCCACAGAGCACACGTAGGCTGAGTTTTCAGTTAAACCAGGGGAGAGAGAAGGCATGTCTACGCTGAGGTGTTGTGAGGAATGAACTTGGCATCCGCACCAGTGGCTCTGTGCGGAAGGCCTTACCTGTCCCATTTTAGAGATGAGGAAATGAAGGCTTAGAGAGTCGCATAAGTTGCCATCCCATGGCATAGTTGGACTCCATTTGTATTTTGCTTCTCCTGCTGGCCTTGAACCCCGTGTTTTCCCTGGCTTTATGAATCTTCATCCATTACTGGCTTTTGGCCCCATATCAGGGAGAGACTGTAGTGGTGTGGGAAGGTAAGAGATCATTTGCAGTCTGGGAAATCACTATCACCACTTGGGACATGATTATCCACGGACCCTCACCCAGAGTAGAAGCCGGTTCCCTTGAGACTCATCCAGAACCGACTTCTCCAGTCTCCTGCCTCAGTGGCCCTCTCTGCCCTGACAAAGAGTGCTTTTATCTATCTGGTTACCCTGAAGCTTCTGCTGTTCCTCCTTTGTCTCTGTCTGTCTTCATCAAATCTTTCAGAAGACTGTGTCGTCTACTCCACAGAGAACTCATCTGCCTTACGCTTCTTGTTTTGAGTTGAGTGGTGGCCTTGATCTAGGATGGTATTGGGTCTCCCGTGATTGGTTGTCACTATAAGGTGTCATAAAGGTAGAATGATTTTATTTTTTCACATCGAATCAAAATTCAGACTGATAGTGAAAAGTTACTGATAAATAATAACTATTACTAAAGATTTTTTTAAAATCATACGAGATGACAGGGTCTTATTCTACAGAGTCTAAGAAAAAATGTATGCAACCATTTGGAAACATTTTTCTCAGTAGCCACTCCAGAGCATTGGTAAGTGTAATTCTGAGTGATTTCAGAATAGCAGAAGAGTGGTATGGAATAGGGAAGCAATGATAACAACAAAAATCCCAATGTGTTCCTGAGGAATAACGGAGGCATCAGCCCAAATTATTTACAGACAAACAGAATTACTGCTGTGTATGCAGCTCAGACCTGGAGTAAACTCGTGCACCTCACACTTGCATACATAATGTTGGCCCTCACCTTTTAGCTTTGTCTCAAGGTCTTCAGGATGCAAAATTAGAAGAGTCTACCCAACACAGGTATTGTGGTTTTTAAATATTGCCAGAATTGCTCACAAGTTGCCAAATACAGCATGTTAGGACCTCCAGGAAGAGGGAACCCTGAGGCTGTCATTGTTACTAAAGATGCCTACCTTCTGAGTAACAGCATAATAGGACTGGCTACTCCCAGAGGACCGGAACATAAATCTGGGGACCCTTGAAGACAAGGCTGTCACTTGACAGCTAACTTGACCAGCAAGTCCTTAAGTGCTTTATAAGTTGGCTCTTAAGTACTCTCAAACCCGAGTCTTAGCAAGTTATTGTCAACACACAATTCGGGCATACAGATAAGCCTAAGCCATTCCAGGCTGCAGGCTTGGGACTCACTGAAACCTCTGGTTTTGCTTTGCTGGCTTTTCTCTACATTTTCTCCTGCTCACAAATCTCGTTTGGTTTGGTTTGGATTGGATTGGATTGGTTTGGTTTGGTTTGGATTGGTTTGGTTGGGTTGGGTTGGGTTGGGTTGGGTTAGGTTAGGTTGGGTTGGGATTGGTTTGGATTGGATTGGTTTGGATTGGATTGGACTGGATTGGATTGGATTGGTTTGGATTGGTTTGATTTGGATTGGTTTGGATTGGTTTGATTTGGATTGGTTTGGATTGGTTTGGATTGGATTGGATTGGGTTGGTTTGGTTTGGTTTAACATGGGGTTTTCCTGTGTAGCCCTACTGGCTATCTTTCTGGAACTCACTCTTTAAACCAGGCTGCCCTCCAACCCAGACGTCCACCTGCCTTCGTCTCTGAGATTGAAGGTGTGCACCATCACACCTGGCTATTCTTGTCAGTTTGAATTCCACTCAAAAAGAACTAAGGCAGAAGCGCATGGAATGAATATGAGGTTTGCAGTTTAAGTACATGCATGAAGAGCCTTGCCCCTATCTTTTTAAAATCTAACTTTTTAAATGGGAAGGGCAAGGGGAATAGGCCTCATCTTTCCTGCAGTCCTCCATAACAGTAACTAACAGTACTTGCCCACCCACCACACACCAGGCCTGCATACAGTGAGAGCAGCACATCTGATCCCGAGAGAACCCTTCCTGCGGGTGCTAGGATTCCAACTTACTGTCACAGAATACATGGCCTGGGGGTTAACTCGCTCTAGGCCTCACAGCAGGCACATAAGCAACCCTGTGCCCTCAAAGCCCAGCCTCTGGACTTTGCACACACACACTTCCTCAGACAGTACACTGCACCCCAGAGAGAGGCCACATCCCTGGCGGGCCAGGAATTCCCTGTGTCCTTTTGAATTATTATGTGATGACTTTATGTGAGTAGATGAATGATGAATGAACAAACGGGCAGGAAGGAAGGAGCGAGAGAATGGAGTGGCTTAGCTGCCCTCCCTCCCCCGACCAGTTGAAGGAGGAACAACTTTGGGATGCTTGTTTGGAGTCAGAAGGCAATGTCACCTATGTCTGAAGCAGGGGGCCCATTGCTTCAGGTGGTTTGGGCCTGCCTGCTTCCCTGTGCATACTTGGGGGCTATGCTAAGCACACTGCTGTAGGCTCCATCCCACTGGTCGCCTGTTAGGCCTTCCAGGACTGGTGTGTAGCCTGCAGTTGCTTCTCTCCTGGCTCACCTCCTAGGGACCAGTTTCAAAGTTTCATTGAGGTGTCCCCAGGCTCAAGAGCCAAAGTCAAGCGCCCCATTTGATATATTTTCCTCTCGAGGCACACTGTGTACGTGCTGATATCTCACTGTAGTGTTACTCACGTATTTACACAGGCACGAGTGATACCTTTATGCCACACTAGGCATTTTTTTTTTAATAATTCGGGAATTTCCTTCTCATCCTGTCACATACATAAGCCGCCTCAGCCGATTGTTAATGTCATGCAGAACCTAAGGACAGGGTGAAATTTTCTTTAAAGAAAAATAAAACAGAAAACGTTTTTAATTGAAGGTAAACCAAAGCATCGAAGGAAACTTGACGCTAAGATTGCGATACACTTACTGAATAAGAAAGAAGATAGCTTCCCGGTGACGCCCAGTACAAGAGATAAGAATTACAGGGTGACTGGAAGCATTACCGTCAGCCCGTGTCTGCCGTCTCACTTTGGGTGGTAGTTGGCTCGCCCGGGTGAGCGCTATGACCTGAGTTTTCTCCTGGCTCATGAAGTCTATCCTGTGGGGACAAAGTGATGATTCCAGCGACCTTGAGGATTTTGGAGCCAACTCCAGAGTCTGTTGCTTTCCAAGAAGTAAGAACTGAGGTCACACTGTAGAAGGTGGTTGTTCACAGTGCCATTCCAACTGCCAGTGAGGGAATTTCCTCCCCTCTACATTCTTTGTTTTTCTCCGATACCAAAGCAAAATTCAGTTTTTGTCTCAGATCAGGTTGTCGAAGCTATTCATAGGTGTCCAAAGTTGACTACATGAGGGGCCCGTCTTATTATTCTGTCTTGTGATTACTTTTCGTGCAGTAAGTTCAAACAGTCTTGCTTGTAGAACTGTTATCAGACTGCTGGGTGTCACACAGACCCTGTAATTCTGATCACCTGGACTTAATAAACTCTTATAGAATAGGAAACACACACTGTATAGGCCCACCACCCCACCCCCACCCAATGCTCTGGATTTACGATGGAATGTGTTTAAGCCAGAAAACCAACTGTATTTTCATTACCTCCTGGCATTCTTGGAGGTCTTTCTCAAGGGCTCAGGGTTTCGCTGGGACACTGAGGATCAGATATTAGGCTTGTCTTTACCTGTACAGAGTTAGCCAGGCACTTCACCTCAGCATCAGAAACCCCACGCCATGCTCCTCCGACTCATTGGAGGTCTGTAAGCTGTCTGTGTCCTCTTCAACCTCACCCCTCACTGTCTGCAGGAGTGGTGCGTTCATGCTAGTGAGTGCTGATGATAGAGTTTGAGTCAAGCTGCCCTTCCAGTGAGATTTCAACCGGCTTGCCAGAAAAATTCTGTACCAGGCACATATCTGGGTGGGAATTCCTTGAAACAAGAAAAAAAATAAATGTTTCCAGCCCCGCCTTGGCCATAGCGTTCCTGGCCACACAGTATCTCAGTTGATTAAAGCTGCTGCTTCAGTAGTGGGGAGTGACGGATAGTTGGACTGACCCCCCCCCCAGAAGGGCAGTGAAGTCAGAGATGCCACAGAGTCACATGTCATTAACATTCTGCTACATTGCAGGGAATCAAAACTCCATCCATGGGTGGCAGTGCTTCAGTGCCATCAACGCTGCGATTAGTAAGCCAAGAATAATATAATATTTGTAATATCCTCAAGACTGTTAGGCACGCTGTTTCATCTTTTTTAACTCTGAATGTCCTGGAAATACACACCATAAATGGAAATTAAAATATAACTCAGTCTATTTTTCTGCCTGTCCAAATAAGGTCAGACGTTGGATGCCAAATGACCGCATATTACCCTGAGGTCTTAAACCTAAGGGCCAGAGCACTTCAGTCACGAGCTCTTTGGTACTTTTGGTTTTTATCTCTGATCATGTAAAATATCTTGAGATATTTAAACTGGTGTTCAAATGTAGATGAAATGGATGTAAAAGGCCCTCCCCATCACACTAAGTGTGTGTGTCAAATGTTATGATTTTTCTTTCCACAGCTATGCGTGGATATATTACGCACATCCCGCAAATGGCTCTCTAGTTGTTAGATCTTCCACATATAACAGGAGCTAAGCAGGTGTGAACCAACATGTGCAGAAGCCATTTAGCTGGCAAGAGATGTTTATTCTTGCTCCCAGCCAGGCGGCTGCTGTCCCACACCTACACCCTTGTGCCTTCCACTTTGCACTTGATTTGAATAAAAGTACCGGGGTGATCAAAGCTTTGCGGACACAAATGACTGTGATCCTTAAACTCCCCAACTGCTCAGTGCCTGAACTACTCAGATTTGCTCAGAGCTGATGCAGAGAGGCTCTGCCTCTAAGTTCCCAGACCCAGGAGTTGTGGCTGTTGAATGTTTCCTGGCTGAAGCAGCACGCAGAGATGAACTCCTCTGTGTCTGTCCCTCCCGTCCACCTCCCATACCTTAAACGGTATTATTGCTAAGAGCCTCGTGGTCTTCCTGGGTAAGATAATAATTGATCAGACCCGGCCTGCTAATTTTCATGTAATCAACAGAGGCAGGAAAGCATCGTCTGGAATGCGAACTATGTGAATGAAAAATATTTAGTCATTCTTGAAATGATAGGAATGTTTTTCCAACAAGCTTAAATAAACACGATCTCTTTTGAGCCTGTGTTTCAACTGCTTTTGGATAAGAGACAACTCTTAGGCAACCAAACAGAAGTTAATGAAGGTTATTAGGAGGCCTGCCCTTCAGAAAAGGCTTGGATTCTCTGAGAGAATCCCTACCCCTTACAGTAAAGGCTCAGTCAGGAACAGAACCGGCTCCCTTTGAGCTGTTGTCAACAAAAGGGGATTTGACATTTTAACTAGTAACCATGGTTACTAGTAACACGCTAGCAAAAGCATCATCTGACCTTCTTGTGATTAAAGCCCTCACCTTCACCTGCCACTTCTGTACGCCTCGGTTCTCAGGAAAGAACTGTCCTTGGCACACCTCTATTGAAAGCACCTAGTGGCACTGTCCCTGGGCTTGTGTTTCCTTACGGCTGTTGAGACTGCGAGGCCTGCTTATTTAGTGAAATTACCTTTGAGCAGAGTAGCACTTATCTAGTCAAGTGTTCCTCCTTTTTAAACGAATTATGCAAGCAACCCGGGCGCGTGTTCCAGGAGTTACAATGCCAAGGTTGGTTGGTTTGAGTTTGTCTGTTTGCTGCTGCTTTTCTGAGACTTGAACCCTTGCACATCCTGCAAACTGCCCTCTGCTTTCTGGACCCTGACTCTGAAGATTTACTAGGCTTTCGGGAAATAGCCAAAGCCATCCATGTCCGCATCTGGGGGGAAAAGAACAGGTGATCTTGCTCGGTAAAACTGTTCAGAAAAACTGAAAAGTGACGGTAAAATAAAGGTCCTTTGTCTTTCCGGTGACTCAGTAATTTGCTCGGTAAAGTGGCTGAGGACAGGTTCCAGATGGGATTTTTAGCATGAGCTGCATTTCAGCACAGGCATCTAGCCATTGGAAGTGGGTTCGTTTTATTAATAATACTTACCTGTAAGTACAGCTCCTGACTCCTTTCTTTAAAAGCATACCCATTCACCTACTTAGAGGCTTAGAGGCGTGGACTGAAACAGGTGCAGGTGTTTCCTCCAGCGTGGCTACAGATAAATAGAGCAAGATAACTTGTCTAGAGAAAGAATCTTCGAGGTAGACAGTGATCAGTACAACTTGGTTTTAATAATTCAGGCCTCTGTCCCCATTTAGGACGGTCCTGTTTTAGGCTGTTTCCAGGAACATTCTACAGCGCGCCTTACAAGGCCAGAATTAGTTCGTATCATGAGGGCTGTGATGGGAAACAGGGAACAGTCCCCGGGAGATGGCCTCAAAGGCTTAGTAGAATGTGGTCTGTGCTTTATCGGAATAAAAATAAATAAAATCTCATGCAAGTTTGATAGGGGCAGGCTGAAGAAAAAGGAGGGTCTCCTGAAGTAAGTTTCTTTCTGTCTCTGGATGTCCTTCAGTGGCTGCCAAGTTGGTAAAAAGTAGCATCAGTCAACATGTCAGCCTCTCAGATGTTCCCAGCATGCACTCCAGGTCAGGGGTTGGACTATTGGTCTAGGTTTTGTGAGGCTTTCTGTTGTTGTATTTGATGTTTGTTTGTTTGTTTGTTTGTTTGTTTGTTTGTTTGTTTGTTTGTTTCGAGTTGATTATCCACACTTTAGCCAAATTGTGACTTTGTCTTTATATCTCTAAGATGCCTGCTCACATGTTAAGTAGATTTTACTCTTGCACCTGAGAGATTGCCTGGATTCAACAGGTTGGTTTGAAACAGAGTCCACGTTAGGTATCTGAACCCTTTGAGGCGACAGAATTTATGCTAACTACCCATCAGGGATAAGATTTGTCAAGAGGGCTCCTGATCTTGGTTTGTACCAATATTAAACACATATAAGAAAATGCTTTCTCTTTGTGGACTCTTGATAGTCTTGTAGTGTTTAGGGTCTGCTTTTCACATGGTCTGCTACATCATTTGAGTTCATAAGCCACCCCCTCACCCAGCACCAGACCTCATAAAGCGTGTTCTGCACGCTTGTTCTCCTCTCTGGCCACAGCTTGTTCTGTGTGTATATGGATGCTTTGCCTGCCTGCATGCATGTGCACCCTGTGCGTGCCTATTGGGTCCCCTAGAACTGGGGCTATGGATGGAGGTGAGACGAAAGTGGGAGCTGGGAATTGAACACTGGTCCTCTACGAAAGCAACGCATGCTCTTAGCTGCTGAGCCTTCTCTTCAGCCCCCCTGTACCTGGGCTCATTAGAAACCATATTCATCCCTGATATAATTGGAATCTGCTGTACCCTCCTCCCAGGAGCTCTGTTTATGTGAGCATTTGTGTTTCAGACTCCTCTGTGTGCCTGGCCGTGGGCCTTGCAGCATGGCAGTAGTGGAAAGGCTGGAGACCTTTTGTCCTCTTTGGATACCTGTTGCTTTGCATAACAGCTCACAGCTTAAACGATTTAGAGAGACTCTCTTTGTTGGCAGGACTAAAATATGCTCAGAGATAATGAGCTATCAGTTTGAGATGTCCTTGGGTTTTGATTGTTCAGCAGGATCAGCGAGCTCAAATCCCCTCAAACCCATGAAGCCGTCGTCATTTCTGAGAACCAGGTTTTAAAAAGATTCCACGGAGCTTTGCGCCAGATGACTTTAATCGGGGTGAGGGCTCCACAGCCATTGAACCGGGAGCGAAAGCATAATTCTTTGAGTGAGATGTCCCGATACCTAGTCATAAAGATACCAGTTGAGAGTCCTCTCACTGTCGCCATAGCTTGAGATCACTGGCCTGCTGAAACCGAGATCAAAAGACGGCTCTTAAACCTGTGTTTTCTTTCAACATCTTCTTTTGACTTGAGAATTACAGAACTATTTGCGAAAATACCGAAACGGCTTAAGCGGAAACTGCTGAGTTCGACCTTGTCCCTGCAGATCTGTGAAGGCCTCCATCACGAGAGGAAGAGCAAGGCCAGACAGACACATCACATTGTTTCGGCTCACCCCAGATGAGCTGACGACCAAGAGATTTCTGTCCTCTTGGAGACAGCACAGATGCTAGTCAGACTGTGGAACAATGACCTCAGTCTGCCACTCAGCGAAGGTGAAAGGCGCCAGTGGCTGGTCACTAACGTGGTCCAAAGCTTACCAGACCATATGAAAGGACATCACAGAACCAGCCACATCCCAGATGCCTTTCTTGCTATCTGTAGGGATAGAAAGTGATGCTTACAGTACAATGGGCAGGGGCGTGTGTGAAACCAGCTGCCGTACCTCTTACCAGCAGCGCCTCTGAGGCCTGTCTGATTAGTTTGTCTGTGGCCAGATCAATCAGCATTGACCCTGCCTCAGTTCACACCATCGCAGCAACAAGTGCTACAGCACACGGTGTGACTCCCGTGTGCTGTGCTGTCTTGCTTTGTGGCCTGGCAGAAGTATCCTGAGACAGGGGTACACGCCTATTCCCATTTCACAGAAGCCCAAGGAGATCCATGTCACACAGTCCCTGACTCCAAATTGGTGACTTGAGACTCATGCTGTAGAAGAGGGGGCGTGTTCTGACCTCTGGGGCTTGGCTTTCTATGTCCGGTCCTTTTCCTGAGCCTCCGCCCAGAGTTCTGACCTTGCTGACTGAACCGTTGGAAAACTGCGGTTGCTTCCTCTTGTTTGGTGGTGGCTTCCTTCTTCTGTTCCTCTACCCATGAAAATAGCTCTTGGCCCTAAAGCTTGCCTGCTTCCCTTAGCTCTCACTTTGTTCCCTTCCAAACTTCAGAACACCTAAAATAATCTGGTCTGAACTCTGCTTTTTCTCCCTCTGACTCGAGGTTGTCTAGCCTCAACACAAATCATCGACGTGCTGAGCAGACAGCAAAGACACCCCTACTTCCTCCTGTACCCTGAGAGTTTCCATCAGGGCTACTGTTGGGCATCATCAAGAAAAGGAGTGGTCCCAGGAGCGAATTCACCCAACAACTGACATTTGGGGGCTTCGACTTTGTGTTAAGAACGTGGGCAACTGCCCTTCAGCAGTGCTCCCCGTGTCCTTCTGTGCCTTCTGCAACCGAAGGTAGACATGGTCATTGCAGGAACCCAAGGGCCCTCCCTGGGTATCTGATGATCTGGGCGGTTTCCATGGGTTTTCAGTGGTACAAGTCTACGGAAGCCATGGCAGTGCTCGGGTCTACCTCCCTGCGTCAGTGGCTCTCGTCTATTAAGTACCAATCATGTATGTGCACCAGATGAGTATCCCAAGGGATTTGCCGCCCAGTGCTTCTGTAAGCAGAGACTGGGTTGGCCAGGGACATTATCAAGCTTGAGCTCTTCTTTGTCAGATGCTACACCCCGACTTAAGTTGAGACCGTCAGGATTCTGACTATCTAACCCACTTGCCGGAATGTATTCCCTCTCTTAAAGCGTATGCACGCGTCACACGCACTGCGGTTTATTGTCACTCGAGGGGCGCCAAGATCCATTCTCTCTGAGAACACACAACGGAAAGGCTATCAGACCCCTGTAAAAGGTCTAGATTGTTCTTGGAACCCGGCAATGGTATTTTCAGTTATTTCAACAACGTTAACGGAAATGGTTCCCCCGCTCTGTATAGAAGTTTCTTTTTAATTTGTCTTTTGTGGTCATTTCATAATAATCTTATAATCATACTACTGTCTTCTCCTATTAAATATGAGGTTGGTAGAGGAAGAAAAATACGTCCAGTGGCCAAGATTCTTTGGAGAAAGCATGCAAAGTTAATATGGGTCTAAAGTAAATATATAGCCGTTTCTCTCTCTGACCACAAAATAATACAGATCTTGGGAACATTTTCACACTATTCATTTTAAAATAAAACAGAGAAAGTGCTCGCGGATGAGTGCCACAGAAGGCCGAAGGTGTTGTTATGAGAAATATATACAAAGGGGAGAGGGAGAGCTCGATGTGGAAGAATTTGAAGACTCAGAATGTCAATTTTTTTTCCATGACTTAATGAGACTTTCTTAAGTACACACAAATATTCCTTGGAGAATCCCACTTCCAGATTAGGGAATTTCTGTGCCCCGGACTTTTTTTTTCCTTTTCTTCGTGTTCTCTACATTAGTAGAATTTCCCTCCATCTTCATTTGGGAAAATTTCAGCTTCATTCTGTGACTCTTCCCAGCCTGCAGTTATGTTGACAGCTTGGTGATTTATTTGGGCGGCATTGTGACTAGTGGGGGGTCACATTTGCAAAGCCGCTACAGTATCAGAGTGACACATGAAAATGCAGTAAGACGGATAAGCTCTCTCCCCCGTTCTGTCTTGGCCGGCTTTATCTCTAGTTTTATGGCCCCAGATGGGCCACCATTAGCCCAGAGGGACTGGAGGGACTGGGAGATTTAGCCATTGCACTGCCTTATAAAGTGAGGGGAGCTTGGGAATTTCCCACTCACTGGCTGTTCACATGGCTTATCCGTCCCCAGCCCAAAGAAAAACACAGCTTAAGGAAGAGAGTGCTTGAATTAAGTCTGAAAAGAGAATGTGATTGCTCATAATCAAATAAGCAGCTTGGGAATTTACAGAGAAAAGCTATGCAGAACATGCAAAGTATTGATTTAAGCCCAAAAAGGAGAATTTCTAAGAGAAATAAGAGAAATTAATTCCACTTATCGTGTTGCTCCTACTTGAAATTTATTTCATTGCTAAGAGAATGTAAGACTGCCTCTGCCCTTAAAAAGTACTTTTCCTAGGAATTTGCCCATAGTGAGGTATTTTTCCAGAAAGCCTTTTCTTAGCATATGGGTACAAATAGGAAGGCACAGGCGTCAAGGGCCCTGCTAGAAAGCTGCCATCGTCGGCACGGGGACCTCCAGCCCTTCTGTTCTCCTCCAGCACTCACCTCCGCATGGCCTCTCTTCAGCATACGCTCCTGATCTAGAACCAGGTCATTATCCCCGTCAGGGGTGGTCCTCCAGTCAGCCTGTCGGGTTGGCTCTGCGTGCCACCTGCAGTTGTGTCTGCAAGATCTTCACTCATCCACACTGCACCACTAACGAGCCTTTCCAGGGCTGCTAATCAGAAAGAGCTTCACTCGTTTCTCAATGGAGATAATTCATACTATCCGTCAGCCATAACCAGCTGCCAGTAGTCAAGGTAATGAGAAAACCTTGTGTGGGTCCACTCCGATCTAGCGGCTTAGTTGAGGAAAACAGGTAAGACAAGCACCCACTGGTATTCTCATTTCCACCGACATACCTGGACGACAAGTAGTTGTGCCAGTTGTTTTAGAAATGGACCAGTGTGGGCTGGAGAGATGACTGAGCGGTTAAGAGCACTGAGTGCTCTTCGAGAGGTCCTGAGTTCAAATCTCAGCAGCCATAGGGTGGCTCTCAGCCATCTGTAATGGGATCCAATGCTCTCTTCTAGTGTGCCTGAAGACAGCAACAGTGTGTACAACACACACACACACACACACACACACATACACACACACACACACACACACATCTTTTTAAAGAGAAAAAGATTAATGTAATTAGCACACACTGTAACATAGAGGAGGGTTGGAATGAATACTTTTTCTGTCTTACTCTTCTTCCAAAGTCATGAAACTGTATGGCATGCGAGACCATTGCAGAGGATTAAATTAGCATCTTTCAAGGTTGAATCTGAACTTTTCTTTCGTCCTTCCCGTCTTGTCTAATTTGGAGAAATCCCTATGAAAGAAAATAGTAAGAAGCAAGAAAGCAGAGAGATTTAGAGTAGCTTAACACATTATGATATCTAATAAAATAACTACTTAGCACAAAATAAAAACTATCAAACCAGAAAAACACAATAAAAGTAAATTACCAAATCATTTGTTTTGTGATCTACTGCTGTGGCCTTGGTATTAGAACCATGCTTAAACTTTTATTTTGATCAAAATTCATCATAATGTATTAATTTCTCAGTTGGGTAGATAAAATTCCTAGGAAATGCGTATTGGTGGCACTTTTCTGAAACCTGGTGTCTAGAGCTAATTCCTGAAAAATATCAGTATTTTCCTAAACATATTTTTACTAATAGATTGTTCAGCCTTCTAGGATATGAAAAACCCTACATTTTAAATAAATGTAAAAAAAAAAGGCCCATGCACACTCATCTATAGTGTATATTCTAAAAAAGCCTCTGGCTCCTCAGACAGAAACAAAAATTGGTGTCTGAATTTCTGTACCCTGACATAATCCCAACAGTTCTAAAATTATTTCTTCCTGATAGCCCAAGGTGCATGGGGACTCTTTAGATGTCACTGAGGAAAAACATCAGGCTGAGGAGGACAGTGGTTCCCACCCAGATGTAGGAAACAAACTGGATGTGGGCATAGCAAGCAGCCAGATGTGGTCTTTGTTGCTTTTAGGCTCAGAAACTATTTGTAGAATTCTTTTCCACAAAGAAGTTGTCCCAGGGTTCCCTTTTAGAAATGGTTGTCTCCAGAGGCATTGCGTTCCAGCTCTTTCCGGCCCTCTTCCTTTGGAGGGCATTAAGGTATTGTTTTTAGTTCCAGAGCTGATTCTAGATCACATGGTATTTCGGGGTGTTCCTGTAAGCACCAATGTATTGGATCACCCCTTGCCAAAACCTGCCTTGTGCGAGCTTCTCCTGACCCTCACAGACAAGGAGATGCTTCACTGTTTCTCTCCTTTGCAAGAAGTCTAATCTGGATCTACCTCTATCCAGCTGATTTCAGTGGACTTCATAGGGGAAAGCTCTGTTTAACTTAGCTGTGTCCACCAACCTTCCACGGGCAGAGGTCTGCCGTTAGCCTTCTACAAGGCATGGACTCTCTGGAACATAATTTCCACATCACACCTTATACCGTATAGGAACACAGTCAAGAGTACGAGTGAGAATTCCCTTGTACCAAGCCAGATCCATGAGATAATTTCCATACACAAAGGGCTATGAGAACAACTGGTGAACAGGGCAGGATAATAACCATTTCTAATACACGAATTCCAGGATACTGTGGCTTTGAGACCAGCAAAATGCATGTCCCACATACTTCACAGATACCTCCTCTGTGCACATTCGTAGTTCCCAACTCTTCAAAAGGAGGGGAAGGGAAGGGAGGGGAGGGGAGGGAGGGGAGGGGAGGGAAGGGAAAGGAAGGGAAGAAGGGAAGGGAAGGGAAGAAGGGAAGGGAAGGGAAGAAGGGAAGGGAAGGGAAGAAAGGAAGGGAAGAAGGGAAGGGGAGGGAAGGGAAGGGAAAGGAAGGGAAGAAGGGAAGGGAAGGGGAGGGAAGAGAAGGGAAGGGAAGGGAAGGGAAGGGAAGGGAAAGGAAGGGAAGAAGGGAAGGGAAGGGAAGGGAAGGGAAGGGAAGGGAAGGGAAGGGAAGGGAAGGGAAGGGAAGGGAAGGGGGGCACAGAGCCTATCAGCTTTTGCACTTCATTCTTTGGAACTATAAGTTGGGTATTATTTTAAAGTACCTCAGTTCAGCATGGAATCAGAAGTGCCTCACTTCAGAGTTCATTATTCACAACAACGATTTGGACTTCAGCTTTCTTAAGGGGGGGAGTAGAGTGGAGAGAGAGGGGAGAGAGAAGAGAGAGAGGGGAGAGAGGAGAGAGGAGAGAGGAGAGAGGAGAGAGGAGAGAGAGAGAGAGAGAGAGAGAGAGAGAGAGAGAGAGAGAGAGAGAGAGAGAGAGAGAGAGAGCGCGCCCTGGCAGTAACAGGACCAGTTCTGAGATTGCATATTAATATGTTGGGTAGATAGCAGGCTCTAGTTGATGATAGCCAGGTTTTTGTAGGTAGTTCCTGCCTGGATGCTTTTGTTGTAATGATTTCGCAGAAATGGAATTACTCCCTAGCCTCGTGTGCAAGGATCTGAGCGCACTAATGTTCAGGGAGCACTGAAGGGCAGTATCCTGCAACTTCAGGTAAAAAATTAAGAAACAGCTAGTTGCCTGCCTGTATGTCTATTAAAATTCAACGTTTATTCCAGGGTGACACAAGACAGGCCTTGCTACCCAAAAGGCTTTTAAACTCGGCTCTGGTTTGTATTTGAGTGGAAGTTACATACTTGTTAAATGTAAAAGGACAAGATGTCAAATATTTATGTGCCTTATAAAAATTAGCTTTTGGTAGTTACTATGTCACCATAAGCATTGTTGGGCTCAGCCTGATCTACGGAGGGGAGATTGAGTAGTTCCAGAATAAATCGACAGTTCTGAAAGATAAATGATTTATTGAGTTTCTCCGTGTTTCCACATTGACTTTGCAATATATATACTTGTCAATACCTTCCAACTAATACAGGTTAGGGAAAAATGTTTATTTTAGAGGCATAGAATAATGTCTGTGACACTAAAGGCACCCACCCAGAACGACTTACTCTACGTGGAATATTTTAAGTGAACATTTTAGAATCAGTACATACTCAGGAGCCTTTTCTGTACATTCCAGGCTCATTTGTTCAACTGAACAGAAGCTTGTTATGCTGAATTCTATAGGTAACCATATTACTTACGCTGGAGAAAGGTAGCCAGCTGTGTGTCTGGGGCGTACACAGCTTATGGAGGCACTGAACAAAACACAGGGCTCCTCAAGTCAGTTGCATTCTGATCCCCCAAAGTCCCCTTCTGTGTTTTTCTTTCACTTCCTTGCCTCAGGTTAGCCTCCTTACCTGATCCATTAGTCATTATAATATACACCAGAAGCGAATAGATACAGCACCACTGAAGAAAAGTATCCTTTAGAGTTGGAAAGTCACCCTTGTGAACTCGGAGACCATGTTCTCTTAGCACACCCTGAGAACTAAGTAAAAAGTAAAATCCTATCCCTCCTCCCTGCGACTCACTTTAATCTTCTCGAATATATTTTTCCATAATATAATTCCCTGAAAGTAAGAGTTTCCCTTCAAGTTCACATCTCAAATGTCAGTAAAGAATACAAGGTTCTAGTGTAAATACGGACAAGCTGTTTCTTTACCCGCTAGCTGTCCGCTGGAGTGGTATCTGGAGTTCAGAGTCTGCCCCCAACCCTCGGTCTGTTAACGCTCTAGAATATAGCACTTCTTCCTCAGCGGGGTAATCTTTAATGTGGTTTACTTAGAGCTGATACATGTTTTCTTTTATGTCTTTCACTTACAGCTGAAATAAATTTGATATAACATCAGCAGTCTTGTGGTTGAGGGCTGGAACAGAACCGTTATTTGGGGTGACTAACAAGAGTAGTGACTTTAAGAAAAAAAAATGAACGGGTTTGGAAATCAGAGGTGTTTATCATAAATTTTAAGAGAATGGGGGAAAGAAGAAATATTGCCTCTTAAGTCATTACGTCTTAAAACTTATTTAAACTTTACTTTTGGGTGTTTATGGTTACCTACCAGAAAGACTACTTTAGGCACTGAAGGAAAAAGAAATTTTATACCAGTGGGAAGGTTACATAAAAATCTCAGGAAGATGCCCTTTTATAAGCCACACATTGTAATAAAAGTGGAGACCAGGAGATCGCTGGTAGAACAGCTTGTGAGTAAGTCGACGTCGTCTCCTACATCCAGAGGGTTGAATCACTGTCCCATTTTAGTAGGTGGTTAAAAAATGTGCAACTCTTGACTGCAGCAGTGCGACAACACATATTTTGGTCCGTCTTCCTTAGTGACGGGAGATGAAACTTGAGGAGGCAGTGTGGACGAGTGAGTGGATGGAGTGTTGGACGGAAGGCTAGGAACTTCTGCTCCGTGCTATCCCCAGCCTGCTACTGGGTTGCTATGTAAGCCCAGATAGGCCACTTACTGTCTGCACCTCATGTTTTCCGTCTATAAAGATGTAGGTAGAGACATTCTTGCTTGGCCATCTCACAAAGATACCGTGAGAAGTTCGGGTATCTTTCGGTCGAAGAGATGCTACGTAAATGCGTCAGTGTCTCTGCTTTCTCATCGGTGTGCCACAGAACAGGCTCCGTCAGATAAGCTTTGTAAGACACTGGAGGTAAGGGAGGACTCGGAAGCCGCGATGTGAGTCTTGGATTTACCGTTTGCTCCCGCTGCAACAGGAGCAAACCAAAGTCCTCACTCCCACTGTGTGTTAATGGCAGTGGCCACCTCAGCCGAGGGCAGTAAAGCGTCAGGGTACCCGAGAGCCGCACATTCACAATATAGAAACAAAAGCTATGCCTTGTGCCATGCTATGTACTATGTATTGCTGTCCAGAGCAGTTCTTCTTTCTTGGAGAACATTAATCACTACCGCCCCCCATCCTACATCCTTCCAACATGGAAGCCGGTCCTTGCTGCTCAGTGGTTATATCTCTATTGGCCCCTGACCAGAACCTCTGGGCCACTGTTATCCATTGCGTCACAGGTCATAAATGAGAGGATGTCACCACACAGACAAAAGAAAACCAGGTGTCATTCTGAAAAACAAACACCTGATGTATTAATTCTTGAAAAAACGGCAGCAGTTTGGAGAGGTACCGCCGAATGGGGAATGATTGACAGTTGGTAGATATGTCTTGGTGGTTATAGAAAATAAACTCCGGGGCTGGTGAGATGTCTTCCCTGTTGCTAACATGCTTGCCATACAGATATAAGGGCTTAAGAGTAATTGCCTGCACAGGGGAGGTATGTATCTGTAATCCCAACGCTGGTGAGACAGCCACAGGCAGATCGCTGCAGCTCTATGGCCGTCCGGTTTGGCAGCTTCAGTGAGCTCCAAGTGCAACGAGAGACCCTGCCTCAAAGACTACGGTGGTTGTGGAAGATAAGATAACCAACATTGACGTCTGACTGGCCCTCACACACATGGACATACATAAATGTGCACACACACACACACACACACACACACACACACACACACAACACCATACACATCATAAGCTTAGAAGAATGGGTACATTTACGTGCAGTTTATTTTAAACTTCCTTGTCTGATTTCTACAGTGATAGCTTACCAGAAAGGGCCTCGGAGAAGGAAACACTGTGCTAGCATCTGTGAAGGTTTCTTCACACCCACCAAAAAAAAAAAAAAGTGAAATATTCACATTATCACAAACTCTGAATAAAGATGTGTGTTTCGTGGGGTCAATGACTACACAGTAATGTACAAGTTTTTGATTTGATGAAATCCACTGATGGGATTTCTGTGCTCACTGTAGTGTGGGATTTCAGAGATTGAATACTGTCTAAGAGGTAATAACATGTTTCATTGATTTTTTTTTCCCTTCTTTTTATATTATTAGAACCAACCTACATCACAATTGATCCACCTGCGTGCGGGGAGTTGTCAAACTGTACTCTGAAAGAGAAGGACTGCGTTTACGGCTTCAAACTGGATCACAATGGCTGTCGAACCTGTCAGTGCAAAAACAGTAAGTAGACAGACGATTGGTTGTTTTTTCTTCTCTCCTCCCCGCCCCCAAGGACTAATAGGAGCTTGTCAAAGCATATTATATGATTAGATATCTCCTTTTCTCCTGTTCAGACATTTCCTTGACATCCTGAAAGGGGTGGTGGTGGTAGCAATGAACGTAAGATAAACACTTTTGCGGTCACGTGGGCAATACTTTGCCCTTTCTGACGGCTCCCATCTTGGCCTCCCTGTGTTCGTTTGCACGTACAGTTTGACACCGCCTTGAACCTGGTGGAGGAGAGTTGTCCAGAGCCCTGACTGGCTTTACCAGTGCAGCTTCCCAGCCTTACAGAGAACAGTTTAGAGCCCCCTTACCAATGTTACCCAGGGACACCAGCACGGCCATTGATCTGGTATTTTTTCCCTTCCACACAAGGCAGCCTTAATCTTAAAAAACAAACAAAACCACACGCTTCGCTGAGAACCTGGTGAGAGAGTATTTGTTGCACAAACAGAAGGGCCTGAATTTGGATCCCCAGTACCCATGAAAAGTTGGGTGTGCTGGCATGCACCTATAACCCCAGCCCTGGGAGGTTGGCCTGGTAACAGACAGACAGAGGGATCCTTGGAGGATTGCTGACCAGACAGGCTAGCCGAACCTGGTGAGCTCTCGGTTCCCTGAGATACCAAAAATAAGGCAAAAAGTAACAGAATACACTTGGTATCAACCTCTGGCCCACACATAGGCATATACACAGAGACAGACAGATGGACGGACACAGGCAGAGAGAGAGAAGTGGGGGGGAAGATTAATGACCCCAGCTCTGGCTCCATGTAGATTCCAACCACGGCTCCAAGCCACGACCCCTGAAACTAGATTGAATAGATCACATTTCTCCCACAGGGGAAAATTCACCCCGCGAGTTTATAACTATTTTGAATTCTCCTAATTCCTCAGCCAGAATAAACATCCGAAATCCCCTTCTCCGTCACATCTGCGGCGTGCTCTCTAGAGCTTGGTCTTCTCCACCCTTCTGACACACAGGGTGTCGCCGTCCTTACCTGAAACGTGGCAGAGACTACAGAATTTGGTCTGCAGTGTCTTAGTTTTAGCTCTATGGCTTGCACGCTGTGTGTGGACCAGAACCGAGTTCCGAGGCGTCCAGGATCCCTAAGTAATTTGAGGCCAGCTGCTGATAGGTCCTTATCTGTTCTACCTTAAGATATTGCAGTTTTTTGAAGCCAATTAATGTGGGGCCAATGTAACAAGAAATTACACTAATAGTTTCGAGCCATTTTCCAAGCAGATAAAATTGTTTTTTAATCTTGACAATGGGATCTTATGCCCCACGCCTTCCAGCTTGGGGCAAATAAGTTCAACTTTCCCGCCCTCCAAAATCCCTGAATTAAAATAAATTAAAACCGCGCAGAGACAAAGAAAGAGTCTGGTGGCATCCGAGAGCTTCCTGTGTCGCCACGTCGAACGTTGTCTCCACTCTTCGAATGCCGTGTGTCAGCTCTGACTCCACAAGGTCTTGACACACACACCCTGAAGTCTGAATTCAGCATCCACTACACCAGCAAGGTTCCTTTACTTAGAACTCTTACTGTCAAAAACTGGGGTCTGGGGGCTGGAGACATGGCTCAGAGGTTAAGAGCACTGGCTGCTCTTCCACGGGTCCTGAGTTCAAATCCCAGCAACCACATGGTGGCTCACAACCATCTGTAATGGGATCCGATATATATAGTAAATAAATAAATCTTTAAAAAGAAAGAAAGGAAAGAAGGAAGAAAGAACGAAAATCCCCTGCCCCTTCTGGTTGACATTTTGCCCGTTTTCTGAAATCTCTTCCTATCAAGTCTAATCTCTCCCAAACATAGACAATGCTTCTATAATAACCAAGTTTTCCATGGGCACAGGGTATAATTATCCTAATCTCAGAGGCTTGGACTGACTAATGGCGAGAATGAACACTTCCTGGGGTATCAGCGCTCTTAGTTTAAGGGCCTCTGAACTGTAACAGTGACTCGTGGGTGACAAAATGCAGACAAGCCTGAACGATGCCGTGTCCGTGGCTCCACATCGCCGCACGCCATCCCCACGGCGTGTTGCTGTTTCAAGGGTTCACAACCCCAACATGCCTCTGGTGGTTGCAGCCTTAGGGTTCCAGGGAAGCCTCCTCCCACCCAGGGTGGTCCTGCCTTCCTGCACCTGCTTCTCTCTGCTCGGAAGGATGGGCCTCTGCTCTGTGCTTGTCTGCCTCTTAGACGTTCTTGGAAAGCCAAGTTTGCTGGAGAACTGCCCTGGTAGCCTCGTTTGTTTACATAAATCGCCAACCTTGTCTTCTTAACCCCAGGATAATTGGTAGTTGTGTCATGGAGTGTTTATCCTGCAGCTGTCCTAATGCCTCTCAAGCTACATATTCTTTCTCAATTCGGGATCGTACCTAATTTTCCCCGCTGTACGTCCCTGAAGCCTAAAAGTACAGAATTAATGTAGGCCGGTTACCTCCGTTCTCGGCCGCGTCACCTGGGCAGTCCCACATCCGTCTCATCACACTGAGCTGCCCAGCCTGGTGGGTCTTGGCAGTCCACTCACTGCCTCCTAAACCTAATGCTTAAACCGGAAACTGCCAGTTCATACCACGTGCCTTTGCCTCCACAGCTCCACTCCCATTAGCCATCCTGAGGATCCCGAGTCAGATTAGGCTACATCCGACGACCAGACCTCGTGAGTGGCTTTACCTGCATGTCCTTACTCTGTGTCCTCATCTGTAGAGGACGGACAGACACCAGTACCTAAGGAGTGGGGTATTTTGAGGACTAAGCGAATGCGTTCCAAGTGACTTTTATTAGCTGGCACATGACTCTCCACAGCATCCAGTCTCTGTGCTTTGCCCCTCCTTACCAGTTCCTTTTGAATGGTAATCGCTTCCATCAATTAGGAAGCCCTTTAGATCAGAGAAGACTCACATCACTTAAATAAAAATAAAAATAAAAAAGGTAACATGCTGAGGCCACCTGTCCTCCATCATTGCCATAAACCAACGGCTAAAACTTTGTAAACAAACTTACAAGCCCCACCTCCTAATCTGTCTGCTCGGTTTGATGATGGTCTCCTGTAAGGACAGTCTGCCATTCACTGGCAAGCATGGACCTAGGACTACCGGGCCGCCTTCCATGGTCTCTATTTCACAACCACAACAGGGTTTCTTGAGACGTTTAACACGTGATAGTGTTTTGAAAACTGTTCCGTATTATCAAAGGAAGCTTGATCTATCCGGCTGTCGTTCCTCTACCAGTAAAGCATGGCTTGTGATAGCGGAGGAGCACGAACACCAGTGCATGCATTTGTGAACACCAGTGCATACATCCATTCAGCAGATAACTACCGCCCCACATTGATAAATGAGATTGGCCCCGGACTGTGGACTGAAAAGAGGAACTGCCCTGGAACTCTCTTTTCTTTTGTGGTGGAGGAGAATTGAGCTAGTCTAGACTACAGGCTGCAGGTGAATGGACACAGAGTGGAGTGGAATTGCTAGTCTCCTTTCACGTGAATGTCCTGAGTCTTTGTTGAACACAGGGGCTCAGGGACAACATAGGTTCTTTTTCAGGGACAACATAGGTTAACATGTTGGTCACCTTCCCCTGGCTCTGAGAAAATTCCTAAAAGAAGTAACTTACGTAGAAGAAATGTTTATTTTAGCTCATGGATTCAGGGGCAGCCTTGGACCTAGTGATGATTGGCCCTATTCTTAGGGCTTGTGACCAGTCAAGTCCACCATGATGGGGAGCCAGCAAGTTAGAGGGGAAATTGGGAAGGAAGGAAGGAGTTCACATATCCACTGTAAGAGCATGTCTCATGCGCTAACCTCTCTCCCCTAGGTGTCACATCTGGAAGGTTCTGCCACCAGAGAGTAGCATAACCAACCTACCACTAAGTTTTGGATACGTGGGCCTCTGGGGTATCTTTCTACCCATAGCACAGAGTTAAGTTAAAGACAATACGCTTGATGCTTCCATTGCTGTTGAGGGTGGGGAAAACATTCTAGGTCAAGGGTGGAGGAAGGGCCCCTTTCACAAACAAGTGTGCTCGCGTGCTAAAGCCTTGAGGAAATTACTCTCCTAGAATGCTGACTCTGGCGAGCTCTGGGGGTGCTTTTCGTCTGTCTATTCTCCGACATAATCCACTGGCTGCCGTGACTTAGAACTGTTCTAATAGGAAAGCTGGATCACCTTAGATCTCTGTGTTGGAAAGAATCTGAGGATCTTGCCCTCTTCCCACCATCCGTGTCCCAATGGGACATGAAAAGTAATGTCCTGACATAATTAGTAATTATCAATTTTAAATGAGCCACTTACACCCTCTCTCTAGGAATGCAGACTGGCATTCAGTTGCCTCACGGTGCGGTCCGGACCCACGAGGTTACATTGAACAGTTTGGGACAATGGCAAAGTAGAAAATTGCACCATAAATCACACCCTTATACACACACACACACCACACACACACACACACACACACACACACGACAGCACATAAAATATGGAAGGAATGCTAAGGTTCACAAACGATTCTACCACCGAAGCATTTATGTAACACGTGGGCCCATTTCACCCATCCGTTACAGCTATTGTTTAATTTTACGCTGTAAGACTTGTCTGTGGAACGAGACAAGTGAGTTGTGACCTCCACAGTGACTTGTGCATTAGTGTGGTATTTACATGTCAGGGATGCCCCAATAAGATAACAGTTCATTAGTCAGCCTCACAACACCAGTTGGCGTGTACCTTAGCATTCTACAGGACATCGTTCAAGTGTCGTCCTCCTCACCGTGCCAGCTTCCCTCCTCATGGTTCATGCTCTCTCAAACCCTGCATTTCATTTGGATGGGCCTTAAGCTGCTCATCTTTCCTGAGGCTCGTTTGCCCGGCCTTGACATCGTTACTCTCTCTAGTTTTCTCTTCAACTCTATCACCTTCTCAAATTGCTACGTCTTCTGTCGTGCTTCTCCCTGCTCACTCTGACTTCTAAAAGAGTGCAATAGCCGACTTAGCAGAAGACAATTAAACGCCACTCCAGATTCCGCTAGCAAGATTTGCCTTCAATATTTCAAACCGTCATTAGTAACATATTAATATCAATATTCCCTCTCACACATACATTTTTTGGTCCGCTAAGTACATTTAAGCACCTGGATATTTTGTCAATACAGTAGGGCAAACATCTAAACAGAACCCTGGAGGTTTGCTTTTTGTCACGTAGCAGACAGGCTGTTTTCCAAGAAAGTAAGAAGTCCCAAATGCTACACACAGCCTTCAGTATTCTATAATGCCACCTGCTCCCCTGCTGACAGCAAGTATACTGTGAGCCTTCAGACTGAGGGCACGCAGTAAATGTCTGAAGCTGCTCTGGACTGTAAGCTTCTGATGGCCATAGGTTAGCATAGCAAAGTCAAGGAGAAACCACACCCAGTCATTGCTTATCAATGGCGACCAGCCTGCTCTCTGTCCCAAGCATAGCAGATTCGATTAGGCTTCAGAAATCCAATTCAGAGTTGGACTCTTTCTCGTGTATCACCGTCAGAACTCAGAGCCATGTTGTGAGAACCGTGAAATAGCACCGTCGCTACCCGTTAACTGTGGCCGATGCTATGGTAGAACTGAAGTCTAACTCTGTTTAAAGTAGGAGGAGTCCGGGCAGGCACTGAGGCCATGATGTGAGCTGGTCTGTTGTCTTTGAAAGAAACAAGACGTCTGTGTGTCTCCACAGGGGAGGAACGATGCTTAGCCCTTAAAAGGGCCTGCACTTTGGACTGTCCCTTCGGCTTCCTCACCGATGTCCACAACTGTGAGCTCTGTCAGTGCCGCCCACGGCCCAAGAAATGCAGACCAACAATATGCGACAAGTTTTGTCCTCTTGGATTCCTGTACGTATTTGTCAATATACATGTGTGTGTTTTAATTCAGAAATTAAGTGTAACTTGCTGAAGTGGTCATGTCTGTATTAAGAGCAGTTTTCTATGTGTTTGAATGAACCAATGGTGATGTGATTCAAGAGTCATACTGTTAGAGGATTCAGGGGAGAAAAAGAGATTTGTCTCCAAATGCAATCAAGTTCTGACCTTTTGTATGGTGATGTACACTGTGGGTGGGGTGGGTCTCAGCACTCAGAAGGCGGAGTCTACATGTAGTTCAGAGCCAGCCTGGGCTGCATGAGACCCTGCCTCAGGAGAAAAAAAAAATCTAAGCATTAGTTGTCACTATTCTTAATTGTAAGGTGTGGGTGTGATACCAATAAAGATATAATTATTTGGGCTAAAAATATGGCCCAATGATTAAGAACACACATGCTCGTCTGACGCCTAGCCACCTGTGATTCCAGCTCCAGGGATCTGCAGCTCTTTCTGGCCTCTGCAGGCAATTGCACGCACACACACACACACACACACACACACACACACACACACACACACACACACACACGTAAGCACACATACACACACAAAGTAAAAAAAATTAATTTGAAGATATAATCATTTTATAACCTAACTGATGATACAAAATAAAGTACCCTCCATCCCTAATAGAACAATTAATTAATAATTAATGTCCTCCACGGCCAGGGTTTTACCCATTTTCAGCATATAGATATTTACTTACGTATTTATATGTGTGCAGATGCATGCATTGGTGTGATGTTCAGGCTGCATTGTGCACGTATAAAACAGCCAGCTTGCAGAGGTTAATTTCCTTCCGTCACCGTGTGGGATCTGGGAATGGACCTCAGCTTGTCATCCTTGGTGGCAAAAGTACATTTTTGTCCACTGAACAACCTTGCCAGCCTAAGGCTTTTATTAACATTTATGAAGACTTCCCAGGTCCCTGGGTCCTTCCAGCCTCCTGTGTCTCGTGTACCTTTCAGTGGTAAATATTTTTACTGGCATATGGAACTTCTCAAAGGACACAGCCATTTGGGAAAGCCCTCAGTCCTAACAAAATCCCTCTAATGTTCATTTTCTAACATTGACCAGAGTTTTGTGTTCGTTCTTTAGCTTTAGGACAGTGTTTCTAATCAAACCCTCATCTGTGTCTCTGGGGATGGCCACGTCCCGAAAGCATCTAAACCTCGGTCAGGAGAGCTACTTATACCTCACCTAGGAGTGCGGAGTGCAGACGTGACGTCATGTCTGCTTAGATGGTGATAGCTTTTGACCCGTGGTCTGAGTATGTGGGCATCCTTGGAGACTTTTGGGTTTTCTGACCTCTGGCAAAATCTTAACTCCTCAGGAGGAACAAGCACGGCTGTGACATCTGTCGCTGTAAGAAGTGTCCAGAGCTTCCATGCAGCAAGGTCTGCCCCTTGGGCTTCCAGGAGGACAGTCACGGCTGTCTCATCTGCAAGTGCAGAGGTAAGTGTAAGTCCTTCCTCCTCGTAGAGTGGTCGAGGGGAACAGAAGGGCGTCCTGTAAATGAAGTGATTACTGTCCATTCTGCACTGAATGTCCCTCGCTCCCGGGCCCTCCCACAGGACGCCTTTTGTCTTTCGTGGCACTAAAAGGGCTTAGAACAGAATTTAAAACACAATGACCAAATTAATCACTTCTTCCTGCTTTACTTTGGCTTGCCTCAGAAACAGTAGCTACTGCCAGCCTCCTTACAGAGGAGACCACTCTCTTCAGGAGTGGAATTGGTAAAGGAAGAAGCTTCATCGGCGTCCTCAGAAGTGGGTGCATCCAAACTCCTCCTATTGACTTAGGTGTTTCCTAGCGACAGGGTTTTCAGGAGAACTCAGACTTGCTCCGAGAAGCACCCAGCAGGCCAGAGCCGTATATAGGCAAAAACCCCGTGACCCCGAGCCAGAGTCTTCCTCCAATGACATTCCTGAAGCCATGAGATGTGCGGCCACTGTGCCTTCAACCTTTATCTCAACCCCAGCCCTGCTCCCCAACTCTCCACCCCACTGTGGTTTGTCACAGTTGTCAGATGATAGGCCAAGCAAACATTAAGAGATCCCTGAAGCATGCTTGTTTTTTCTTCCAAAGTCGAATAGTTACTTTTATGGTATTTTGAAGGAGTCCCAGTCAACAAAAATATAAGCAGTCATGGCAGCCATCTTACCAACCACACATTTAGTAGTTGCAAGGGGTCCAGAATTCTCCCACTGGATGAAGCTTCCATGATTGCTGTAGTAAAATATAAAAAATAAAAAACTGTCTTTATCCCCACTAGGTCCGGCACCGCGGTGCCCCCAAGATGTCTGCTGGATATCTTAATTCTCAGTCAGCAAAGCCTCTCACCAGCTTTGCCCCATCCCATATCCTACTGCCGAAGGCCTCTATCTGAGCCTGGCAGCAATCTCTCTACCTATCTAGTTTCCAAGGCAGGTTTCCATGCCAGAAACACACATCCCAACCCCGTGGTGGCCCAGACCAGCCGCCCCACACTCCCTCACTCCCTTATACTTAAATCTGCACATGAAAGAACACACAACACAATAACCTCTGAATCAATTGATAAGATATAATTGCCCACCTAGACACACAAAGCCCTGTACACATCCATCCCTTAAGAACATTCATAACAACCTGTGAAGGTGCAGCATGGAATCTTAATGTCACCCGCCATATTGCCTGCCACCGCTTCTCTCCCTCTCTCCCTCTTTCTCCCTCCTGTCTCTTCCTCCTTTCCGTTCCAGTCTCCTCCTCTTCCTTCAAACTTTTCTCCTGCCCATCCTTCCTTCTCGTCCAATGACAGGCCTCCTTCTGTCTTGTACCTGCCTTACCTGTGACATCATCCCACACATGACGAGTCTCCATGTGTGAAAAGTTAGTGACACCTATTACCAGAGCAGTACTTGCTTATTGTATAAAATAAGTGGAAGGCCTGACACTTGGCAGTACTGCCCCAATAGGAACCATGTTTGCAGACTCCTTTCCTCTCTCTCTCTCAGATCTGGGGGCCTGATGGTTTCAACTCTTCTCCCAAGCCTTTCCTGTACCACTTACTGTCTCCCCCCCCCCCCCCCCGTGTCATTTTAGGTGACTGGGTTCTAGTCCGTTTAAGAACACACAAACTGTTTCCCCTATGCCATAGCTGTTTCTTCACCAGACTGCCTTCTGTCTGTCCAGAGGTCCCTACTTCAGCCGGGCCACCTGTCCTGTCAGGCACATGTCTGTCCATGGATGGTCATCACCATAAAAACGAGGAGAGCTGGCATGATGGCTGCCGGGAATGCTACTGTCACAATGGGAAGGAAATGTGTGCCCTCATCACCTGCCCAGTGCCTGCCTGCGGCAACCCCACCATCCGGCCCGGACAGTGCTGCCCATCCTGCGCAGGTAAGAGTGGGATACCCTCTTGTTAGGCAACCACCTCCAGCCTTGTGGGGCCCAATAGCTGCCCGAGACTCTGGGGGAAGTGTGGGGTCAGTCCTCAGGACACTTCCCAGCTGTCTGTGGATTCTGTTATTAACAGCCACAGACTGGGCAGGGTACTGTGAATAATTAGCCAAAGACCAAAGGAAATTCTAAGGCCATGGAAAGGGTTCTTCATATATCTTAGAATGGTTGACTTGATCATAGTGCTCTTTGGACCAGCTTTTTTCCCCCCTAGAGGTTTGTGGACTTAGATATGTAGATCCAACCCTCCAGGCCACTGCTAGCATGTTAGGGCTGAAGGCCTAAGTTAACTGGAGGAGACTGACAAGATGATTTTTTACTTCATAAAAGCTTATAACTTACCAAGTAATACTGGAGGGAGTAATTCTGGAGAGAATTACTGAAGTCTGGCTGTTGCTCTCGTGTAAAATAATGGGCGGATGGCACACTTGCCAAATGGAGACATTTGGAATGGCCACAAGTCCTAATAATAATAATCACGCCGAGTTATTAGAAGAGCAGAACAGAGACGTTAACTCACGCCGGCCAGCTTGCCCCTGCCTTACCTGCGGCACATAAAGACCTCAGCTGTTAAGACTCCATACGCCTTAGCAATTACCAGACCGGCAGCTCCCATTCCTTAGCACTTGGCAGGTAAATGCAGAGTGAGTGTCTTGTTTTGTTTTCCCATGATGCAGTCAGATGCGTGCTCGATGAGCTATCTCCCTTTTCATGTGTTTTGCAAGTAAAATCTGAGCAGCCACCATGCCCACCAGGTCAGAAGCTGTTTGATGAAGTAGAACCCTGTGTCTGTGCCAATTCTTCGAGGAAGAAAAAAATCATTTGTTCCCTCCAGACATGCTTTATTAGAGGTGCATATCGACTGGGAACCTGCACCTGGCTCTCTGTCAGCTCCTCCAGCGCAGAAGTCAGAGCAAGACAGGTGGAAATAGAAAGACACGGGATCGGGGCTGGGGATTTAGCTCAGTGGTAGAGCGCTTACCTAGGAAGCGCAAGGCCCTGGGTTCGGTCCCCAGCTCCGAAAAAAAGAACCAAAAAAAAAAAAAAAAAAAAAAGACACGGGATCAAAACAAGAGCCGCAGTCGGTGGGACCAGAAGTATCTCTCTCCCTCTCCAGTTCAGGAAAATTCTAAAGCACATTAGCTAATTGACATGCTGTTGGGGATGGAAGATGGCTCAGTTGGTAAAGGGCTCTGTGCAAGCATGAGGGCCTGGGCTTGATCTTTAGCAGCACCTGTATTGTTTAAAAGCCAGGCATGGTGGCTTACACTGCAATTCCAACACTGAGGGACTGGGGGATGGGGACTAAAGGATCCCTGAGACTTACAGGCCAGCTAATCGAACCAAGTGGGCGAGCTCCTGGTTCAGTGGAAAACTATTAAACACAAATAGATTGGATGGGTGGATGGATAGATGGACAGACGGATGGACATTGAGAAATGCTAGCTAGACATTGACCTCTGGCCTACACACACATACACATAACACACACACACGAATGCACATAGGGGACTTTCTGAATATACATTTACAAAAAAAACACTCCTGTGTGTGCATGTGTAGACTTACGGTTTTCCAGAATCTTTAGTCATTTGCTGTATGTGAGCCCTTCTGTCCAGACACCCCGAAGGCCTTCTGTCCTCATGGACTCTGTGCTACCTTAAGAACACTTTCTTATTTCTCCCATGCTGGGGCAGTCAGTGTTCTCCCGGGAGGAAGGGAAAGCTCCCTAACTCCCCAGCTAGCACGGCCTCTCTCATTTGTCCCACGCCCCGTCTCACCCTTGAGCTTTCCTCACCATCTCCCCAGCCTCTGTTCTGCCAGGACACAAGGGAGGCAAATGCCTTAGACCCCTGCTGCCTGTCCCTGAAAGCCCTTTTTGAATGCCATCAGAGAATCTTCTCCAATGTTAGTTTTTTAGTGAAACTTTTTCCCCTTCTCTATAAGCCACAGGAAATACACTCTGAGCCTCTTGCCTCACTGATACTGATTATTTTGTTAACCTCCTTCTCTCCTGCTCATAGACTGGGATTTTAGTTCAGCTGTCTGTTTTTTAGAGTGCGTCTGCTTGGTCTACGTCCCAGTCTTCCCTTCCCTTGAGGTAAACCTGTCCTGAAACCTGAAAGTCACCCCACAGCCCGCACTGTATCCCATCAGTGTCACTGACCCACTGCTGCCCACTGCACACAGCCCTGGCGCGCTCAACACAGCTACACAGACAGGGTGGTTCTCCTCAGTCCTCAGCATCTGCTGCGCTGTTGGCCTGAGCCAGCAGTGACGTCCCTAGCCCTTTGCTCAGCAGGATGCACCGCTGTCAACACCTCCTTGAAGCGCTTGTTGCACTTGGACTCTGGGAATATAGTTAATGCCTTCTTACTTCCCAGCACCCCGTCAGGGCAATGCCTTCTTACTTCCCAGCACCCCGTCAGGGCAACTCCCAGCACCCCTGTAGACATTTCAACATTCACGGCTCTCTAAAGCCAACTCACCTCTGGGGAAAGAAATCACAGCCATCAGCCTCCAGGAATGTCTCTGGTTGATGATGGTGTTGTCCACCAAATGTTTGGTCTCAGGCGAGGGGTTACAGACTATTGAAACCGTAGGTACCTTCCTGCCCGGGGTCCTGGCAGCTGGCTGAGGTGAGGTGTGGCTCCTGGACGGTGGGCCATATTTCCAAGCATAAAAGTGTTCGGAATCCCAAGATAATAAAGTAGACAGGACATCCATCATTTGGAAGGTTTGTTTAATCCAGAGGCACATCCATTATCCAAATAGCCATTGACTTGGGTTCCAGCCCCTTGACTGTGCTTAATGCTCTGAGCCAGTAGCTTTCAAAATATGTAGAATAGAATAATAGTGCCTCCCTCACAAGGTCAATGGAAGGAAGAAACGAAATGAAATAAATAAGGGAGAAGGGTCCAGCCTGGAAATAATTGGACCATAACAAGCATTCAGTAAATGAGCAGTCTGTATTCTAGACAACTCCTGCACACTCACAGGGATGCTCCGGCGAGAGAATGTCCACGTAATTTAATTCTGATTGAATTCTCTCAGGACTATCGACAGACTCAGCCACTCGAACCTCACTTCCTGAGATTAGCTCTTTGTCCCCTGTTTCTCAGCATGGAAATTGTTCTTTCCTCTCCTATTGGTGGGATAAGAATAGGGTGAGAGAAACTCTTCGGACACTTCCCTTTTTCTCTCTCCCTGAAACCGAACACCACCAGTTCCTCTGGCAGTCGAAGAAGCTGCAGGTGATTGATTTCTTGTGTTTTTCATTCTGTGTCATTCCTCAGATGACTTCGTGGTGCAGAAGCCCGAGCTCAGCACGCCTTCCATTTGCCACGCCCCTGGAGGAGAGTACTTTGTGGAAGGGGAAACGTGGAACATTGACTCCTGTACGCAGTGCACCTGTCACAGTGGCCGAGTGCTGTGTGAGACGGAGGTGTGCCCACCACTGCTCTGCCAGAACCCCTCACGCACCCAGGACTCCTGCTGCCCACAGTGTACAGGTAACCAGCATGGCGGCACACAGCGCACATGTGGTGGGAAGGATGGAGCTTTGGTTGACGGTTCCTAGGACTTGCATGTTAGGGTGAGCTCTGTGCTCACCCCAAGAACCTGTGTGGGAATGTCCCTGACTGTGGAGTTTCCTTCCAGGAGCTCGTTCTCTGTCCGTCATACTCAGTAACTAAATTTGAGCCACGGTACCATCTTGGTACAGGCTTGTCAGTGTACCCAGCAGTCACATTCTGGCAGGCCTAACTAGTGTAGAATCTTGTCTGGCATTAGTAGTCCACATGTGTTGCATCTTTAGGATGTGCGTGTGACATATCCCAGCCACGTTGTATCACCATTCTATATGGAAGATTGGCTGGTGTTTATAAAGGAAGACATCTGAGCCCACACATCCTCCTCATAGGAATCTTTAGTGATAGTGAGGTCATATCCATTGACTTACTTGTTTTGTAGATGTTTCTGGAATGCCTGGATTCAACCCTGGGAACACACACACGCACGCACGCACACACGCACGTAGCTTCTATCCTGTGGAATAATAGGAGAGAAAGAGAGAGAAGGACAGAGAGAGAGAGAAATGCCCCACTGGGCTGTGGTGTCGTTGTTCCACATTTAAAAACTAATGGTTCGCAGAACAGAGAAGGAGTGCTTGAACGCAGGTGGCTCAGGAAGGTGCTAGGAGAGAAAAGGTGCTCTGTGTCCCTGGGCTAGGGACAAAGTGACTAAGGGAAAGGCTGAGTAGAAGACACTTCTGGGACAGCAAGCCTAGATTCCTTGATGGAACACCTGACTGCACATGAAGAAGTCCCAGGCCAGGTTTAGGCCCCACTTCATAATAAGAGTCTGCGTTGCAAGCTGGGCAGTAATCTGAGCGCTCGGGAGGCAGAGGCAAGCAGATCTCTGTGAGTTCGAGGCCAGCCTGGTCTACAAAGAGAAGTCCAGGACAGCCAGGGCTACACATAGAAACCCTATCTCAGGAAGCAAAACAAAACAAGCAAACAAATCTGAGTGAGCCTCCGCTGACCTGTGCGTTCCATTTTCCAGAGGACCCTCTTCAGCCTTCCACATCCCATAATGAGAGCGTGCCTAGCTACTGCAGGAATGATGAAGGGGACATCTTCCTGGCGGCCGAGTCCTGGAAGCCTGACGTCTGCACCAGCTGCGTGTGCATGGATAGCTCCATTAGCTGCTACTCCGAGTCTTGCCCTTCGGTGGCCTGCGAACGGCCCGTTTTGAGGAAAGGCCAGTGTTGCCCCTACTGTCTAGGTAAGATCAAGGAAAAGAGAGAACATCTCTCATCTCTCCCAATGACCACTAAATTACCATGGACAGCTGATTGCATAGACCAGTTAGTATTTTGTTAAATTAGCTTTTCTGGTTGGTGTGCTACACAGACCCGGGGAGAGACGGGGAAAGCTATGCTCCCAAGATGGATACGGGAAGAACAAATACATGTTGCCTTGGAACATAACAACATTATAGCACCATTATGTTCCAGCGGGACTCTCTGCGAGTTCTGGATTCTCAATATCGTAGTCCCCGCACCTTAATTATTTTCAGTCGTCACCCCGGCACATCATTTCCATATTATAGGATAGGATGTTTATTATATACAGCTTGCCTCTCTCCCTTGAGACCGACTTGATATGAAGCATTCATTCAATCTCCCATTTGTTTGTCTTCTCTATCTTACGGGGCAATTAATCGGTCCTGTGTAAGCCACACGGCTGTCCGTGTTGATGGCCTGAGCACAGAGTGAAGCCTGAGTTACTAGCAGAACCCTCTCCTCCCCGTGGCCTGTGGTGCCACATCTTGTAAGCAGAGGACATATGAATATGAGCCTCTTAGTGTCCATACCCAACCAGTCCTGTGGCCATGAGCCAGACGCTGCTCTGGGGACCAGAAGGGAAGGCTAAAACAGCTGGCAGCTCTAATCAAGGACAAGCCTGACTCCCAAGGCCCTGGCTGTCTGTATGGCTTTTGCGTTCTAAAGTCAAATGAGGCACAAGACGTGTCTCAGTCCCACGGCGAGCCCATAATCGGAGCAGCAAATGAAGACACATGTCAATTGTTATTAATTACAGGCATTGTGCACTTACTGCTGGTGGGTTCTGCGTGCTTCCTAGACACAAGGCATTGCAAGTATTTGGAATACATACCTGGGGAAGAAGAAAGAGTTTCAGGCTGCAAGATGCTACTTGTGGGAATTTTATGGAGCTAGTTTACTCACTGATTAAACTGAGAGAGAGAGTTTTACACAGACACACACACACACACACACACACACACACACACACACAGAGGATATATAACAGTAAAATCTGAAAGCTGGCTTCTTTGAATGACCACCTATATCGTGTATCGTTTGAACGTGGATGCTCTTTGAGCGAGGACTGGATAATTGTGATGTAATGACAGCTCCAGATCATGAGCTCCTAGCGGGAAAGGATACTTGTACGCATTGGTTCCTAAATGGAACAAAACAATACAGCAAGACGCACTTCCAAATTAGCTACTTCCTTTTCAAAGGCACTCGATGCCTTTGGTGACACTCTAGAGCCACGATGTAGCTAGGATACTGTCCCGTTCTCGCAGGGGGATACAGACAATAGCACCTGCTTACACATCAGAACTTTAATGATAAAAGGAAGAATTAATGAACCGCCTGGGATTACACACTTAATCCTTGGGAAATCAGTGCCCAGGAGGTGTAAGAATTCTATGTTAGCTTCAAAGCGGGGAAAGAAATCTAATAACAAATTGTGTTGAAATTCTTGGATGGTTTTGTTCAACTGCAAGTTCCTCTTGTGTCTTGTTGCATGATCAGTAAAGCGGATACTCGAGTTGTTGATTGGCTTTCATGTGATAGAGGTAAACCACTCCTCTTCCCCACAAACCATTTCCCCAAACTTGTAGAAAGAAACCTTCTGACCTTAATATTCTCAGTCCGTATTTTCTGTCTTCTGTTTTCCTTTTTTCCTTCATATTCCCAATTCCTGAATCATTTAGACTATATATTTTTCTTTAATATAGGCAGAGTAAGGCCTGTTTGGCCAAGATGTGTGACTTGGACATTAAATTAGATTATAAACGCTTCCATTAAATTATGTTTCAGATAAGTGCATAGTCTGTTCCACCACCCCCACCCCCTCCTCCGTGTGTACACTTGTACTCTATTAAGCCTGGACTCATCTTAAGGGACTATGAGAGATCTTCCATCCGAAACCCACAACCCATGCTGTATTAATGAATGTGTTGTTCCAGACCTGTGGTTTGTACACTTGAATTCCTAATTAGGTCTCCTTTGTCTGTGTCACACTTGCTTTGAAATACTCCTGTTTAATTACTCCTGTTCTATTCTTCTGTGGCTCTGCTTTGAAAGGTGATTTCGTGAAGTAATGAGATTTCCGATCTGACTTTTATTTTGGGGTATTTTCTCTTACCAACCGGTTTGTCTGAACTTCCCATCAGCCTGGCCCCTCTACAGAAACACCAGGCCTGGGAAAAGCCAGCAGTCCCAAATGTACTTCAGAGCTGTGCCTGAGATCCAGACCCTTAGTCATCCAGAAAAGGACCGATGTTGAGACAGGCCATCGTTGGCATGTTGTAGGGCCCCTGATTGCTTTCCCAGAGAGCACTGAGGACCAGTGCTCCTGTTGGGTCCTGTTTGGGCCATTCTCAGATTCACCCCAAATTGTCAGTTGTCAGAATCACGTCATCTCCTGGGGACAGCACATGGGGACAGCACAGATCACATTGGGCACTGGCCTCACCGTGCCCTCAGGTCTCCTAGGTAGCTATCACTCTAACAACTGCACAGCTCCTGGGAAACTGACTCCTTCTCACATCAAAACCAAGAAGCTCGCTTGTTTTTTCCTTTGGATTTTTATTTTATTCTCAGCATAAGAGTAAGGAAAAGTGGCGATCCTACTAAAAGTAGGCTTCTAATTACAAGTGTTTGTGTTCCTTTTCGCTAAATTATCATCCCACTACTGTGCGGTGAGAATGGTTCTCCTTTGATGTGTGAAGGCCTCCGATTACGCGTTCTAATTTAGTAGGATGTGTAATACAGACATAATTAATAGGATTGGTGATTAATTTTGAAAAGTGAGCAGCTTTGTCTAATTGCTTATAATACCCATCATTAGGGAATTCATCCTTCTACTCAAACGAAACTAAGTAGTAATTACCCAATCATTTTAATGGAACATCTTAATTGATTTTCTAATTTTTTTGTATTCTGCCTTCCTACACAAACACACACAGGCCTTAGATTGTATTTTCATAGGCTTTCCGACTTTATATAAAGAGATGGCTTTTAAAAATGGTGTTCGGGTATGGATCAGGTAGAGAACAGTGGTCTGGGGATTCTGATGTGTGACAGCAGGCATGACAGGTGACTCTTTAGAACCCTCCTTATGACGCACGTCACCGTAAGAGCCCAGGCCACTGTACAACATCCTTGCTTTGCTCCCAGCTGCCTGTATGCTCCTTTCCAGAGGAAATAGTCTGAGATCTTGGCCCCAGGACTCCCTAGGGGAAAGCAAATGAATGAACTTCAATGACGGGCTCCCCACCTACTCTCACCGTATCTGTGAGGATGTCTACCCGGCCCACAGCTTTGGCACAGGGGACATGAGCGTTCCGGTGGACCCTTTCTATGGCGGTGATTAAGTTCTTCCAGGTCAGCTAATCCTTGGAGGGAGCATTCCTTTGATTATAAAGCCTGTTGTTAGTCTGACAGATGGGGTTAGTTCCCTGTCAGCTTCGTAAAGCGGGAGAGTCAGATGGGCTGCCACTGTGCTGGTCTAGGAGAACAGAACCAATGGACCGGCTAAGTCAGAAGTGTTAATCAGACTATTACCTTGAAAATGGTGGCTTGGTGAGGACGGGTTTGTGTGTAGTTCCGGGTTACTTCACTTGATATTTTAAGTCACATGCTGAGAATCTCGGCTAGAAATCAATTTAAGACCTTTTCTTGTCTAACGTTAGTTATTTCTGGATAAGACCTGTTTGTTTATTCAATACATAAAACATAAACACAGGTGGCTTATAACTTGCATATAAACACGTTAAGATAATCTATTTATGTGACTTTGGGTCATTTCGGAATGTCTTCACTGTAGATCTTTAAAGATCTGTGAAAACGGTGATTCACCCATATCAGAGTGCACCAGGTCTGTCTTTTCCTCATGGTACCTCTGTCTGACTAGCGCAGAGCTGTACTTCGTGCTTGGTGTGTATGAGTCTGTACATCGGATACTTGAAGTGGCATGAACACAGGAAGCCAAGCTGGCCCGGCCTGGGCCAGAACTGCGGGTTTTATCAGTGCATTGCAGTGCTGTCATTTTCAAAGAATGGGTAGAGAAATGGCCCCCTAATAATGGAGGGGTTCGTGTTCTCTACCCCACTGTCTGCTGTGCATTTCTTCTTGTGCTCCCACTTCTCTGTGTTTCAGGCTGACCAATCAAAACGCTAGCTCCTTAGATTTACATATGCACGTATGTCCATCAGAATCAAAGGTAATAACCGTCTGCGTCAACATCGTTAGAATCTGGGAAGCTAACGCTACATGGTTTTAAGTCATAAAGTTAGGGCACTAGAATTTGATATCCTGGTGTATTTCCTTAAAATTGAAAGCTTGTGCACACTGTAAGGAACTTGCCTTGGAGCCAAGAGTCATGCACACAACTCCAAAACCTACTGGCTCTGTGTCTTGGTGATACTCGCCTCCGGTAGAGGAAACCTGTTCCTCTCCAAGGTAGCATGTAAAGGGAGTGAAGCCATGTTTGCATGCGAGTGTACCCTGGCTCTGTGGTGCACTGCTCCTATAGGACAGACTGGCTGCAGTCTGAACAGTGTTCCTATGGTGCCATTCCTCTCCCTGTGGTGGCATGGAGTTCCTTGCTCCACCAAGAGAGAGGCCAGCACAGTACATCGCCGTGATGACCTTCTGAAGGATGGTCACCCGTGTCAGAGTGCAAAGATGGGACCCTTAGCTTGGGGTTTCAGAAGCGAGTGCCACGTGAGGAATTCGAGAACTACTTGTGTGGCATTCACCGTGACCCTGACTGTGGAGGTCATGCTGTCCTAGGGAAGTGTCATGCATCCCATTCACAGCTGCCAGTCACGGTGGCCCCTGATCGTCACCGTCACTGTGAGGACTAGTATTAAAAATGTTTAAGTGAAAAGAATGGGGCAAGAGGTGGTGGAAAGGCAGAAGCGGAATGGGCAGGCCCTTGTGTATTGTTTAGAGGGCGCCGAGTAGGAAAACATTCCGGTTGTCATCTAATGTACTAACTTTGGAACTGGTCTAAAGTTACCGCACCAAAAATAAACAGTGTTTGATTTCAGTTTGCTTAGGACCTGCGCTGCACCCTGGGCAGCCCTTCTTCTGTGTCCTCCATACACAGTTTTTGTTTCTCTCTTTAGCATCCCTTTCGGGCACCAGACATTGTGCACAGAAATTCATATGTTTGCAGTTGACTCAGGGAGGACCTCTGGGACATAGCATCTGCCTGAGCCTCTGTCCACATGGGTGACTTCCTGTTAAAAATCCTTCTGCACAGAGGAAGGCCAAGGGCTGGAGGCTGACACTAGAGTCTCAGAGCATAGCAGCGTCTGCCCTTTCCTGCTTGTTTCTGTACAAGAGGCTAAACCTGATTTCTCTGCCTCCTGTCAGTGATAAGCGTGGATAGAGACCTCTTCCCAGGAGGAGCCACTTGGTAAAGACCCCTGGATGCTGGCAGGGGATTTCTAACAGCATGAAACATCTCCTGTAAGTGCAGAGACTGGGTCATCCTGCCAGGTAGATTTTTTTTTTCTAACAAGATGCAATACTCTGGCGTCCTAAAGAAAGCTGCATCTCTTTTCCTTCCTTTTTTGGAGCCACGATGAGCTTGCATTGTCTCTGCCTGCCATTTAGAATACCTTTATCATTTCCAAAATGGACACACACACACACAGACACACACACGCACACACGCACACACGCACACACACACACACACACACACACACACACACACACACACACACACACCCCTTACTGTGAAATAGCAGGCGTAACTATGAAATAAGACTTCACTTGAAGTTGAAAGTGAATCACTACTTTGAATTTAGTCCTTGAAGTCCCCAGCCAATGCATAGTAGATATGCAATACAAGAGTTGCATTCTCTGAGAAATCGTGTGCTCTTTGCATGCAGGGAGGATCAGCCAAAAGTCCCTGCCGACCAAGCCAGCCGGTTGGTCAGATTTCTGCTCGTGGAACTCCGACAGGTTTCTAATTCTCCTGTTGATCTGAGGCAGCCATTTTAGTACAGTATGCTGGAGAAACCTGGAGGTCCCTTTGATCTTTATAGTAGAATTGGACTTCACTTGCAGAGAAATAGATGAACTAAAATAAAACTGGGTTTTAAAGAAAGGACTTTGATGGCCACTGGCTTATACATCGATAAAGACACTATATAGGGGTGGCAGCCTCACTACCCAATGTCTGTCTCTTTTTTATATGAAAATAATCAAGGCTGGATGTTTTCCCTCATTGAAACCGTTCAGGCCTTGTGTGCACGCAGGTCCGTTTGAACTCCCTCTTCACACTCACGGAATCTGACCCGTCCTTTAGCCAGGAGGCTCAGAGTCTGCCTATACGTCTGCAAACTTCTAGCGGGCTGTTGGTTATTTTCTTAAATTCTTGCTTCTTACAGCTTCTGTTTAAGTCTTTCCTTTACATTAAAAAAAAAAAAAAAAAAAACAACCGGGTAATATCGCTAGCTTCTCAAATGGGTTTGCTCACATTTTATGTGTTCTCCAAGCATAACACTTATGTCTACCATTTGCCCAACTGAAGTTGATAAAGAAAAATGACATCACAGGGCAGGGACTTAGGAGAGAGTGTGTCTTACTCCTTTCTGGGTTAGGAAGAGGGACTGTAGTGCATTAAGGGAAGTGACACTGATGTAGTAGATACTTTCCCTGTATCGATGCTTAACCATTAATAAGCCTTGGCCCCTTTATCTCTACCTCCTCATCTAAGCTTCTTGCTACTCAGAAGGGCACAAGCTACCTCTTTACCCCTGCCTGAGTGATCTCATGAAGTACTGTTCATCTAAAATCAGGCTGGGGAGGTAAAACGCCTGCTTCGCAGGCAGGAACAGCTGAGTTTGGATTCCAAGCACCCATGTAAAAAGCCACACATACATCTGTAGCCACAGCAGTGAGGGAAGAGGGGACACGGGCAGACCCTCAAGCTTGCTAGCCAGCCAGGGTGGGCAGTTCTGGGTTCAGTAAGAGAGACCATATCAAAGTTGGGGACACGCATGCATGCACGCACGCATCACACACCCGTGTGTATGTACAGACAAATGCTAAGCTACACACACTTCAACTTTGGAGCTAAATACCACCCTGAAATAGATACTAGGAGCCATTCCTTTGGCTTTTCCACTAAATGTAAGCCCCCATTGCTCTGGATGCTGTCCCAGAGGAAATACGCCCTCGTCGCAAATGAAGCCACGAGTTAAGAACGAGGCTGTGCGTGTGTCCGCTTCTCAATACCTATGGAAGGAAAAAGATGTCCCGGAGTAGGACTCTGCTGGATTGGCATCAAGGAGGGATTTCTTAAAGCAGCAGCAACAGCATTTAGCTTCTTGGCTACCAGGATCCCAGAGTAAATTACTTTTCTGGACTCCGTAGTGTAGCAGGAGATTTAAAAGAACTGACGCAATTTCTAAAGCTGCCTGACTTCCTCTCAGGAAGTGACTCCCACACCGTGACCGCCACAACAGAATTAGATCCCAGAGTGTCCACCCGAGAAGGTTATATCTGAGGCAGAAACCAAAAGCCCAACTGTAATGCAGGTGACAGTGGGGTTGGGGCTCTGTATCCTTCCGTGGAGGAAGCAGTCAGGAGACACTTCCTTTGCAGAGGCTCATGTAACCAGCACTAGTCGGTGTCCGTAGGCCTCTGGGTCCGTGTGAGTGACTCCTGGGACTGTAGGTTGAATCTAGATAGAGTGGAAAAGGCACTGTGGCTGCAAGGCCTTTAGTGAACTTTATTTTGTAATTAGAACAGCTCGAGTAGTAAAAACCAACTCCAGCGTTCACAGCTTAAGTTTTTATTCTTACCTTGAAAAGACGTGAGACTGTCAAGTTTAGACAGTTGAATTCAGCCTAGAAAGAGTAAACTTGGAAGGCCTGGGAAGTGTTCACCTTTTCTATGACCAGACTCCAGGACAGACAGAGGGGAAACCGCACTGAGGTCCACTCCAGAAAAGCCACTGTATATTCTTAGTGTGGTCCTGGGCTGTACAAGATACTGTTGCTTGAACTTGCATACGAGAGAGAGAGAGAGAGAGAGGTAGAGAGAGAGAAAGAGAGAGAGAGAGAGAGAGAGAGAGAGAGAGAGTGTGTGTGTGTGTGTGTGTGTATTCTGTGACTTAAGCAGCCTCTGTAGTGTAGCCATTGTGGCTACCAGGACCTGGTACCTGGCCCACCATATTCACCATACTGACAGTGTCAGCAAAACAAATCCTTACCCAAACGAGGCCATTCCAGTTTGAAACTGATAGGCGTAAGACAAGGTGCCCACGATGAGGAAGCGAAATGCCACAGCTTATCAAACCGAGGTATAACCATGAAACAGCGACTGCCTGGCCTGAATATTTCAAAAGCTGGCCCTTGATGCCAGTGGAAAAGCCCAAAGCTGTCTGAAGCTACGGCAGCATCTTCCAGATACGATTTTAGCCTGCCGCAAGGGACGCTTCAAAGGGGGTCGTGTTCGTGCAATGTTTAATCCCTGATGTATTGGTTTTAAAAGGAAATGTTGCTAAGTATCCGTGTTGTTCCTGGTGTTGTCCTTGGAACATTCTCCTGTCGTCATTTTCCTCTGAGAGAGAGGGAGGAAGGAAAAGAGGAAGGGAGGTGAGAACTGTGAGAGGAAAGAGGCGTGTTGGACGGAGACCTCCAGGAAGGCCGAGAGTCCTCACCATGGTGCCGACTCTACGTCTCAACTGGCCGTGCCACCGGACTGAAAGAGGTCCCCACTTCCTGGAGCCACTGAGTAATAATGACTGGTTTATGTGGCGTTGATCCCTGCCCAGAAAGTGATCCCCACACCCAACAAGGCAGACCATGCAGACAGAAGGCATTCAAGGGTTGGAGAGCCATGCCCACGCTGGTTCCTGTCCCACCCTGACTTCCTGTCCTCAGCATCATAGAAGAGTGACTTGACATCCACATGCCTCGGTTTTCTGTGGGACTGAAACAATAACGTGGCCACTGAACTGTGGAGATCAAATGGAACTGACGCAGGTGAAATACTTATCTTGGTGCCCAGCACATAGCAGTCATCCAGTCAGTGGAAGTCACAAATAATCCGAGGTATTGAATAAGCGAAGTACATGATGTCATCGCCGACGTGGGCAAAGCAGTGCAGTGGTAAGAGTCAAAGACCATGTTCACCGTTGGCCATATTGACACTGAGTCCCTAGGTCTGCATTCCTCGTCAGGCTGTGTGCTTCGAGTGGCTTTTACGTAATCTCACTCAGGCTAAGTACTTCTTACAAGAAAACTCCAATGACTAGTAATTTATTATAAGCACCTCCCACTTGCATAGGCTTGCCTCTGTTTTGCCATTCTGAAGGTTTCGTAAAGCCGTAGTCCATCCAGCTACCAACATCTGCTCTATACTGTCAGCCGCTACTAAAGTCACTAACTTCTCAAGAGGAACTGAGTAAAAAGCAAAAGTATTTCTATAAAGACTCATCAACCAAAGTCTATCTTACTATTTCCCGGGCCAGGTGGCAACTGCTCTGGTAATTTGGGATTGTCTCGAAGGCAAGAGTCACATCTGTTTGCTTCACATGGAAATTCACTGTTAGCACAGTGTAGCTTGGTTTTTGTACACTATTTGGAGATACAGAATTAGTCGCTATGAAATGTTTTGATGCTTTTGGTTCTAACGGACTTCGTAATCGAGATCAAGAATGACGTCTCTGACACGGGGCTCACTGTGAGTCTTGGCTTGGGCTCTCTGCGCACCCAGCCATATGCTACCTCTGGCCCACTGCAAGTCCAGCACCAGTTTAGCCTCTGTTGGTCTCTGAATGTATTGGCGGCCTCGGAGTTTCTGAAGATGGCCAGTGCACATTGGAGCCATCAGGAGAAGCGTCTGTTGTGCCCTAAACATCCTCACATACAGTTTTCAGATCCAACCTCAAATATGAATTAAGTCGTTTGCAGATGAACTGAAGCTGATGGTGACATGCCCCTGGGGTGAGGAGAGCTTCAGGGGAACCATGATAAACTGGTGAGAGCGTCAAGCATCCAAGTCCGGTGGTAGTCAGCCCACATGTGTAGGCAAATCATTCTCCAGGGACTGCATACTCCTTAGCAGGTCAGAAACTCTTGACTCTCTCTCTGAGAGCCTGCGAACCCGGGTCTCCCCGTGCGTTGCTAGCATAATGGGTTCCACTGTGGTCGTGGTCACCTCGCTACTTTGAACTTTTAGTCCTGACGGGAGGTGACAAAGCGAGACTTTAATTTCACCCACTCTGTGGCCAGAGTCCCTGGCCGAGCCCATCGCCTTCCGGGTATTCGGGGGTGCTTGTCCTTTCTCCTGTAGCATTTTGTAACTGTCCTTCTGGACTCCACTGTGGCCTCATACAGCTGCTGAACCAGCATCCTCAGAGGCACTGTGTGGTGCTGTCATTCAACAGCGGATCGTTGTCGCTGCCTGGGCTTCTCTTCTTAGTCTGTTGACATTGTTCTGAGTGGGCAAGTACCACTCACTCAAAGAGTACCACACTCGTGTGTGAGCATCTGCCTCCCATGTTCTCTTCTCTGTGTGCAGCGGCCTAAGTGTACTATATGGGGGGGGGGGGTGAGATTTTTGTTTTATGTTTTTGATGTGTTAATCAATAGTAATGAATTTCATTTTTCAAAAGTCAAGGAGAAAAGGAAAACCTCAGCCTTCAGTGTAGCCATCACTGTTAACGTTCCTTCTGTTAAAGGTAACTTGGCTGCATTCACGACCCGTAATGCATTCACAGCCATTCCATATGGTACTAGCATGGTTTTGCCGTGAGTCTTTTTCTGTTGTTAGTTAGGCAGGAATCCCCCTCTTTTGTTTCTTTCTGCTTTAATTAATATTGTCATGAGTGTCTTCATAAGCGATATCCTTTAGGCCAGTGCTTTTCAACCTCCGCCATGCTCTAATCCTCTAATACAGCTCCTCATGCTGTGCTGACCCCCAGCTATAAGGTTATTTCCACTGCTACTTCATAGCTGTAATTTTCCTACTCTTATGAATTGTAATGTAAATATCTAATATGCAGCCCCCAGTGGTGTCAGGACCCATGGATTGAGAACAGATGTTTTATTTAGTGTTTTGTTTGTTTGTTTTGTTTTGTTTTGTTTGTTTGTTTTTGTTTTTTTGTGGGCTAGATTATAGCAGTAGAGCTTCTAGATCAAAGAGTAGGCTAAACACGTTGACCACGTGTGAAGGGTGTTTCACATAGGTTTGGCCCATTTCTCCACACCGAAAACCATTTCTCTACACCGACTCTTTTTCTAGAGCTACCGGTAACCGGCTGAAATCTCACCTTTTACCTAGGTGATATGGAAGACCTTTCTAGCTTAGTGACAGTTTCGGGGACATGGTCCCCCAGAGACGCTTAGAGTTTATAGGCCCATCCTGTGGGTCTGGAGGGCCCACGGGACTGATTGCAAAAGCCTGACCTGACCCCTCGCAAGCCCACCAACTGTTTACTACTTAAGGCAGGAAGATGATTCCTCACGCCCCACCTTCCCATCTGTACCCCAATAGTTATTTCACAGAAACCCCTCAAGCCTACCCTTCCTTTCTGCCTAACCCCCTAGGACACTGTACCCCCTCTGCCTCGGCCCATGAGGGCTTCCATGAGAGTAGATCTCAGTTTCCTTCTGAAGTAAACTAAGAAGGCCCCTTCCCATCTCCACAGGAAGGATCTGAAGGTCTCACCTGTCATTCAGAACCATTGTTATCCATTCCAGGGGTTTTCTCCAGTGGACACATGCGTACACACACCAGGCATCCTGATACGCCTCCCTTCCCTTGTAACTGGCTAAGCCATTGGACGCACCACCTTCTGAGGTGCCTTCCCTTAGCTTCTTCATGTCCTCTTCACTGCTTGAGAGAAAGGCCGACCAAGTGTGCAGTCTTGGGAGAAGTCTCCCTTACCCAGCAGACCTGCCTTCTGCCCCCCATACTGTTCACCTGTGTTTACTTCATATCACTAGTGGTAACTGTGCTGGGTGTCGGTGAGGGGACCCTCCCAAGGCTCCACCACACCCTGGGCAGGCTTCTTGGTCAGGGTCCTGCCTACGTCAGCACTGGTGACAAGTATTTATATTAAATAAATGGATGCCCTCGTGATACTGAACGCATAATTACCATCTTCAACATTGTAACCTCGTTTTGGAAGCTAGACCTTGTGATCATTAAAGGCATTGATTTATTAAATATCTTAAGGCATAATGAGTTTCTGTGCTGAGACCCTAAGACAATAGAGCTCGGTGCTTGGCCTTGAGTCAAACCACTTTTCGCAGCCTTAAGCCCTTCCGTCGTGGTGCCCCGCTCCCTTCCTCCATAGGAGCCCTGGCAGGGGTGCCACCAACGAAAGACGCAAGAAGGATGACAACCAAGTTGGGGCACGGAGTTGAGCCTTCTTCCTGGTTCCTCAGGCAGTTCTCTTCATACTCTTTCGTCATCATTGGAGCGAGTTCATAGTTTACATAAAACAGAGGCAGCAGAGCTGTTCTATAAAGGACCACTTCCCTCCTTACAAGGTCAATGCATAATAGACTGTAGATTCAGTGGCCTGAACTGTCCTTCATGAACTGATGATGGCGTCAGAATACTTCCTCAATTAAGGACACCATGCGACTCTGCCCAGCCCGTTTCCCATGTATGTCCTAGATGTCTTAATTTAAGCCACGCCTTTTAAGGATTCCATGCTAACAAACACTTGGCTCCCATTTGGTTTGAAAGCCTTCAAGTGAGTTGTTAGCCTAATAGACGATTCACCAGAACACTTAGCATGCAACATGGCCTGATGCAGCTAAATAACATTGTAGAAGGTGCTGAAAAGTAGATTTCTCAGTAGTACCAAAATGCCCCCCGTTGAACTGTGGGCGGTAATGAAACAGTAGAGACAAAGACGTTGAGGGATCAGGGGTTACACCTCTTCATGCATGACATAGGTTTTATTCCTCTGCTTAGATGTTCTGTGTCCTGTCTTTGTGTCTGTCCAGTGAACATAGTAACCTCCAGGGCCTCCCAGAAAGGACACCAAGCCCTGAGCACCCCATTTTCCTAAGGAGTTTTGCCCTTTCCAGGGCCCAGTGGTGCCGTCTTTAGACTCCAAGCACAAATTTGTCCCAGATTTGAAGGTGTCATCCAGCCAGTCCTTGGCCCGGTTGCAGGGCTTCTGCATGGACCAGCCTGTCTCCTCTGCCTTGCTGCTGAATTGTTAGTCATTAGGCTTGCTCGGAGCCCCAGTGTTAAGCCTCAGACCTACGACAGACTGTTAAATGGGATCACTATGAATCGGTTAAACTTGCAGGAGAAAGGTTGGCATATGAGGATGGCATATGATGCTATAAACTTCTAAGTAAAATAAAATATATGTAAATTTATTTCGTTCTCAAGAACTGTAGTCTGCTGGGGGTGAGAAGAGAATAGGTTAGATGAAGTAAAATTGAGTTGGCAGTGGAAACGGCCTTCCTTGTTGGTGAGAAGTCATGCCGCATCCTTGAAGGGTGACGGGGACAATTCTCTATGCTGCTGTGGTTCATGACGTGCGGCCACTCTCACCCCTTGCCATTCTCCAGCACGGTGTATAAAACACACACTGGTGGGAATGGGGGTGGCACACTCTGGGAGTGTGCCCAAGCTGGACCCCATACCCCTTTCTACATCACATTGGGGTTGACAGCCTAGTGACACTTGTCCATGTGGCTATTACAGCTGTTCTGTTATGTGGTCCTTCTGTGAGCCTTTGTGGGCCTTGGTCAGTGGCCAGCCATAAGAAGAAGGTTCTGAAGGTCCAAGGAGAATGGCAGACAGCATTGTTGGGACTTGAGGAAAATGGTTTGCCAGATTCTGGAGATCACCAACCATATTGCAGTTCGGTCAAGCTATGCCCCTTATTGTCCCAATAGAAGGTCCCTCAGTCACCACCCCCCACCATGTTCTCTTCTTCACTAGAAGACACGATTCCAAAGAAAGTGGTGTGTCACTTCAGTGGGAAGACCTACGCTGACGAGGAGCGGTGGGACATCGACAGCTGCACACATTGCTACTGCCTGCAAGGCCAGACCCTCTGCTCGACTGTCAGCTGCCCACCATTACCCTGTGCCGAGCCCATCAAGGTGGAAGGGAGTTGCTGCCCGATGTGCCCAGGTATCTAAACCGTCATCTTTCTGTGGTCAGGCAAATAGGGCTCAGGTAGTGGGTCAGCCCAGTTAAAATGCTCCTACACAAAGTCCTCAGGGTGATTTGCAGAGCTATGACCATGTAGGCAAAGGCTCTTCTAATTTGCATACTCTCCCCATAAGGTGGGGTACAGCCACACAAGTATAGCCCACCCATTAAAGGAACTGGCTCTGTTAGAAGAGCATGGTTTTAGTGCAGTCTTAGATTTGCCTAGGGAGAAAGCCCTCAGATCAAACACAGAAGGGAATTCAACATGAATGTATATCAGGACAAAAATGGAAGATTTGCAATGAAAGAAGATAGGTCTGGATCATTGGTATTTTTAAGCTCAGCAGTTTGAGCCCCTACCCCACCATGATCTGTAGTCTTTTCCCAACCCCTCGGCTGAACCCTTCTCCTCCCACGTGTAACGTAACCACCACCTTCTGGTGTCTCCTCCAGCCCTTCTCCCTCACATCAGCTGCCTTATTCAACCTCTCATTTTCAAACCCAAGTCCCCACAGCTGCCCAGACACCCCCCACCCCCATCTTCTAGTTTTGTATCCCTCTGCCTCCTGCCAAAATAGCTCCTTTATCCCCTGCCCTAATCCCAGAACTGCAGGGCCTCAGCGTTCACCGGGACAGCCTCTGGGCAGTGTTCCCAATCGGATCCCATGCACACCAGAGACTCCCCAGGCAGCCTGGACCACACATAGGCTCTGACTCCAAGCGAGGCCCACGGTGAGCCAGGAGCCTTTCCATCCTCACCTTGAGGCTCCTGTTTCCCTTGCAGCATTGTGTTAATGAACCTTCCTGTGAACAGGACAGTAATCTGGGGTCTGTGTCACTTTAGAAATACCGCTGGCCTGTGATCCTTGCAGATGGGGCAGCCAGACAACGCTGAATTGAACTCTGTTGGTCTTTTGCTGGGTCATAGGCACATAACCCTATCTGAGCACTTCTGAAAATGTGCAGTGACCTTTGAAAACTAGCTATAGTAAAACTGCAGGTCCTTCTCAGCTCTCCTCGTGCTTGGTGGGTAGTGACACTTGCTGCTGATGCTAAGGCTGCTTGGGCCTTCCTACCTGAGGCGTCCTGCGCTTGGCTTCAGGGTCACTGACTCTCTTCTCCTTCCCTTGTTCCCAGTGTTCCTCCTCTGTGTGCTTTCCCAGTCCCTCCTCAACTGACCAGCCACCAGAAATTGGGGCAAACACCGGTTTATGTTAACCGTCACATCAAGAACAATTGCAGGATTTCAGAGAAGGGGTAGGGAGTTGGAGGCAACGACTGTACAACTCTTGGTGCAGGCCATGAGGGCTAAGCTCCAACGCAAAGTTTCATACAGTGAAGCCGCCATGGCCCTGAAATGCTTCACAGGAGAAGGGTTTGAGCAAGACCTTAAAGGTCGAATGGTCTCTCTTAGTTGGGATGAAGAAGTCTTCTATGCAAAGACCCCAAAATAGGAGAGGTCAAGCCAGTGACCGTAGGACAGATGAGCTCTAGAAGCAGGTGGGGAAGATAAATGGTGACTGAGATGGTTAGGGCCTTGGGGCCTATAAATGAGTTTATATTTGACCTTTGAAGGGGTTGGGAGGTTCAGTTCGGAACAGATGTAGCACATGAATAACCAAGGCCGTGTCTTGGGGAGAGTGATGGTGTCCGTAAAGATCCAAACGTGGAGTCACTGTGACTCACACAAAACTATGAAGCCAACATTTGACACAAGACAAGGATGGTAGAGTAGCAAAGTCTCTGTTCCCTCTGACACTGGGAAGCACTTCCTCCACCACTAAAGCCAGTTACTGGCTGCTGGTGTGAGCAATGGAGATGGGGAGAGGGAGTCGTCTACCTCCTGGGCCAAATGGCCTTGAGTCGAAGGCTCTATTTGGATCAAGGATATTAACACCAACAATAAACAGCTCTCCCACCACCTCTCAGGTAAAATGCTTTCCTCTTTTAGAAATGTATGTGCCAGAGCCAACCAATGTGCCCATTGAGAAGAAGAATCATCGCGGCGAGATTGACCTGGAGGTTCCCATGTGGCCCACCCCAAGTGAAAATGACATCATCCACCTCCCTAGAGGTAAACACTGAGAACTGTCCTGTCTTGTGATCTTTCTTTATTCCTGAATTTTAAAAAAAAAAAAATGCTGTATTTTCAAACACCTCGTGAAAGTTCAGTGACTACTCTGGGGAAGGCCATGGTGTATTAAACCCCTGAACCTCAATCAAACCCATCTGTAGAACATTGGAAAATGTGCCCACCCTGGTCCTGCAGGCTCAGATGCTTAGCGATGAGAGGAACAAATATATCCCTAGTCACGTGTATGAGCGTAGCAGAGGAAGAAAGCTCCTCCCTGTCCCTTGGGCTGGCAGCATCCCTCTTCATGAGGGTTTAACGTTTATTACAAAGCCGATTTCTACGGATTTATTTCAGTCCTTTCTTCTTTTCAGTTGTATACACTAAGCAGGTAGGCTTGTTTCTTGTTAGCTATGGGCAAAGCCTGGCTGCTGGCTTCCATTACTGCTTCTCTTAAAAAGGAGATGAGTCTCAATCCATGCTAAGCCCTGGCTCGACACTGCCTCCTGTTGACTCCAAACATGTTTTCAAGATCATTGTGCGGTTTTTATATTCCTTTTGGAAGGAGTGATGTGTGTTGTGGGAGAGATTAATGATCTTGTTACTTTAGACATTATAAACATTATCTTTGGATCAAGCCGGATGACCACAGAACCAAACTCCTGTACCCAGGATTCCATTTCCGACTGGACGTACAGTTAAACGTTGTGTGTTCACTCGCTCAGTGAGCCCTTGGTGGAGACTCGGCTCCAGGCACCAGAGCAGCCTCACCAACTGTAGTCTGCTGGGCTACATTACATAGCAGCTTTTAAAAGTCCCAGAGCAGAAAATAATATGCTTCTTGGTAATTCGTTTCATTTTGATCTGAAAGGTGTGGGTCTTGTTAATAACGTTTATCTCTGGTGTTGTCTCTGAGTCCAGGGAACCTCCAAGTTAACTTCTTGAGGTGCGCTATTTAGCATCCTGACAGGACAGAAAGATTTAAGTTTGTAAAGAGCTGTCAGTTCTTCACTAGGATTTTCCTTACTGGACTGCCCAGTATTCATAGATGCTCTATAGGCTTGAACCCAGTCCTGGTATCACTTGGGGTATGAGAAAGCATATTCTAGATGTTTTGTATTTAAAACCTAACCCATCAATAAAATACTTCTGTTGTAGGTATTTTCCTTCTTGATGATACTCCTTTTTTCTCTTCCTGTTGAATACTACCCACTGGGCGGGCTGTCTTGAGAAGATGCGTCCTCTCCCAATCTTCCCTCCTCTCTGTGTACACACAGCACAGCAGCCACAGCCCGAATACCACAGAGCTGTGCTTTGTAAGCTGAGTTTCCAGGACAGTCAGTGTGTCCTGAGTCCTTCACTCACTGGCCCCTGATACCTGACTGGAATGGTTGATTTGGATGAAAACAACATTAGAGCTTCAGAAAGTCGTGCCTTTTCTGTGTCTCTGCAACTCACGTGTGGTCTTGCTTTGGTTTCTGCAGTACTGGAGGTCACCAAGGTCTTTGGCCACAGTGGGCAGTCACCAGAACTGAGTGGTTACACCTCCAACTTTGCAACCTTCATTTTTAGAGTATCTTTGTAACGTCACTTTGTGTTTGTGTATGGTATACGCATGTGGAGGTCAAAGGAGCACTCTGAGGGCCGTTCTCTCCTGCCACATTTACGTGAATTCTGGGGACTGGGCTCTGGGAATCAGGCTTGACCGGCCTGCATCAGCTGAGCCATCTCACCAGCTCACAGAACACCTTAAAATAATAGAAAGATACTCTTTCTTAAGAACTACTGTTCCCCCTGCGCTTCTACTATGATTCCCTAGGACAAGATAGAAGGTATTTTTTTCAACAAATGTATTAAAAGTAAGCATTCTTGCTTTGAACTTAGCAAACTAGACTATCAACTCAATTGTCTCATGTTTGATCTAATTAAACCTAGCTTCTGCCACATACTTTGTTCTGGTCTCTGTAAGTAGAGAACAAAACTGCCCTGCAAAAATCTTCTCACACACACACACACACACACACACACACACACACACACACACACACACACAAACACACGCTAATATTATATATTCATTATAATACATAACATATATTCATTGTAAGCGAGATATTTTAATGTTAGCAGCAAACACGTTTAAGTTGTCAAATTTTAATCACTTTAAAATCTATCCAGCGTTTTATAATTTCCTAATTAGCTGCAGGAAATATCTTATTGCCCAATCAGTAACATTCTTACCCTCATTTTTTTTGTTGTTGTTGTTGCAAATTTCCTCCTAATCCTATTTCCCCTCTAAGTAGTTTACTCTAAGAGCTCTCTTTGCCTCAACATTAGACTTTAATCATGGTTTTAGCCCAGACTACCAGGAAGTAGGAAAAACAAGCTGCTGATCTGTATTTGCAGTGTAATTAAAATAATCCTCTAAAATTCTGGTTCGAGTACTAAGTGCTTGTTTCTTCTCTCCTAGATATGGGTCACCTCCAGGTAGATTACAGAGACAATAACAGGCTGCATCCAAGTGAAGACTCATCATTGGACTCCATTGTCCCCGTTGTGGTTCCCATAATCATATGCCTGTCCATCATAATAGCATTCCTGCTCATCAACCAGAAGAAACAGTGGATACCGCTGCTGTGCTGGTACCGGACACCAACCAAGGTACCGTTTGTGAGTGGTAAACCGTGAATGATGACTAAGAGAGCTTACTCTCCTGTTTCCCTACACTTTCTTAATATGGTTTATATTGGGCAGTGCTGTTTTTATTCTGCTAGTCTTAATATCAGTATTTATCAAGCTGTAGCAAGCAAGCTAAGGATACTTGCCCAGGGCTGGGTTGAACACGGGGTAAAACCAGTCACCCACACACACAAGAGTCCTAACTTCTCACAGACCCGGCTTCTTGGATACTTTTAATGGGTTTAAAGGAGCTGGTATCTGCTGGGGTGACTTGATCATCTGGTGCTTCTTCTCACTTTGAGTCTTTGAATGGGAAGAGAAAGGAACCATGAAAAGAAGGGAGGTGACAGGAGAGAAGATACTGAGGGTGCAAAGATGTCAGGTAGAGTGTGCAGAGAGCAGGGCGAACAGGACAGCACAAAGACCCTGAAGTAACACAAGGCAAGGTCCAGAGTCAAATATGCACGGGCACAACTTTTATGCTAAACGCATGGGCAGATCACATCATGGTGCTGAGCAAGGAAAGGCACAGCTGCCGCTCTCCAAGGCTAGGGACTTGATAACACTGTTACGAAGGCGTGAGCTGGCAGGGTACAGACAGAAGCTGGCCCAACCCGTGCAACTATCTGCACGCAGCATCAGTGTATAGAAATCACTTTGAAATCTGCCTGCCCGGCAACTTCTACCAGCTTTCAACCCTCTTAAATGAAGCCTGCAGCCAAGGATTTGGAAATGGTTACTGTGTCATTTCACCAATGAACATGTAGCTACAGCCACAGTAAGCTACAGGCATGCCCCATGGGCACTCTAGCCATTCTCAGGTGGCGAAGCCATTGTGTATCAGAGTTGGGTCTGCCTTTCTGTTCATTGGGCACACTGAAGTAAGCTAATTCTTTGTGGGTTCGTCTCTCACTGAACAGCCTTCTTCCTTGAATAATCAGCTGGTATCGGTGGACTGCAAGAAAGGCACTCGGGTCCAGGTGGACGGTTCCCAGAGAATGCTAAGAATCGCTGAACCAGATGCACGATTCAGTGGCTTCTACAGCATGCAGAAACAGAACCATCTACAGGCAGACAATTTCTACCAAACGGTGTGAACGCAGGCAGCAGTGCGGATGAGGTTTCGAAAGACGGAGAACAACGACAAAAAAACAAACAAACAAACAAACAAACAAAAAAACAAAAAAATATCTGCTCTTTAAAGTAAACTAGGATTTGCGCACTTGCTTAGTGTATTGTATTGGATTGTGACTTGGGGTCCAGCACTAAGGGCTGGACTGGGATGGGCTCTGTCTACAGCACTGTGCAGAACAAGCATTCCCACTTGGCCTCAAGATAACTGACCACATGTTTTCATAGAACCAAAGTTTTAAAACTTGCTAAAGTATATTTGCTTGTAAGATAGCTGTAAAGACATTCGGGGGTGGGGACAGAGAGTTTGGTGGGGGAAATGGGTCGGGAGGGTAGTGTTGGGAAGAAAAACAATCGGTCAGCTTGGCTTGGGGAGAAAGCCAGTAAAAATAAAGGCAATTCGTGGCCCAGAGGAATTTTTTTTTCCTGTTACTCTCAAAGACTGTTGGTTGCTGCAGTGGTCAGGGCTGAATAAGCAGGAACACAGAAGGCCTTGGAACCCAGCTGCTATACCACCAGACAAGCGCATCCGAACTCTTGCTAGCCATCCCAGGTCTAAAGCCACAAGTTTCTCTTCTATACAGTCACAGCTGCAGTAGGCGGTGAGGAAGGGCAGGGAAGTGGCTAGCGGACGTGTCTCGAAAGCGGGTTATCGAGGTTGTATACGGTTTCTTTTTGCTGCTTCTGTTTTCTTCCGTGCCAACCAGCCAGTTCCTAGTAGAGACAGCAGATGAGTAAGAACAAGGTCAGTTCTTGGACCCGAGCACTGGCGCTTTGCTTGCCACATGGCAGGGAGGAGGGCACCGGCGAAGGACAGCAGGCATTTCCAGGGGCTACACTTCATTGTTTATTGTTGTTTTCTTCTGTTATATCATTGGTGGTTGTTCATAGTTTTGTTGAAGCTCTAGCTCAAGAAGAAACTTTTGAAGAAAAAAAAAAACACAACTCTTTGGGATTGTTTTTCCTTATTATATACCGATTCTACAAAATAGAAACGACTTCATTCTAATTGTCTATTATTCAAGCACCTTTGTTGAAGCTCGGGAAAAAAAAAAGATGCCTCTTTAAACTTTAGTGATTATAGGAATATTTATGTGACTATCTTACGCTTCAGAAACAAGAGTATTTGTGTGCATGTGTATATAATATATATGCATATATATTTATACACATACAATTTATGTTTTCCTGTTGAATGTATTTTTATGAGATTTTAACCAGAGCAAAGGCAGATAAACAGGCATTCCATAGAGATGCTTTCTGACCACTTAGGGGTTTTTTTTAATACCATAATCTCATTTAACTGCAGTTTAATTGCAAAGAAAAGGGGTGTGTGTGTGTGTGTGTGTGTGTGTGTGTGTGTGTGTGTGTGTACACACTTGGAGCAACCAGCATTTCCCATGCTATGGAAAGGATATTTCTCTATTAAAATGTTTCTCCTTCACTTGGATTTCCTTTCACCTGGTTTCCAGTTTGCTCTCTGGCCAGAGACATGGATGCCAGTTTTGTATCTGAATCACTAATCAGCTCCTGGGTTTTGGTTTTGTTGTTTTGTTTTTTTTTTTCTTTCAAACAACTGTTTGAAACAACTACTGGAATATTGTCCGCAATAAGCTGGAAGTTTGTTGTAGTTTGCCTCGAATCTAACTGACTGTATGCTATAGTGTTAACTTTTCAAACAGCTCTTAGCACTTTTATACTAATGACCCACTTGTGCATTGATTTTCCTTTAAAAATGCTTGTTGTGAAAGACACGGATACCCAGTATGCTTAATGTGAAAAGAAAATATGTTCTGTTTTGTAAAGGAACTTTCAAGTATTGTTGTAAATACTTGGACAGAGGTTGCTGAACTTAAAAAAAATTAATTTATTATTATAATGACCTAATTTATTAATCTGAAGATTAACCATTTTTTTTGTCTTAGAATATCAAAAAGAAAAAAGGTGTTCTAGCTGTTTGCATCAAAGGAAAGATTTATTATCGAGGGGCAATATTTTTTATCTATTTCCAAAATAAATTTGTTAATGATATGTTACTGAAATAGATTTACATCAGCCTGATTAGTATAAAATTTTGTTGACAATTTATCCATTCCTGGCATAAGAAAGAAAAAGAACTTTATCGAAAAAAAAATTGTAAATGCTTGCTTTTTTGTTGTTGTTTTTTTTTTTTTCAATCATGCCCATATGAAAATACTAACAGGATATAGGACAAGGTGTAAATTTTTTTTTATTATTTTAAAGATATGATTTATCCTGAGTGCTGTATCTGTTACTCTTCTACTTTGGTTCCTGTTGTGCTCTTGTAAAAGAAAAACAAATATAATTTCCTGAAGAATAAACCAGGCATATAGCACTTGGAGTGCACCAGAGTTCTGTGGTTTGGTTTTGTTTCCATAAAGCGAAGCTGTGAGGGGACGGTTTGTTTACATCCTGGCTTTCCACAGCAAATAAAACACTAACTCAAAGCCATGCGCTTCCGAAAGACTTCTGATCCAGGGTGAGAACACTGTGGTCTCCCAGGGCTGCCTGGTCAGTCCTTCAGCAAGTGGCCTGTCCCCGTGGCCTCCGTAGAAGGCTGTCCCTAGACTGCACTGCACAGGAGTGCTGCAGTGTCAGCCATAACTGAGGAAGATGCTGGTCATTTGGACAGACTGACCAAATGACCAAAGGGATACTTTTCCAAAGTACTGCAAACACCAGACCTCCTTTGGTTTTTAAGTATCTCCATATACAGGGAGATACTTTAGAGATGGGACCTAAATAAGAAACATATTTGGGTTTTCCAGATACCCCTTTCACACATAGTCTCTGGGTAATTTAACACTTTGATTGAGATTTGCCCCCAGGACGCCAGCACACGACACTCAGGGTAGGTATCCATTGGTGCTCACAAACTCTCAGATTCTGAAACTTTGGATTTAAGATTTGGGTGCCTAACCTTTCAGAACGACATCACAGCAGGTTTCATTTTTGTTTGGCGGATCATGCTATGCAGTTTGCTACTGAAGAATAAGGTGTTTATAGAACAAAACTAGGGAACCCATTGAAAAAGGACTGACTTGGTAGAGAAAGGCAGGCACTCCAGCGTGAGCCCGAAGCAAGTCATGGGCCACTACACATCCTTTAGAGCTGTTTCCCTAGTCTAAGGCATGCTACAAATTCTACTGTAATCATTTCTTAAATTATTAACACCATGTCTTCAGCAATTCAAAGGACCTGGCAAATAGTCCCCATCTCCACTATCAGGCAGGGCACTGAAATGCAGACTCTAGGAACAGCTGATGCCAGATGCCATCAGACTTCAGACTGGGCCTCAAGTACACAGCATTCACTGACGGGGCTGGGGATGTAGACAGCCTGTGTACATGAGACTATGGTGGGGGAGAGGGAGCTGCCTCGGTTACTTGGATCCTCGCTGTCCAGCTAAAGAGGAAGATGGTTTGTCATTCCACAGCAGTGCAGTATGATCTGGAAAGGCCGCTTTCCCTCTTCAGCATCCGAACGAAGCTACTGAGAGCCTCCCCAGTGAGCACACTTTAGTAGTGAATTCCACGCGAAGTCCAAGAATAGCACTGAGGACAAAACCAAACAAACACTCAAGACCCCTAAGTGTGAACTGTTTTATTAAATGCCGCTGATTTGATTGAAACTGGCAAAAGTGTTCATGATTAGTGTTGCAGCCATGAGCAGCTTTTTCTAGAAAAGCACATAGGTGTAAATAAAACCGAGCACACCCATGAGAAAAGGCAGTACCTCAGCAGCTCCTTAAGCACCTTAGAGGCATGAACCCCTTTCAACATACACTTCTTCACGGGACAGACACACCCAAAGTTCATAATGATTGTGAATGGCATCCTAACGGCTCGCATGCCAACAATGGTGAATCAGGCAGACATTACAAAACTCAGTTTCCAACCGCGTCAGGCGTCCACAATGAGGCGAAAGCAGTGAAGGCGGGTGGCACTGTTTCCCAGCAGCCACGCTGAATCTCAGTTTCTGGACAATACTGGTAGGTAATAGTCTGAAGATGCTCTAAAAGCACCGATCCTCACCCTCGCTGAAGAACAGCTACAGTTGGCTCGCCCCGTGCTTTAACCTAGTTCTTCAGTCAGTTCAGATGGAGGAACTCAAAACCTAACAGCCACACTGTCAAAAACAACAGCATGCACAGTCCATATCCCTCCCTCTCCTTGACTGTTAACTTAGAAACCAGTTCATAATGGTTATGTATACCAAATCCTATCTCTAGAATTCCAGAGTGCTGAAGCTCTCGTAGTGCTATAACGTGATGGATTAGTGGATGATCTATTAATACTGAATTGCAAATCCAAGTTCAAGTGTGCTGGGTCTCCAAAAGCCGGGAGTCGTGACAGCATGTTCCAGAGTAACAGCATAGGTCATGAAGCCTGGAGTCCACAGAAGGGGAAGCGGCTCCCACCATACCGCTGCTCTATGTCGGACACAGAACTACAATAAAGAAAAGAAATAGGTGGAAATGTATCTCCTGCATACACCTAGATTGAGCATGAAATGGAATATACATTCTATATGTATATGAAAAGTGCCACTTCGTAATGAAGACTGCATACTAACACAAGGATCTGTAATAGCATTTGTAAAAGACTTCAGGAGGTTACAACCAACAATGAGAAGTTCTCTAAGACACAGGAATTAGAATTTTCCAGAAATGAGACACCTAAAGGCCATTTCTTGGGGTAGCATACCAGATAGAAGCCCATCACTCCAGCCCCATATGGAAATCCTGTAAGAGCACGGGGCGGGCGGTGGTGTCAACAGTGAGAGAGTGCACACTCCCGTTTCCCTGTCGGGCTGGACGGTGGCAGGCACAGTGGGCCAGGGCTTATTACTGAAGTCAGCAGTGGCAGGAAGGTGGTAATTAAGTGAGCATTGCATTTGCCCACCAGCACCCAGTCCACCTTTGGCCAAATGGGGTCACTTCGAGTTCTTTCACTCCTTACCCTTGCATTAAAAGTAGGGAGGTATTTTTACACAGCTAAGCCATGGGTTAGGACAGTAAGATGACCAGCTAAGCCACAGGAGAAAGCACATCACTCTCCACTCTGAGCAACAACCCCTCCCACACAGTCTGATTACTGGTCCCCAGGAAAAGCAACAGTTGACAGGCAGGGTGGAAAAGAACATTTTATTACCCACAAGCCCACACTGACACTTCCACCAAGCCCTGAACACCTCTACATCCCGTTCCCTCTTTCGTGTTCTACATTACAGCACCGTGGCTGCAGTCTGAATTCTGGCTGCTTCTCTTCCTGCTCAGTCTTCACAGCATAAGACAGAGACAGACGCACAACACATGCAAGAACAGCTCACAAGCAGCAGGCCCAGGCAGCCAGATGGCTCAACGACAGCCAGTGGCCAGAGTGGGAGGTGCAGGCCAAGGAACGAAACACCTGCCTCCCCTAGTGGGAGGACAAGACTTACAGTAATGGCCCTAGGTTTTCAACGTAAAGACCTCCTAGCCTGTATGATGTGGACCCAGCCTGTGTGAAGCAGACCCAGCCTGTGCAATGCAGACTGTAGGCTCTAATATTTGCAGCCCACATCTCACCCAGAGCCCTGTTCCTCAGGCCATCAGATCCTCTGAAGCCACTGGCTGGCTGTCCCGGCAGCGCCCGCCCTCTGATCGGCTGTAATTTAAGACTGAGACCTGTTCTTTATGCTCATCTCCTTCCTGTTCCATGTCTAGAGCAAACCTAAGCGCCATCCAGCTTTCGTACCAATGCTAGCACATCACTAAAGCAAACAAAGATGTCAGGTACAAAAGAAAAAATCATTAATTCAATAGGGAGAAAAGGCCAGCCATCAGGAAAAAAAAAATTTTAAAGATGTCGACTCAGCCTTTTCCTCCCATGTTAACCTGCTGGCAAATGGCTGGCGGCTGTTTTCTATGTCGTCTCTATGAGTGATAATTCTATATCATCCACCGTGGGCCCTTTCAATTTTATGAGACTATAGCTGAATACAAAGCCCATCAGAGAGCAAATGTCTCAGAAGTCAGAACACGCTCTCTCCCGCTGAGCAATGGAAGGGAGAAGTCAAAGCGAGCAATTCTGTGAAGCGCTTGCCTTCCGAGTCCAGTCAACCGCACAGTACTCAGATCTGGTCATAAACAAGCGCCACCGTCAGTAACAAGCCCCCTGGACGGCATTCACTCTGTCCGTAGCTGGGTGAGCCCTCTGTCCCTTCGACTGAGGAGGTAGCATTTGGATTTCTGCTCTGGGCAGAGGGAGGCCCTTGATCTTCTGCCGTCTTCTCCCTCCTGAGTATCGGCAGCCTGTGCGGTCCGGAAGGCGTGTCTGACACTTAGGGCCACAGCTCGCCAGTGAGAAGTCCTGGCTCCCCCCAGAGAGAAGTCCTGGCTCCCCCAGGGAGAAGTCCTGGCCCCCCCCCTCTACCTGAAGCTTTGGTGTCCTCTCTGCCTCACTTGGCTGTTCACAGTTCTCTCAGCTCCATCCGGCCTGGCACATCTGTCCTTCCCCATCTCCTGCCCTCAAGGTGATTAGAGACCACAATTCCCAAGACTCAGAAAGAGTAGTCAAGGTCATTTTTAAACTTTTTAAAAAATAATTTATTTTATTTTACTTGATCTTTTGAGACAGTGTCTCACTACGTACCTCCTGGCTGGCCTGGAACTCTCTATGTAGAGCAGATTGGAATAAACTCCGAGATCTTCCTTCCTCTGCTCCGAAAGCTAGGATTAAAGGCATGCATTACCATGCCCAGAGCCCAACTGGGTTTAACACATTCCTAATGCCTGCTCTGGTGAGGTTTCACCACTCAGCTCTGGAACTTCTTTCCAGCCCGGGATCTCAAACAGAAGCCAAATTTCGTACAGCCCTAATGTTAGTCATACATCATCTGCCCTTCTACCATCACTGAACATTAACAGAGTTTATGTCAAGATGACACATCTAGTAACTAAGCACAGCCCCTCAGCCACTGCTCCTACAGCATCATAGAGTTCACCTCTCAGCATACAGTCAGTTAACAGCTCACCTCTCAGCATACAGTTAGTCAACAGCTCACCTCTCAGCATATAGTCGGTCAACAGCTCACCTCTCAGCATATAGTCGGTCAACAGCTCACCTCTCAGCATACAGTCGGTCAACAGCTCACCTCTCAGCATACAGTCGGTCAACAGCTCGCCTCTCAGCATACAGTCGGTCAACAGCTCGCCTCTCAGCATACAGTCGGTCAACAGCTCGCCTCTCAGCATACAGTCGGTCAACAGCTCGCCTCTCAGCATATAGTCAGTTAACAACTCACCTTTCAGTATATAGTCCGTTAACAAGCTTGGAACTTTCTCACTGTCCTCCTTCATGGCATGCAGAACTATACAACAAGAAAAAGACAACAGCAGTAACTCAGGGTCCAGGTCAAAAGTTACATGTCACTTCACAGCTGTGGCCTCAATGCTAATGAATGACAGGGCGTAACTGAGTCACACAAGTTACAGAATCTTTTCTAGATAAGAGAATGCAGTGAAGGTCCAGTGCGGGGACAGGGAAGAGGTCTGGGCCATTCGTGGAGCTTCGTTCCAGTGAATGCTGGGAAGTGAAGAACAGTACAGTGTGCACTTTGATGAGCCCTGTTGCCCTTACAGATCCTTAGAACTGGAGGGCCTTCTGGAGAGAGGGGAGCTGTAACTGTACTCTCCAAACAGTAGACCAGTAAGATAGAGTGAAAAATGTAAAGATCAAATAAAGAAAGGCCTAGAAGGCAGCTCCCAGCATCTGCTAAGCTCTGAACACCTTCTTTGCTAGGGAAGAAGATAAGGAATCATCTTCTAAAGGTAGGTTTTGCTGTGTGTGTGTGTGTGTGTGTGTGTGTGTGTGTGTGTGTGTGTGTCTGTGTGTGTGTCTGTGTGTGTATGTGTCTATGTCTGTGTGTGTATCTGTGTGTGTATCTGTGTGTATGTGTCTGTGTGTGTGTGTCTGTGTGTGCATGTGTCTGTGTGTGTATGTGTCTGTGTCTGTGTGTGTGTATCTGTGTGTGTGTGTGTATCTCTGTGTATGTGTCTGTGTCTATGTATATAGAATACATACACATAATTATATTTCTGGGATCAAACCCAGGGCTTCATGTATGCCAGACTAAGTGTGTTAACACTGAGGCACACCTGCTGCCAGCCTAATGTCACCGTGTTCTTGGTGAATACCAAAACTCAAACACCAGCCACTCAGCATCAGGCTTTAGGTCTCGGCTTTTAATCTATATCACCTAGACAGAGACAAATTCCCAACTGTACCTTCAGAGTTACTGAATCCCCTGGATGTATGAGAAGTCCACACGGTATAACTTCTCTGACTGTGAATAAGGTTCTTCACCACCCTGCATACCGAGCTCTCACCCATAACATGAGGATAATAAATCAGGTCATCTCAGAGGCTCGTCAGTGAGGACCCATCTCCTCATTACATATAGACAGCACACAGGGACTAGTGTTAACTCAGGAGACAGTGGAGCTCTCTTGACTACCATTATCATCATGCCTGTGACTCCCTTCCAACAGCTTTTATGAGGGAGGCCACAGATGCATAAATGGCTTTTCCTCTGTCGACAGTGCACCCAAGTGTGTCCAACATCACAGCACCATCAGAGCTGGTTAGAGTGGACACCATTCTGTCACCCAAAGATGCCCAGAGATTCTAAAAACGTGTCCATCTAGGAAGAATCACCTAAGAATGTTCTAGATGTGGGGCTGCAATGACTGTCTCATCCCTGAGCTATTCTCCCGTCTTTGGACAACTGTTAGACTCAGCATTTCCACTTCCAGGCTTCGACCTTTTCTAACTTCTCTATAAAGTCACATGCCGGGAGCTGGGGTCATTCAGGGTGCAGTTGCCCAAGAACGAAGAGACACAGGCCTGTAACTAACCTAACCATCTTCTGTGATCTTGGACACACACGAGTTTGCAAGCTCTTAATGAAAGGGACAGGGCTGACCACCTACCCAGCTAAGCTCTGGCCTCTCATCTTTCACCGACTGCCATCACTTGGCTCACCTATACCTGAATATAAGGCTTTGCATGGACTGCTCACCAGGAAAGTGTAAAGAACCAAGCTTAGCAGGCAGCAAGTGGCTCAAAGGAAGCTGCTTGTCCCCACTAGACCTCCTGCCCGTATGCCGCTGACAGTGTCCAGCCATGTGATACGTGTCCGTTTCCTTCCAACATGAAATCAGGAAACTTAGAAGTAATCTAATTGTATTTTGTTTGTTTCTTTCTTTTCAGACAGGATATCACTAGGTGTAGCCCAGGATGGTTAAATCTAAGATCTCAGGGCAATCCTCCTACCTCTGCTTTCCTGTTCCCCAGAAGGCAGGTGTTACCCTACATCTCTATCGCTCTCCTAGTCAGTCACTAAGTCCCATAAGAGCCACAGAGCATTTTATTCAGTGGCAGACAGACATGCTCTCAAAGATTCAACTTACAAGTATTCTTAAATAAAAATATATATATATTTGGCTTACAAATATTTCAAAAATTAAGGGAAAAATTCAAACCACGCTTGAGTCAATGCTGCACTTGATATGATATTATTCACTTCCCTGTCATAAGAATAAAGGACAGCATCCATCTTTTACCAACCTACACTGAGAAAATAAACAGTAAAATTCAGAAAACCGAGAGTTCAGGAACAGCAGAAGTCAAACAGTAAGTGGTTTAAATTTGTCTTTGCTCACTTTTTGTTAATATTTGAAGATCTTCCACAGACGGCGGGCCATTCTTTTTCTCGTAAGGGATGACTGTCGTCAAATACTGCCAAATTAAAAGAAAAACATCACTCAGGCCTGAATGAATTCACATTCAGAGCAATGCCCTCCCTAGAAGGTCTACTGTCTAACAGAAGCATGGCTGCTTTGCAGGTGGGCACACGGGCATAGGCAGCTGTCCCACAGTCTGTGTCTTTTTGCTGGGGCTCATTTTTTCTCCCCAATTCTACCTGCTGTGTAAGCTCCCATCAGCATACGCAAGGGCCTTCCTGCAGCTCAGGCACCAAACGTTTCACAGGGTGTGTGAGGTCAGAGAACAGCTGGATGGCTTGCTCATTTTTAATGTGGCGTCCTGCTTCCTTGCATGTTTGTCAACACAGTTTCAACACAGTCATCAAACTACAGCATAGTCTTAACCATACTATACAATTAATAATCTCTGGCTATCAAATCATTCCCTTTCAGATCATTCTTATTCCGGTGGAAAACAACAGTCAACTTGAATAACATGACGTTTCAAGACACAAACCAACTTCTTGCAGACACTGATAACAAAGACTCACTTCCCAAACGATGGCTGAAACACAGTTAATATGTTAAGTGACTGTGTAAGTACTTTTAAATGGCCTTGGGTATTAGAGATAACTGAGTAAGAATGGCCAAAAAGGTAAATGAATAGTAAAAATCATGTCTTAATCTGTGACAAACTGACCAGCCAATTTACTCCCTCTAAACGTTCATGAATATCACACTTCAGTTTAAAAAACAAAAAGGGAAAATCTCATAAAAGAATGTTCCGGAAACAACTGTCTAGAACTCTCTATTCTATAGATCAGAGCAGTTTGCAAAAGCTCCCGTAGAAAATTAGTGTCCTATCCTGTTCCTGGGCTTCTTCAAGCCTGTTCTGCAAATTCACTCTCAACCCCATTTCTGTTCCTAATCCCCACAGATTGTGTGGTTCTATAAATAACAAAAAAATTAAGATAAAGACAGTTGCTAAACAAATAGTACTTCAGCCTGGCGCCCAGACTATAGTAAAAATGAGCTTTTCAACTTTTTAAAACCTCAGAGTCCCACATCCCCCAGGTAAGGCTCAACTGTGCAGTCAAGTATGTTTCTTTATTAAAAAAAACAAACCAAGACTCCACTGATGTGCTCACCTGAGCTTTTTCTCCTGGTGTCAGGCAATGTGAAGAAGCACGAGGAGTCTATGCCTTGGCCCAAATGCCCACCTCCTCCTGAGCCAGGCCAATTGTACGTTATTCTTCTGCCTTGCAGGTTGAGGCAAGTGGAAGAGAGTAAGAGCTAGCATTCCACCATCGCCAAGGGCCTCCCTACCGGCTGCGAATGTCAGCGGGAACTGTCTGCTTTAGTAGCAATTCTCTCCTCCCTTGAGTGATGCACAAAAACTGAAGAATCTCTAGGCGTTTGGTGTTTTTGGTAAACTTCCTACATCTTACAGCGCTCTCATTCAGCCAGGACCTGACCTACAAGAGTGCCTTAGATAGTTTTCAAATAGTGAAAGATAATTCCAAATATATCCACCAATATATCCATTCCCATGTTTGTGACCCTCCCTTGAATTATGCAAAGCTCTAAATACAAACCAAGGTGCCACACACCCGACTCTGCCGTCTCACAGCACGTAACTCTTGATCCCTGATTCTTTACTTGGCTGACAACTGGGCTGGCTCACTGTACAATAGGCCCAACTTCAGATAAAAGAGGGAAAATGCGCTCTCTGCACATTTGACCTGAGAGTCTGTCTCATCTGGAAGGTAACAAGCTCTGGCCACATTGTCCTTAAAGTGAGCTCTTCTTTTCTAAATGTTTAGCAACAGTGTGCCATGTTTCAGGTCAGTTGTTTTCAGGATCATGCAAGCTAGTAAGTCAGTATATTAATATCTATTCCTTAAGGCTGGGCATGGAATCGGGGCCCTGAAACCTGCTGAGGAATGCAATTGTCTGCTGCCCAATCTAAACGCTTTCCCCCAAAGGGAGGCGCTGCTCATTCCTGTCCACACGCAGACAGAATGAGTCTGCACTTCTCCCCGCTCAGCCATGCTCTTACAAATTAGTAAAAGTGCCAGCTTTCAGGGCCCTCACAGAGCAAAGGAACAAGCAGAGGGTGAGGAAAATAAGGATCATGAGCACCTGTTTCTCTCCACCTGAGTTTCCAAAGGTGTGGCGGAGGCCATTCTGAATGACATTTGAGATCCCTTCCATGCTGAAGCGCTAAAGGCGGCAGTACATGACCCAGGAAGAACAGGACAGAGAGAGAAGTTCAGAGACGATTAGTAGAATGTTCCATGATGGCTTTCTGTGCCCAACAGACAAGCAGTTAGAAAATGCCACGGTTACTCATTCTCGTAAAGCAGACAGAATCATGCTCTTCCGTTCCCGTGTGAGCCCAATGCGAAACCGACTGTTTGTCGGCCGCTATACCCACGGAGAGCTTTCCTGCTCTAACTCATAGGCTTGTTCCGACTTGTAAATGTCAGCCCTACCGTTATTTTATTTAAAAGTTTACCACACAATTCTTAAGATACATTTTGATACTGCTTGTCTACATCTTATCGGAAGCCTGAAAACTTAATCCTTCCCAGCTTGCCTGTTCTGAGCTGAGGTCTGTCTCTCCGCCATCAGTCTGGGGAGATGAACCTGACATTTGGCAGATGAACGTGCTGCTTCTCAAACTACCAACCGCTCCCACTCACTCTACGGGCACCTGCCATCGCCTTGCTGCCGAGAATGTGAATTGGAACACGGCATATGCTTCCCGGGGAGCAGAATGGATCCCGCTTCACCAGCCTAGAAAACAACTGCCACTTAGTTCTCCTGACGACGTCTAAGACTCCATAGAGTTCACTCACTACACTCTCTTCCCTTTTGATGACTTATCTTGATTTGTAAGCAGCCCGCAGCCACACGTATCATCGTCGAGAGGCACACTGGCAACTTTAGCAGCTGAATCAAAGGCAGCAGAGATTCTTGGAGCATGACTAACCAAAGGAAAGGCTCCTGAGGAAGCTGCACTCTGAGTCACCGGATGGTACTTTTCCCTGGAATTTCAGGGGGAAAGTTGAACCAGTAAACACTGGTTAGGCTGAAGGAGTAAACTTAAAGGCATCTTCCCGGTCCTCAGGAAGCCACGGAAATGTTCTCTGCTCCCAACAATGTATACGCTGGTCCCAGTGATCTCAAAGTGTGGCCCAGGCACAACCTGAGAGACACTGAAATTCTCCTAGAGGAACAGGACCTCAAACTTACCTTACTATTATTAAGATGTGGCTGGTCTTCCTTCTAAACTACTGCTGTGACTAACCATGCACAGTATTAGGCTTCATACGATTTCTTTCATGCACATCATGTACTTTGGCCATATTCACCACCCCGATTCAGACTACCACAGCGGACACTGTGATATTCCAAAGAGCAGAGGCGGAGCGGAGACTCACGTCCTTCAGCTCCGCCATACATCAACAAGACTGACACAAACAAACACCAATGACATTTTTCTAACCAACCTTCCAAGTTATATTCTATGAAAACTTACCATTTATATAGGAATTAATAATTTAACTTTGATAGTTTGAATGAATTAATCTTTTATTAGTTTTAACCTTTAACACAGTAAATATTGACCAGTTCAATTATGCATGAGTATGCTCTGAGACCCTCAATAAATATTGAGGGTGTAAAGAAATCCTGATTAACAAAGAGGGTTACCCTGAAGGAAGCAGACTACTAGGGTCTGGCCCAGCCGCACCAGGCAACCAAGGCACTGTTGGGAATGAGTCCACCCACACTGGCCTTGTGGGAGTTGTTCTGTATGCCTCTCCTACCCTCCTGCCCCACCTTTTCGAGACCCAGACCCATACACAGTTTTATGTTGGTGAGACTCATGACTTGGCCAACAGACTTCCAGGGTCCCTCACTTTGCTGAGAATATAACTATTACTTTTGATGGAAGAGACTCCTTTTATAAGAGAAATCTAAATAACATAACTCTTTCTGTGGATTCTTCACACACCACCATGTCATAATTTGTTCCTTGTTTATAAAACAGGTTACCCAAAGACATCACAGGTTCCAGAGCCAACAGTAAAGATGATTTTCAAGTAAACGAATCAGCTCATTAGTTAAACTCATGCCCTTGGAAAAGGACAAGAAAGAACGCTTGCTTTCAGTCGGTATCACCTGGCTCCGTCATCTGAGGAAATGAGAAAGCTCGATGCAAACTGGGAAAACCTCAGCTGGATAAAGAAGTCAGAGCTCACACAAGAAAACTATTTGGGAAGGACAGTCCAAATTCATTAGCTTAATTTTCCCAATCAAAAAACTAATTAGAACCACTAAAGATGAAAGAACAAAAACAAGAAAGAAGAATGCACATTCGTAAGATGCATATGCAATTTCGGTTTTCCTTAGGCACACAGACGTGAGCACTGCTGGACTATCTCGACTACAAGAAACTTGGCTGTTTGTGAGAGATGGTGTTCATGTCATCAGAATTCAGAATTCTAGCCTGAGACATAGAAGTGAAAAGGCAACCCCAGGACATCAGAGCAAGCTGGAACACACAAAACCATCTACTGATGCTAGCTGGAGAGGCTGACGTTCAAGTTTCTCAATGCATCCACTGCTGTGCCTGGGAAAAGGACAAGAAAGAATGCTTGCCTTCAGGCTGTATCACCTGGTGCAGCCCACCCCCCACCCCCCACCCCGCCTCTAAGCACTGCCCAGCCAACAGCCAAGTCAGAGAAGCAATGTGGCAGATGGCAAGATTCTACCTTACCTTGCACCACTGCAAAATATCCTCTAACTAGACAGCCAAGAGACTCTAGGGATGCATATTCAGGGGTGTGTGTGTGTGTGTGTGTGTGTGTGTGTGTGTGTGTGTGTGTGTGTGTGTGTAAGACAGACAGGGTGAGGGGAAGGGAGAGAGAATATAACACAGAAACTAGGTAAGAGCTGTGGCTAAGAAGTACTCGGGTCACTGTGAACACCAGCCTCCCTGGAAACTTGCAACCACAATTTTCCCCTCCCGTCATTCCCAGCCTTTTCTATGGTGTCTTGTTGACGCTATCCTCAGCCTACTTTCCCACAGTCGTCGTCTTTGACACTTCAGATCCCCCTGAGATTTCCCTGATTCACTGCTCCCCAGCCCTTTTCTCTAGGTTCTTCAAGTATCCGACTGTCTCTGCCTAGTGTCCTCAGGATTTCAACCCCGTTTTGTCCTGTGTACTATCTCTAGACACTTTGCATGTGTATACTTTGGTTTTTCAACTATCACCCTGTGTACCTGTATGCATATGTGGGCCTGTCTGTCCACTGTGTCTAAGAAAGGGTCTTGGTGCTCTGTCAAGACTGGCCTCGAACTCCTGGGCTCAAGCCATTCTCCTTCAGTCTCTGAGGGATCAGCTCAACAGGCACATGCGAAAAGCTACCTGTGCCCAGCCATTCATGGTATTTTTAATGGCAGATACAGGTCACAGTATCTGAAGAAAGATGGACTGGAGTGGGAGCACAGAAACATCGGTTAAATCAATTTTTCATATACCTAACAGAAACAGTCAGATCATGTTCACATTTATGTCCCTAAAAGCACGGCCTTGTCTTCACCATGTGAGGACCTGCAGGATGGCCTGAGCCACAAGACTCTATAGCCACGGTTCTCAACCTTCCTACTGCTAGGACCCTCTTCTCATGCTGTGGTGAACCCAACCATCAAAACTGTGTCTGTTGCTACTTCATAACTGTAACTGTACTACTGTTTTGGATCACGATGTAAATATCTTCTGTGCAGACGACCTTAGGCAACCCCTGTGAAAGGTTTGTTCAACCCCCTAGGAGGCCATGACCCACAGATTGAGAACTACTGTTAGAAATTCCTACTCATAATACTGATAAAATATGTGCAGATTTTTACATGAATCCAGGAGTCATGGGCCAGTCAAAAGTATCTGGAATCAGAAAAAAAAAAAAAGTAATGTCACCTCGGGCAGCAAAAAGCCAGGCTCAAACTCAGAGATCTGGGTCTCCTTCCGGCTCGGCCGTGCCACAGTGTGAGCTCCGAGTCACCTGAGGCCTGAGTCCTCACCATGAAGATGTTCAAGAGATACAATGTGAAGGACTTCTGATTTAAATATTCTATGAATATACAAATTAACTTAGCCAAAAAGATACTTTTTTTAAGAAGGCAAATCAAATCAAAGCTACACACACACCACAAACATGCACACACAAACCGACCATCAGAGAGCCACGAGGCTGTAACTAACCCAGAATGACAGAAGTGCACAGATAACATGCCAGTGGCCGACTGCCACGGCTTTGTTTCTTGATGAGGAAACAAGTTTGTTTTCAAGAGAGAGACAGGGACTCCTGCATCTCTCCATCACAGTGACTTCCCAGGGCCCGGGTCATAGGAAGGGCTTGGAAATTTACCTGCTATCCTCTGGGTGTAACACCCTTAACACTAGAAGCCAAGAGCCTCTGAGCCAGGAAAATTTTTACCAGATAACAAGGCCTCTGCCTCTTAGAAGAGAGAAAGAAAAATGACCCAAAAGAAAAAAGCCATGTAAGAGTGAGCAGAGAATGGTGGCATGATGGGACACAAAATTATTGATCAAAGGAGTGAAGCATGGAGAATCGAATCTAGGAAATCAACACAAGATTAACAAAGTCAGGCAAAATACCGCAGTGACATGATTTGTGAAGAGATGTAGCAACTAGCAACTAAGAACTCAACACCCAGGCTACTGGGAGCAGCAGCAGCTCAGTGAGGCAGAAGGTCGGAGAGGCACAAGAGTGAGAGAACACAGCAAGGGAAGGAGGTAGGGGACGGGAAGAACTGGAAAGAACTCCGTAGACCAAGGATAGAGCCTGCCTCTCAACTGCTTCATCCTTTAAAAAACAAAACAATACAAAACTAAAGTTTAAAAAACACACATACTTGGATAAAATTAATTTTAGAAGGTAAAGTTTCAGAGACAATTTAGAATGACTTTTTAAGAGCATCATGTCACCTAGAAATGCTACACTTAACAACCTGGTGACCAGAGGCAGTATTATTAGTGGTTATGTTGCTAACCTGGACCAGAGTAAGGATTCTTTCCATAGCTAAACTTCATTAAATGAGAGGGAAAGAGTGGGGAGAGGAAGTAGGGGCATTTCTCTGCTCACCACTTCTCAAAATGAGGGGCTACAGATATGTCAAGGCACTGGCCGCTAAGTCTCAAGGCCATGAATGCTGACAGACAGGAATGATGCTGGAGCTCTGTTATACTTTCATTAAAATGAATCAATAAGATTAATGAAAATATTAGGAGTGTCAGGAACCAGTTTTCCCTCCATTCAATTTAGCATTCCCACTTACCAGGCAGAAAATCCAAATGGCCCAGCGCAAAAGTGACACAGTGGGGAAAGTTCTGGTTCTATGTTATCATGTTATCTCCCATGGCATCTTTAGGAAGGAGTTTGTATTTCCACAAAATGCCCTGCTCGGAATGGAATGTTTTGCATGAACGCCTACATAGGCAGGAAGGTGATTCAGCATTACAGCATTTGCCTTATTGTTGCCCTTGCTACAGACAAAATACCAACGTCTGTGGCAAGGCTGGGGGAAGGAAGGGGTTATTTGGCATAGAACACAGAGGCTTCAGTAGCACGGACCATTCAGTTGCCTCTGACCATTTCCTTCCCTGGCAAGAGTATGGATTAAGAATCTCAAAAACATCCATTCTCTGAAAACTTTCCTCAGACAAAACCAGGAGCAACAAACACAGTGTAAGCGAGATCTAAAAGATAGAGAGGAGGTAAGAGCTCTGAGCCCGTGTACAACCTGCCTGCGTGGCCCAAAGGAAAAACAGTAAGCCATTCCTAGCTCTTCCCTCTGGAGAGCTCTGCACTCTAGATTCCTCCACCACCTCTAGATAACTCTCTCCGTACCTGCTATTTCCTTGAGCTAAGGCCTCTGTAGACCTAACATTTGCTTATTCAGGACTCAGCAGTAAGAATATTGTTAATATTCTTTGTGGGGCTGTTGTGCAGTTTAAAATGAAGTAGTGCACAGGAAGAACTCAGCAATGAGCTTAGAAAAGATCAATGTTTTTGAGAAGTGTGGACTCTATTCATTTACAGAGGGCTGGAATAACAGGCATCATTTCCAAAAGAAATCATGGCGTCCTCTTCCATTTGTCCAGAACAACAGAAACTGCATCAAGTTGTCCAAAGAGAAATGAGATGATGACTGAGAAACACTGGGCTCCTGACTGCAGGCCAGAGCAGAACGGACTGGAGAGCACAGGAAGAAATAAGATCCAGAAATCAGCTCAAGCTGTGAGGGTCTTCATGAACAGTGAAGAGAATCGGAAAAGTTCCTGCAAACTCGAAAGCAGTAAGAACCAGACACGATGCTGGAGTCTGTCCGGTACTCTCTATAATTCTCTTCATCAGCTCTTTCTACACAGGACATTTCAGTAAGTCAAGTAACAAACAAACAACGAACATATTCAACACAGGGAAAAGCAAAGCTAAGAAGGAGACCAGAGGGGTTGGGGATTTAGCTCAGTGGTAGAGCGCTTACCTAGGAAGCGCAAGGCCCTGGGTTCGGTCCCCAGCTCCAAAAAAAAGAACAAAAAAAAAAAAAAAAAAAGAAGAAGAAGGAGACCAGAAGACTTGAGCTATTTCTGCCTGAGGGCCTGCTCTGTGCCTCATCTGAGCTGACCCACTCGGTCTCTAACCAGGCAGAGCAGCTTCCAAACTTATAGAACCAAAGCTGTGTCAGGAAAAAACATAAATGAATAAGGGGAGCTTTTCACTGACTTTTATACTCATTCTCATCTTCCCTTCTGCCACTAATATTCTTATGCTTGGGGAACTCAGAAGAGGGCGAAATATGGCTGGAGAGATGGCTCAGTGGTTAAGAGCACTGGCTGCCCTTCCAGAGGTCCTGAGTTCAAATCCCAGCGCCTCCCTCTGAAACTCAAGCTCCAGGGAACATAACACCTTCTCTGGCCTCTGTGGGTGAGCAACAGGTACTGAAGTGGTGTGAAATATACACATAATTTAAAAATAATTTAATTTGAAGACATTTCCATTCCCCACAAATCACGTCAGATTAGATAGTTTAACAATCATCGAGTACTAACTAAATAGTAGTTTTAGGGACTTTTTTATAAAACAAATTTCTTAAAATTAAGCAAAAAATAATAATAATATTAGAAAGGTATGAGGAAAAATGAAAAGCAATAGAATGAAAACTACCAAGTACAAATGTTCAGATAGCGGATACTGCCTGAGCTGTGAAAGTGGAGTTGAGTGAGGGGCACACGCCCTTAACCCCAGCATTTGAGAGGCAGAAGCAGGAGGATCTCAGTCAGTTGGGGGCCAGCCTGATCTACATAAGAGAGCTCCAGGTGATACCTTGTTTAAATACTTTAAGAAAGTTAAATAGTTTCAATGTGAAGTGTAAAGTTTAAGAGAATTCCGCCAAAGTTTCTCTTCAAAAACCCTTATATCCAAGTTTGAAAATTTGAATTATCCAAAGCAGATAAATACTAACTCTTAGGAGATGTTCTTCACGATAAAGGAAAGTACAGAGTATAACTTAGCTGTTCAACCCCTGCCTGGCATGTGTAAAGCCCCAGGTTTAATCCCAAAGAAGCAAGGGAGGAAAGAAGGAAGAAGGGTAGGAAGGAAAGAGAGAGGACATGAGGACGAGGAGGAGTGAGGGAAAGAGAGAAAAGAAATACTATCAATTATCATCCACAAATTATTGTCGAAAATATATTAATATTTGGATTTGAGGGATACAAGACAAAACTATCCTTTCACGGATAACTGTTTAAAAAGGAAAGGATCAATCAGTGCCTTCTCCATTATTTTCTGTTAAATCATCTTCTACCACTACGTGGGAAAACTGTGCCCAGACAACATCCATCATAGTTATTCCTTTTATTTATTTTCAAATAGAGACAACTGGTCTACCTACCAGGTCCCTTGCTGGGCTACTAGCTTAGACATACATAGAACAAAGGTCTGTAGTTGGCCCAGGAGCTTGTGAGGCTTGAAGATGGATAGGTCAATGCATGGCCATCTTGTAACCTAAACTCAGGCTACTGAAGAAGTGCTAAATAGCAAAACCTTAGGACAGAACAGGGCAACATTTTATATGAATTATATGTTATGGTCTGTCTATTCAAATCCAAATTGATCGCTTCTCGGCCTTTTGGCTAAGATCAAGTGTAGTATCAAATCCAAATTGAGTTTATATTTTCCCTCTAAATTTTAGAAAATATTTCTTTTTATTTATGCGTATGCATATCTTGCCTGCACGTATATATGTGAACTGCATGCATGAAATACCCTTGGAGGCCAAAGAGATCATTGGATCCCATAGAGTTAGAAATGGCTGTGAACCAACTGATAAGGGTGCTGGAAATGATTTGAGGTCCTCTGAAAGAGCAAACTTTCTTAACTATTGCGCCCTCTCCAGTCCCTTCCCCTAATATTAAGTATACTCAATTCAAATAAAGAGCTGGCCAGCAGTCTCTGTACAAGGTCAGAGAGAGAGTAAGATCCTAGGCTTTGCTGGCCACACAGCCTCCAATGGAACACTTTAACTCTGTCTCCACAGTATAAAAAGAGTCACAGGTACCAAGAAGATGAATAGATATGGCTGTGTTTCAATAAAACTTTATTTATAAAATAGATGGAGAAGAAATGTGGGGCAGTAGCAATCTGCTTTGCTACCTTTGCAAAGGTTCATTTAAAAATTCCAAATTAAGGAAAGGGAAAAGGGGGTTCCTGGTACTTTTATTTTTCCAAACAAAAGCCAAAGTTTCAAGTAGATATGTCAGAATATACCTTTTAGGTTGAGAACTAGAATTAAAGTAATTTCCAAGTGATCTAGTAGTGACTGTCTAAATGAAAACAAAATTCTCTTGCCTTAATGTCAGCTTTGAACAATATTAAATGGGAAACTATCAGTGGGGGTACTCTTGCAAGACAGGGAGAGACAAAGTAAATTGTCCAACTGTCATAATAAGGAGCATCAGAAACAAAGCAATGCATCTGTGGGAGAAAACATCCAAGGAAGAGCTTTTTCCATCCAGCTAGCTCTTCTCATCTTTAAGCGACCATCTTCTCTATGTCAAAAACCGTAATGTACAATCATCTATATTCAAGTTTCCTGCTTTCTCTAGAATTTATCAGTTACCTCTTGCTAATCTCCCAAGCATCATTAGAGGCGAGCTTACCAAGTTAAACCACTTAATAAATTTTCCTCCTACTCAGCTATTAAAAACAATGACTTCATGAAATTCTTAGGCAAATGGATGGAACTAGAAAATATCATTCTGAGATAACCCAGTCACAAAAGAGCACACAATTCACAGACCACATGAAGCTCAAGAAGAAAGAAAAACCAAAATGTGGCTGCTTCAGTTCTTCTTAGAAGGGGGAACAAAATAGTCACAGAAGGAAATACAGGGACAAAGAGTGGAGCAGAGACTGAAGGAAAGGCCATCCAGAGACCTCCCCACCTGGGGATCCATCTCATATACAGACACCAAACCCAGTCACTATTGCTGATGCCAACAAGTGCTTGCTGACAGGAGCCTGATATGGATTTCTCCTGAGAGGCTCTACCAGAGCCTTACTGATTCAGATGAGGATGCTTGCAGGTAATCATAACACTGAGCATGGGGACTGCAATGGAGGAGTTAGAGAAAGGACTAAAGGAGCCAAAGGAGGTTGCAACCCCATGGGAAGAACAATAATATCAATCAACCAGATTCCCCAGAACCCTCAGGGACTAAACTACCAACCAAAGAGTATACATGGAGGTACCCATGGCTTCAGACGAATATGTAGCAGAGGATGGCATTGTCTGGCAACAATAGGAGGAGAGGCCCTTGGTCCTGAGAAGGCTCATTTTCCCAGTGTAGGGGAATGCCAGGGTGTTGAGACTGGAAAGGGGATAACATTTGAAATATGAATACATAAAATGTCCAATTAAAAAAAAAAGAGTAATAAGACTCTAAACTCTCTAGAAAGTTCGAAGTGATTAGACCAAACAGAAAAGATATCTAAAGAGTAATATCTTTGCAGTCAAAGACTGAGAGTAAGACACCTCCCACCTGTCCTGTAAACCAAAGATTCATGGATCTGAAAGGATATGTCCCTTTTCATCCACACGATTACAGAGGCAGGTAAACAACAGTGTCTTTCAAGCTTGAGATAATTCTGCAGGTATAGGAGCAACTGAATTAAAACATATCCTGGAATATTTCAACTTGTTTTTGTGCCCAAGGGAAGTGCCTCTAAAAGTTAATGATCTGTGAAAATGTCTGATATAAACAGGAGCCTGGCTCTCCCACTCCCCTTCCCACCAAAAAAATAATCCTGTGGGAATAATATTAATTCAAATCCAAACTCCAAACCTTCTGGGAGTCAGTCTGAATCCACTAGAGGTGAGTGAGGCACTGATAAGCTGCAAATGAGCCCTTCAGGAGCCTGCACTGTGTATGACATGGAGGTTGGAGCCAATGACTACAACACAACCTGGTACGACAGCAGCTGAAGAATCTGCACCTCAAATACACATAAGAACCATCTCAATTACTACAGCATAGGCAACACACGAGGGAGACGAATGCACCAAACCACAACTTCCTACCAGATCAGTGCATTTGAAAAGGTCAATCATACCTTTGCTTCTGGCAAGTACTAGCAAACCATCTCCTCATATTGTTAACAATGTGAAAAGTTAGAATTCTATTAATTTCAATGAGTCTGTATGAGTGAACTAGTTACACTAACCATGGTTTCACAATACAAATGTCAGATTACTATGAGAGATCTCCAAGCAGAATGTCTGGCAAGCAGGTAGTCATATACAATAACTAACATTTTAGTCATATACAATAACTAACATTTTCTCAGGGTATATTGTAATCTTAGACATAGTATGTCATTAAACCTGAAACTTAAGTCTCTACATCCAGAATGGCGGGGCAGGATTCAGAGATTCTTAGCTTCTGTGGAGCTGTCACCAGACACATAGATTCAAGACACAGATGTAGATCATCAATCTCTTATTTGTCCACAGAAATGCACTAGGTACCTTATACTGGGCCTAAAAACACTAAGAAAGCAAAACTAAATGTCCTATCTTCAACAAAGCATCACAGAGATGGGCACATAAATAAACAAGATTGGTATTTCGATGCTACTAGAAGTAATTAAAAGGTATCATACTAACCCCAAGAGAGGAGGCATCTAGTCCATTCTGTGTTGAAGGAGGAGTCCTTGAAGAAGGTTTAAAGAGCAGAAGACAATGCTTGACCATAATTTTGAAGGATGAGTTTAAAAACAGAAACAGGAAGGGAAAGGCAAAGAGTCAGGTGAGGGAAAGCCTGCTGCGGAAAAGTCTGGAGAACCATAAAGGGGCATGCCTTCACCTAGGCATCCGATCACAGCATCCTGCGAAGCAGAAGCACCCCCAGACCAGCCTCTACCATCCAAGTGCTGCTCCAGGTGCTCAAAACAAGGGAAAGCAGCATCAAGCCCCCTGCTGTCCCAAATCACACTGCAACAAGACTGACTCTTCTAAATGCCCTTCCAAACCGAGATTGGGAGAGGGGCTGACAAGCCTCTGTCAATCCCTGACCATAGCAGAGAAGCAGAAGCAACCACCACATCCACAATGACTGAGCAGCAGCTCAACCATCTTACTCAGCCAGCCCTGTTTCGAGGCATTTGCTTCCACTGACATCACAAAGGTCAAGCATCCTTTTGTATGTTTACTTGTTGGCTGGTTGTTTCTATCAGTCTTCTCCCTGAAGAATCTGTGCTCAATGCATACGCTTGGCCTGGCTTAGTCTCCACTGTATCTTGAACAGTGCCTGGCACAAGGAATAGTCCGCAAGATTGCCCAGTGAACGCACACGGTCATACTACCTCATACATATTACTACTTTAAAATTTTACACTCAAACCACAGTAACACTTCACTTTTATAAGATATGCATTATTTCCCTTACTATCCAATACAATCTCATGCCCTGATAAAATGTTCTAATTCTCTAGACAGCAGCCCAAACATTTACTCAATTTTTTTCTTGGGCAAATGTTTGAAACAAAACATGCTGGAGGACAAGAGCTGGATGTCTAATCCTTATCTACTCCCAGCAGATATTTCATCGGAGTTCATCACCTGGACCTAAGAGAACAAGCTGGCCTTTAGGGCATACTACACCAACTGTAAGCGGGTATATGTGTTGTTGTAAAACTATAAAGCACTGTTGAAAACAAAAGGAAGTTGTTCCACATCCAAGGAAACGTTCAAAGGCACTGATGGGAGGGAAAAGAGTGATGTCACTGGAAAAACAGGCAACGCACGCGTGTCCATGGAGATACCAGTTATTGAATGAGTATTGCTGTTGATAGTCCACTCAGTGAGTCATGTGCCACAACCACATGTTACATGAAGTATCCAGCAATCCATTTACCCAAATGGCCACTTGTGCACCACCTATAACTATCTTCAGAATCACCAGGTTCAGGATGTCTGTGTTACAGACAGGACGGTTTTCCTCTGGCATTTGAGCTAAAATAAGACACAGGAAACCAGTTTCAGAGTTGAGCCAGGCCGTTACCTGACTGAAGTTTTTAACACAAACAGTAGATCAGGACCAGGAAGCAACTTCATGAGTTCAAATACTATGAAAAAATAAATGGGGTTTTGTATGACTTTATTTCAAGTCCAATAAAGGTTTAACTGTAACTCCCCTGCTGTCTTGACAAATCCAGTTCTCGGTATAAATACTGTACAAAATTACACAATGGAGCCATGCTAACCCTATTTATATGGGAATTACAAAAAGAAGTCTTTAAACCCCTCTAGGGATAAATTTGTTTTTCTCAGCCAAGTGTTAACACCAATAAATACAGGATTTGCATGTAATCCCTAACACCAGTTATGGAGAAATTACCAACCATGCTAGGATTTACCAACTAAGCATTTCACTTAATCCCAATACCATAATAGGCAACTTAAAATAGGTATATTTTTATTAAAATACTACATGCAAATGAAAATATTATCCTTGATATTTTAAAGTAAATGTTCCAGGACAGTATAGTCAAACAAATACTAAACAGACATCTTTTCAATCAGTATTTTCAAAAACTAAATTCATCAGAATCCTTCAACGTGAATTTGTAAGTTCTATTCTTTCTAGAATTCTACAAATGGGCGTCACACTAAGAAAATGTGGATTTATTCATGTTATTGGCCATATTATTAATGGACCACATGGTGAGATAATGAATTACCCACACATTGGTGACCCAGCTACCTAGCAACTAGATTCTCCTCCTAGGATCCTATCAGCATCTGTCAATAAGATTTCATTCTCTGGTACATAATTCAAGACTTAAAGAGAAAACATCTATTACTTTAAACCATAATGAGCAGTTTGTAACATGTATTACTATGTTATATTGTAATCGACAAAAATGTTCATTTTAGAAAAATGAACCAACTTTTCTACTCTAAAAATGGAACCAACATTTGTTCAGATATGAAGTCAGGGTAGGACTATACAGTACCCCAACTGTTCACACACACACACACACACACACACACACACACACACACACACACACACACACAAATGGTAGAGAACTGACTGATAATATTTATGATGAAGTTTAACCAATGAAATCACTTTAGAAAACAAAATACCTTTTATGAAGGCTTAAGGTTTCAAATATTCCAATATGCTCTCACCTGTCAGTAATACTTCAGTTACACAGCCAAGTGGCTGATGTCACCCAGCTGCCACCCACAGCCTCTGATGAGTCACTAGAAACCTGTTTACATTTAGGTTCAGCACAGTTCTCAGCTGTCCCTGAAAGGACTCTCTTCATTTCTTATAATATAGCCCCCAGACAAGAAAACAGAACCACTCATAAGCATACCAGCCAAACTGGTCACTACAACTATCATTCTGAGGTAGTGAGGAGTGGCTGCTGGCCAGTCCTCTTCGCTTGAAGACATCGTCCTGTCCTTTCTCTTCTTCCACTGACTGGCCCCACACACTGAGGTGCAGAGACACCCAGACAGCACAGTAAGCATCACTAAGAAACCTTCCTGGAGGAGCTGAGGAAGCAGGTGCTAGCCAAGTCCCAGTGGTGCTCTGGTGAGAGGCTCAACACTGCAGCTACCAGTGGACAGCATCAGGGGCTTCCTGCACACATCACTTACTGTGCCTGGCATGTGACTTCTCTCATTCCTCCCATTCTGAGAGCTGCCATTTTTGAGCTTCTTCTTCTTCTTGGCTGTCTCCTTGTGTTCTTTCTGCTTGTTCTGCACTTCAATCAGAGCAGAAATAAAGCTGTTCTCCACTTCCTTCTCAAACTCCAGCTCATCTCTCAGGGCCAACTGCTGCACTAGCTCCTCAGAGTACTCCTTAATGGCCGTCTCAATTTCTTCCAGCAGTTCGTTTAGCTCAGACACTGACAGCCTTTTCACTCCTGTGGCCAGAAACAAAGTATATCGAACATTGAGATGCGACTATTTCAAGGCAGCATCATGGGTGTTTTAAACCAAAGGGCAAATCAAATCTAAGCAAATACACACTTTGGGATCTTCTCAGAAACTAAGAGGCTCTGGTGGGTACATAGAGGTGAGGTGAGTAAAGTACTCAGCTGAGATTTTTAAAAAGTAACCATTTTTTTGTGTATAAATCAAGCATCCCAGAAACAGTACTATAGTCAAGACTGAAATGAAGCTAGTCTGAGGAAAAGAACAAACACAGAAGCAGAGGGAAGGGACACAAACTGACAAGCAACCAGGCAGGGTTCTGGGAAAAGAGCAGTTCTGACAGGATCAAACGAAATGCTTGTTCAGTACTATATGCCGCCTCCTCTCATGAATCTGGCTGAAAACCGGGAGGATGAGAGGAGGGGCAGTCCATGGAGGTCACTTCAGTTCCTCCCTCACACTGCAAAGCAGGGAGCCAGGAGGCCACTGCTGAAGCCCTAATGTCTGCACCTCGAAATGGGACTGGGTGAGCTGGAGGGAAGGATTGAGAAAGGCCATAAAGTGAAAATGAGTTTATTCTGTGGACTTTAACACGATGTAACTGCTATCTTTACAGAAGGAAGAGGGAGGACAAAGATGACTTCCTGAAAACCCAAGGAGAGCACAGTTGTCCCCAGCTACAAGCCAAGGAGCTGGATTTTAACACCTGTCCTACAAAGCTCTGAGAAGGTAAATTCCACTGTCTAAGCTGCACAGTCTGAGGAACTTTCTCAGAATGCTAACTAATACATACTTCCTATATCTTATCATATCAAGACTGGATTTTGGATTTAGTACCCCAGCAATGCTAAGGGTTTATCTACAGAGCTATGGCCAAATCACATCAGAGGGGGAAAATGTAGTGTGTCAGAGAACCTTTCAAAGGTTAAAAAGAAACCACATAACACAAAGGGATTAAGGCGGCCCAGCCTCAGACTTCTGGGCAGGCCACAGATACAAACCCAGATCCTAAGAGGATCTTACCCAGCAGGGAACTAGGCGATAATCAGGATGCATCAACGCCAGCACCAGAGCCAGTCTCAGGGCAATCCGTGCTGGGGATGGCTATTCAGAACCTCTTCAGGACAACCAACCACATGGTATTTACAGTCCAGTGTGGTCATATACAGACACAGATCCAACTCTAAGAAAATCTCACTTCCCAAAATTCTTCAAAGCTACATCAAAGGCAACTGTTTGTAAACTTAGGAATTCCTTTCAATAAATAGATTACTATCTTGCTTTTTATGATCTAACTTTCTCTCCCAAAACTACATGCTGAAGTCTTAACCCGCAGTACTGTGGAATACACCAGGGCTTGAAATATTTACAGAGACAACTAAGTGAAAATGAGGTACGAGGCTGGTCCTCAATCTAATGTGACCAGTGTCTTACAGGAAGATGAAGAAGCGTGGGACACTGGTATGTACGGAAGGAAGCCCGGGGAAAGGATGGCCACCTACAGACCAGGAGGAGGCCTTGGGAGGAGCAAACCCTTAACCTTGGACCTGAGACTTATCAGAACAACCAGGAAATAAACTCAGGTTGTTGAAGCGACCCAGTCTGCATAAAATTCTCCCAAAAGCAAACTAATCCCAGGCTTGAAGAAAGTACAACAGAGTCCTGAACAATGGCGAAAGTATGTGCAGGGAATTATATGGCCAGAGGACCTGAGAAAATCAAAGCTCTCTGAAGATGGTGACATTCTGTGTTGGATGTAGACAGAAGGCACGGAGACTGATGGAGGGAGGGTCTCTTACGCTCTTCACAGCTGCTCATGCTAGAGCTCTTGAGAGTCTGAATCTCCTGGGAGAGCATGGAGAGCCGGTCTGACTGTGTGGGGGTCTCATCGTCTTCTAGGTCTGGTGACTCCTGCATCATTTCTTCAATTTCTTCAATAACCTTCCAAAACATGTATAATGCGTTAATCAAATAAATTCATGGAGAAAAGACCTGACTGTGCCACAGTGCTTACTGGACTACCCAGGTAGAGGGACATTAAGTGCCTACTATGTGCAGGACGCACATGTAAAAGTGAACACAGCTTATGGAATCTACAATATATGAACACAGAATTAAATAGAATATGATCTGGTGTGTCTGCTGCGATTCAGCAGACACTAGTACATCTTGATGTCTAATGTGCCATGAGTTACCGAGACACGGATCACAGTGACGGCTGAAAGATGGTAAAATGGGGAAATGTTCTCTACACCTCACAAGTGTGCTCAACACCAATATAATCTACAGTAACCAAAACTTTGACATAAAACTTACAAATATACATAGAAATAATCACAGATAAAGCAGGAAGTTAGCTCTCTAACTGCCAAAGAATTTCATTTATTAACTCAGTGAAGGACAAAGGGGTATTTTTTAAATTACCCAAACCAGAATCAGACAGGAAAAAGCTTCGAGAAGAAGGGCGACTCCAGGCACACACCTGGCTTTAATTACACCATGACCTACTGTCATACTGGGTATGACCCAAGCTGCACAGCAGTGCCTTGTCTGATTCCAGATTCTGAGAGAGAAAAAGGAAGTAGACCCTAGAAGAGAAAGCTACTCACTACTTAAAGGGGGGCTGGAAAGACATTTAAACATTAACGAACACTGTAAAATACAATTCAGTGGTGACACAGAACACCGCGAGTGCATCTGAAAGCACCTAGGCATTAGTGAATGTATCGGAGCTCTTCAGCTGGGTAAAAGCCACCCCAAGAGGGCCGGTGCCCATACAGAGCCGTGGACAGTACGTGAGGCGTTCCAGGGGGCTAGAGCACGAGATTCTGTGAGTCTTAAAAACAGAAAGGACGTGGCACCCGGCAGATTTCTTGGGGACCGAGACTGCTCAGGGTCACACACAGCTCTTTCTGAACTGTCATGCCTTCCATAGATAGCATTACCTTTCTTGTTAGCACCACAGTTGTCTAAGCCTAGAACAATCCAACCACAAACGTAATCAGGGAATCAGAAGGACATTCCTCCCGTGTACACGTACTCCTCTGACCTTCCCATAACATATCTCCTTACTGACCTTCCCTTCCCTGACTAAAAATAAAAGGTGACAGAATGCACAGCCTGCAGCCCACAGAGCCACTGTGGGCTCACTCTGACAGCAGGGCAGAGGCGGGAGGAGTACTCAGACAAAGACAGAGCTGACTCAACTGATCTCAAGCGAAGATAAGGCTGATATTACTGCAGCACCCCACAGGTATAAGGCTGATATTACTACAGCACCCCACAGGTATAAGGCTGATATTACTGCAGCACCCCACAGGTATAAGGCTGATATTACTGCAGCACCCCACAGGTATAAGGCTGATATTACTGCAGCACCCCACAGGTATAAGGCTGATATTACTGCAGCACCCCACAGGTATAAGGCTGATATTACTACAGCACCCACAGGTATAAGGCTGATATTACTGCAGCACCCACAGGTATAATGTTGGCTTCTTTCCACAGAAGAGAACAGACACTTCTCTTATTTGTTAAAATTCTTACCAAGGGCTCTACCAAAGCAAGCCTGGTGGGACCAAGCATGACAGCTCAAGCCTTTGATTTAAGCACTCAGGAGGCAGAGGCAGGTGGGTCTCTATAGCTCAAGAACACCTTAGTCTGCAAAGGGACTTCCAGGCCAGTCAGGGTATAGAAGGAGTCCTCGCCTCAAAACAAACAAAAAATACCAACTCAATATTCCAACTCACTCATATTTGGGTAACCATGTAAAAGGTAGAAACTGCTTAAGTTTTTTTAATTCTGGATTAAACACCAACCCTCTGTTGGCTAATCATAGATGGTGACTAGCTTGGAAATCTTCCCAATTCACAAAATATCATCGTCCCTGGACAGTGCATACCTTGTTTTACCTCTCCATCGAAGACTCACTGTCAATACTGACCACAATCTAAAGGAAATGGGGGTGTTCTGACAAGCATCGTTTGCTGCCACAGTAAGACACAGCTCTCAGCCCCAGGTTTCCCCTCCATACCTGGTCTGCAGTGAAGAGGGGCTCCTCGTTGACACAGGAGACAATGATTGAATGCATATCCAGCTGCTCCCTCAGCTCCTCCTCATCTGAGGTGTCGAAGGGAAGGCCATCACTCATCTAAAGACAGAAGCACCCCCATTTAAAAGTAAGTCCTTCTGATGAAACCGACATGTCTGAGTCTGAGACAACAGGAAAGGGCTTGCAATAGAGCTACTCCTCGGGAAGGGGGAGTTGGTAGTCACCCCAGACACAAAGCATGTCACATACTCCCCAGCAGCCGGAAGTACACTATAGGACAAACTTTAAAATGACAGGTGCGGCATGCACCCCTATGGTATAACAAACCTAGAGATCTTTTTCCAGAAGAAACAGTTACAAGGACAGTGTCAAAACTGACACCTGTATAGAAGAAAAAATACAATATCTGTTAGCAAACTATAAGGCATGGAGTGAATAGAAGGTAGCATCAAGTACATGGTTAACCAATGGGCACGTGTTAAAATTTTACCACGTTATCTACAAACTGCTTCCTACTATTCAAATACTCAGAGTAAAAGTAATCAGCATCCTGGCATGCAGGGCCTGTCCATGAGACACGCTGAGCCTCCCAGACAAATATCCAAAAGAAGAAAGAACATCTCTAGCTTCTCAAAACACCTTTAAGCCTGACTATGCTGGAGAACTTCCAATCGCCTCAGAGCCACTTCTACCTGAGCTCTGTGCACAGGAGGCTGACCATATGGACCAGAGCAAAGGATGCCCTTGACTTCCAGCTTTCAGCTGGGTTACACTTCACTGATGGCCACTGGGAGTCTGCAAGGTGAGAAGGAGAGTGCTGGGCGCTCATCCTGCTGTCCTCCTCTCTGCCAGAATGCCATTTGTCAGCTCTGGCTCTGTACCCAAGGCCACAGCTCTTGTCAAGCAGACTTCTCAGCTAATCTCTACAGGTTCTAGGAACTTCTCTCTCTTCCTTTTCATCTCAGAGCTGCTAAAGTACCAATAGCTGCAGCCACTCCTGGAGTACTGCTCACCTAGGAGCTGTCGTCTGGGTACTGCTCACCCAGGAGCTGAAACCATGCCTGGGTACTGCTCACCCAAGAGCCGTAGCCATGCCTGGGTATTGTTTACCCAGGAGCTGAAGCCATGCCTGGGTACTGCTCACCCAGCTGTAGCCGTACCTGGGTACTGCTCACCCAGGAGCTGTAGCCATGCCTGGGTATTGTTTACCCAGGAGCTGAAGCCATGCCTGGGTACTGCTCACCCAGCTGTAGCCATACCTGGGTACTGCTCACCCAGGAGCTGTAGCCATGCCTGGGTATTGTTTACCCAGGAGCTGTAGCCATGCCTACAATATACTGTTAATCCAGGAGCTGTAGCCATGCCTGGGTATTGTTTACCCAGGAGCTGTAGCCATGCCTGGGTATTGTTTACCCAGGAGCTGTAGCCATGCCTGGGTATTGTTTACCCAGGAACTGTAGCCATGCCTGGGTACTGCTCACCCAGGAGCTATAGCCATGCCTAGGATACTACATCATGCCTAATCAGTTTCTCTTATACCTATTCAACCCAAAATAAACTGCCCCTCTAGGAATACTGAGAGTTTTGTATCAGTAGCAATGACGAAAGCCACCTGGGAGATGCAACAGAATCAAGGAACTAGTCTAAGTCACCCACTGTCACATGACTTAGAACTCTATTCTCCAAGAGGATTAGCACACAATGAGAACAAAGCAGACAGGAAAGACTATGGAAGAAGAAACCATAACATTACATAGTATATCATTAAAATGATGTATTAATCAATTAGTATATATTATATGAAAGGCTAAGCAACTGTAATCTAAAATTTAAGCAATTAAATAAAAATCCTTAATTCCAAATGCTCCAAAATCAGCTTTTTGAGAAGCTTCATGATGTCTCAGAGGGAAATTCCTCTTATTAACTCAGTATGGCAGGTTGTGCTACATGTACCCCAAAAATATTAAAAATGCCACCAGACTATATAGATAAATAAAACAACACTATAATCATGTTTTTTTAAATATTCCAATTTAAAAAAATCCAAAGTCTAAAGCAAGTATTTTGGATATCAAACACTCAACCATTTATAAACATTTTAGCATAACTGAATTATCGTCTTAGGCAGACACGGCGGCATGGGCCTGTAAAACCAACAACAGGCCGAGACAGGAGGGTCTCAGCTCAAAGCCTGTCTCAAAACGAAAAGAGCAAAATGGCTGGGGATCTGGCTCACAACTGCTCCAAGCCCTAGGTTCGACCTCCAGTCCTGGGGGAGGGGAGGTTTATCTGGAAAAGCAATTTTATTTAGTAGTACATAGGATACATTTAAACTGCGGAGTGCAATGGAGCGGATGCAGGTCTCTAGAGTCTTCCCAGTTCCTTACACAAGAGTTTCGGAAGCTTTCAGATGAATGTCAGCCAGAATAAAGCCACTGAGAGAAAGAGGCACAGGAAGATGCCCCTGGCAGGCTGATTCCCACGGGAGTGTGGGGAAGACCTGCTGCTCTCCAGGTCTGCTGTGAGCACCGACTGCAATTCTCTGCTGAGCCTCGGGGACAATGCACCTCCTCTTCCTATCTCCCACAGCATCCCAGACCAGGAAAGGCCTAGCAGTGAGCACACACACACACACACACACACACACACACACACACACACATACACACACACAGTGGAATTTCAGAACACCATACGTAAAGACAATGGCAAAATAGCAGAAGAAGAGGAGTCAGGAATTAATATATCATTTGAATCCAGAACAGCAACAATTAATGCCAGAAAACAATCAATGCAATTTTCCTGTTTAAAAAACAAAAAGCCATCCCGGAATGGAATGTCCAGCCAATTCAATAACAAGGTGGAAGCTAAAAAGAAAGACATTTTTAGATGTGCAGTATTCAAAGAATTTACCTTCCCTGCACCCATTCTCAGAAAGATACCCACAGGAGAATGGAGAGGAAACAAACACAAGGTCAGAGACAACGCAGGAGTAAAGGTCATTCTGCAATGACACAGGAAGTAGAACTCCCCAGAGGGTGTGTGGGAAGGTAAACTAGAGTGTGTCTGACCGGTTCACATTGGAGCTGCCACTGCACCAGCATCAAGAATCAGCAGAAGACGCCGTCAGTCCTCTCAGAGCCCCAAACCTCTTATTCCCCACCCTCTTTTAACCCAAGAAATTTTTACGTGGCCCTAGGTATGTATAAAATAAGCATACAAATCAAACATCATCTGATAAATAAAACATAAAGAAATTTAGAAGTGTATTTTACAACAATTCTTTTGGTAAGCATGTATTTTTCCACTTATTAAAATTAAAGCAAATTTACATACTAATGAGGCAGATGCACTTATTTGTTTTTATGTAACGAATTAAATCCTGTGTGAAAATTGGATACTCTAAGACCAAAATGTCTTCAAGGTTTTCCGAACTCAATCGACTCTTTGATTTTCTAACACTCACAGCTAAGAACGCTAAAGATATAGTAGAAAATAGCAGAAGTGTGGGGGACCATTTCAGAGACTATTGGAAACCCTGTCCTGCTCCTAAGCCAAATTCATGGAACAATTGTTGCTGGAATTCAAGTCAGCAACCCAAACAATAGTCATTAAAATGCAAAATTCTAACTCATTACAACCCAGAGATACACTGAGGTGATAACTGCCCGGCTGAGAATGAGAACAGGAAACTATTCCATCCCTGGTTTCTGTGATCAAACAATTACGCTTCTGTAAGAACAGACCACTTGGTGTGAGCAGTGAAAAGGTGGCTGTGTAGGTTTTATATAGTAGTCTCGACCCGGAGCTAGGGTGTTTCAGGCGGCTTTACTAAGTACTTGGTGGTATGCTCAGGGCAAAGTGCACATGCTGTGCGTTCAGAAACAAGGCTGTAATGAAGTCACACAGTGCAGTGAGTGAACGATGCCAGAAACAGCTAATTGATTTGGGGTGTGTTCAGAAGCTGTTTGCTGTAGCCAAAGTTCTTTCAATCCCCAGCACCATTTGGAGTCAGAGCCACAGCTTTGGAAGCTGGCATCCAGCTAGCACACTACTGAAGTATTATTTGTGACCCTTTAAGGCTGACCGACAAGTGGCTATAAGTCACTGTGCCACACACAGAAATGTCAAAGTGAACTTAACCAGGGATTTGGACAGGATCATGCTGGGAGGACGGAGGGAGTGGAGGGCTGTGTGAGGTGTGTGGGGGTTAGAGTCTGGGGGTGATCAATAAGAGAGCCTCTCCAGCCTCTGGGAAGGTCAGTGCACACAGTTTAACAGTGAAAATGAGACTGAGTCAAAAAGGTTGTGGCTGAAGGTTCTGGGAGTCGCTCAGGCATCCAGGATGAGGGGCAAGAGCTACGTCAGCCCCACAGTGCTAGCTTCGAAATGATGACAGTTTGTCTTTTAGGATGTCATTTCAGGAGCCAGGCAGTGGTGGGGCATGCATGCCTTTAATTCTAGCACTTGGGAGGCTGAGGCAGGCAGATCCGAGTCTGAAGACAGCCTGGACTATATGAAGTGAGTTCCAGGACAGTCAGAGCTACACAGCGAAACCATGGGGGTTGGGGGGGGGGGGGACAAAACAAAACAAGAATATAATTTCAGTAAGAGAAAGGTCAAGGACGAGGCTCTTCTTGAGAGCATGCTAGATTCTAAGACCACAGAAACAGAGTGGGGAGGGGTTAGGTCATTTTGTGATCATCAGAGCACAAGACGAACCGCACGGCCTCTAAGTTGTTCTTAGAATTCTCACACTTCAAAGTCACCTGCCCCATCATCCTTCCTTGTTGTACCTTGAACACCAGAATTTTGTTTTATATTTCTCCTCTGGCTTATAAATGGTTTTAATTTTAAAATTAAACTTAAGGAATATATTATCATAGTCTTTCTCTTTCTACTCTTAAAGATATCAAGAGGGGCTACAAAAAAGTCCCTCTTGCACCAGACATGGTGGTGTATACGTCGGATTCCAGCACTCGGGAGGTAGAGACAGAAGGACTAGCAATTCAAGTTCATCCTCAGCTCTGTGGCAAGTTCAATGCCAACCTGGGCTGTGGAACACCTAGTACAGAGAGGAAGAAGAGAAGAGAACAGTCCTCTTCTGCACAAGAGGAGTGGGAAGATTCACAAGAGGTACCCTAAAAATGACAAAATGACAGAGAAGCATTCCATGCACAGCACTCTAAGGAAGAAAACTCACTGAGAACAGGTTCCAAACACACCAACACCACATTACTAAATTTCCATGACAACAGAAATAATGATCACAGATCATCTTCCCAGGGAAGGAGCCATGCCCACTCCATGCCCACAGAAGTACGCCAGTGCTGAAATCGCTTAGGCCTTGAAAGCTAACTTTGGCTGGCATGGGTTCATTCGTCAACCTACCAGCAGACTTAATGTGCCTTTTGGAGCCAAGCACTCCTTCACTGCTCCGTGCCCGGGTTAGACACAGAGCTGATCCTACTGGTTCCCTGCGTTAAACTGCACACAGAGCAGATGGAAAAGCTATGCCCATGTAAGAATGTGGACTAAGCCAGACTTCTAGAAAAGACCCAACAAATACAGAAATGCGTGTCGTGACTGTCAATGAGAGAAAACAAATAACTAAATCTAACTGTTGCTTTCCTGACGATTGTTCTGCTCTTAATCCAAAACAAAACAAATTACATTCTTATTCTTAAGGGGGAGAATGCCATTATAGAGCTCATTTTATAACTAGCATAATCTAAAGAATGCTTCCAAAACATAAATTTTACATTACTCAGTCATGGAAAGAAACTTGAACTAAAAGAGCAACACAATTACTCCGATAGAATTCTTGTTTATTTGTTCAGAAGCTCCATGCACGCATACCGTGATCTTTCTGGGGAAGTGAAGTTCTAATTTCGTTTCATTTAACAGTGGACTACCCGAAGCATGATATATGACTGATTGACTGACTGACTGTCTGTCACTTGTCTACCAACTGAGTCTTTCCATGTAAAGTTTTTCCATTCAGTATTCATATTAAATGGTGAGACTTAACTAGTCACTAGCATGGTTATAGCATTTCTCTGGCACTGAAAACAACAGCCAAAAAAAAAAAAAAAAAAAAAACCAAAAACAAAAACAAAAATTACTAAAGTTACATAGCAAGAACAAATGCAAGACTTGTATTTTATTCAGAGTGCTTGACTCCCGGCGCTACTGTGTTTCCGTTTTCAAACTACAAAAGGAACTGTTTTATGTTCCTTTTTAAAAATGTTAATAAGAAAATACACTCATGGATCCTTTCAATACAAAAAAAATAAATAAATAAAACAAGGCTAAATTTTCATTATAACCTCTGACTTTACAGTCTCAAGAATAAGGTTAATTCACTCATTTATTTTCTCCACAAGTGGACAACATTGCACCCACCAAGTGCCAGGCAGAGGGTGAGTAGGAAATTACGATCTAATAACAGACTCAGAAACAGGATTAATAAGAAAGCTCAGTGGCGATTTGAAAGACACACAAAGCGCTGTGGGGACTAGCTCCCATGAGACATCAGGGCTAGACTCTGAGGATGGGGAAATAAGTCCAGTAAAGGTTTACATCTCCACAGGGGTCTCCAACCTCTCCCCGGGAGTGTGCTTTCTTCCCTGCAAGGATTTAGGACAGGGATCTGACTGCCAGTGAGGCTGTAGGTGGAGATTCTCCCATTTGAGAGGCTGGATTAAGTGTCCTTTAAAGATCCTGTCAACTCCAAAATTGTATAACTCCATGAGCTCAGCAGAGGCTAAAACAGTAATAAGAAGCTTCAGCGAGGGAGGGGAACTTGGACAAAGCCCCATAGGACAGCAAGGCCCTAAATAAACGGAAGTTGGAACAAAAGCTATTTAGCTCTGGTCCCATAGAGTAAATGTGTGTCAGGTGAATCGGCAAAGCTTAAATGGTTAATGACGGGGAAAAAACAGTAAGACTGGTTATCCACTAGAATTCTGGGAAAGAGTCGGAATTCCATATTCCACTAGACACTGAGAGCAGCAGGCTTTTCCAAGTCACATATTTAAGACAATCCTGTCGTGAGACAGTAACAATACTATTTAACCTACTGGCAGCCCACAGCACTACACTCCCAGTGACACACAACTGCACTTAATGAAATCGAGTGTACCAGGGGCTCTGACATGAGCTTACGTTGTTTTCTGCTGAAGAACTTACAACAGTGGGAAACTGAAATTTAAATAACTTGGCTACATTCCTCACCAGCTTTAAATAAACCTAACTCCGTGAGTCCCTACTTTAGACCTTCCTCTTCCTTCTTCTGGCCCCAGCCACTGTGTTTACAGTACCTTCATCTGGCACTAGCAGGATGGACATGCATTAAAAAGTCGAAAACCAGCAACAGGAAGAGCATTTGGGTGCTAAAGTGGGGAGCCACGAGCTGAGGACCTGAATTCACATCCACATCACCCACATAAAAAGCCAGGCATTAAACCCCAGTGCCGGGGAGGGAGAAACAGGACGATGCCTGGGGCTAGTGGGTCAGCCAGCCTAGCAGAATTGGTGAGCACCAGATTCAGTAGAGACCCTATTGTTAAAAATAAGGTAGAAAAAGACTGGAAGATACCAGAGGCCAGCCTCCAGCTAAACACGCACGCGCGCGCGCGCACACACACACACACACACACACACACACACACACGTATATATTCATATATGTGCGTGAAAAGTCAAGAACAGAAATATCTTTTAATGGTTCCTCAACATTCATAAGAATGTATGTTATGCCCAGCTTCACTAAATCACAGAAAGTTAACTCCCTGACAACATTCCAATACCCCAATATGTTAAACAGAGGGTAGGGTTCTGAGTATTCTCATCATATCACAATTTCCATTGTATAAGCAGAAAGGAATGGAGATCGGTGGTGATAGAATTTAGCAGCCATGCGAATGGGAGCACATGAAGGACAGTGAGACTATGTAAGCAAACGGACAGCAGTGGAGGCAAGATAGCAAGAGTGGGCCGGCCCACGAGCTTGAAAATAAGAGGCATCCCCACAAACTGACTCTAGGAAAGAGAAGCTACCACTCCTGTCCCACTCTCAGCACTGGCAACACAGCCACTGGTCCAGGTCCTCACTTACCCCTTTCTCTGAGAGGTTCAGAGTAAGCAAATGCAAGGTCCTCGTATGGGACGACTTCCAGTCTACAGGCATGACATTCCCATAATTATCTGTCAGGGCATTCCAAATCCTTAAACAGAAGAAAACAGCAGTCAGGAAAAAGTACCAGTCCACACAACGGTAGAGTAGAGTCATGAGAAATCGTGCAATTGGATGACAATGACATCTTGTTTGTGAAATAAAAAAAGGGGGGGGGGGAAGAAATAACTCTCCTAAAAGAAAGAAAGAAAGAAAGAAAGAAAGAAAGAAAGAAAGAAAGAAAGAAAGAAAGAAAGAACGAACTCACTCCTAAAGGCACGTAGTATATTGCATAATACTATGTGCAGGGCACCATTCAAAGTTTATAGGGCACATACCCAGAGAATGACAGAGCACATAGACACACTCATGCGCAATAAATAACTGAATGTAAAAAAAGCAAACTCAAACAAACAAAAAACAAGCGGTATAGACAGACAGAAAGAGATAGGGAGATGTGGGAGGGGGTTACTTTATTTAATCCTCAAAAACAACATTAGAAGCAGAAACCTTCACCACCCTCATGTTGCAGTATAGAGCCAACAAAGAGGGAAAACCTCAGTGCTGCCTCCAGAAACACAAAGGGACACCACTGTGCTTTCCACAGAGACGCTAGGTTCTGTGGAGAAAGGATTCAGTCTCGAAGTGAGAGAAAGGTTTAGCTGATGTGACTGTAGCAGGATGAGGACTGAGGCTGAGGCGAGCGGTAGAGAATGAGGGATCTGGAATGTACAGGCCGGTTATACAGCCCAGGCGATCACCCGCCTTCTCCTTAACCTGCCTGGGTATCTCCTGTCCTGCTACAAAACAAAGCTTAGACGTGAAGTAAACACCTTACCAAGCTCTGTCTAAGTATTAACACAAGCACACTGCACTGAGAAAAATATAAACCACACTGGACAAAGACAGCAAACCTCATGATAAAATCCAGGTTTAGGAGTCAAAATAATGACCAACACAGCAAAATAACAGTGTTTTATTAGGGGTGGGGGGCAGAGTTCAATCAGATGAGATTTAATTAAGGTAAATAAGATTACACACTACACATCCGGGCACTTACTGGGAAACTGAGCTAACATGTCATACTGTTTTAAAGTTAGATTTTGTGACATGTATCTAATTGCACCTAATAAGTCATGAAATATCTGTGCAAGTCTGTCAGCAATCAAGCTACAAGCAATCCTAGCAAGGGCAAAAACGTAACACTGTGAGTTTAAAACTGGAAAAGCAACATTCTTGACGCAATAAACAAGATCCCATGCTTTTAAGAAGAGAAGCTAGCAGAAGTAGAACTTCCCAAGACACAGGTAGCTTTGAGACCCAAATCAGTCTCAAAAATCGGGGTCTATCAGCCTACAGATCTCACCTCTGCAGGGCTCACTCAGATTGCCTTCCTGTTAGAACCTGATATTCTCTAGGGTCAAGGAACTAGAGTTGGAGGCAAGCAAGGTCAGCTACTTGCTGAGTTCGACCATCCTGGGCCGCAACTTTTCAAATACTAACAAGTGAATGAATGACGAGAAGAACTAAGAAGGGGACGACCATGACTGCTCCTAGGTGTGGTAGAGGAGGAGGATACTATAGATATCTGGGAGAGCATAGGCAGGGGCAGAGACAGAGGCATGGGGACACTACAAAGATGCCATGACCCTGAGCTGGGCCATGTGGTGGGAGATGGGGAGAGAGGAACCAGCTGCCCTGGCCAAAAGGCCCAAAGGCAACCAAAATGGTCGAATTACACAGGTCAGAACGTCCCCCACCCCCACCCTGCCTCCTGGGCCGGAGAGTTCAGGGCTAGGGGCAGGGTATGCCAGCCAGGAGGGCCCTGTAAGGGACTGAGGGACACAGGGAGAGCCTGGAAGCCAGTGTCTACTTTGATATGTTAATGAATACATTGACTACATACCTAACTCTGGCCAAGGTCACAGAATATTCTAATAGGTGAGGAGTCCCAGGTTTGGAAGGGTTGTTTTGTCTGTGGGTCACATCCTTCTTAAAAGAGGCTAGAAGATAAAGACAGTGTAGTATCTCTCCCAGAAGGAGTAGCCCTGGGTTCCAGATTCCAAGAAAAAAAGAGGACAATAAACAAGCCTCTCTCTCTCTCTTCTCTCTTTTCTCTTCTCTCTTCTCTCCTCCTCCTCCTCTTCTTCCTCCTCTTCCTCCTCTTCCTCTTCTTCCTCTTCCTCCTCCCCCTCCTCTTCCTCCTCCTCCTTCTTCTTCTTCCTTCCCCCTTCTCTCTCTCTCTCTCTCTCTCTCTCTCTCTCTCTCTCTCTCTCTCTCTCTCTCCCTCCCTCCCTCCCTCCCTCCCTCCCTCCCTCCCTGCCAAGGTCAGAGCAGGTGTAGCTGGAAGGCCATAAGACCTACTTCTGTCCGTGAGTTCCAGAAAGAACTGTCTGGTCAAGACAGCTGAACTGCCTTCATCTTTAGAGCAGGATATTACAACTCGCCATAAACAGCTGACAGAGAGCTCCCTACTGGAGTCAAAGTCCTACAGTCAGTGGCTCTCCTAGAGCAGATAAGTACACTCCATATTGGCAGAAACTGAAACCAAAGCTCAAGGAAGTCAAAAAAAAGGATCCAAGCCATGGCAGCATGTGGGCAAAGGGGTTTTCTAACCACTGAAATGGGTTAGAGTTGACCCTACAAAGCCAATGTATACGAAAGAGGACATAGGAGAAGTGAATCCTAGCTATGAAAAGATCTTTCACACATTTCCAAATCAGGAGACATATACCTACAAAAAACCACTATCGAGAGCAACAGAAGAAGGGGAAAGGCTAAAACACTTGCCTACCATACTTGAGCCCTGGGGTTAAGTCCCAGCACCACAGGAAACTGGGTATGTTAATGCACACCTCTAATCTCAGCACTCTAGAGGCAGAAAGATTGGGTGTTCAAAGTCATCCTCAGCTACAAAACGAGTTTGAGGTTAGCCTGGGCTACAGGAGACACTATCACCAAATGGAGGAGAAAAGGATAATGAAATAAAACCAGGTTTAGTGGCTTATTCATATAATTCTAGCCCATGAAGGGCAGCAGGAAGATCAGGAGTTCAAGGTCAACCTGAACTGCACAGCAAGTTTAAGGCCAGCCTGGGCTGCAAGAAACAAAACAGGAAAAGCAACAAAATAGTTTAGATTTTATAGCTGCTAACTTTGAAGCACTGGCTAAAATAAACTTTCCAGAAAGTCCAGCTGAACCAAAAATAGGTCTTCTAAGAATCTTGGTACAAGCAACACTCATCTGTTTTAAGTAAGTTACTCATAAATGTAAATTTAAAAGCGAGAATATGCAGTAAGTCTCAACAATTCAAGTATATAAGTCTGCACAGAGAGGAAGCTATCGGTCTTGGGAAATTCTACAGAAGTCACCTTTTCTTGTGCACTGAATGCTTATCTCTGCATTTAAATTCCCATCATATATTTACCCATCCTCTGCCCTTGAGCACGAGAAATCATAAAATGGAAGGGCCTTGGAACACAACTATTCCCCCATGTTTTCCTATGTCCTCTCTCTCTGCTCTCTCTTGATAAAGCTAATTCCTTTAGAAATTAAAACTTTTTAACCACATGAATCTTATCATAGTTCAAGAATTCCTCGCATGGTTTTGGTGCCTAAAAGCGCCTGGCACGAACACCAATGACCCCCGGGGACCCATGTTGTAGAAAAAGAGAGCGAACTGTGCAAGTGGTCCTCTGACTTCCAATGATGTGCTTGATGGGCTTGTATTACCCGTCCACAATCACACAAGTACTCACGCAAAATTATTAAGATGTAATAAAATGTTGTTGTTTTAATTCTCCCCACTAATGTCTAGTGTCTCCCTCCACCTCTGCAATGTTCTGGAAACCCGCTCTACCTATCACCTTCAGAGAGAGCTAGGACCTAAGAGTTTAGGACCTCCTCTCACCCTGCAAACAAAATACTCTAGCTCGCTGGCTCGAACCATTCTTTCTGCTAGCTTCTGATGCAAAACCATGGTACATAATTACAACTCTCATTTAAACAAACAATAACTGGGTTTAAAAGTGTTGGAATAAAGGGCTTTCATCAACCCCTGTGAATGTCCTCACTGAGGGTAATCACGGAGAAGACTGGAGCCATTGCTGCTGTGCACTGGCCTTCTGGGTACACTATGAGATGTCATTAGTAAGAGTTGCCCTTCGCTTTTTGCCTCTGTGACAGTTTGCTCTTGTGGGCCCAACAGACTTCTGGAACTTCAGTAGTACCTCACACCTTTGCACTCTACCTAACTTCCAGATCTCCATTAGGATTCAGTTTGCAGCTTGCTTTCTCTATGAAGTCTTCATTCGGACATCTCCTTTAAAATCTCCCATATCCGGTACAAATGCCTATCAAAGCACTCATTACACGCGCAAACTACGTGTTTAACCAACCTATGTCCCATACCACTTTGTGTCCTACTTGAGAGGAGCCATGGCCACTCCGGCATCCCCAGTGCCAAGCCCAGGAGCTTTAACAGAAGCGAGCTGACTGAATGAACTGACCCACAGTGCCCCAGAAGGCAGGGTCTCCTACAAGGAACCACATAGGGGTCTGCAAGAGGATTCAAGGGAAGGCAGGGCAGCAGCGGGCATTTAAACTCCTGCGGGCCAGGCCAGCAGCCCCGGGGCGGGGCTGGGAGCGGCGGAGGAAGAAGGAGGGCGCGGGGCGGGGCCTGTGCAGACTCCGGGCTGCGGCGGGGGCAGGGCGAGGTGGGGGCCGCTCCCGCCCGCTCCTGGGCCCGCACTCACTCGTCCCCTTGCAAGAGGCTGCGCTCCGTGATGGGCCGCACGGCCGCCCGCGGGGGGTCGGCGTCCGACGTGGGGCGGAAGCACAGGCTCAGCTTCTCCTCCAGGCTGGAAGCCAGCGCCGGGAAGCTGTCGCCGCCCGCGTGTGCCCCCGCTCCAGCCTCCGGGCTCGCGTTACAGTTCTCCTGGTCCCGGACACTCCCGGCCGGCTCCTGGAACTCATAGAAATCCTGCCAGTCCCCGTCTGCCGCCATCGCGCCGGCTGCCAGCGTGCGCCCCGCCCCAGTCAGACGGCCACGCCCTGTCGCTGTCAGGACACGCCCCATTGGTGCCGCCCACTCGAAACCACGCCCCCTCGTCCTCCAGCTCTTGGGCGAGCGACACCCAAGCTGACTTTAATCTTCTGAGTCTTCTGGAGCTGACCACCAGTTCTCAGGGAAAGGAAGACCTTAACTTAGTTGAGTCACTTCCTATGTTCTTGATCATTTGGAAATAACTTCCCTCAGCGTCCCTGTCTAAAAATGGCCAAAAGGAAGACTTCTTTAAACCTACTGTCAGATTTTTGCTCTGTGAGAACATTCCTGACACTCCATCTAGATTGACAAGAATTACTGGAAAATGTTTATATGGTACCGAAATTCATTCCATAAATGCATCTCTCCCACATGCAAAGCACATGCTTGCTGAATAATTATGTGAGCAGATATGCTCAAAGTACTTAGAAAATGCCTCAATAATAAATACTCACGTACTTGCTATATATGGACACTGCCTTTTTACTTACTGTAGCTGGAGCATTAAGACTTAGTGAAAATTAAATTTTGTAAAAGTGTGGCTGAGGCGTGGGAAGCTTTCGTTTCATGGAGCCAGCTTCTCTTTTATTTATTTTTTAATTTTTGCAAGATAAAATGACTTATGAAAGTAGAGAGTAGTGTCGGGTATGAATATGGCTAGGATTATAGTTTCATTACATTCATTGAACTACAAGAAAAATTAAGGAAAGTAGGTAAGTACAGTGCATGCCCAAAAGGGACAAAATCGTTATTTCGTCAAATGTGTCACTTAGGTGGGTAAAACATCTTTAAATAATATATCATAAAATATTTTGGGGTTGGGGATTTAGCTCAGTGGTAGAGCGCTTGCCTAGCAAGCACAAGGCCCTGGGTTCGGTCCCCAGCTCCGGAAAAAAAAAAAAAAAAGAAAATATTTTATATACACATATGATCATGATTTGTATAAAAATTTATTGTGCAACTCTATCCTGTGAGCTTGTTTTACATATAATTAAGTATAAACCGCCTTGCAAACAATACCTGCCCCTCCTCAGGCAAAAGGAAGTGCTGAGTGGCAAAGTGTAAGAAGCCATTCAATAGGAGACCCAGTTCCGCCCACGCTGTGGCATTGTGCCCTTCCACCCACCCTTTCTTTAGATTCTTTTGACTCAGCCTTTCTTAGAAACTATCCAGTTTCAAGTTTCTGTTCCCTTGTCCCTTCTCTCAGTATTTCCTATCAGAAGCCTTGTTCTCCTTCCTGATATTGCCCCATTCTTCCGCTAACTTCTAGCTTCCTACACTGCCACCAATCTGAAAAAAAAGAAACAAAAAAGAAACAAAAACAGAAACAAAAAAAACACTAGCTTCTGGTTTGCACAGTCCCCTGAGGCTCCAGAGGTGGAAGCCGGGCTCCTTGATCACGTGACACAGCCTAATTCGACAAACTGGCTCACTCAAACTTATTTATTTTATACCTATTTTATTTCCTACCAGCTCCCAGAGACCTTTATGAAAATGAACATGTGTGAAGAAAAGTTAGCTTGTATATGTACCAACAATAATTCAGGAAAATTAGGCCATGAATTTGAGGGCGGGGGAGGGGGAAGATTTTTATAAAGTTTTAATTTAAACTAAGTTTTAAAAAGAAAGAAAAGTTAGCTGAGAAAAAATAATTTCAAGCACTTGATTCAAAACTAGAGAAGATAGAAAAACAGCTTCATGGCACTTAAGCCATGTGCCCACATAGACACTGACAATGGAGACATCTCAGTTGCACCGTACAGTATAATTTCTACATATCACATACTGCAGTGAAAACTGTTAAAATGTAAAAATGTACCTTTTAACATGTAAATCACCTAAACATATAATTACTCTGAAAACACAAAACAAAAGAAAAGAAATACTGAGTATTCCCAGAGACTGAAGCAACAACCATGGTGTCTGCACGAGTCTAGGCTAGGTCCTGTGCTTATAAGCTGTAGTTGTGCGGCTTGGTGTTCTTGTGGGACTCCTAACAGTGGGAGGGGTGTGTCTCTGACTCCTTTGCCTGCTCTTAAGACACTTATCCCCCTGCTAGGTTGCCTCATCCAGCCTTGACGTGAAGGGTTGTGCCCACTCTTCCTGCATGTTCTTCTGCAGTCCTCGGTTGACGTCCCTGGGAAGCCTGCTCTTTTCTGAAGGGAAACAGAAGAGCAGAGGACCTGGGGGGGGGGGGGGTGGTGACTGGGAGGAGTGGGGGGAAGGCAAACTGTAGTCAAAATGTATTGTGTGGGAGAAAAGTAAATTTTAGAAAGGGATATATATATATATACATGTATATATATATAATGTCTAGTTGTCAAAGTATCACGCTTTAGCAAATGCTAAAGGCTCACAAAACAACAGATTAGAAGGTCTAGAAATGAATTTTTCTAGTTGAAAAACTCAGAAAGAGGTTTCTTGTTGTTGTTTTGGTTTGGTTTTTTTGTTTTGTTTTGTTAATAATTACAACGGAATTGAGTTATTTGAGTAAAGGGCAGGTCTGGAGACAGGAGGCATCAAAGGAGAAACCAGCAAGTGTGTAGCAGAAATAGACCCCAAGTTTATTTAGTAAGTATGAAAAGACAGAGAAACACAAACATATACAGATCAACCAATAGAGAAGAAGGTAAAAACAGAAGGAAAAGAAATCTATGTTGACCTATGAAGTTAAGGACAAATTTGCTTGTTAACAAGGAAAAGGTGGATTCTTTTTTTTTTTTTTTGTTTCTCTATTTAAAAAAAAGTTTGGGCAGACCACACGCAAAGAAACCATCTTTTTTAAGGAGGTGGAAATGCTAATTACACCGATTTGATTATCACGAATTGGAAACATTTAACAAGTTTCCACGATTTACCCCTTAAACATGTTGATTAAAACTAAGACCACACAAAATCCAGAATTTGCCAATTAACATTTAATTCTAGTTATTCAAATTTGATAGAGGGAGTCTCTGGTGAACTGCCACACTTTGCATTTTAATGATTAAATTGAGATCTTCTTTAAGTCAGAGCAATAGCAGTTGGTCACCATAAGAAGGAGCCAAAATGACTATGGCTTCATCCTCTGCAAGGTACCAGAACAGCTGGGCAGGTGGCCTCTCTGAGTACATGTTTGAGTGTGTCCTGTGTCAGCAAATGCTGTTCTCTGAATGATACCTACAAGGTGACATTGGTGGCAGTCCTTCATCCAACCTTAAAAATTGTTAACTCTTCAACAGAGGAATGGATACAGAAAATGTGGCACATCTACACAATGGAATATTACTCAGCTATCAAAAACAATGACTTTATGAATTTCACAGGCAAATGGATGGAACTGGAAAATATCATCCTGAGTGAGGTAACCCAATCACAGAAAAACACACATGGTATGCACTCATTGATAAGTGACTATTAGCCCAAATGCTTGAATTACCGTAGATGCACAGAACACATGAAACTCAAGAAGGATAACCAAAATGCAAATGCTTCACTCCCTCTTTAAAAGGGGAACAAGAATACCCTTGGGAGGGAATAGGGAGGCAAAGTTTAGAACAGAGGCAGAAGGAACACCCATTCAGAGCCTGCCCCACATGTGGCCCATACATATACAGCCACCCAATTAGATAAGATGGATGATGCAAAGAAGTACAGGCAGACAGGAACCGGATGCAGATCTCTCCTGAGAGACACAGCCAGAATACAGCAAATACATAGGCGAATGCCAGCAGCAAACCACTGAACTGAGAACGGGACCCCCATTGAAGGAATCAGAGAAAGGACTGGAAGAGCTTGAAGGGGCTCGAGACCCCATATGTACAACAATGCCAACCAACTAGAGCTTCCAGGACTAAGCCACTACCCAAAGACTATACATGGACTGACCCTGGGCTCCAACCTCATAGGTAGCAATGAATAGCCTAGTAAGAGCACCAGTGGAAGGGGAAGCCCTGGGTCCTGCCAAGACTGAACCCCCAGTGAGCATGATTGTTGGGGGGAGGGTGGTAATAGGGGGAGGATGGGGAGGGGAACACCCATCGAGAAGGGGAGGGGGAGGGGTTGGGGGATGTTGGCCTGGAAACAGGGAAAGGGAATAACAATTGAAATGTAAATAAGAAATACTCAAGTTAATAAAGATGGAAAAAAATTGTTAACTCTTACTTTACCTCCGAAGTAAATCTATATTTCACACTACCATTATATGAATTAACTTTACTGCAAAGTGATGCACCATTAATAACATAGACTATTGGCATTGGTGCACTTGAGTTTCAGAGCAACATCGGAGGCTATAACTCTGAGAAAAAGTTCAATGGAAACAGGACATCTCTGGCTGTCAAGAAACTGAGCAAGCCATTCACATCCTATTCATCTGGGGGGGGGGTGAGAAATAAGTTTCTTCTAAATTGTATTGAGCACAGAGACGAATGGACAGTGAGTGACATTTGAGTAAAGCGGGAGGTCTGGGGTCAGGCAGCATCAAAGGAGACACCAGTGGGTGTCTAGGAGAAACTGATAATTCACAGGAAGCTGCAGCAGAAGAGACTCCAGGAGGCTGGAATTATACCCACACAGGGTCAGGGGAAGCTCTTCAGTGGAAGACTGTAGTTTGGATCTGATATAGTTACATATTTCATTCAGATTATACACGTCATTGTACGGTATCTTCTGTAAAATGTATTAATGTATATTTATTATAGAAATATTCTAAATTCTCTACAGTATCGGGATTAAGCAATCATATTACCCAACAATACCCCACAATACCCACTTGAGCTGTCCCCCGAAATTTACAGTGATGAGAGTGATAAGAAAAATGCACTGTAATTGGGGTGCTTCACTCCTTAGGGATTTTTTTTCCCACAACTTTGCTGTCTCCCTCCTAAGTTTTGATGTTCTTGCTGTCTTTAAAGAGAAGATTTGCTTCCTATCTGGGGAGACTATGAAGGTAAGGATAAAAATAGCAAGTCTACATATAAACATAATTTTCATTTTTTTCCATTTTTTATTTTGTGTGTACGTGTTGTGCGTGCACACATGTGCCCGCAAGTGCCACATGACACACATGCAAAGGTCAGAAGACAGGTTGTAGGGCTTGGGTCTTTCCTGTCCTATGGGTTTTGAGCCTTGAACTCATATTATTAAGCTTGTCTGCAGGCACCTTTACCTACTAAGCCATATCATTGGCCCCTAACATACATTTTTAAATGAATTTTTTACTTCATGTGTTTTTTTTTTTTTTGGTTCTTTTTTTCGGAGCTGGGGACCGAACCCAGGGCCTTGCGCTTCCTAGGTAAGCGCTCTACCACTGAGCTAAATCCCCAGCCCCTTACTTCATGTGATTTATCTGCATGTTTTGTATTGGACTCCTTGGAACGTGAGTTACTGACATTTGTGAGTTGCCATGTGGGTGCTGGGAATTGAACCTGTGTCCTCTGGAAGAGCAGCCAGTGTTCTTCCCCCCACCCCCACCCCGCAGCCAGTGTTCTTAGCTGCTGAGCCATTTCCCCAGCACCCCCCTCCAACATAATTTTTTAAAGCTATAAGGTTAATAGAATATTTTTTTTTACCATTTGTCTTTAAAAATATGTCAGTGCTTTTGACAGCAAAAGAGCTAAATCAATAAGCCTGCATCAAAACAGCCTCTTTAAATGTTCTGAACCTAAACGGGCATTCTATTGAAGCCAGACAGGAATCGAATCCACAAGAGCTAAACAAAGTGGACTGTTAAGATAATTGTTTGTGCAATTTAAGCAAACAAGTAATTACTCAATTTTCTGCTCAATTTGACTAGGATAGACACAGAAGTCGCTAACTGTTTCTAATTTAGTAATATAGGGTTAAAGCAGGGGGACTTGTAAAGTCCTTGTTATGTAGTTTAAAGAAAGAAACCTTAGTCTTCTCTGGTGTTGTGGAGAGTAACTTGCAACCCTGAGAGACTGATTTACTGTTTGGAAAAGAGAATCAGTGTGACTCTGAACTCTCACACGATGAAGGACCTTCAAAGTCCTGAATTAGCACCAGACCCTGCATTTTACTGTTCACTTCTATAACCCCCATGGGGCTCCAGGGTCCCCTGACACCTGAGTTGCGTTTTTATACACCTACACCAGAGGCTGGGTAGATTCAGGAATGAGCAAGCATTCTCTAGGAAGCATCTGCCAGGCCCGGCCTGTAACTTCAGCCAGAGCCATTCCCTCTTTTGTTATGGACAGATCTGCACCCCTTAAAACTCAATGCAGAAGCTCTCAACCTGGATACCTCAGACTGCGGCTGTACTTGGAGATTCCAAGGTAGAGTGGAGCCTTTAAAGGGGCCATAGTCCAATCTGCCTTTATTCAGAAGATAGTACTTGAGCCTGCAGATAAACCCCAGGGGTGCACAAGCACAGAAGACGGCCACATAAAGACACCGTGTGATGGAGGTAAGAAAGGCTAGCTGGCCCTGCTCACACTTTAGTCTTGGGCTCTCAGCTTTCAGAAGTAAGGGAAATACTTTCTCGTGTCAGCCACACACTATTTTGTCATCTTGGTCTTGACAGAGCAGTGCTAATACATCTACCACAGCCACCACAGTGGCTTCAGGAAGTCCCCACACAAGGGCATTGCAAGTTCAGGACGGAGACAACTCCATTTTTCCTCCTAGTCTTGTTAGCAGCCCTGAAAAGCTCTTGCCAGTGTGTTAGATGGGTGACAGATACATAAAGAGTAGAACTGGGGGGCTGGGGATTTAGCTCAGTGGTAGAGGGCTTGCCTAGGAAGCGCAAGTCCCTGGGTTCGGTCCCCAGCTCCAAAAAAAAGAACCAAAAAAAAAAAAAAAGAGTAGAACTGGATTTTTCTGCTCACACCATCATCCCACAGGAAAAAAGACTAGACATTATGAAAAGGTAGAGAGACAGAGCTGTGAAGCAGACCAAGTGGATTTACTCTGTCCACCAATCAGTCCCCAGGAGAGAGAATGCCAGAGGCCAGAGAGTGGACATGAGGAATCTACTGTCTGTATCTCCACCTGGGTGGTTTCTCAGATGAAAGACATCACGTGTCCACGTGGGTGGGCCCAGAGCATGAATGCCATCATGTGACTTCACAGAAGAGTCTCGGGTCCAGGTCTTGACTTTAGAATCATGTGAGTCATTAAGAATGGGGGTGGGGACTGTCCTTACTTAGAGAATTATTATGGAGCAAGTCCAATGGTAATGGCATCTATAGACAGGAGGGACGATCCACACTTTCACCATTTGCTGGGCAAGGACTTTTCCCTGAAGGCCCAGTAGACATCCCAAAAGCCATCTTGAAAGGGATGTACCAGAAAGCTAGCTGTGTTGAGGAGAAAGAGAGAGGCCATGGGGATAGAAGGGATCAGAAATAGAAAAGGGGAAGGGCAGGTCTAACCCTATCCATCTGCTGGTCTCAGCAGGAGTGGAGAGGTGGGCACAAATATAAGACAGAAGTTATTTATATTAATGCCTAAAAATAAAATGGAGCTTTCTTGTTGCTATGGCCTGGCAAATTCAGCCCTTTCAACATGTTACTTCTGTGACTTGATGCCCTTCATTCAACCTTCACCACCTTGGACCCACATTGCCAGCCCCTCTGTTCTCATCTCTGTTAGACCGCCCCCACCCGCTGCCCTGTGAGTGCACAAAGATCTCCTAATTTCTTTGAAATACAGTAATAATGTTCCAACAAATGTCTATTCGGCCAAATACAAAGGCTTGAGGGGTTTTCCACGCAGCACCAGCCTAGTACAACCCCTTGAACTGGGCTCAGCTGGCACCCCCATGCTGCCAATGACGTACACACTAATGACGATAACACCAAGTGGAAACAGGTATTAAAGAAAGGGAGTAGAGACGCAGACCGCATAAATAAAAGGTCCCGGCAAGTTCCAGGCTGGAACAGGCGTTCCGTCTGGCTGCTTAAATGGAGAGATCAAGAAAAACGTCCACCAGCTTTTTCATCCTGGCTTGAAAGAAAGACGGGTAGAGAGTACTCAGTACTGGGAATCACAGAAAACCAAAGCCCTGGGACAAAGTAGTTTCAGAGAAGGCACAGTTCAGAAGGTGACCGCCACAGCACACCTTCTGATTCACTTTCAGAAAGCCGACGTGACAAGGTCACCTTTGCTGTGTGATGCTTTGACTTGGGTTGTCCCCACCTCCAGGCTAGCTTGGTGTTTACAAGTCAGGGTCCTTGTACCTCACAGGATCTCTGACTCAGTGCTAGTGTATCACCACTTTTATCTGCCGAGCATGTTTTAAAATGATTAATTCACAGTCCTTTGTTCTTCAAGGTTGCTTTACCCCAATCCTCAACCTCCCAGCCCTCTAGTAGGGATGGCTGTGTTACACAGGTAAGAAGTGGAAATTACTAGGTCAAAAGACTTAAGTCTCTGGCTTCTGACAAGTTTTCAATCCTTCATTGGATAAGTTTTTACCAACAGGGTGAAAATGGCCAAAACATACAAAATAAGAGAGGAAATCTCTGTTATTGGTACCTGAGGAATGTTTGCTTTGTTTTGAAACTGGGTCTCTAGAGGTAAACAAGCCAGGACCTTGTTTGGTAGAGAAGGTTGACCTCAAACTTGTGGTGATCCTCCTGTCTCTGTCTCCTGAGTACAGACAGGGGGTACTGACATTCACCATCACACCTAACTTAGTGCCTGAGAATTGATCCAGATTTCCCCATAAAGGTCAGACACCCTATGTACTCATAGTGGAGTAAGAGAGGGCTTTTTCCAAGTCTCTCTTTACGGAGCCCTCCCTGGCCTACAAATGATTTATGATGTGCAATTTGTTTCCATGAATTGTTCTTGAAGATCTGTTCCTGTCTGTCCTTTACCTAAAAATGATATTAAAACGTTCTCCCACAGGCCAAGGTGACACAAGCTAAAAACCATGCTCTTAATAGTTCGAGACACAGACATTCATATTGATTTCCACATCAAATGACCCCGGGAGAAGAGACTTGTCTCCACTCTCCAATAAAACAAACACCATTAAGTTCTTTGAAATCACATACTTTAATTGTAGGCCTGCTATTAAAAAAAATATGGCATTTACACCTTCCCGTAATGTCAGAAAAAGTTTACCAAATCACAAAGTTCTACATATTTTATTCACAAATGGTGGTGGTTACACATGCATCAGACTTTTAAATACCATTTTATTTCTTATTGGTTTCAGGGAATAATGGGGTTTTTTATTTATGATTTGGAGATTTGCAATTATGAGCTGACGTCTTTCAGTTACACATTCTTCTTTTTCAGACTTGGTAATTGTATTGGTATACTGGCCACCTTATTGGTTTGAATAGGTATGAGCCCCCCACCCCCACCCCATAGACTCACGTGTTTGAATGCTTGGCGCATAAGGAGGGGCACTATTAGGAGGTGTGAGCTTGTTAAAGGAAGTCTGTCACTGTGGGGTTGGGGCTTTGAGGTCTTAAATACTCAAGCTCTGCCCAGTATGAAACAAATCCAGTCTCCTCCTGGCTGCCTTCAGATCCAGATGTAGACCTCCCAGCTCCTTCTCCTGTACCATGTCTGCCTGCACACTGCCATGCTCCCCACCATGATGATAATGGACTAAACCTCTGAGACTGTAAGCCAGCCCCAATTAAATGTTGTCCTTCATAAGAGTTGCCTCGGTCATGGTGTCTCTTCACAACAATGAAACCCTAACTAATGTAGCCACTTTGGCAATCTAAAAACACCTTAAAATGGACAGAATATATCACGAGATGTTGTTAAGTGATTTTTTTCCTTAATGCATACATTCATTTATTTGACCCAAATACAGTCTTCAAACAGTACTCATTTCCAACACTCTTTACACATATGCCTTACTTTATCCACTGATATTCAAATCTTTCCTGGGACTGTGTGTTATGTACGCAGCTTTGGATATGTGGGTCTGGAGGCCAGAGGATGAAGCCAGATATTTTCCTCTGTGTCTCCATTTTGTTTCATTGTCGTGGTTTGGTTTTGTTGTTGCTGTGGTTGGTTTTTAGGGCCCTTTAATCATTTATTTATTTGTATTATGTGCACTGGTGTTTTGTCTGCAAGTATGTCGGTGTCAGATCTTCTGCAACTGCAGTTACAAGACAGCTGTGAGCCACCATGTGGGTTCCAGGTCCTCTGGAAGAGCAGCCAGTCCTTTTAACCTCTGAGCCATCTCTCCAGCCCCTTTGTTTTTATTCTTAAAAAAAGGTCTGGTACTGAATCGGAAGCATTCTCATCTCAGCTAGACTGGCTTGCCACCCAGCTCCTGAGGCCCTCGAGTCTCTGTCTCTCCCATCGCTCCCCAGTCCTGGATGGCAGACATACTCCACCGTGCACATCTGGGCTCCCCATCACACGGCCTCTTGCTTTCACAGAAGCACCTTACCCATCGAGCCATCACTGCCATCCTCCACTGTGACACGTCCCTCCAACTTTCTACTCTTCACTCTTTCTCCATTATCTTACTCATGGTCACTGCACATGTTTTCTCTAGGACATGGACTGGAGCCATCACTGTTGTTCACAAAGACACCCGAAATGCTTTCATTCCAAGTCCAACCCAGGCTCAACCTTTAGGGACGAAAAAGCATCTGTGGTTTACCTAAGGCCCTTCTACCTTTTTCTGTAGTCATTTCCAGTGATCAGCCTGGAAAAGCCTGGTGTACCAGTGCTTCTGGGAAAGTGGGAGTTTGAAACAAACGGAATTCAACTAACCTTCTTTGGAGGGCAGCGATGCTGAGGGTTGAGGCTACATCCAAATCAAGTATTCAGGAAAACTGGTGGCCTCCACAGCAGTGTGAGGGGGTCCAGACATGTTCTTCCCTCACAGGGTAGGAGAGCACATCAATCAAGGATCCAGCACAGCAGACAATCCTCTGAGTCCCAAACACATAGAAAAGATTGTTTCATTCAGAATAGTCAACTAGCAATCAGCCGGACCTCTTCAGGTTGTGGATCTGGTGTAAAGGAGGATCTACCGTGAAGTTGAGGAAGTTTAAGCTTTGGGGGCCCTGAGAGAGGCCATGCAGCATATAGTAATGCGTCCTTACTGTTACGGGGTTTGTGCGGAGAGACTGGGAAAAGATCATAGGCTCCATCCAATTATAATTAGAGTATTTATTAGCTGCTAACAGGATGAACAATCTTGGAGCCAAATTTGAGATTTTCAGGAGGGAGGGATATGGGGAAGAGGTTTTTAAAAGCGAAACTCATAAGAAGACCTTCAGTATCTGTGCAAGCAAACAAAAACTGGTCTGTTCTGCCAAGTTTCAGTGTTAAGGAGACTCAAAACAGCCTTGGTTAAAAAAAAAAAAACAGTCAGTTATATCACAACAAGTAGAAAGTGGCGGCTGTATGTTTCTGGGTGGGGCCACTGAGCCAGGGTTACTGAGAACTTATCTTCCAGAGACTGGAGTCAGACAAACGAAATGGCTAGTGGGTACCAAGATGGACGCCTAGCCTGAAATGGTGCTTCTTTAACTATGACAGGTAGAAAGCAACTGAAGAGCATTATCAGTTAAAGATCAGACTGGTAAGTCACCGGAAAAAAAAAATTGCTTTCGATGTCTGAAAACCCTAGCTTACATGTTTGGAACACCGAAGAAGGACTCTCAAATTCCACAATGACTTTACACAGGTGTCTGTTAATGTTGCTTATAAGCCACAAATCTTAAAAAGTTTCAAAACTATCAATCACAAAAAAATTATTTTATTGAAAAAGCCTTTTTTTTTCATACAACGTATTCTGATTAGGGTTCCCCTCCCCCTACTCCCTACAGTCTTTCTGTCACATCTCTTATCCAGAGCCGCACCCTTTCAGTCTCTCCTTAGAAAACAGACATCTAAGGAATTATAATAAAATAAGACAAATGAAAAACAAATCAGAATACGACAAAACAACCAGGCAGGAAAAAAGAGCCAAAGAAAAACCACAAAAAACACATCTCGATGTAGACACACACATTCATACCCGTAGGAACCCCGTAAAAGCCCAAATCTGAAAACAATGATATATTCACAAAAGACACGTGAGGTAGGGACAGCCAACACACTCTGACTTTCACACCATGAGACAAGGAACTTCTAAGGATGCCATTGAGTTTGTTTCCTGTGGGCTGTCTCCTGCTGGACTCCCTTAAAAGTGATTTGTTTCCCCACTGAGAAGCCCTTGGAGTAAACTAACTTCTCATTTGCAAGTGGCCATTAATTAGAGATAGCTTCTAGATTAGGGATGGAGGCACGGGTCCACTTCCCACAAGAAAAGACATTTTGGTAAGCTATATTGGAAGGCTGTTTCTTCTTTCTGTTATCTATGGGAAATAAGGCTTTAAATGTATAGGAATTTATAGGAGGGAGTTCTGAAGCTATGTATTAAAATGTTTATTGTCTTAGCATAGGTTTTGTGGGTACTTGTCTGGTTTAAATATGTATTTTGTTCATTCTACATAAATATTTAGTTCTATAACTTTGTATTCTTCTTACATGAGTCTTACAAAATTATACAAGGTTTATATGCAAAAAAACAAAACAAACAAACAAAACAAAAAAACCAAACAAACAGAAACCAAAAGTGGTTCCTAGCTAAGGTGGTGGGTGATATCGGCCAGGCAAGGCCTGATTCTCAATGTTATCTCCTAGAGCTTTAGTGCAGGAACAAACAGCTTTTAAAGTTTTGGTTAATAACTCAGTAACTCAAAACACTGAGACATATTATGCTGTACACAATATGGACAGCATGTTTGTATTTGTTTCTGTTTTAAGAACTTTCTTTTATCTATTCGTATGTATGTGTGCCCTTGAGTTTATGCATCCCGTGTGCATGCAGGTGCTTCAGAAGTCAAGGGGTTGTCGGATCCCCCTGGAACAGGGCTCATGGGTAGCTGTGGTTGTGGGCCATGTGATGTGGCTGCTGGGAAACAAACCAGGGTCTTTGGCAAGAGCAGGAAGTGCTCTTAACTGCTCTGCCATCTTCCTAACTCCTTCTGTTTCAGTACTGGAGACTGGATCCATGGCCTTCTGCATGCTAGGCAAGCCATCTGACACAGCTATATCCTCAGCCCTAACACGTATCTTTGTGTTTTGTTTTGAGATTTATGAAGGTAATAAGGAGGGGTATCTGTACCTGAACTGCTAGCCTCAAACTCACAGAGATCTACCTGCTTCCACTTACTGAGTGCTGGGATCAATGGTATGCCCTACCTGGGCCGGGGATGTTGGTTCTTACCTTTAATCCCAGCTCTCAAGAGGCAGAGGCAGGCAGATCTCTGAGTTTAAGGCCAGCTTAATCTATAGAGCCAGTTCCAGGGTTACACAGAGAAACACTGTGTGTGTGTGTGTGTGTGTGTGTGTGTGTGTGTGTGTGTGTGTGTGTGTCTGTGTGTGTGGCTGTATGTGTGTCTGTGTGTGACTGTGTGTGAGTGTATCTGTGTGTGTGTCTGTGTCTGTGTATGTCTGTGTGTGTGTGTGTGTGTGTGTGTGGCTGTGTGTGGCTGTGTGTGTGGCTGTATGTGTGTCTGTGTGTGTAGCTGTATGTGTGTCTGTGTGTGACTGTGTGTGAGTGTATCTGTGTGTGTGTCTGTGTCTGTGTATGTCTGTGTGTGTGTGTGTGTGTGTGTGGCTATGTGGCTGTGTGGCTGTGTGTGTGTGTGTCTATGTGTCTGTGTGTGTGTGTCTGTGTGTGTGTGTGTGTCTGTGTGTGTGTGTGTGGCTATGTGTCTGTGTGTGTGTGTGTGTGGCTATGTGGCTCTGTGTGTGTGTGTCTATGTCTGTGTCTATGTGTGTCTGTGTGTGACTGTGTGTAAGTGTATCTGTGTGTGTGTCTGTGTGTATGTCTGTGTGTGTGTCTGTGTGTGTCTCTCTGTGTTTGTGTGTCTGTGTGTGTGTGTCTGTGTGTGTGTCTGTGTGTGTGTGTCTGTGTGTGTGTGTGTCTGTGTGTGGCTATGTGGCTGTGTGTGTGTCTGTATGTGTGTCTGTGTCTGTGTGCATCTCTGTGTGAGTGTATCTGTGTGTGTGTGTCTGTGTGTGTATATGTGTGTATGTCTGTGTGTCTGTGTGTTTGTGCACGCACTCGCGAGTGTGTGTGTGTGTGGAGGGTGTGCCCCATGTCCAGCTCAGCTGGGTTTTGTTTCATAGACTCACTGCAGCTCCGTGTGATTCAGAGAATGCATAGAGCAACATACCCAGTATCCATACCTGAGCGATGCAAACCTCCTACACAGGAGCCTGTGTCTCTTCTCATCGCCAGTGGGCTCAACGCACATGAGCACAGTGACTATAGACATCACTGGTCAATGCCGTGCAGTCGCACAATAAAGAAAGCTGGGTCCCAGTCACTGCTTAGAAGAAAAACCCATGAGAAAACCCACTTTGGACTTCCAGTTAGTGGGAAATAAACTTTTCATAGTTAAAGTTCTGCAAGTTTTCTGTTACAACAGCTCACAGGAGACCAAATCCTGTTCCTCTTAGCCGACCAATAACAACTCTTTTCAACTGTATTATGCATACATTTAATGAAATCTTACTGGCCATATTATCAACACTCGTATGTATATATATATGATGTATTTTTATGTATTTGAAAATGGAGATATGTCTGAAGTTACATTTTCTATTTGAGGGTCCAATTTTACATTGCTAGTTAAAAAGTTGATATGTATTTGTATATTTTTAGTTCATCTGAGGTTGGGCCTTTTCTTTTTTTTTTAAGCAGACATGTTTATAGAAACAAGCCTATCTATAGTGTCTATAGTAGTTTGAATGAACGTCTCCCGTAGGCTCACATATTGGTCCCTGTTTGGCGACACTGGGAAGGTTATGGACTTTTTAGAGGTGTAATCTTGCCAGGGGAGCAGGTCACCACAGGGAAGACTTAAGAGTTGTTTCTGTTCGGTTTGTTCCCTGATTCCTGTTTGCAGTTGAGGATGTGGTCTCAGCCTCTTGCTGCATCCGCCTGCCGCCGTGCCTCCTGTCCACCACTAGGGGCTCTCAATCCAGAACTGGAGACCAAAGTCAACTCTTCCGTAAGTCACTTTGGTCACAGTGTTTTATCGCAACAACAAAAAGTAACTAAGGCATAGCCCTAAAGCAACAGTCATTTAAAGATTGGGGGTTCCCTTTATCCCTGCATAAGGCTGAGAAGTCTTCTAACGACACTTGAGAAAAGACTTCTTCATTGGGGTGTCTGCTGGCCTAGAGGACATCTGCATTCTTCGTAGGCTATGAGTGTTTCTAGATACCATATTCTAAGTATAAAGCAGGGTTCCACAGGACTCCTTGGGTCACATGTTAATAAATCATGTCTTCCTTGCCCTTTCTAGCTTGTGCATGCCTTCCTCCCATCCTGTGTCTGCCCTCAGGCTTCACCAGGAAGATGACTTATGTATCATCCTTCTTCCAACTAAAAATGTTCCTTCCAGGGGACTAATAGCAGGACTGTGGAACCCAGGTGCCGTGACTGGCCTCCACGACAGGATTCACTCTCTGGGCTTTGCTTGTGACCCTTTCATGCCCAGTGCATGCTGCTGAGGCGTCTCTGAGCTATTTTCTATTCTGGTGAGCAATGCTGCCTCTCCAAGCCCTGAATCTCTCCATAAAAACCCGTGGCCCTTCTCCACCCACAGTCACTGGTGCACGGATGTTCTCAAACCTCCATAGAACAAAGCAGTCTGTGGGGGAGAAGCAACAAATGCCTCTTCTGGTCTCTTGTCCTATGACCTGTATCGTGTCTCAGAAAGTGTCCAATAAAGAACTCTGTGAGCTTCTTTAGCCTTTCTTCCCAGTCTCTGCCACTTGTCATGAACGAATCTATGGAGCTAGACCAGGAGGTAGACAGATATAGAAGACAGAGAGATGAGAGAGAGATGAGAGAGACAGAGAGTGAGATGAGAAATGGAGAGACGAGACAGAGAGATTTTAGAGTTCATGGCTCTCGGAATCTTGTCTTCCTTATCTGAAATGTACTTACATAGATTATCCTGGCTCTGACCACCCACGAGATGCTTTACTTCAAGGATTCATCACACTGATGGCTTTGATAGGCAGTGGGTCAGATGTATTAGCATCCCTGGTAAACCCAGGGTATGGTAAGCTTGATTTAGAAGTCCAGGTCATGAGAGTGTTCTGTGCTCCCCTGAATCGTCAAAGCCTTTGAAAAATAGTTAACAGAGAGGCTTCATTCAGCAACTGATGGGAACGAATGTAGGGACCCACAGCCATTAGGTAGAGCTCTGGGAATCCTGTGGAAGAGGGGAGGAAGGATTGTAGGAGCAAGAGGGGCCAATCACAAAGAAAACCCACAGAATCAATTAACCTGCGCCCATAGAGGCTCACAGAGACTGAACCACTAACCAGGGAGCCTGAACTAGGGCTCCCTGGGACTAATGGATGTTACAGTTGTGTAGCTTGGTCTCCTTGTGGGACTCTTAACCATGAAAGACAAGGTTGCTTCTAACTCTGCTGCCTGCCTCTGGGACCCTCTCCTACTGGGCTGCCTTGTTCAGCCTTAATAGGAGAGGAGGTGCCTGGTCTCACTCCAACTGGTATGTCGTGGCCGGTTGATATCCACGGGAGGCCTGCTCTTTTCTGAAGACTGATGAAGAGGGTGTGGATGATGGGGTAGGGGGGACTGGGAGGAGAGGAGGGAAGGGAGACTGCAGATGTAAAAACAAGCAATCAAACAAATAAAGAAAGAAGACTGAAAACCACTGTCCTAACCCATAAACCAAATAAATCTTTCATCATTTATGTTTTTTCTTCAAGTATTTGCCACATTTGTGAAAAAGAAAACCTGAATAATACAACATTTATAGACAGATAGAAGACCCTGACAAGTGGACAGACACAGTATTTTAACACATGAAGCTACAGCAGGGTTCCTGCTGGTAACCAACAGCAGTCTAAAATGAGGATGAAGTTAATATTTTATTCTATTACCTCTGTGGGCCACTTGTAACTGAGCCCTAGACTTTAATAGGTCCTGAGATCTTAGCAGTCCATGGTGAAGGTATGGGTCCGAGAGCCAAAATATAAAACCCCAGTGTGTGCATCAATGCCATTAAAAGGTGGGTTATTTACTGTCTATTTCAAAATGCTTCCTATAAAAGCTTCTCAAATTACTTAACTATTGTATGTGTGATTTACCTATCAGTACGTCTGTTCATTGTACACATACCTTATAAATCATTTGGGGGAAATACGGCGAAAGGAAATATTCATGTTCAGAGATGTTTTTAAGGATGCCCTGTGAGTAGCACCTGCCCTGCCCAGTGCTCCAGCCCCTCCCTGGCCCCCTTGTGGTTGGGTGGGGCTTTGCAACCAGATCTGACCAAGAAGCTCCGGAGTGGTGTGCATTCCTTCCAGGATGTGTTCAATTGCCAATGTGACTGCCTCGGGGACTATATTTTCCCTCTGGCACAGTGACCAGTGACATTTGAGGTGGCAGCTGTTCTGCTAGACTTGGTCCCGGTGCGAAGATGATAAACAGAGATCTCCTGCTAACCCCTTATGCAAGTGAAAAATAAGTCTGTTATTTTAAACCGTTGAGATCCGGGGCTTGTTTGTTTTAACAACATAGAGGAGCCAAACCTGACGGACGGACATTGACTTATGACGGCAATTACAAACAACCAGTGTGTTCTTTCACACGGGAGAGTGAAATAAATGATTACGCACACAGATTATAGATTATGTTCTTCGTTGGAGGTGAAAAACCACTCTTGAAGTACATCGAATGAGATAGGAAACCAATCGCCCTAGGAAACTACATGGGAAGAGAACGTAAAGCAGAATGCATTAAATGAATTCATATATAAATTATATAAGAAGTTGGCATGGTAATTGCTCGATGGCATTAGTTATTACTGTATAATGAGAAACATGTAAATAGTGAGCCGTCCCAGATCCAACATGAATTACATTCTAGCTGAGGGCTTGTACTGTCTTGTAGCTGCAAAGGGATGGAATGCTGGCTTCATTTGGCATACCTGCAGGGCATGACCACACCAGCATCTAACTTGAACATTATCACCTTCCCTTGGTGCATGAGAAGCTGTGATTTTCTAGCTAAATGATGCTACAGGACCCATCGACCAAGATCCCAGGCTTGCAAGTTTCAGGTAGGGATGTGGGAAGGGCCACCCACCCACACCCACTCCCTGACTTCTCCCGAAGATCGGGTTTATACCGAAGATGCTTCAGCTGCTGTCTCGGATCTAGCCCCTCCCACAGCTGATGCAGGGACCAGAGAATGCGGCCTGGAAGTGTGGGGGAGTCAAAGTCAATGGAGCAAGTGCCGGACAAAAGGCCAGATGATAACTGCTGCCTTGGAACTCAGGAAGGGAGAAGTGATCACTCCACGGTCTTCCCTCCTCCTCGTGGGGTTTGACTTCCCAGTAAAGCGTGTTAAGGAGTAGCCTCGGGCACGGTCATCCAGAAGGGGCTCCCAGAATCAGCAATGCTTCCTTCTAAAGTGATTTCCACGTTCCACTCTCCGCCCTCCTTACTGCACTACTGCACAGCACTGTCTCCCCCCAGCATCACACCCTGTCTATTCTAGGAAAAGGCAGGGTGAGGATGTGTGGCAGCTCGAGCATAACAATGGAGGTTCAGGTGCTACGATTGCCTAAATGTCGGGAGGGATGTCAAAACTTTAGATAATCTGCTCGTAACAGGACTTAGACACACAGACTTAGAATGGAACATTATTCCACTCCCTAAGAGCCCATAGAAGTTGTGAGGTTTGCTAGTAAGCATGGGCGGCTGTGCTGGCTAGTTTGATGTCAACTTGATCCAAGCTAGAGTCACTTCGGAATAGAGAACCTCAGTGGAGGGCAGGTGGGGTAAGCCTTTAGGGCATTTTCTAGATTGATGATTGATGGGAGGGGCGTCCCACCTCACTAGGGGTGGGGCCACTCCTGAGTTGGTGGACTTGGGTGCTATAAGAAGGCAGGCTGAGGCTGGAGAGATAGTTGAGTTCAATTCCTAGCAACCGCGTGGTGGCCCACAACTATCTATAATGGGATCTGATGCCCTCTTCTGTTATGCAGGAATGCATGCAAATGGAACACTCATATACATAAACAAATCTTTTAAAAAAAAAAAAAGCAGGCCCTGAGCTGGTGGACCCAGGTGCCATGAGAAGGCAGAGCGAGCCATGAGCTAGGAATCTGGTAAGCAGGGTTTCGCCGTAACGTCAGTTCTGGCCTCAGACTTCCCGTAATGAGTTCCTGGGGTGACAGAGTATGACATGAGAGTCCCATGGTGAAATAAAACCTTCCCTCCCCAAGTTACTTATAGCCATGGTGTTCTGTCACATCCATGAAACTCCTAAGGCAAAATCTTTTCCATGGCTCTGCTGTAGAAAGCCTCTACACTTTCCTGAAGATGGCTTCTGACCCATACGAACCATTTAAAAAGCCCAGTGGTAACTCTCAGACAAATCTTTCTGGCACAGGGATGTGCTTCTGTCTCTCCAGGCCCTGGCTAGAAATTCAGACCTTCAGATCTGGCTTGGCCTACCTCAGCTCTGGAGTGAAGCCTTTTGCAGTGTCGGAGCCAGACTCCCACGTGGGTGTCCTATTAGCCGGTAGCCACCTGCTCACTGATTCCTGGCTTGTCTTCACTTCCTGACAACTGAGCTTGTGTGGGTAACTCTCACCCGTAGGTACTGACCCTTGACCCATGGCAGATCTTCTTGGCTTCTGCTTCTTACCATGACCAGTAACCTCTAGCTGTCTGGAACGTATTTCCTGCAATTCCATCTCTCAGGTTGAAAAACTCTATTTCCCCTTGTTCATACTAAGTAGCATCTCGATCAGACTGGCCACAGAGAGATCCGGCTGCCTTTGCCTCCCCAGTGCTGGAATTAATATTATGTCAACATATCTACTCTAACATCTAAACAAAAACACAAATAAACACAGATCCTAATTTCCAGAGATCTTTTATTCAGTGGAAGTAGAAGCTAAGAGGGACTATTTAAAATGTGAGCATAAAACAGGGCTCGGGGCTCACATATTCGAGAACAAGTTCCATTTATAGAAATGCCAGTGATAGCTTATTGCACACCTACTGTGTTTCAGGGACTAGCCTGGGAGTTTAAAAACTCATTATTTAATAAGCAAGACAGACTCGAGCGTCTATTTCCACCTCCTTTAGAAAACGATAAGGGGTACTCATTGAACCTTGCTACATCCGTGTGAGGGTTTGGATGTACGTTGTCCCCCACGGGTTCCTCCTGTGTTTGAACATTTGGTCTCCATCTGGGAGTGCAGTTTTAAGAGGTTGTGGGGCTTTTAAGAGATGGGGCCCAGTTGAAGGAAGTGGGTCTGGGGAGGTACTGACTAGTATAGCCCGTTCTCTCTTCTGGTCTCTGCCACTCACTCGGATCCCTGGTCCTTTGAGAGATGGACAGGAGCCATTGTGTCTTCCCTGTCATGATGGACAATATCCACTTAAAGTGTGAACCCCAATAAATCTTCCCTCCTTTAAGTTTCTTCTAGTCAGGTGTTTGGCCACAGCCATGAAAGAAGCAACGCAGTCATGTTGCATGTTTTACAAGAGTCAGTCAAGCCGGGTGGCAGCAGGCCCACTGTAGCAGTGTATTAGTTAATCTGCGCTGGCTCCTGGTGGGTCCCTCGAGTGCTGCAACTGCTCATGAGCTCTGGATTCACTAAGGACACACACACACACGCACACACAGACACACACACACAGACACGCGCGCGCACCAGCTAATTTTGATATGCCTTGACTAGCTCAATGGTTGGGCACTTCTAAGCCTCCCCACACTCCCCTCTGGTATTCCTGGATTAATACCTTCTAAATTACCCTGTTACCTTCCAGGCAGCCCCCGCCCTCCCGTAGGGCTGCTTTCTCTTTCCACCTACACTGCCTGATGATTTCTCTTCATCAGCTCTTAAATCTGGTCCCTCTGCCTCCGAGCCATGGCGATTCTCCTCTTCCTCCTCTCTTCTTTATTCTCTTGCCTGAGCAACCTAAAAGTCCCACCTCAGTCTCCCTGACTAGCCATTGGGCAGGAACCCTTAGGTCTGGAAGCTGAATTAAAACAAAGCATTAGAACCAATTCCCAACAGCCCGCCTTTAATCCCAACACTCAGGAGCCAGAGGCAGGCAGAACAGCCAAGGCTACACAGCAGAACTCATCTAAAAAACAAAACAAAACAACAAAACAAAAGAGTTAGTCAATACCTTGAATCTCTCCTTAGCCCTATTATCTCTTTCAAAGCAGAAATAACTCTGGGTGTTTTTATTTTTTAAATAAATTACATTTATTTATTTATTTATCTATTTATTAATGTATTTATGTGTTTGTTTGTTTGTTTAATTGTGTGTGTGTGTGCCCATACCCTCTCCTCAACTCAATCTCTGTATCCTCACTCAAGCTTTTAACCCAGGATATCTTTTCACCTTCTTTCCTGTCACCTATATTCTATTATCCACTCCAATTGAATTTTTGCTTGGATTGGAAGACGATAGGCTTCTGTATAGCTTTTCATGCTTCCTTCAGTTTTGATAAGTCTTCCATCATCTTCCCCATCTCCATCATCTTCCCTATCATCTTCCCCATCACCTTCCCCATCTCCATCATCTTCCCCATCATCTTCCCCATCTCCATCATCTTCCCCATCATCTTCCCCATCTCCATCATCTTCCCCATCACCTTCCCCATCTCCATCATCTTCCCCATCACCTTCCCCATCTCCATCATCTTCCCCATCATCTTCCCCATCTCCATCATCTTCCCCATCATCTTCCCCATCTCCATCATCTTCCCCATCACCTTCCCCATCTCCATCATCTTCCCCATCACCTTCCCATCTCCATCATCTTCCCCATCATCTTCCCATCTCCATCATCTTCCCCATCATCTTCCCCATCTCCATCATCTTCCCCATCACCTTCCCATCTCCATCATCTTCCCCATCACCTTCCCCATCTCCATCATCTTCCCCATCACCTTCCCATCTCCATCATCTTCCCCATCACCTTCCCCATCTCCATCATCTTCCCCATCACCTTCCCCATCTCCATCATCTTCCCCATCACCTTCCCATCTCCATCATCTTCCCCATCATCTTCTGCATCATCTTCCCCATCATCTTCCCCATCTCCATCATCTTCCCCATCATCTTCCCCATCACCTTCCCCATCTCCATCATCTTCCCCATCACCTTCCCATCTCCATCATCTTCCCCATCACCTTCCCATCTCATCATCTTCCCCATCATCTTCCCCATCTCCATCATCTTCCCATCTCCATCATCTTCCCCATCATCTTCTGCATCATCTTCCCCATCATCTTCCCCATCACCTTCCCATCTCATAATCTTCCCCATCATCTTCCCCATCTCCATCATCTTCCCATCTCCATCATCTTCCCCATCATCTTCTGCATCATCTTCCCCATCATCTTCCCCATCTCCATCATCTTCCCCATCATCTTCTGCATCATCTTCCCCATCACCTTCCCCATCTCCATCATCTTCCCCATCACCTTCCCCATCTCCATCATCTTCTGCATCATCTTCCCCATCACCTTCCCCATCTCCATCATCTTCCCCATCACCTTCCCCATCTCCATCATCTTCCCCATCACCTTCCCATCTCCATCATCTTCCCCATCACCTTCCCCATCTCCATCATCTTCCCCATCACCTTCCCCATCTCCATCATCTTCTGCATCATCTTCCCCATCACCTTCCCCATCTCCATCATCTTCCCCATCACCTTCCCCATCTCCATCATCTTCCCCATCACCTTCCCATCTCCATCATCTTCCCCATCACCTTCCCCATCTCCATCATCTTCCCCATCACCTTCCCCATCTCCATCATCTTCCCCATCACCTTCCCATCTCCATCATCTTCCCCATCATCTTCTGCATCATCTTCCCCATCATCTTCCCCATCTCCATCATCTTCCCCATCATCTTCCCCATCACCTTCCCCATCTCCATCATCTTCCCCATCACCTTCCCATCTCCATCATCTTCCCCATCACCTTCCCATCTCATCATCTTCCCCATCATCTTCCCCATCTCCATCATCTTCCCATCTCCATCATCTTCCCCATCATCTTCTGCATCATCTTCCCCATCATCTTCCCCATCTCCATCATCTCCCCCATCATCTTCTGCATCATCTTCCCCATCACCTTCCCCATCTCCATCATCTTCCCCATCACCTTCCCCATCTCCATCATCTTCTGCATCATCTTCCCCATCACCTTCCCCATCTCCATCATCTTCCCCATCACCTTCCCCATCTCCATCATCTTCCCCATCACCTTCCCATCTCCATCATCTTCCCCATCACCTTCCCATCTCCATCATCTTCCCCATCATCTTCCCCATCTCCATCATCTTCCCCATCACCTTCCCATCTCCATCATCTTCCCCATCATCTTCCCCATCTCCATCATCTTCCCCATCACCTTCCCATCTCCATCATCTTCCCCATCACCTTCCCATCTCCATCATCTTCCCCATCACCTTCCCATCTCCATCATCTTCCCCATCATCTTCCCCATCTCCATCATCTTCCCCATCACCTTCCCATCTCCATCATCTTCCCCATCACCTTCCCCATCTCCATCATCTTCCCCATCACCTTCCCCATCTCCATCATCTTCCCCATCACCTTCCCATCTCCATCATCTTCCCCATCACCTTCCCATCTCCATCATCTTCCCCATCACCTTCTGCATCATCTTCCCCATCTTTCCCCCCATCTTCCCCATCATCTTCCACACCATTTCATGCTTGGACCCCAGTAGTCTCACTCTCTCCTTTCATTTTACCCATTTCTCTATCCTTTCTCCCTAATGCATTCACCTCTAGTGGTCTAGTTTCCTGGCTTTCCATCCGGTTAAACAAGAAAAACAAAGCATTCAAGGCTAGAGTCCACGTATGGGAAAGAGTATACGTAGGAGACAAACTTATCTTTCCAAGCCTGGGTGGCCTCACTCAGTAGACCTTTTTCCAGTTCAGTAAATAATAACATTTTACTATTAATCATTTACATGAAATAGGAACTGCGTTATAGCTGAGTAACATTCCGTTGTGTAGATGCACCACGTTCTCCTATCCATGTGTTGGTTGGTGGACATCCTGGTTGATTTCACTTCCTATGTACAGTGAACCCAGCTGAGCTGCACTGAGCATGAATATGTAGTATTTCTGTGGTGAGATGGACTCGAGTGGATTACCTACTGTTGTTGTTCTGCTAAATAGTCATGCTGTCTTCTAAATATTCATGCTTGTACCTACACATTTGTTCTGACACTTTGAGCATTAACAACCACAAAAGAAACCCTCAAAAAGCAAATAAGTAAACAAACAGACAGACGTAAGGTCCGAAAGAAGGCAGGGTAGGGGACATTATGGGGAGCAGGAGGAAGGTAATGGTAGATGAATATGATTAATAGACATTATTTAAATTATGAAACTTTCAAAGAATCAAAATTATTATTAAAAAGGAAATATATGTGCACTAAAGGTTACTATTTATCAAGATCGGGAAAATAGCCTGGTTATCCATCTAGCAGCAGAATATTTATTTTGTCTGTGGACATACATTCATATAATGGAGTATTATATCCTATAAACTCATACATAAGGGAAAGCTAGGTCTATGGGAACCAGCTTGGTAACAAGCTCAATTTATGTTGTTGGACGAAAATTGATAAAATTACATTTTTCACTCTGCTAAGAAAAGGGATATTAATGAAGTACCCAATTTATAAATTTATAATATAATGTATGTATGTGTGCAATGTTTGAAACATCAAAGGCATTAATACTAATGACCTCTCTGTGGCCCATGGTCAGTGTCTGGAGAAGGAGCAGGGATAAGAGAGCACTTTCACTTCCTATTTTATATACCGCTGGGATTTTTCTGTGGCTTAGAAGCATGTGTGACTTTTATATGGAAGCACTCTCAATTTCCCTGTTTAAATGTAAACTCTACTGTCCCTATCCCCTGTGGTCATGAGGTACCAATTCTATATTACTTCAACTCAGTCTTTCATGTACAAGTGGTTGCATTTCCATACTTGTTAGTATTTAAAAATTATAGGATAAGGTTCACACTTCCTTAGTTTTCTTTCTATTTTATTCCATATCTGTTGATGAGCTTATCAGTGGTGTTGGGGAGTTGAACCAGGCCTTCATGCACAGAATCCCAGAGCTACAGTCTCAGCCCCTGACACTATGACACACTGCAGTTTCCAAAGTGAGATTTTGTTTGTTTGTTTGTTTGTTTTGGCGTGATTGCAAGGGCAGAGGCGAATGTGGAGGGACAGGGAGAGGAGTGGGATTGGGATACATGATGTGAAATTCACAAAGAATCAGCAAAAAGGTTTGTTTTGTTTGTATTTTGTGGCTGTGTGGTGGTGGTACATGCCCTTGATTCCAGCACTTGAGGCTGAGTAGACAGATCTCTGAGTTCGAGGCCAGTGTGATCGACAAAGTGAGTTTCAGGACAGCCAAGGCTACACAGAGAAACCCTATCTGGAAAACAAAACAAAAAAAGTTATTTATTTTCATGTGTTTGTTTTGGCTTTTTGTTTTGTTTTGAGGCAGTATCTCAGTAGCGTGAGTTTGAGAGGCTGACCTCAAACTCCAGACGTAGTGAAAGCTGACCTTGAGCTCCAGACTCTCCTGTCTCTGGCTCCTGGGGTGCTGGGGTTTCAGGTGTGGAACCAGCACTGTCTTTTAAAACAAGTTTTGAATTCTAGTCAATGATGTATATTTTGAAGTATTGAAAGTTAAATGTGTTAAGGACAGCAATGCATTGTGGGCTATATAAAAATATTATATTCAGTGAACTCGCCCGAACCCCAAAAGACAAACACCACATGTTCTCTCTTATTTCTAGATCCTCGCTCAGGATCCAGACGTATGCAAGCTCGAATAAGCACAGGAAACTGAGACTGATTAACAGGTGGGTAACAGACTGAATAGAGGACATATGATGACAAATGTGGTGACATGTTAAGGACCACATTGCACTGGTAAGTACACAGAGGTTCCCTGAAGAAAAGTTTCTCAACTTAGCCATAGGTTTAGAAGTTTCCATATTAAAATGTTGGAGGAAGAAAAGGGGGGAAAGAATGGAATAAATAAAATAAGAACCTAGATTGCACCATGAGTCACAAGAGGGAGTCTGAGGTGATCATCGATGCCGACAAACGGAATCGCAGGGGCAATGCGTGAAAGATGATAGCATTGATAAAAACTGGGATGTGGAGAAGAGAGAAGAAAGAAGGTGGGAGCTGATTTTATTCTGTGCCGAATACAAAAAGCCTAGACATTTTCTAACAGGAGAGGGGATTGCTAATATTTGTATGTATAAAGTGAAAATGAGGTCAACCAGCTTATAACATTAAATATAGATGAGATTGAATACTCTAGGATAAAAGCACAATTCAACTCTATGCCTTATAAAAGATAACTGTACACACTCACACTCACACTCACACACAGACTCACACTCACACACACACACACACTCACACTCACACACACAGAATCACACTCACACTCACACACACACACAGACTCACACACACACACAGACTCACACTCACACTCACACACACACACAGACTCACACTCACACTCACACACACACAGACTCACACTCACACTCACACACACACAGACTCACAGACTCACACTCACACTCACACACAGACTCACACTCACACTCACACACACACAGACTCACACTCACACTCACACACACACAGACTCACACTCACACTCACACACACACACAGACTCACACTCACACTCACACACAGACTCACACTCACACTCACACACACACAGACTCACACTCACACTCACACACACACACAGACTCACACTCACACTCACACACAGACTCACACTCACACACACACAGACTCACACTCACACTCACACACACACAGACTCACACTCACACACACACACAGACTCACACTCACACACACACACAGACTCACACTCACACTCACACACACACAGACTCACACTCACACACACACATACACAGACTCACACTCACACACACACAGACTCACACTCACACACACACACAGACTCACACTCACACACACACAGACTCACACTCACACACACACAGACTCACACTCACACACACACAGACTCACACTCACACACACACACAGACTCACACTCACACACACACAGACTCACACTCACACACACACAGACTCACACTCACACACACACAGACTCACACTCACACACACACAGACTCACACTCACACACACACAGACTCACACTCACACACACACAGACTCACACGCACACACACACAGACTCACACTCACACACACACACAGACTCACACTCACACACACACAGACTCACACTCACACACACACAGACTCACACGCACACACACACAGACTCACACTCACACACACACAGACTCACACTCACACACACACAGACTCACACTCACACACACACAGACTCACACACACACACAGACTCACACTCACACACACACAGACTCACACTCACACACACACACAGACTCACACTACACACACACACACACACACACACACACGAGTTTGGAAGCCTAAAAATTTTTGAAGTACACAACACTGTGCTGACCAAAGTAAACAAAAACAAAATCAGAGAATCAAATCTACGATATCAAACAAGACAAGATCCGACCTCAAAAGCACCAATCAGTCCAAGAAGATTCCACAGAACTGGGCTCACTAGTTAGGTAGACACCGCACAGGTGGAACTTGAGCATTTGGAATGTGACCTACGTGACGCGGGAACAAAATTTTAAACTTCATGATATCAAATTAAGCTGCTATTATTCTTTGGGGAGCATTTCTGTCGTCAAAGAAACCTTTGCTGGTCAACATCGTTTTCTAATGCCAAAGGCTGTAATTCACAATGGGGTTATGTCCATTGCACACATCTCTGTGCACGGTCACCTAGGGTATGCTCCTTCATTTTGATCAACCTGACACAAACCTAGACATCTCCAACAGACCTATCTAGGAAGAAGGAATCTCCAAATTGTCTCCATCAGATTAGCTGTTGTCTGTGATGTGACAGGTCCCAGCCTACTGTGGGTGGTGTCACCCATAGATAGATGCTCCTGGGTTGTGTAAGAAAGCAGGCTGAGTAAGCCATAGCAAACAAGTCGGTAGCCAGTGTTTGTTTGTTGTCTCTGGTTCAGTGCCTGATTTCCTCCGATGATGGACAATGATAAGCCAAACAGACCACTTCCTTCCCATGATGCTTTCGGCCATGGCCTTTACCAGAGCAACAGAAAGCAAACGATGATCATAAAGCTGAATGATGGAAAGATGCAAACACCCCATAATCAAAGATTTTAAAGTCAAATTTCTCCATGTAAGTAAAAAAAAAAAAAAAGTACCATCTACCACTTTTAAGTATTCAAATTAGGGACAAACTACAGGAAGATTTGTGTACTTATGAAGTTTTAAAGTCCCTAAAATATCTCTAAATATTCAATATTCTCCTCTCCAAGCACAAGGTTGGGATTTACAGATCTTGAGTGTACTTGGTGATATATATATACATATATATATATATGTGTGTGTATGTATATATGTATACATATGTATATGTATGTGTATGATATATGATATATTTTCAGGGTTTTTTTAACATCTAAGGGTGGCTATCAAAAGTTGCAGAGCCACGTGTCACTGCCCTAAAAGCACATTCACATCCTGAGCTCACCCAACTACAGCTTTGTGGTCAGAATACAATTAATGGGGATTTTTGAAGTGTTCCGAATTTTTTAGGAAGAAACTCATTGCATAAGCATTTCTGTTTTAGCAGAGTACATGGGTCCCCAGGGAAAAAAACAGTTTGTCTCCCTTCACCTATTCACCCTAATTAAATCCTTCGACCCCCAACTTCACCGGAGGAGGAACAATGTGCCTGACTCAGATGACAGCTATTTGCAAAACATTTCTTTAGACTTCCTGTCTTAAGACCTGTTGCCTGCAGAATAATCTAAATATTTGGCACTGTAGTGGAGGCCAGGCGACAACAGGGACAGTTGTGTTGGCCTTTGCTCTGCGTTAGCAACCCATCGATGAGTCATATCTACCAGTGTGGGAGCAAGTCTAAGAGAGATGATTTACAAGGAAATAAATACGGAACAAAACAGACCTCACCAACGCCACAAAATCCATATCGTCTTCCCTCTCCTCCCCTATAATCCTCATCAATATTGTCCCAACCTTCCAAGACCATGAAGGAAAGAACTTCAATTTGTACTGGGGCAGTAACAGCCCACGTATCCCAGGTGTCTCTGGGGCTGTACAGGGCCTAGGACTGAAGGCTGATTGCCTCTTAATGGTATCTTCTGGAAGTCATAAGTTCTGTTATTTTTCGGTGTTTGACAAGAGGAGGTTTTGATGAATCCTCGGATTGTAGTTGCCTGGGGAGCGACAGCAGAGTCCGGCCATCAGATTGGCATTCGTGATGCACTCTCTGTTTCTCACTAGGACTCAGGTGCCGTAAGATGTACTACGTCCCATCTCTCCGTGTTTTTGGTGTTGTTTTGACACAGGGTCTTGCTATGCACGCATCCTAGACTGGCCCCAATCTCTTAAATCTTCCGTCTCTGTCTCTCAGGGACTGCGATTATAGGCGTGTAGCGCATGCCCGCACCCTTTTGCTGGCTATTAGACAAGGATGGGAGACAAGTGGCGCTGAAGCACGGACATTGCAGATATATGCCACACCACGGATGTGCCTGCCTCCACTGAGCGCCTTGGGGTTATTTCTCTAGCTTCTTTTTTAAATTATTAATTAATTAATTAATTTACATTTCAAATGTTGCCCCCCTCCTTGTTCCCCAGCCACAGAGTTCTCCCTCCTCCCCTTCACATCTCAGAGGATGCCCCGCCCCAATATTCCCCCACTACCCCCGGCATCAAATCTCCACAGGATAAGCTCATCCTCTCTCACTGAGGCCAGACAAGGCAGTCTTCCCCTACATAGGTCCCCAGGACTCCAGACCAGGTGTATGCTCTTTGGTTGGTGGCTTAGACTTTGGGAGCTCCCAGGGGTCCAGGTTAGCTGACACTGTTGGTCTTTCTATGGGGTTGCCATCCCCTTCAGCTCCTTTAATCCTCCCCCTAACTCTTCCATAGGGATCCCCAGATCCCCAACCTCAGTCCAATGCTTGGCTGTGGGTATCTGCATCCGTCTCTGTGAGTTGCTGGTGAAGCCTCTCAGAGGGAAACAGTGCTAGACTTTTGTCTGCAAGCATAGCAGTCTTCTTTTGAAGCAGCCTACCAACCCCAGTCTCCTGTGAGTGGGCAGTATGGTTTCCTTCCCTCTAGAGGAGGGCCAGCCCCAAACTCTTCAGCAGCCTTTTAAGGTGTACCTAGTCAATGACAACGCTGCTCATTTGGTAAGAAGTGAAAACACAAGACCCTGCAGGGTGGCCCTTGCGAGTGGTGTTTGCTGACCTCGTCATTACCAAGGACACCCTGTAACTTCATAATTGCTTTCGTGTACATGTCAGAGCAGGGGTTCACATCCACCGTGCCTTTCTTACTCCTCCTAAAATGGTGTGAAATATCGTTAAGATGACCCTTGGGAAGCTCTGAGAAAAAGGAGCTGATGGCTAATCAGCTCTGTTCTCACTGGGAATCCCTTAGGATTCTGTAGACCGGGAGACAGAACATCTGGACAGTGAAGGTTCCATGACCCGTTTTCTGTCCACTCATAGAGGGTATTGACGGGAGGACTCCACAGCATGCGGACTGAAGCTCTTTTGCTTAAGAAAACAACACCAAAGGCTAACGTCCTTGCTTTTGTTGCCACAGTGAAGACGTATATATGTACACTATACATATATACATATACATGTACATATACATATACATGCGTATGTGAGTGTGTGTGTATGTGTGTATGTGCGCACGCGTGTGCATGTGCACGTGCTTTTGAATGTGACCTATATAAAAGAGATCTCATGTCTATCTGGAGGCTATATTCATTTGGATAACGGTGTTGGATGAGCCCTGAAGTAGATTATGCTTGGAATAGTCTATTCACGCACATGGGTGTTTAGATCAATTCCTTTTTCTAGAGCGTGTGTCTGTCTGACTTCACTGGTGAGCCAGCAAGAGAGTCCTCACAAATGTAAAGAATTCAAAGGATTTCCTTTTCCAAAATACGATGCATTCAATTTCCCATGGGGCACCTCCTTGTGCTCTCTTTGCTGTACGTCTTAAGTGGAGCAACACATGCATGTGATAAAAATCGAGGAGTTTCCTAGGGTCCAGGCTGCGGTCCGAGGGCAGGTTGCTTTTTTCCTGAGGCTGCAGAGCTTGGAGCTGGCCATCACGTAGTACAGGTCTCAGAATCAGAACCCAGACAGGTGGCTTGACTCCTCTCTGCCAACCGCGTATCTGGATGGAGACGTTATGGAGTGTTTTGGGTCTTTTCGTTTGTTTAGTTGGTTGGTTTGGTTTGCTTCAGTGCTCACTGAGAGTCACATACCTGTCGGGTATTATGCTGAGATTCACTCTTAGGATCGACTTGACCCAGCCTAGAGGGAAATTCAGCTGACAATGGCCCAGATCATACTAAGTTGTGGCACGTCTGTGAGAGACGGGCTGATTGGTGAGTGATGTTGGAGAGTCCAGCCCATCGTGAGCTGCGCTATCTCCAGGTAGGTGATATGGACCATATGAGAAAACGACATGAACGTGAGCTGGTAAACAGCACCCATCTGAGTTCCTGCTCTGATTTCCCTCAGAGGTGAAGTTCAATCTGGAAGCATAAGCCAAATAAACCCCTTTCCTTCCCTGAGTTGATGTTTCCAGTGTTTTAGCACAAAACCAGAAAGCACAAGAACACAGGCACTATTAGAGGTTCATCTAGCATTAAAAGGGGGAAAGAAGCAAACATCGTTGATTGTTGGTTTTACCTTTGGTAAGGAGGGGGCAATGACCACGGAATGTGCCAACAGGCAATAGGAAGCAAGCTGAAAGGTGTCCCGGAAGAAGGCAGGCACCTGGAGCAGGTCAACCTTCCAGCTTGCGTCTAGAGCAGGTGTTTGTCCAGGTCTTTCCATTTGTGGACCAGGGATCACGGTGTCTGTGTTCCGATGCCACAAATGCCAGCCATGACGAGCCATCACTGATGTGAATGCAGACTTGCTCTCCCTCCAGTGTGAAAGATCTCTGGGCATTTTCTGATGGTGTCACATTTCAAAAGCCTGGTGCTCAAGTAGGACGACCTCCCCCACCCCATGGTCTCCAATCAGGACACCTATGAGTCCTGACCCAGCTCTGTCACTGGATGTGAGTATCCAAAAGCAGGGCGCTTAATCTCTTGAAACTCTAGCCTGTTCGCCTGGAGAATGATCTCAGCTCATTTGTTAAAAATACAACATTTTTCGGTGCTTTGAGAATTTGACATGTGCTTATATTGTACTTTGATTGTATCCACTTAGGTCTACTCCCCAACCTTCGCCCCTTCCCAACCTTGTTCCCTTTTTTGTTGTCTTTGTGACCCGCCCTATCCTATACTCCCCAGTATGAGACCACTCACTGGAGCTTGGCTGACCCGCCATGAGTCACACCCTTAAGGAAAACTGACTGTCCTTCCCTGAGAAGCCACCAACCGTCAGGTCAGCAGCTCCTCAGCTAGTGGCGAGAGCTCACAGGTTCCTCTCCAATGAAGCTGGAGTGTTGACGAGATTGATCTTGCACAGAAAAGTTTTTCTTTTCCTGTTCATATTATTGAAAGAATTGTATTTCTTAAACCAGCCTTACCAACATAAACACTATATAAAGTTCATGGTTAGCAAAACGCCCTGAACAAAAGCAGCTTAGGGAAGGAAGGGGTCTATGTGGCTTACACTGGCTGACACGGGCTGGTCATATGAGAGCGTGCGCTCGATTCTGATTATTTGCTTCAACAATCATCTTACTACACTGATGTAATTAGGCCCTTCTTCTCCTACTTCCTTTTCCTGTGCACTGGATCCTCAAAAGATCTCTTCCAACAGTTTTATAGCAATCTGAGCCTTTTTTTCCTTTCTTACCCCATAAGAATGTACCCATAAGAACCCAGCATAATAATGTTAAGCGGCAGTTACCGTCTACTGTCTCTTTTGTGTGATCATCATGGAAACTCTAAGCAGCCCAAAGGTGTCGTTTTTATCTGGACTGAAAGGAAACTGATACACTGAGGACTGGGAGGTTTCCTAGAGTCCCACAGCTGCTCAGAACAGAGAGGATCATCTCCTCCAAACTTACAAATGCTCTTCCAGCTCAACTGATAGAAAGTCGGAAGGAGTGGGGTGGAAGGAGGAGGGAAAGGGAAGGAAGGGAGGGGGAAAGGAAGAAAAAATACTAGAAAAGAATAAAAAAAAAAACCTCAGAGAATATGATTATCACCATTCCTTGGAACAAATGTAAGTGTATTCAGACCCATGGAAAGTATATAGCATTGTAATTCATATTATCTGCTTTATTGTTTCAGGGCTGATAGAAACCATTATTCTTGCTTTCATCGTTACAATGTTTCTCTCCGGGTCTATTTAGGAAGCGCAGCCCGGAGGCAGCTGGCCAATCTGTATCCTGAAGTTAGATACTGGATCCTGTGTCAAGGGCCGGGCAGGCAGCATGTGGCTCAAGGTCAGAGCATGCCTAAGACCAGCCCAAAGGCTCAGGGCCCAATAGAGGTAAAAGCTAATTCATAAATTCCGCAGCAATAAATCCTGTCTCAGCTTCTAAATAACCCATTCTATTTTCAAGTGAGGTCAAGTTAGGAAGCTGAATTCAGGACAAGAAAGATCCAATAATATTCTTGGCTGGAAATCCTGCCATTCACCAACAGGTCACATACCTACCAAGCTCTCCAGTTTACCTCAAGTCATGACCATTTTGGGGAAGGTATGATGTGTGTCTAAAGCCTCAGCTTTGCTCCTAAGGCTCTGGTGCCCCCACCAGGAGCTGCGGGCAGTTGATTCTCTATGGAGGTAACTGTTCTGCAAGGGTTGCCTCAGCCTCAGCTCAGCGGCTGCCAAGAGACTTTACATATCTGTTGACAAGCAGGAAGCTGCTAGGTCCCAGACTGAATGTTTCTTCAAGGTTATTTAAGAGTTGCTACAACTCCAGGACTTTGTTTCATGCAAAGAGCTAAAGGACAGGGAGAGCCTTATTCAGTTAGAGAGAGCTAGGAAATAACTGGTACTTAAACATTCTTTCCACTATGACGATCTTCAGTACTTGGACAATAACTGTGTAAGTTTATTTGACTTCAAGAATCTTACCCATGCCCTAAGACCCTTCTATGGAGAAGCACACTTGTACCTCCCCACCACGGACCCCCCTCCCCCCATCCAGCTTCTGAAATACAAGTCTGGTAGACAGCGTCTGCCTCTCATTTAAGACCAGTTTGCCAAAAAGTAAGAGAAGACTATTTATCAGCTAAAATTATGAGGTGTTGCTCTTCCTCTTTGGTTTTCAAAAATAAACATCTACTAATAGACATGCTAATGTAGAAAGGGAGGACCTCCCTGGTCCCCACCCCTAGACAAAGAACTACAGCAACTGCCAAGAAGGGAGAACCCAGCCTCCTCAGGAGTGAGGCCCCTAGTAGGTTATCCTGTACCAAGCAGTCAGCCCTGACATCATCATATACACAGAAGCAGCACTAATGGGTTCAGTAGGGTGTGCATGCATGGATGCTTGTGAGTGAGAGTGTGTGTGTGTGTGTGTGTGTGTGTGTGTGTGTGTGAGAGAGAGAGAGAGAGAGAGAGAGAGAGAGAGAGAGAGATCAAAGAAAAAGAGGCCATGAATTTGGGAGTGGGAAGAACATTAGAGGACTGAGAGGGAAGAAGAGGAAGGGAGGGAGTGATGCAATATATTTTCATTCTAAGAGGGTTACCAACTCTAAAATATAACCTTTTCTATGTTCATTTCTTTCTTAACCACCTCCCGTATGCGGTATAGTGTTCATTTTTGTTTTGTAGAAGTTATGTTGACAACTTTCTCTCCTTGTAAATCCGAAACTCTTTGCCACTTACACAAAGGTTTTGTTTTCCCCTCTTCCCCATCCTGGGCATCGCTGTTTTGCTTTCTAGGAGTCTGAGTATTCACGCAGTGGCCATGGAGGCCAGAGAGGAGTCAGAGCCCATGAAACTGGAGTTACAGATGGTTATGAGCTGTCACGTGGGTGCTGGGGATCAAAGGTGGGTCCTCAGGACCAGCAGCCAGTGCTGCTAGAGGGGTCTCTCTAACTCACGAGGTAATGTCACGAATTTGGGAGGATCGGACCATATAACGCAAGTCTTCCTGGGACTGGATTAGCATAGAGCTGTCATACTTCATCTTGTAGCACGTGGGAGGATCACTAATATTTCACAGTATCTGCAAGCCATGCTTTGTTTATTTGCCTCTTGGCGGGCATTCAGGGTGCATCAACCTCATGGCTATTTTAACACCGAGATGTGAGTATACCAAGTCTCTCAGAAATCCTGATTCATTTATTTTGAGTAAATATCCAGAGGTAGAGTTACTGGCTCACACGGTATTTCTCCCTTTAAAGTTTGGGATGCTCATCCTGTGTCCCCCAGCTTCTGCCCACTTCACAGTTCCACCCACCTCGAGCTCCCACTTCCTCGAAGCTTGACCAGCATTACCTCTTGCTTGTGCTTGCTCACTTTTCTCAGCCGAGTCCAACCTGGGAGACACGAGGTGATCTCTCCTTGGGATTCTTTACTGCTTTTAGAAAAGAGTGAAAAATCCGATTTCGAATAATTCGATTAAGCATTCTATCAAATCAGTCACACATGTTTTGTCTTTCTGACACCAATTATTCCTTGTCCAATAATAGAAAGCCTAACACACACACACACACACACACACACACACACACACACAATGTCAAGTACAGCGGCGAGTCACAGGGTAATATGTATGGCTTGAGTCCATTTGTATGGAGTTTAAATATGGGAAAACCATGTAGAGAGAGGTCAGTATGATTCCTGGTATTAGTAGGGAGCAGAATTATCTGGGATTCTATAACTATGTTATTTCTCTATCCGGAGAGCAGCTGCAAGAGTCTGTGTACATGTGTGTGAAAATTATTTACACTATAGAGTAATTTAAATCTGCATGCTTTTCTTTATAACTATGAGGAAATACAAAATCAGTCTTAACCATTTGTTTTGATTTTTAAAAAAAATCCCTTCATATTTAAAATAAGCTAATATAAAAAAAATCAACTAACAAACAAAAGTAGTGAATGTTGGAGAGGGGGAAAAATCCAAGCAGAGACGGTGTAATAAGCTTTTTCATTCTGTAGCTAAATCCCCCCCACAACCCCACACCCCGGAGGAAGAAGTTGGCAAGTGTGCGGTGTGGAGGTTATTTGGCGGCCCCTAACTTACTCCGAATGTATTAATTTTAAGAGCTGAGATCCATCACTCAGCTCTCACTCCCAGCAACTGAGGCTCCATCTCACGCTTAGCTGTGGCTTTGCCGAGCTGGGTGTCCAGTCAGGAGCGCTTGTGTTCACTGCAGCGAGGCAATCCAGTGACGTCAGCGGAGCGCAGGGAAGCACGCCGTCGCTGAAAGATTAGTGTGCTGCATAACTCAGCTCTAAATAGAGCCCATCAACTCTTCAATATTAAAGGAAGTGCTGCCTCGTGAAGTCACCCCAATTTATAGCCGGGGCTCTTTATTAGTGATGATAACAAGGCTCTGTCTAGATTTCGAGATATAAAAGTAGGCCACACAATAAATCCCAGTTTAATTAGCCCGTGTTTTCCATTGTAAGAGGCTTTGGCTAACAGCACCTACCCTCAAATAGACAATTAGATGGCACCGGTCCCCTCCAGGATCAGAAAATGGATACAATTAAAGGCAGACTTACGCTTAGCCTGTGGAGGCAGGTGCAAACAGTGGCTTTCTCTCTTACCACCCAGTCCCGCCACGGACAACTGTCCCTTGAACAATTATAGCTTCCCACTGTCCTTGGTGCCACTTTTTGTTCTCTGCCAGGCAATTAGAAATGGGTCCCTGAAATCGAAGTCAGACACTAACTGTCCTTTGCTCCAACCTTCCAGAAGCTTCGCCACATTCAAAGTAAAATCCAAAGCCTTCATAATGAATTAAGGCCTCATATTTCCTGGTCTCACTAACCTGCCTCTCCTCCAGCCAGCAACCTGGGTTGCGTAATCCCTGGATACCTGTGACATTGAATCTCTAAAATGCTGCTTCCTCTGTTCTACTCGCCATTCATTTTGAGGATTTTACCACCGTTCTAGTGCCTTCAAGGAGTATCTAATTTTTAGGTTTAAAAACAGCAACAAAAGTAGCAGCAACAACAATAACAACAACAAGTCCTTTGTCTTATTGTAGTTTTCCACAACACTTCAGCATCTGCCATGCCTTTAGTCTTAGGTGTGGTTTTGGCTGTTACCGCCTCTAGTCCGCGGGCGCCCCCTGCTGGACAGGATGGGCAGTGATTCGTTAACACATGTCCCTGGCGTCCCTTGGTACACGGTAGGTAGTGAGACCCACGGGTACTTTTAATTTAGGAAGAGGAATCATTTCTAACTTACAGATTTTTCTTAGCTGTTACAATGTCATAGATATTCTTCAACAGAGGCAAGCTTAAGTGAACAGATGTTTCTAACACTTTCTAAGTGCCCTGACATATCTGTGGATCACCCGTCGGCTTTGATCCTACCAGTAATACTAATTTGGTAAATTAGCATAATTTTTCTCTCCCAGACTCAGGGTCACAGAGCCGCTGGCATCGCTCAGATGCAGCATGGGGATCCTTGGGGTTCCCTGAGAGCCACCATCTGGTACAACTTCTCCTTCCTTGGTGTTCAGAAAGAAAACCATACGGACCCACAATAACGCCTCAGTGTCTACCATAGGGGACAGCAAACCATGACATATGGACCAGATCCATGGCAGCTGCCTGTTTTGTACAGCACAAACGCTAACAGTAATTTTTCCACCATAAAGAACTGAAAAACAAAAGAAGCTGTGAGCTAGGAGAAGTCGCTGATGGCACTCTGCGCATCGGGGTTGGTGGGCCTGGGTTTGCCTTTGAGAGAGGGAACGGGATCTCGGAAATGAATTGTAGGATACAGAAATGCGGAGACAGACACGGTCTCGCTGTCTGAATCAGTCCTATCACTAGGCGTGGATTTTCTCCCGCAGGAGGAAGTAAGTAGGTTTCTCAATGCCCAGGAGACATGACAATGGTACAGAAAGACCAAACCTCCCCTACGAACATGAAGCTTGAATTTCAAAACAGAAAGAAAAATGAAAATAAAACAAAATTTCAATTAATATAAGGCACAACATGGGAAAGAGGAAAGTCAATCTCCGCAGCACTGGGCTAAGTGGTTCCTGGTCAAAGGAGTTCGAACTGTGGTCAACCATTAGTTACGATGTTGCAATTGCAGAGTTTCTGGAATTCTAAGGACTAGATTCTCAATCTCCTTGGCAATAAGGCCTTGCAGTGTTTCTCTGTGTGGACAGGGAGCGAAAAGGCTGGGCAGTGTTTGCCCCTCATGGTCTATAAGCCCTGCTTGATAAGAACTTTGTGATTTAGGGGGGTTGGAATGTTGCAGATCCAGAGCCCAGTTTATCTGCAGCTATATTTAGGCCCCTTTATAGCCATTCGTTACCCACTTCTGGGTCTGACAACATCCTGTAACTATCAGGTATTACCTGGAATGCAGACAAGCAGCTCTTTCACCAACCTCCATGCTGAAGGGCAAGTTTCTTTCTACACACATATTTGAAAAAAAAAAAAAGGCTTGATCCATGACTGTTCTGCATGTATAAAAATGTCATGAAATCGTTTCCATATTGGAATATATTGGAATCATTTGGGAGTTACATGGGTCCATGTTCCTTGGTCACAACCACTCCTGTTTGGCTCCAGGATAGATGAGCTCTTGCTCCTCTTGAAGTGAGAACTCGATTGTACATTGACAGCATCCGTAGGATGGGCTTCCAGCCTGATCCTGTGTTTCCCTTTGTCCTGTCATCTGCTCAGTAGTTGGAAAACAGAAGATGCAGGCTGGCTCTGCACAGTTAACCTGCTAATCTTGAACTGAGTGTAGGATGGTACCGCTTTCATAAGAGCAAATTGTGTCACAATTAGTCGAAGTCCTTTTGTGGTCTCTGCCAGAGCAACATCTATGGAGAGTTAGAAACAATGATGTCGCATAAAAGTTTGAGTCTCTATGATCAACGCAAGATACCCGTGCTTAACCAAAGATGAAAGCAGGAGCTTAGTCATCAGCCAGAGCGCATTCGATCTTGTACTCTGGTGTAAAATATCCAGGAGTGCTCCTTTGGGAAGTGTTACAGTTTTTCCAGTGAGCCAGGCCACCCATCTATTAGGACAGCTGTTAGCCGAAAGACACAAAGTGACAAGTGTGACTTTGGTGAGATTGCTGAGGGACAGGAACCTTGGCATTTAATGGGAATATAATTGGCACAGCCATTACAGAGTGTCCTCAGAGAGTATAGTTATAGTTACTATAGGATCTGACTCTCTGTTCTACTTCCTCAACACGGATCCAGAGTAAAGGTACTCACAGGGTGCCCGTGGCTCTGCAGTCATCTCTGCACCCCTCCCATTCATATACATAGACGACTTAAGAGAGAACGGTAGATGGATAGATTTTCTAATGGGATTTATAAACACCATCCCATGATCCTAAGGAGAGAGCTCCTGTCTTTGCAAAACCAAGAGTGGTCCTAGAGGGCATTCTATGAAGAGAAGAAATAAGGAAGACACAGAGCAATTAATGCGCCCATGTCCTCATTCAAATGTGAAATCT